>NW_026947495.1:54657500-55282500 GCF_034190915.1 Cavia porcellus
AGCATTTCTTACTAGATCCCTTGGTGGATGCCTGAGGTTTTAGTCCCCTGATGACAAAGTTTTGTTTCGGTTTCCAGTCTGCCCACTGCCCCTGATGTCTCTAGGTGGGAAAGCAGAACCTGGCTGGTATTCCCAGCACCTTCTTGCATATTGTATAACTAATTAGACCTTCAATTGTGCCTCCTCACCCCGGATAGATGGAGAAACCTCCCTGCCCTGTCTTAAAGGGAAATTGCTGTAATAAATGAGTCTCCAGATAGCAAATTTCCCAGCAAGGACATGTATATGGACACTTTTAGAACTGACTGCAAAAGCCAACCAGTTTAAGCATTCTGGATTATCCATGTAGCAAATATATATGGAAATGACCACCTCTCCCAAAAACTTTGAGGGGAGAGGGGGAAAAAGTCACACATATGAGTTGCTCTGAGTTTAGTGAAAACTAATTGTATAGCTGGTTGCATGTGACATAACCAGCCATTGTGCTCTGTTCTAGTGGTTTATAAGGTTACCTCACCCTCTTCACAAAATTGGTTCCCGTAAATCTCTGTGGCCATCCATTCCTGTCTACACATTATGTTCCTAAAATAGACACCATCTAAAATTCCCTTCAAGGAGCTTTGTGGAGGAAGGCCTAAACTGCAATATTCGTCCTAAGAAAAGAGAAACGCTTTCTGGCAATTATAAAAGCAACCACCAGGAAGGGGAGTTTTAAGGAGTTTTTCCACCCCATAGTTATTCTACTTCTGAAATGCACATCTCAGGAAAGCAAGGTGTCAGACGCCTGCCAAGGCAACAAATGGTGAAACCCCAAGAATTGCAGCAAAGAGGAAAGGTAAACTACCTCCTGCTCCGGGCAGGAGGAACGGAAACAGGAAACACTAACCTCAGCATGGAATTTTCCTGTTCCTGTTTGACATCCTCTTGGGATGATTTAAAGTGCTTTCTGGAGAAATACGTTTTTGCTACTACACTAGCGCACCATAAATACCATGCAAATCTGCAAATCTATAGGAAAAGAAACTACGTTTTATAGCCATGATAGCAACAGCAGTTAGCAATTTACAAGTTTGCAATTGTACCTCAAATATTTAGTCACATGCATATATAGACAGAAACATACCACACATGTGTCACTTCATGGGACACATGAAAAAGCACGTAAGCCACTCTTGGAGTGATTTGTTAAAGTGAATGACAACAGACAGGAAGTGACAAAGAAATACACAAAATTAGTAGAAGAAATACATGGCAAGAAGAGCGATCTTCAAACATGTACCTCAAACAGATAAGAGAGAGGAAATTCATGATAACAAACACATGTGAAAAAACCTCACATCCACCCAGAAATAGTTCTTGTGCTCTTTGGGAAAGCAAGACAGTTCACACCAGGAACCCAGCAGCATCTGCAGTATCATTGCTGATTGTGACCTCTGCCTAATTAAAAGTAAGTCAGTCTTTCCTTTTTGCCATTACATGGAATAAAGGACTCTTCCTATGTCCCATAAGTTCCTGTGCACGTGTGGCTCAATTTGAGTTAGGGGGAAAGTCATTGTCGCCTCCCACTCATGGCAGGTGGCATTTCTTCTCAGCAGCCCAGCCTCTGCCCTAGGAAGCTACTCCTGCAGTGCTAGGCTTTGGCAGCAGGCAGGCTGTCTTCTTCTTTCCTGTGGAGTTAAAACTGAGATCTAATTTTTGCACCATCCTTAGGAACAATATGACCTCTATTTAGAGGCAGCTAGTCAGCTCCAAAGCACCAGTAACAGAAGGGGCTTCAAAGGAGGCCTTGAATAGGATGAGGGAAAGCAAAGATAAGATCTGGCCAGATTCCAAGTTATTTCAGGCCAAAGAATCTCATCTTGTATCGAAATGCTGAACTGCAAACAAACCCCATTTCAGTTCATGGAAGGTTGAGAGAGGAAGGGGGAGGGGGAAGGAAGGAGGAGGGGAAGAGAAGAGAGGGAGGAGGGAGAGAGTTGGTCCGAATTCACCTACAAAAATGGACTTCCTGCTCTACCCAAATTGTATTTCCACCAGCTCTTTCTCCAAAAGAATAACAGGAATGAATACATCTAACATCACAGTGAAACAATTAGATGGCTTACCTGATGAAAAAGAAGATCACCCATCTGCAGTGAGGAAGTGCATCTCCCAGAGACAAGCCGATTAACAATGTGCCTTCAGTTGCAATTGTTCAGATTCCTTGCAAAAGGTGACCAAGTATTGACAAGGGCTGCAGTCTCCCTGGGGCAGAACACACACACACACACACCCACACACACATACAAACACACAAGCACACATGCACACATGCACCAGAGACCTCTGCAGTATCCTCTCTGCTTCACCCTCCTCACTCTGTGGTACCTAATACAAATCAGCAAATAGCTTGTTTAAAAAAAAAAAAAAAAAATAGCGGAGGCCCCTTACATTACAGTGCCATCTAGTGGTCGAAGGTTAAATACTTTCCACTGTTTCCTTTCCCTTTTGCTCTATTGGCTCTCTCTCTCTCTCTCTCTCTCTCTCTCTCTCTCTCTCTCTCTCTCTCTCTCTCTCTCTCTCTCTCTCTCTCTCTCTCTCCTTGTCTCTCTTTTCAACTTGATTCTCTTTCCTTCTTAATTGTTCTATATTGACACTAATGACTCAAACATGAAAAAGTTTAAGTCTAATTTAAAGTTACTTTTGTTTGGAAATGTTACTTTATTCTTATTATAAATCACATTTACCTTTACAAATTACATAATTCATTAATGTTTTAATTTCTCTTTATTTTTCATCAGGATAAAATTGAATCACCCTTTGTTATAGATTTATGTCTTTATTACAGGTATCTACCTAAGAATGTTTCCCATATTTGTAGTAGTAAATTCTGTGCTATACTGAACAGTCCGGAGTGAACATGTGTGAGTTTTACTTCAACACTAACAAGTGAGCATTTGTATTGCCACTAAACTTTTCTCCGGAAATTTGCGTATTTCACATCTTCAGGTGTGATCTGAGATGAAACAACATCTCATCACTCTAGTTTTATTCTATAGTTTTACTATCTTTAACCACAATATATTTAGTCACCTTGTGGATATGACCTAAAGCTCAATTATAATAATATGCTTTAATAAATGAATGTACGTTTTGAATCCAGTAAGACATTGATAAAATTAAAAATGTCATGTACCTGAGGTTTTGCTAAGACAATAGGGGTCCATGCTATACTCTTATAACTTTTGGATTGGGACCAGTGCTTTCTACATTATGTATTGTATTTTAAAACTGAGTTGGTAGGGCTGGGGATTTAACTCAGTGGCATAAGTGCCTGCCTTGGAAGCAGGCAGTCGTGAGTTCAATCCGTGGTACCGATAAAAAGGAAAAAGACAAAAAAAAAAAAAAATTGAATTGGCCTTTATGTTTGGTCACCATAAATTTTAATTAATTATGTGTAGGTTAGTTATTTTTCAGTAAGTATTTCACCTTGGTTGTTTTTCTTTTGATATCTACTACATTTATTGAAAACTGTCATTGCATGATTTAACATTTATTACACATCATCTTCACTATTTAGCTTTCTATTCCTTATTCTAGGATGATAAGATAGATTCTACAAATATTAAAATTATTCTCATTCTGCAATTGAGTATTGAGGCTTTATGAATCGTACTGAGATATATTCAAAACCACAGATTTCATAAAACTATGCCCTCAATCTCAAAATTCATTGTTCTTTGCAACATAACTAAAAGTCTATCTTTGTTTCTCTGTTCTAGAAACATAGGGATTTAATTATTATGTCTATATTCACAGAACATTTATTAGTCCTTAATAATGGGTTTATATTCCAATTTCATGTGTCCATCTATAAAGAAAGAAATTTACTCGTCAGTTTCCTGTTCAAGCTCAAAAGCCCTATACTTTCACAAAAGCCAATCAGGATACCATGAACACATTAATTTGAAGTCATTCAGTGTCTGAGAAATGATATTGCTCATTCTCTGGTACAATCAGTACAATTTTGAAAGAAGCTGGAAAGTCAAGGGACCAACATTTGGTAAAAAATTACCAGAATTTTAGAGATGAAAAGGGAGTGGGAAATATTTGAACTGGCAGAATATATTATTTTTAATTATACGGTTAACATATTCCATATGTTACTTGGCACAAAAATAAGAACATCCTGAACAACATACTTTAATGTCTTCTATTTACATATAATATAGCTTAATATTTTTGCATGTATGCTCTTAATAGTCCTACAAACAACCTTCCTTTCTTCATTTTGAGAGATGAACCGACTCCTTGAATACAGAGGACTGGACCAGGTAAAGATGTCTTCTTGGCTGCCCCAGTCAAAATAACTACTATATCTGACTTTGGCCATTGTGGGGTAAACTTCTGTCACTAGCTAGACTTAGGATCAAAGGGGACCAGGGTGTGGAGAGAAAGAAGTCATATAAGTATGGAAAAAAGAAGGAGTGATAAAAGACAGGATATAGCAATGTCTCTGGGTTCCCAATGGCTTTTCTCTTTCCAACTCTGGCTCACAGAAGATCTAGCTACTTCCCTGATGTGTAGTTCCATTATTCACCCAAATAAATCCAGTGTTTGCTCTACTGAATTTTGTGTCTATTGCTCTGTGGAGTATTATGCAGTTCTCTCATGGTGGTAAAGCTGTAGATACTTCAGGCTATCAAAGTTCTGTTCATATTCTGGGTGTCTGACACTTCATTTATTCACCATTGAAACATCACCCTATGCCAAGTACTTTTTCAGGTACGTAAGTCACACCAGTGAATGAATCATATCAAAACCTTTCCTTCATGGAATTTACATTGGTACAACAGTCCAATGGAAAGGTACACTGCATTCAAGATTCATACCACCCTGCTTTTGACCTCTACATCTTTATTCATGACCTTCACTTCCCAGCCTTTCACCCATCTGTACATGCCAAGCTCTATCAGTGCTTTAAATGTTTCAGTCAAATGTCCCTGCTTCTTTAATGTTTTTCCTATTTTCTCAGTAGGTTACAATCTTTTTCTGTTAATTATGAGACAATTTTATGTTTTCTCTTGGATTATAGTCATTTGGTAAGTTAAAAGCACTGAGCATAAAGAAAATAAGTGGCTCTTCTTGTACAGAGTCTGAGAAAAGGCCAACATCCACCCTTCGCACAACGTGTTCTTTTAATAACTAGTACACCACTCTTCACATGGACGTGCCATTCATCAGGGCTTAAGCAGATTCACAATATTGGCAACTCAAGTATTCCTCATTATGAAGCCCTGGCATAAAGGCAAAACATAATAACTTTATTAAATGCAGGTAGCCTATATTTAAAGTTACATATTGTTAAAATTGGCAGAAGAATTTAAAATGAAACTTTTTCATTGCTACTTTACCTATTACTCTTTTTTATTTATTTAAAGAAAGAAAGAAATAGAAAAGAAGCATAGAATAATACAGAATTCAACAAAAAATTAACATTAATGAATCTCTAGTTGATACATTACATATTGTCTTCTTAGAAATAATTGTTCAAGTTACAAAATCAAAGCATAAAAAGTGGATAGACAGACATTGACACTGCAAATTATTACTCTTGTTGCATTTGATCTTGTCCTTAGAATATTATGCACATGTCTTATTCACCTCTGAAATTATAAACTCTCTGGGGATGAGCTGTACATTGTATTTATGTTTGTATGGTTGCTTAGTTAACTGACATATAATTTTATCTCTTTTTCACTAATGCTTCAAAAAATAAAAGATAGTTTTCTTTCTCTTCTCCTATCTTTAAAGTTGGGCATTCTAGTAGACACTGTAATCTTGTCTCAACTTGTATCTTTTCATCTGTCAGTTTTAAAACATACAGGACAATCTCTATCATGATTAGGAACACCAGAAAGCTTAAGAATTAGTATGATTATCATCTAGATATTCTTTAGTATAATGTTAATATAATGCTAATGTTATCACAAACATTCTTCTGGTGTCCATCTCATTGTACTTCTGAAATTTTTATTTAGCTGCTATTATGGTTAGTATTGATTGTCAACTAGATTAGTTAGAGAGATGTCCAGCTTAGAAAAGCGCATCTTTGAATGTGTCTGGGTGAGTCACAGGGACCTGACTTCGGAACTATGTCTGGTCTCTGGCCTCTCCCTCCCTGGTTATTTCTTGGCTACCATAAGATGATCAGCTTTCATCTACCTGCATGCAGCCATGTTTCTGCATTGGAGCTGGATGACTGTCCACTGAATCTCTGAAACTATTCAAATTGTGCATGTCAGGTCCAGTATTTCATCCCAGCAATGGAAACCTGACCGATGCAGCTGTTTTATCATTTATTCAACATGTTCATGGCTTCAAGGAGAAAGGAAATACCCTTGAGTTTTGGCGTAAATTTTTCAAAAGTAATGAGGAAGTCATTTCATTTTGTTCTCCAGATATTTTGCTCAGAGTTAAAAGTAACATTTGAGTTTTAAGGCAGAAAATGTTTCTGGAATCCTCTATAATTCATTTAGGAATCTGTGTTTACTGAGTGATCAGAGACTGGTGTACTCTCCACTCCTGCAGATGGGGACAGCGCACTAATGGGTAGACGAGGGAAACCTGAGGGTGTTCCAGAGGAGATGCTGTTCACGCCACACAAACTGCATGGCAGCAGGCCTCGTGACAGTTTGGTCAGTGATTACTACACGAGTCCAGAATTTGAACCCAGACTGTGCGATTCTAAATCTACATGATGCTGGTATGATTATCTGAATCCAAATCCTGGCCCTTCCCATTTGATTAAATTTAGGACTGTTGTCATTCTACAGTGACAATAACTTACTACTGCTAAGGTTTACTTTGGCAGATGTTAGTTTCCAAGTTTTTTGTAAATACACAGCATTCTGCAAATATATACTACTGATGCTTTTATTTTATGGAAAAATGTATGCATACATTCCTTTCAGGTGCCACTGTTTTACAAACATAAACTACTTATTAATCAAAGATAATTAATTTATAGCATTACTTTTGAAATTAATTCATCCTTCAGAAAAACAGCTGAAAAATATTTTGAAATGTACTTAGTGTTAGAAAAATAAGTTCAGAAACTGTCATGAAAAATCACTTGTCTCAAGTCAATTTGTTTGACCCTGAGTTTATTATCTATCTATCCATTTGTTTATTTATCTATTTATTTAATTTTTGGCACTGGGATTGAACATATGACCTTGCACTTGCCAGGCAGATGTGCTACTGAGCTATAATCCCTGGCTCTGTTCATAAATTTAAAGTAACAACTTCTTAATATTAAATTTTCCCTACTGGCTTCAGAGTATCATATATATGTACTAAAGTTGTGATTTGAAACTGTGAAATAGTCTTTATATACAACAATTGAAAAAATCTACATTTTCTTCCAAACATGATAGACAAACTTTGGAGGGGTTTCCTTTTCCTCAGCTGGAAATTACTGAACCAAAATTATAGGTGAATGATTTTTTATTCATAGATTATTAATTTTAAAACATTTGCAACAAATATAAATCATTAAATTTGTGGGTTTCTGCTCATTTAACTTAAAATCTGAAGTGTTTATATAATCTATTTGCTTGCAGGCATATAATTGTTTATATTTTTATATAAATTTCTATAAAATTATTGAAATTACTCCTCATTCCTCTCTCTCTCTGTTTCTCTGTCTCTCTCTCTGTCTTTATGTCTCTCCCTAGTAAAAAAAGATTCAAAGGAGTAAAGTCTTTTTTTCTACCTTACAATGGAGTAAAGTGAGAGAGAAGGAAGGGAGGAGGGAATCATGATAGAAATTCTGCAGTCCTAGGCATGGAGTGTAAGAACTGCCTTTAACATGTACAGATGTTCCTGTCTAGGAATGCACTTACTTCTTATTGGAAGATTCACTAAAATTTTTTTTTCAGTGGCACAGGTAACTAACTATGCGTTGGTGAGGAAATAATAGTATTCTCACACCAAAGAGAGTTTTTGTGGACAAGACAAAATAATACATGAACCTGATCTCCCAAAGAAGACTCAACTATATAAGTGCAAAGCATCTGATGAAATCAGTATTGTGTTATTTTAAAATAAGTACTAAATTAAAAAATTTCTTCTCACTCCATAGAATATTGCCTTTCCCCTATTATAGCAAAGTCTAAGGAACATCTAAAATTTGTTTTCATGTTCTCTCAAAACTTTCAACTTTCAATCATTTATTATTTGGAAATCTTATTTTAGTTTGGCCTTTTCTTCTTCAGATATTGTGTAAGAGTACATTAATTTAGTGAAGATGGCACAAAAATATATTTTTATATTCAATCCCTGATACAAAAAAAGTGAAAAATGTATTTTTATGACAAAACACTTTTTGAGTCAAAGTAGGAAGCTTCACATTTTCACTACTTTGTTTCTTTCATTCATCTGCATAGAGGACTTTCTTCTTTGGCCATAACCTGCCTCCTCTCTACCTGTGCATCTCCTCGCTGCCTGACATTATGTTACAACCTCTGAAAGCAAGAACTATGCCCATTTATTGTCCATCAAGCATATTCTGAGTGTCTGGGGGAATTACTAACGATGAATCGATGACAGCTGCTGAGTACTCATGAACAAAAATTCCAGCGTGAAATGTCCACAAAATCTAGGATATATAGCTGCAAATCCAACATTAAAACAATGTCAGTTAGTTTCGATCGTTACCGTTGCTTTCGGGAAAGGTGTTTGCTAATTACTGATGAGCTGTGAAACTGGAAAGTTCTCAGAGCCCATCCAGATAAAGACTTTAGTTTTGGTTAGGAGAAAAATAAAGTCAAGGGAGGAAATATGACTCACCCAAGGTCACATAGGTAGTTTTGCACCACAAAAGTCCATTCAAGTTTTTCCACAATTCAACTATGATGGAAATTAATATCGAGCAGGTGCATCAGCACATAAGCAGCAAAGTAAAAGTGAGTGAAGTATTTTTGGATTCACCACAATTGATTTTCACTCCTGTCTTGAAAAAGAGATGAATCTGATGGGGGATATGATTACAATTGCTGTCGTAAAAGGTGATGCACTAACCGGCAGTAATTTTAACAAAGAATAAGGGAAATGACCATCATTCAGTTTAGCTCCACACACCATTCTTGTCCCCAGTTTTACCAAAGCCCCTTTATTTTGAGTACACTGTCAAGTCTATGTGGTGCAGAATCACCCCCTGTATCAAGAAAGTCTTGGAAATGTTTTAATTGATGTCAACATGTCTTGGCTATAAGCTTTTCCTTCACTGATTATTTTTTTTTAAATCACATTTATTTTAAAATATATTAGTAAATTTTCTATATTACTAAATTTGAAATACATTAGTGAATATATTAGTAAGTCTTACTTACTACTATATTCTTCTTAAATATTAACCAACACAGTTCCCAAGTCTGAGGGCAGGAGTACTAGGTATGAAAGTAGAACATCAACAGTTTTCAGAAAGTCCCAAAGAGAGCCCCAGGAAACATCCAGAGACCAGATGATCTTGAAGTTCTATAATTTCATTGAAAATCTAATGACAACCTAAGAATAATTTTGTGTTTATGCTAATAAATCATACTAATCTAAATAAATAAATATAATGTTTCACATGCCTGAGGTTTATATTTTCCTTTAGATAGACCAAAGCTTTAGAAATATTTGGCTCCTGAGGGAAAAAGTCACAGTATTTAAGACAGTGTACCCAGACCAACTGCCACAAGAGTACAAAGAGAAAAAAGAAGCACAAAATCAAATAAACAAAATGAATGAACAAGAGTGACCTAAGTTACTAGGCTGGTTCTATTCTGCATTTATGTGTCTTCTTCCTTATGTTCTTAAGTCAAGTAAACATAATCCTTGACTTTTACTTGATTGGCGTTATTCATCACTCTCTCTCTGTTTTGCTAAGATGAATCAGATAAAGCTATTACTAAGAAAAATATGACAGATCACATATTGGAATTCAAATACTAATTTTCTATTTTAATGTATCTTTGTTTTTTGTTAGTATATGTTTGCAGTACATAATGTTTACACATTTCCTGTGTGGAATTGGTGCATGTATGTAAGATGCCTTTATTCTTTTTTTCATCATCCTTCCCTTTCCTCTCTCACTCTTCCTCCCTCCTTCCTCCATCCCTTGATCACCTTCCCACTTGAGAATGGTCCATCTCCTACTTTCTATTATCTATCTTTTATTTTGCTCTTTACTTACTCTTTTCTCATATAAAAGAAGCTATGCAATATTTAAGATAGTATGACTGATATATTTCACTTAGCACCCTGGCCTCAAAGTTCATCCATTTTCCTTCA
This sequence comes from Cavia porcellus, assembly GCF_034190915.1. Lineage (NCBI taxonomy): Eukaryota > Metazoa > Chordata > Mammalia > Rodentia > Caviidae > Cavia > Cavia porcellus. The sequence goes on from NW_026947495.1 coordinate 54,667,821, forward strand.
AATGACTTGTTCATCCTATTTTATAGCTGAGTAGTACTTCACTGTTTGTAAATGCCACAACTCTATCATTTGCCTACATACCAAGAGGGTTAGCTAAAGATTTTTTATGGAGAAGATTTTCTTGACACTAAAGGAAATAGATATATTTCTGAAGACAACTCTTCAGTTAGAGCAGAAAATTAAACTTTGCCATAATTTAGCATAAGAAAATATGTGGTTTTTTGTGGTTTTTGTTCCACTAAATGATTCTTGCCAACATCTTTTCTTTTGATGTTCAAGGTAGAAAGCCACTGACTTTCCCAGAAGCATAATAAAGTGATCCATACATAAGTATCCTTACAATTAGATGCCACTACATTTCTCAGGGATGTTAACACATTTCATACATCCTTATGCAGTTCCAATCTTCATCAATCAGTGCACAAATGACACAAATCACATATGATTACATCTTTTTTTCTTATAAAAAAAACCAAAATTTTACTCCAAATAATAGAGAGAGAGGTTATTAAATAGCACAACTATTTAGACTGTGAATGAGGAAAAGGTGCATGGAAGATCTGCTAATAGCTGCATTTAACCTAGCCCTCCTGAAATGCCGTGTAAATTCTAGGTTTCATGAAACGAGTTTCCACTTCCAGGGTTGCAGATGATCACATCATATAGAACAGCAACAAGACGTCTACCCTCACTGGGAATCATTTGGGCCCGGTGGCGGGCTAAGTGCTGGCACCTGAATCCCGTGCCCGTGTGCGATCTGCCATCCTCCCTCAGCTGCAGTCACATGAAAGGGAAATGGATTCCTCCACTGCGTGCGAGATATTGGAATGACAGAACCACTTTATCTCAATATTTTTCATAACACTTAATACATAACATGTAACACTTAAAGCACGAGAAAGCTAAGAGACTGAAGCACTCTTTTCCATCTTCCCCTGGGTCATTTGGAAAATGTATTTTACATTCCAGTTGCTCCCATTACATGGCAGTGACCTGCATTCCTCCTCTGTGTGGGAAGGAGCAAACTAAATAGAACAGGTAAGGACTTCTAGATCAACATCCCCTTAATTAATTAAGGAATATAACCATTTACATTTCTCTTCTGTTTATTTTTTCTGCAACTCCGAAAACATAAAAGGTAGATTTCTCTATGATTTCAACAATAATGAAAATCAGTCATCAATTTCTCATGATTACTGTTTCTAAGGTTATGTGTTACACGCAGAGCTGCTTGTTAAAGTTCTCTCCTTCGTCTGCTTCCTCCCTGTACTGTGCACTGCAGATCAGCAATGGCTTAATACACACCTTTATCTGACCAAATCTCTCCTTTGGGTCATCACAGCCAGAACTACCCTTCCATGAAATATCTATTGCTTTAAAATTATACCTCAGATTCAGCCAGCTTCTGGACAGGAAATAGAAACCACACTCAAAGGGGTTTAAATGAAAACAATGCAGTGAAGAAACTCCTTATCAGGAATGATAAGATCATTGAAGAAGCACCTGGAAACCATTAATAGAGAGAACCAACATCATTGCTGGGAAGAAATGCCCTTCTAGGGGAAAAGGAGGGAACTGTAGTATAAGATCTCAGTGAAAGCTTGGAAAGCCTGGTTAACCAAAGAGGAATGCAGCTACTTATTTAGATTAGAAGATCAATTGTGGTAGGGGAAATTCTGATATTGTGCTAATGCTTACCATGGGTTGTACCCACAGAAAGCCACTGGACAAGGCCCCCCTCAGTCATACATCCATGAAAAGTGATGGAGCTAAAATAACTTCTCATCCATGCATTGTTCCATTTCTAACATGCATTTTACCAGCCACTACATCTCTCTGGTCTACTTGTTTGGAGTCCGCCACTCTTGCCAGCATTCCTTTCCCAGGATCCTCAGTCTTTCTGGGATCTAAGAATGTTGTTCTATCTAGCACACAGAACTTCCTACAGCTTTAAGGCCCTGGAGGGTCTCAGTATCTTGTTTTGACTCTTTTAAGCCTGCTGATTGCTATTATTCACACTCACCTAATTAATATATCTGCTCCTCTGCAAACAGGGTGGATGACTAATAAATTATACAGATATAAAGGGCTATGGGAACTGGAAAAAAAAGCATATTCCATCTTATCTCCAAAAAAACTTCTTTGTCTTTGCTTAAAAGACAAATGCATACGTTTAAAATATTTTACACAAATAACTTAAAATCATTGTGATCAATGAGTCTGTTCAATATCTTAACCCTTAGCACAATGTTTACTATATGGTAGTTACTCCAGAGTAAATATGTTTATATCAAATTATTTCTATTTTCAATTCAGTTCTAATGATAAGAGGAACAGTTTTTTTTTGCTAATATTTATTGAAAAGTTGATATTTATAACTTGAAACCTCATAGTAATCTCATTTGGTAGACATTATAATTCTCATTGTGATTTTATAGACAGGAAAACTGAGATTCAGAATAGTTGCAGGTCTTGGCCAAGGCCACATGATAAGGAGAGAAATGTAGTTTTGAAGTTGACAATCTATCTTCAGCTAATAATCTTACTGTAAGACAATATTGTCTTGCTTCACATAAAATTCTCTGCAACATTACATTACTAAAGTCCTAGTAAACAGTCCTGAAATCCAAGTTCAAAGGTAAAAACAAAAGAAAAAGTGACAGTGCCCTTCCTCTCTGGTCTGGATTACATCACACAGACACCATGGAGGAAAGACATTTCTATGTGTGGCCAACGCAACGGAGTTTTTAGGTGGATGATATATATACAGCCTGGAATTCTGCCAACTGCGTCATGGGGTGGCAGGGTGGCAGATGGCAGTTGTTCCTTATCATGTATTTCAGATTCTTCAGTCTTCCTCAGACTGTGAAAGAATGTCGCTATGTTTGGAAATACTCTTACTAAATCAACAAATAAACTAACTGCATGAGGGATGGAGATGAGTGTGCCTCAATCTGGCAATGCTTTAGTCTCCAGAAATCTAAATTTGTTAAAATGAAAATGCTAAAATAGCACCATGAATATTTGACAGTAATATTTCTTTGGCAAAGCTCCATGTTGTAAACATCATACACAGTGAGGTGTTTTTTCTCAACTCATTTGCTTAAAAAAGTGCTTTCTAATACTGCTTGGTACTTGTGAACATATAAGTCATATAAAAACATAATACTTTCTAAGTTTTAAAGCCTGGTTTGCTTCTCAAAATGCAGCAGTGAACTAGAAGCAGAACCATCTCTTGGGGCTCCAGTGAAAATGTTGATTCTTGGCATCTACCCAGACCTGCAGATTAGAACGTGCATTTTAACAAGATCCTCAGGTGCACATTTTACAGGACATCCCGTGCATATGGAAAATTAAGAAGCAGCACACTAAAATACTTTTGGCCATTATCTACACAGCTGACCTCAACTCTTTAAGTCTACCCTCTTCTTTCTCAGCCCAGAACCTGCAATTCAGCCACTTTGTCCTTCTCACCATTTTCCAGGAACCCCATTCACATTTGTAGGTTTGTATACACTGATTTGTAGGTTTGTATACACTGATTGAGATACCCAAAGAAAACTCCTAATGTTCTCTTGAAATAACATTTCAAGTTTAATTGACAGGAGGTTCATGATGGTTAATCTGTCAACCTCACTGGATTGAGAAATACCTAGAGCTGATGGATTGAGAAAGTGCTAGCCTCGCTGATGGATTAACACATTGGGTAAGTGTTCTCTCTGGCTGTTTCTCTTTCTTTGCTTCTTGACTACCATGATGTGAGCAGCTATCTTTTGTCTCACCTTTCCACAATGATGTTTTGTCTTAGTGACAACTGACCATGGACTGCAAACACTTAAAGGGTGAACGTAAAAAAAAATATTTTCTTCTTTAAATTGGGCATGCCAGGTATTTTTTCCCAGCAACATAAAGGTAAATAACATATAAAATTGGCACTGAGAGTAGGGCTATTGCTGTGACTATACCTGACCATGTGGCTCAGAAGTCTTTGGAACTCATCTTTTTGGGGAATTTGGAAATGTTTTGAGAATTGAGTTGAAAGATGCCTAGAAGGCTATGAGCAGTTCTGGTATAAGTATAGAAAAACTAGACTATTCTTATGAGGTTTCAGATGGAAGTGAGAACTCTCCTGGAGAGTGAAATACAGGTTGTCCATGGTACATTTTGTGAAAGAAAGATATTGCATGAGACTGAATTTAAAGGAAGTGGACTAATTAATCTGATGGAGGAAATTTCAAGATAGCACACTGTTTAGGCTGTGATGTGCATATTGGAGACTTGTCTTAGCTAGATTTACAGTGAAATTTGGAGCAAAAGCAGAGAAAAGATTTTAAAAACTTGCACTTTGGTCAGAAAAGAAGCACACATAAAAAAGTAGTGAAAGAAATTGTTTATAAAAAGATTTGCACTATTAAACAGAAGTCAAGTACTTTGCACTGGGGCAACAGAAAAGACGCCAGAGGGCATCTCAGGGATTGACCAGACCCCACCTCTGTGAGGCTCAAGGAAGTAAAAGTAATAAGCTGTAGCAGAGCATCTGAGCATCCTGTTCCTACAGGCCCACCTGAAACGTTTCAGTCTATAATCAGCTGGCTCCAGGGCTCAGGAGCATGGGGGAGGAGAGCCGGCTTATAGCATGGCAGAGGGGAAGCAGAGCCAGCACAGGGAGGAGCTAGGGAGGGAGAACCTCCCAGGCCACACCCACTATGATCCGCCTCTTCCGATCAGGCCCCACCTCCTAACAGCAAGGGTTTTAGTTCCTTTTCTTGTGGCTGAAACAAAATACCTGACACCCAAAATTAAAAGACAAAAGGTTTATTTTGGCTCATAGTTTGCCGAGATTTTAATACACAGTCACTGGCTCCCAGGCAGGGTAGCACGGCAGAGGGGCATCGCAGAGGAGAAGTGGTCTGTTTGTGTCACCCCACGCAGAAGGCAGGAAAGCAGCAAAGATCAAAGAAGCAAACTGCTTTCCCCTTTAGGCTACCAGCCTTTTGGGTGGTACCACCCAGAATTATGTTAATTCCAATCAGTGGACTAATTTAGTACCTTATACCCTAGATCCCTGAATAACACACCCTAAATCTAGTCAGTTGAGACAAATTTCATCTATGAGTGCACAGGCGTTGGGGTTATATCTGGATATAAGCCATAACAGCAAGTCAGCTATAAGCTCCAAATTCAATCACCTTTCAAAAGCCCCTTCTATGAGCACATGAGGTTCTGGGGGCGGTATACAGGTAACCAGCCATAATAAGTCCAATATAAGTATGTCTAGCTAATGTTCGAATTGGTGGTAGAGCTTGAACTCTATGTGATGACATTTTTGCAAGAATACAGCATGTAAGAGTGATGGGATCATTAAAACTTCCATCCTTCTTTCAGATTAAAATCTGGGAAGCCAGGTAACATGTGATAGGGTTAAAGGCTCTAATCTAAGTCTCTGAGAATATAATGTGTGAAGCTTCCAGAGGCTGACAATTCAATGCAGATACCAGAAAGCAGGATATTTCACAGTGTGAAATATCTACCGCGGAAAGCTGAAATAGTAAGCAGAGTCAGCCCAGGAGACAGACTCTGTGTGTTGAAACGAACAAGGCTGGTTGAAACCAAGAGGCAGTGCTGCCCGGGCTCTCGGAGCTCACTTTAACTACCACGTACACTTAGCCTTGGGCATGAAGCTTCATGACTTTGCTTGCCTTGATGAATTTTGTCATTGCTTTGGTTTTATTTATTTCCATCCTCTAGAAAGTTCTCCTTTCTAGATGGGAATATACATTTTGTGCATTGTATTTTGAGAATTACATCATTTGCTTTTTGTTTTTTACAGGATTTGCAGTGAACAGTTGCCTTAAATCTCAAAGAAGATTTTGGACATGGACTTTTGAGCAAGGCTGTAACTACCAACACTTGGGAAACAATTCAATGCCTTCTTGGTTGTACATATCAGTGGGAATTATGGTATTGTTATTATGTTTACTAGAGATTAACTATGGTTTAAGACATGGGATTAGGGATAGACTAATGGTGGTTAATCTTGAATGTAAATTTGATTGGCTCAAAAGCCACCTTCAACAGTGAATTAATTAATATATAGAAGAGTTCATGGATGAATTGGTTGTTAGGAAATAGGACCTGGTTAGAGGAGGTAAATCACTGGGCTGGGACTTCAAGAGGTTTATCTTCTTTATGCTTCTTCTTTCTCCTGGCTTCTTGGCTGCCATTAGGTGAGGCACATTCTTTAGCCATGCACTTTAAACAAGAGTTTTCTACTTTGGAGTCCAATGACCACAAACTGAAATCTTTGAAACTATGAGGTAAAATAACTCTTTTGTTCTTTAAACTGGGTATGTTAAGTATTTTGTCTAGCAACATAAAAGTAACTAGATAGTACTTCTTTAAGTAAAAAACAATTTTTTAGTGTCTTTTGCTCCTTGCTACCTTCTGTAGTAGCAATCATGCTTAACGATTTGTTCTGAACTATTTTTCTGAAATTTTTGATAAATATCCAAGTATATGAAATATATTTAAAAATTTTCAAAAACAACATCACATTATATACATACATGTAAATGCATGTGTATATACATACAGATGTATATGCTCTCTATATAAGTATATTTCATGTAAATAATTTATCCTAATTCTTTTCCTTTGGCATTAAAGAGTACTTCATTGTCTACAGGTAGCTGGACACACTAAAATGTACTTAATTGGTTCTCAATTGACAAACATGATATTTCAAATAATGTTGGTAGAAATGTCAGTTTTTAACTAATATCCCAGTTGTGCAAGTTTTGCTTTAAGATGCATTCTTAGGGCATGGATCTGCCTCAGAATTTCTACTCTCCCTTCCAAAAGTGTGGTTTAATACCTTAGCAACAGGATAAGAAACCTTCTTCCCACACATTTGCCACCATGAGGAATTACCAGATCTCTCCCTCTGTGAAATGTAAGGTGAAATTTAAGCCAGTGAGTTTTTCTGAGATGCATAGGAAAGAATAAGGACAAAGAGAGTGATGAAGGAGGTAAACAAGCACACAAAACAGGGGCTACGATGTAGAGACCAATACAGCATTGAATTTGAGGAAATGAGTAGAGTTTGGGCAGGTGGGCAGATGACCATATTGAACAGAACCCAACATAGTTGCTACACACACACACACACACACACACACACACACACACACAGATGGGAGGGTAGAGAGCTGGTACCATGTTCACAAGGAAACCAAGAGAATGTGATATTGAGAGGCTAAAACCAAGTGTTCTTTCTTTCCAGTGGCTGGAGAGAGTCATTTATTTCCTGCCAGAGCACTGACTGAGAATATTAATATCCTCCTAATTGATTTTACTTGTTCCTAAATCCCAGGTTAGACAAGACAGATATGGATTTGGAAAGGTTGGCTTCTTATCAGGAAAACAATATTTAATAAATCTAAAATATAAATCAAAATATTTTCTTTTTTATTATCTTAGTTATGCTGATCAATATAAAGTTTTTTCTAAGGATTTAAGTAGAAACTGTATATTTGAAACTAAAACACTCTTACTATTATTCCTATTTTACTTCTCTCAATTTTTCATGATCATAAAAATATTTAAGAAATTTCATATGGAATATTGACACCTGTTTGATTAAGATGAGACAATCTTAACAGAACATTGACAACTTTTATTTTAGTGTTTTAATTGGTGGATATAAAAATATGAGAAAAATAAATGTAGTACTACTTTGTCAAAGAAATTATGAGTTCTATGCCATGTGGAATAGAAGCAACATAATTGGCATCCCTGTCTTATTCTGGTCAATTTCCATAGATAAAAACTTAAGTTGCTTCCATAGTTTGGCTATTGTGAAAAATACTGCAGTGAATATGGGCAAGTAGGTATCTTTTTGAGACACCATTTTCAGTTTCTTTAGGTATAAGTGAGAAGTGACATTGTTGGATCATATGATGTCTATTTTTAGCTCAAACTACACACACTATTGGGCCTGGTCTTGCAGAATAGTAACAAGAAAAATAGATTTTACATCTGGGGATTAGGAGCTTTTATTTTTTATTGAAAAATGATAAAATTAATGAGGCTTGTCTTACTGGACTTCTGTGACCCTCAAAAAATATTATGTCAATGAAATTATTTAGAAATTTAGGTAAAATATTTTAAATATAAGCTATGTCATATTGGATAATAGAAATATAACTACTTATGTTTTTATTGATTCAAAGTATTTAGAATAATATTTTATATGAATTGGTAGAAAAATTGCTAAAAAGAGTTTGTAACTTGAAAATAAAGTGTGAATGTGAATGTGTGCATGTATGCACATGTATGTGTATGTATGTTATCTATTTCTATCATTTACATCATTTCCAGAAAATGTATAATCTTATAAGCTGAATTGCTTAAGGTTACAATTCGTGGCAAGGTATTCAAAGTTCTGAAGCCCTACCATGTAATACATGCAATTTTGTGGACTAAGAGCTATCATTCAATATGATTTTCAAAGACACAAAAATGAATTTAAATTAAATATTCTTTCTAGACCCATGATTCTATGTATACGATGCCAACTGCCTTCTGTAAAGCCTGGATGATCCTGAATTGAGGGTCTTGATCTTCGAATTCTTCAGTAGTTCAGGCCTCTACATCTGGATATAAGTGCTGTGGAAAGCTGAATACTGACTGTAGAATAAGGAGAAAGGATTCGGGATGCTCAGACCTTTTCGTGGATCATGTGAAGAGTGATGATTGAAGATGGAGAGAGAAAATAAGGGCCAAAGTGGTATCTTTAATTAAATCTGTTAACCTTGAAAGGTGATTTGTATAGACAAGTCCCCAGTAGTCACTAGTGTCAAGTGGAATCTGAGTCTCTTGGGAGAATGGTTATTACGGGTGGTGTCTAGATGTCCCCCCAAAGATCCATGCAGTCATGAGTTTTGGGCTTTTCAGAGGTGGGTGAATCTAGAGCTTCTGATTGATGCTGGGATTAAGGATGTGAGTGCTATAACTACCCCAGGCCAGGTAGCCTGTGTACAATATAAGGGACAGAACAAGGTGCTCTCTCCCTTGTTGCTTTGCTATAGTTTGCCTGCCAAGAACTGTTCTCCTCTGCCAAACCACCTTGCCTTGTAGTTGGCCAACTATAGACTGAAACTTCTACAAACTGTGAGTTAAATAAACCTTTTATCTTGTAACCTTAGGTCTCAGGTATTTTGTCTCAGCAATGAGAAAAGAAACTAAGACAGTGGGAAATAGTATTCATGAACCAGGACTCTTGAGGATAGAGAATAGGATAAGACTTTGAGTTCCTGAAAAGTTACAAAACAACCTTGGGCTTTAACAGACTGTCAAACTGATAGGTATTGTGGTTTAGAATCTAAACTGTCCTCCCCAAAGTCTCAGTGTTCAAATGAAGGGTCTTTGAAGGTGGTTGAATCTGATGGGTGCTGTACTCACCAGTGGATTAATTCACTGATGGATCATAGCTAAGTGTATTGTTAGAAGAAAGGGTCTACTTGGAAGAAATGAATCACTGAGGCACTGAGGGCATGACCTTGAAAGTTATATTATTGTGTCTAGCTCCTCTCTCCTGTTCTGAGCTTCTTAGCTGTCATGGCATGAGTATCTTTCCCCTGCTATGTCCTTCCTTCATACTATTTTTGTTTGTTTTATTGTTTTTGAGACAGCATTTCACCATGCAGTTCAGGCTGGCCTTGAACTCACTTTCCAGCCCAGGCTGGCCTCAAACTACTAGTGATCTTCCTCCTTCAGCCTCCAGAGTGCTGGGATTACAGGTGTGTACTACCACACCCTGGATCTTCATGGAATTTATGATTTGAAGCCAGCCAAATCTGTCAGCCAAAATAAACCTCCTTTCTTTTAAATTAGAGATGTTGAGTAGTTTGTTTCTGCAACAGGAAAGAGACTAGTATCTTAGTAGGTAATGTTCTATGTTTTGACAAAATATCGCACAGTTAAAATGAAAGAGTACTTTGGCTCACAGTGTGTATGGATTTCAGCGCATAGCTAGCTGGCTGCATGGCAAGATACCATGGCTGAAGAGAAACAGTCCATGGCATGGTAAGATAAGAAGAATCAGTGAAGCAGAAACAGCAGCAAGCCTTCCTTTTTATTTTATCTCACCCAGGCTCCAAACCTATTGAATGGTGCCACCTAAATCCAGGGTTGGCCTTCCTGTGTTCACACCTAGAATTATGCTAAACCAATTAGGACACTAATTTATTCATCACAAAGTCTTCATATACTCGAGATCCAGCCACCATTGTGGAGCACAGTGCTCTGGGGCTCTCTTCTCAAAGGAAAGTCTTTCACCTTTGCAATTTTAAGGCTGCAAAGGGTGGAGCCTTGCTGGTGCCTGCAATGCTCTCAGGTCATCTTTTCTGTTGTCTTCAGCAACCAGTTTCTCTTCTGTTCTATCTTTATAGTCCAGAACTTTACTGGAGCTTCCTTTTTAACCAAATTCAAACTTTTTCAAATCATTCTGCTGGGCTCTTTGCTCTTGATTCTCAACATCAATCTCTTTGCTCTTGATTCTCAACATCAATCTCTTTGCTCTTGATTCTCAACATCAATCTCTTTGCTCTTGATTCTCAACATCAATCTCTTTGCTCTTGATTCTCAACATCAGTCTGGCTAAAAGGCCTTGATAGTATCCATGCCAAACATCAACATTAAACTACATTGAAATTTCTACCACCAGATTAATTAGTCTGTCCCACTTAATCTCAGTCTTCTGCAAAGTTTCTGAACAGGAACAAAATGCAGGCAAAATTTCTGACAGGGGATAAAAAAAAATAGCTGGGTGTGGTGGCTCACGCCTGTAATCCCAGCACTCGGGAGGCAGGCTGAGGTGGAAGGATCATTGTGTGTTGTACGTTCAAGACCAGCCTGAGCTACAAAGTGAGCTCAAAGCCAGCCTGAACTGCATAGCGAGACCCCGTCTCAAAAAAGACAAAAAAAAAAAAAAAAGTCTGCTGGGATATAACACATGTGTCTGGAGTCCAACTGCCAATGGAGCTCTTCTTTCCACATGAATCCTTTGAACCTGGTCTTTTCCAGATGTATTGCAGTCAGTATTCTAATCTTCTGAAGTTCAGCAAGAATTTCCCATCCAGCTCAGCTCACAGCCTATCTGGTTGTAGTTACTTTCTTGTTACTGGGACAAAATAGCTGAATGCCACAGTTTAAATAGTAATGATCTATTTTAGCTCATAATGTGAAAAGGTTTCAATCCATAGCCAGCTGATTGCAAGGCAGGGCAGCATGGCAGAGTTGCATGACCAAGGAGAAACAGTTCATGGAATGGCAAGCAGGAAGCAGAAAAGAAGCAGCAGCAAGCCTTTCTTTCCCTTGTATCCCATCAAGGCTACAAACCTATTGGATGGTGCCAGCCACACCCAGAGTGGACCTTTCCATTATGCATACCCAGAACTATGCAAAACAATCAGTGGAGCAATCACACACCCTTTAACCATGTGCACACACCCTAGATCCAGCCACCACCATAAAGCCCCACCTCTGAGTGTCTGGGCCTTTGAGTGGTCATCTACATATAAGCCTTAATAGTATTGCTAGCAAATTACACTTTATCATCAGGGAGACTTACACAGGATTTTGTAAACAAGACATATTTTTCTGTAATTTTTAACCTACTTGTTTCAAAAAAGATTTTCTGTCTTGTTTAAAATATTTTAATAGGAAAGTTAATCTATGCCAATGGTACTCAAATTGGGAGGGGACACCCAATCTTGTGGGGAGTTTCACCCACAAGAGATATACGCCCGTGTCTGGAAATATTTCTGATTGTCACAACTGGTGGTTGCTTCTGAAATCTTGTAGGGAGAGATCAGTTATGCTACTCAATATTCTGTTAGGCACAAGTTGGACCCCACAGCAGAGAATTTTTAACTCAAAATTCCAGTCATATCAAGTTAAGAAACAAGAGCTTAGAGAAAAAACTTATTTAGAGGTGAATAGCTGAAAAATGAATGGCAGAGATGTGTGCTAAGCTATACCATGAACTAAGAGGAGAGAAAAGACTTTGTGTGTTTTTTCATATCATGCCACTTAACTTCTAAGTACTAAAGTTCTACAATGGGATTGTTAGAAAATAGATTATTATGGATATATTTCAAATTCAGATTACTAAATAATTATACAAACTTTTAAAGCAGTACTGCTAACATTAGAATATCTAGGCAATCGAGAAAATAATTTAATTATGTAGTCCATATTTATATGTAATAAAATACTGTTCTCATGATATTTAACCAGGTTGCTGGGCAGCATAGTGACTTCTTAACTTTATTGAATCTTATAATCTCCTGGAAGGTTTCTAATATATCTAGAAGCCACAAATATCTAGAAGCCATGTTCAGAGTCTCTGGCTCAGGGAGGCTGGAGGGGCCTGAAATCTGCATTCAACTTGTGCACAAGCAGTGCTGCTGCTGATCAGGACAGCTCATTTTGACATCCAATGACCAGCCATTGCTAGGCACTGAATAAATACTGGCTTAGTAATATAGACATTTAAAACTATAATCTCACCAAACAACATCTTCTCACTCTAGGGTAGATTGAGTATTAATATTAATTCCTAAAGAGGAATACAATTAGATAAATGGAAGAAACAAGACAAAGTTAAGCCTACTTAATTCAAATTCCTTGCATTAAAAAATAAAGAAATTAATGTATTTTAAGTTTATTACAAGAAAAAGTAACTTTTTCATAAAAACCAATAGAAATAACAGTAAACATCAATCATGTACACATGGTTTAGGTAAGGACAGTGCTATCTTAGATATATAAAAACTTAAAGATTGTAAGTACAATTAAGTATGCATGTCTTATTTTTAGCATTATATTTTTGAAGACTAGTCCAAATGTCAAACTTATAAACACTGATATCATGGGGCTCTTGTGCCAAGCTACATCTATGGGGAAATGCCTATTGACATCCGTAATATAAAATCAGACCCTAAGGGACCATAACTGTGTCTTCAAATTGTTAGGGAAAACATGCACATGTTTAAACAATTCGATACAGTATAAAAGCAGTATCTTTTCATCATAAATAATCAATGTGCTGCTGTTAATTATGTTTAATAGACTGAAAAGTACTCCTAAGGAACATGAATTCAATAACACTCATTTTCATTCCTTTAACTTAATATTTTAAATGCCAGAAGTTTTGTAGACTTTAAAATGGCTTGTTTATCTGGGGAATGTTCTGTAATTAATCTGCCTCGTGCCAGTCCTCATTACAGGCTCTCAAGCAAAGGACCGATAATCAACTTTCCATTCAGCTCTTCGAGATCACGTAGACATTTACACAGCCTTCGATTCCCTCCCTCATGGCATCTCATCCAAGGCACGAAATTTCCTTGCCAAGGACACACAGGAAGCCAAATGCTCTCAAATATGCTGCTTTGCTTTCAACTTTTAAAATACCCATCTATCTTTTAAATTAGGTGCCATCTGTTGTATCATCTCTGCTAAATCATTAAAATTTCTTGCCAATATCATACTGCTGCCGCATTCCTGCCCTGTTACTTCTTCAGGATTTCTGCAGCATTCAAGAAGAACCTGCTACTTTACCTAGGAAGAACCTGCTACTTTAACTAATTTTCGTAATAAGGCACAGTGTGAGAGTAGTCTAAAACAGAATCAATGTTAAACTGTTTTTACTTTTACATATAGAGTGAGTAAGTGTTCACTTCAAACCTGAGATTATTCCTCCAACTCTCCTAAATACAGACTGGTTTGAGCCAATGCAGAGAGCCCAGCATTACACTGTGCTAGTGTCGAATGGCGCTTGTACTATAGTATTCACCTTGAAACTAAGTAGGCAGAATTTATTATTTGTGGAAGTCACCTAACTTCCAGGTTACACAGGCTTCATTCTTATCACACAGAGTCAGCACAGAAGACAGACACAGACAGACATAAAGCTCATTTACAAGGGAAACAAATTTGCAGCCTGAGACAAGGGCAATGTAACAGCTTAGAACTGCAGTAAATCTCTTGCAGCCAATAGCCACATCTAACAACGCTCGCCTGCAACACTCTGATGGAACAGATTGTATTCAGAATTTAAACAGCAGAACTCACCTTCATTTCTTAACATTTAAGCAAATGCTTGCTGACAAAATTCTAGTTCATGATTTCTTTTGCTCCTTATCTGTTTCAAAGCTAGGATTACTGATAGATTTGCTCTGCTTATTCAAGCATGCTAACAGAATTGGAATCTCTTAGTAATATCTCCACACCTCTCAGCATGGCTGAAAGTCATCTGCCAAGATCATATAGTATATAAGCAACTGAATCATGCAGAAATATTTACCCCCAAAAGTTGTGTTAAAGCTCAGCTTCCTCCAGCCTCCATAGCCCCTGAAGTGTTAATCTGAAGAAACAGTTTCATGAGTTTCGAGAGGCCAGCAGTGAGTCTCCTACACTTGACCTAGACAGCCTTACATAACGAAGCATCAGTGCTGGTGAGCTTGCTGAATGTCATCCCCAGCAAGAATAAGGAGTACTGGCAGCAGCAGGCAGGCAGGCGGGCTGCGAGGCTGCATGGAAATCCTGAACTCTTTCTTGCTTTTCTGTTTTGAAATGCTTTGGAAGGAGAGTTAAGAATAGCACAGAAACTGTTTCTCTCTCTCTCTCTCTCTCTCTCTCTCTCTCTCTCTCTCTCTCTCTCTCTGTCTCTCCCCCCCACCCCAGTCGCTTGCAAAGAATGATGAGAAGCATAAAAGCTAAATCTTCCAGCACTACTAGACACCTCTTTGGTATTTGCAGTAAACCTAACAGGATAAATTGCTGCCTGTAAAATCCTATGCCAAAATACCCAAAATGAAGGGACTGGTACAGCAAAGTCAGAGCACAAAGGCTGCCTCCGAGAGAGATTTGTCACCTTTAACTCATTGTGGTGAGTAGAGGACGATGTACATTATATAGTATAATCTTAGTTGGGAGTGTAAATTGTTTTGCACGATGATACTGAAATATTTGCAAAGATCTTCATGTCCCTTAAATACCTTTTTGTAAACTAGGTGATAACATTTTTATGATTGTGCATCAAATTCAGAATATGATAGGTTAAATTGATTGTGCTTACTGCATTTCGGCTTCTGAAATTTACATGCCGATAATAAGAAACACAGGTACCTATCTCTAGTGGCTTCCATGTGTGCTAATTGATTAATTCTATTGTCTAAACCTAAAACTGAAATCTGATTTCCAGCATCAGAATTTACATACAGTGAATCATTTTGTTTTAGATTTTGAAAACAACTTCTCAGAATAGAAAGAGGGTATTACTGTTCTTTTAAGGTAATCTTTGCTAGATTCACTCTGAGCTGTCAGGGGGATACTTTATATAGCAAATTAAAGACAGTGTATTCTCCAGCTAATTTTCAATTATCTCAAATGTGTCCAATACAAGTTACACTCTTAAGAGCTAGAAATAATAACTTCAGTCTTTTCTTCCCATATGGTATTATTAATATAAGTAGTATTACATTACTTAATTATATATAAAATTGTGGTTTGATATGGGTTGTGAATGAAGGCATTTCACTTCTGAGGCAACAGAAATAGAGAAGCCATGCATCATTTAAAAATAATCTTAATGTTCTGCTCTTAGCTGGGAAGCTTTCTGCTAATGCATCACACTGAGAATAGAGTGAGGAAAGAAGAGAATTTAGGTGTATGGAAGAACACAGTGATCTAATTTCATCTCCTCTTGAAACTCAGAAGTGGGTAGAACTGAGATGGTGAGCTTAAGCTGGCACTGAGGATGAGGTGAGTGGATGGCAGTTTTCCTCAAACTTGCCCAGCGTTTTGTCTTTGTGTTACCCTAAATAATTGTCTTTTAATATTGGAGGAAGGCTAGGTGTACACTGCCTTTTTATCAGTCATAGAAATGACAGAAAAGTGGATTTTCACTAAATATCTGCTTTTTTCCATTAGTCTGATTTTGAAAAAACAAGTTCTGTAATAGAGGTAATGAGAATTTATTTCCCACAACTATAAATAAGAAATATATTGGTGTGGCATTTAATTAAATTCTCAGATTATGAAATGGTATTCTGAACAATAAGTGAAATAAACCAAGGTTATGTTTCAGATGGTTTAATTTTGTTAATGTTGATTGTGTTGCTAAGTGTTCTATCTCTTGGAGAGCTATTGCAAGTGAAATAACTCATAGAAAGCAAGGACCTGGAAAATGCCATGTTTTTATAAAATTCTCTTTCAAATCAACTAAGCCTCTTGCAGTCAGGCACTGTTTTTTTATTCTAGCATCTCTTTTCCTATGATAGTGCTTACCAGCTTTCAATAAATGGTAAATGAAAAAATGCAGGAATGAAAACTATTCATATTGTATTCAGTTTCCAAGTATGGAAACTGAATCTGTCATGACCTCATAGAGTTCTTTGGAGGAGTCATTTTAAATAGTGTCTAAGAATGTTTAAAAATCTGTATTAGCTTAATAATTGTATAAGTAAATAAATGTTTACTCATTTGGGAACTGTTATAAAACTTGGTGTTCTCCTAATTAGACAACTTGACACAGGTCTGGTTGCTCATAAAAGATAGTCTAATGTTCACTAGATTAATCAAATACGGTATAAGTTCTCTTTTTCTACCGAGTCATTAATTCTGGAGTAGTTCAGGGCAAGTCTGGCAGACTCATTATCTTTAGGGGCCTAAATTCATTTTTATTTCTTTCAATCATCTTTAGCCCATTACTTCCATCATCATATCTATTGATTTTGTTGTCTTGAGGTGCTGGAGATTGAACCCAAGTTCCTGTGCTTATAAATGGTATACGCAGGGAGTTTTACAGCTAAGCCCTATCCTCTCATTTGTGTATGCATTGTCTCAAGATAGCTCCTCCACGTCTGACACCTTGTACATATTCTAGGCAACAGAATACAAAGAACAAAATTCATAAGAAATAAGCCAGCTGAATCAACTCTTACTCAAGAACTTTCTCAGAAAGTGACCTAGAGACTGACTTACATTTTACTGTTCTTAACTGTCAAATACGCCCAGGAATAATTATGCATTTTTGCTAAGCCCAATATCATCCTCAAATGAAGCTTAGTTCTATTTTTAAGAAATCCTAAAACATTCATCATAATCAAGATGTCTAAACTGGCTTATATAACTAAACAAAAGTATTTTGTTTTACAGTTGAACATTGGATGAAAAAGTACACTACTTTTGCAATAGAATGTTACTTGGTTAACACATAAATCTGTGAACACAGTGTAGTCAAATGAATATAAAGAGAAGATTGCAGGCAAAATTTTCAAAATGTAAAAGGAAAAACAGTTCCTGTCCTGTTTCACCCCACACTCACCCTCCCAAATAAATTTGTATACAGTAATTTATTTCTAAAAGAATTTTGAAGAATGGGAGAATAAATGGTGCTAAATTAACACACCAACCCACAGACTCTCTGTAATTACTAAGGAAAATGCGGTCTCACTTACTTAGAAAAGGGACTCTTACGAAGCATTTTTCTTTTTTACCTGTTTTCTTGCTAAAATCAGCAACATTGCCTGGCTGCTGCACAGAAGGACTTTGTACATTTTCCCAATCTGATTTCAAGAATGGTTCTCCAGAGCAGAAGCCAATCTTCACTCTGGAACTGATAGTTTCGAAAGGACCTCAAGCAAGATAGCTCCTTTAGCCAAACACTTTAGATTTGCAGTTTCTGAGAAGATTAAAGTAGAAGTTTTCTAATTTTGGAGCCAAAAATGTTATTTTCTATTGTAAGTAACTTGTCTATAGAAGACAGTTGACTTGTGAATTTAAGTCACAATCGCCTGTTTGCACATTGCCCTAACTCCTACCCCATTGAAAAGCCAGAGAGAGTAGAGTTTGCATTTTAATCTTAGAAGATACAAGTAAGAAAAATTCTGTGCAAAATGTAAGACTGTGTTTAGCTTAACTGGAGACTATAAAATTAAAAGGTGTCTAGTAACTAGCAGCTATGAATTTTCTAAAGCACTGATTTATGGAAGAACACAACTACAACTTTCTCCATTTTTTATAAATTAATTTTTAACAGTGTAGCACACTTACATAAAGGCAGAACATAATCATGCTTCAGCCCACTCAGTCATTATTTATTTAAGAGTCATTATTTAAGAGGAAAGATTTTTACCTTTGCTGTTTCTATTAGTTACAGTAACATTGTTTTTGACCCAGTATACATGAAAGCCCGGATAGTTAAGCAGAATGAAATTCTATTTCTTACTCAGGTAAAGTTCGTTAGTTGTCCCTGGTTGGCAGATGGATCCATGTGATTATTCATGGATTTAAGACCTTTAATGTTGTGGTACCTTCTACCTGTAGGTATTCAGAATCAGTTGACAGATAAAAGAGTTCATAAAGAATCTTACCTACCTCTTCAGCTCAGGAGTGATGTATGTGACTGGCTTCTGCTTCAGAGAGAAATAGCCACATAATCCCAAACAGATACAAGGGAATGGTAAGAGGCATTTTCCAAAGCTTGCCAGACACTTCTAGAAAGGAGAATGAGTGTTGTTGCTCACCAAGCTACCTCTGCCTAGTCTTCATTTTTGCAATTGAAAGAGTTGGATTTTTTTTTTGCATCTTTTTGCAAACCTCTTGTTTTATGAGATCAAATGGAGAAGTGAGAGAAGGTAATGAATATGTTGGGAAGGAGATTTCTCTCTGTGTTGATGGTATGATTGATTACATTTTTCATCTTACCATGCGATTGCCTCCAATTTCTTCTGCTCACTGAGATATGATAATTTTAATTTATATTTTAAAATTTCTATATTACATTGCTTATAATTTAGTTCTGTTTTGCCTTTTAATTAACATATTATGAATTGCTATAGTTTTATGTACTATTGAGAATATGACCCACCTCTTTGACCCTTAAAAGCATGATTTCTACCAACTACCCACTTTGACAATAGCATTCAGCTACAATTCAGCTAACATCTTGTATATCACTTCTGAAGAGCAGGTGGGATGTAATAGCAAAGAAGATGGAAATCCTATATCAGAGAAGCAATTTTCTCACAAATCCTTATCAGACCTATTCCTATGTCTCATTAGATACAGTTACATAGCTATTTGTAGGAGTAGGTGGAGAGCTGGGGAAAGATACTATTCAAATTGGGTTCATGGATGTTCCAAAGAGAATTCATTTCTCTTAGTGTTAAGGTTTACATCTAGACGTCCTTCAAGAGCCTCACATGCTCGAAGGTAAGGCTTTTGAAGGTGATTGGACTGCTGAAGTGCCACATATGACTTTTGGTGGGAGGTGGAGATTGTATTGAAGTGTGTCACTGGGAGTTTGATCTGGAAAAATACATCTCTGTCCTTGGTCCCTCCATCCTCTTTGCTTTCTGATTGCCATGATATGAGCAACCTTTCTCACTCAGGCTTCTCTCCCATGCCTCCTTAGAGCCAGCCAACTATGGACTGAAACCATTAAAAATTTTGAGCCAAAAGAGACCTCTCTTTCTTTAATTTGTGGGTGTTGAGTATTGTGTCTCATCCATGATAAAGTGATTAAGAGAAAGTGATTAGTAAGAAAGAAGGGGAAAAGGAATACATGACACCCAAATAACAATGCCCGTATCCAATTGCAGGAAGTCCTGAAATGAACCCAAATAAGTTAAGAAAGATACTCTGAAATAATGGAGAAATCAACTAGACATCAATAAATGTGAGCATGGTAGTGTATGCAAGTACTTTTAACACGCTAGAAAAGTCCGTAGCAGAAGGTCAGCAAATTCAAACTCACCCTGGGCAACCCAATGACTTAGCAAGATTCTGTCTCAAAATTTAAACATAAAAGCTAAACTAGCTGAGGGTATAGCTCAATACAAGGGTCCTGGGTTCAATCCTCAGTGCCAAAGAAGAAGAGAGAGAAAGAGGTACTTTATATACCTGGAGCAGGTATGTTTATGATTATTGCCCTAGAGTTTGAATTGGAATTGACAAGATGAAGACTTTAGTCCTTAGTAGTAATGATTTGAGGAACCAGGAGCAGAGAGATAATTTACTAAGGGAGAGGAGAAAATATTTGGACTGGAATGATTCCAGTCTGGTTTGTCTACCTAAACATATAGACAATAAATAAAAATGTCAAAGCTGATGTTTTGCTTCATAAGGCAGCCTAAGATGGTGACTGAAGTGGAAGGTGGCTGACACCGACGGCTCCTCCGTAACTGTGTTCATCACTCAGGTGTGGAGTCCTGCTGGTGGTTTGCAGTGTGTCTCTTGCTTTGGATCAGACCTGTAGCAAGGAGGAAGAAGGAGGAAAAGGAGGAGGAAGAGCAGAAAGAGATAGAAGGGAAAGAAAGAAAGAGGAGAGGAAAGAGAAGGGGAGGAGGAAAAGAGGAAGGAGAAAGTGGGAAAGGAAGAGAGCATGGGAGAAGGAGGGAGAGGCAGCATAACTGCGGAGGGTGAGCCTCCAGAATTCAGAGACCACTTTCATTTTAAAAACAGCTTTGTAGTATAATGGTCAATGTATCAGAGTTTGTAGATTTATAATTTTGTTATTCTATATTTTCAGTCTTGGATTTTTTTCTAAACTTGCTAGAATATACAAAAATGAGGTATTCCATTAGTCTAGGAAGAAGAAACACACTTTCTGTTCTCTTTCCCACTGGCTACATCCTTTTATTTACACACACTACACACACACACACATACACCTACACACACACAGACACACACACACACATATGCACACACACTAAGCTTCAGTTTTGAAATAGAAAGGAGATTCATATACTTTGGGAGTCCGTGTGAGGATTGAATGATGGAGAAACATGGGTATCTAGGGAGAAGGAGTATCCAGACATTCAAAATTTGTACTTTCTAGCATTTTTCTTCTTTTTCAAGCTGCTGTTTCCAAGTGGGCCTCCATGCAGCCCTGGTCATTGCCCTGTGTTTTGGATTATCTGTGCTATAACTAACTGCTCACCACAACTGCACTGTCTTCTTTTCCAGAGTCCCCACATCCTATTTCCAGTGAACCTCCATGTAGTTAGTGTTGCTTGGTCACGCCCTTCTACATTGATAAATAATTCTCCAACTAGATTGAGAAAAAAGAGAATTGACTTCCTGTTCATTCATTTTGGCCCTGGTCCCATCTCACTGAATGCTTTGAAGACGTGCAAAGTGAACATGCTATTTCATGACTGTGCATGTGCTCAGGCTATTTTCGTTGTCAGCAGAATACAACTGTTTTCAGCTTAAAACCCATGCTTTGTCATCCAATCATCACTCTTTTCCCAAAGATGAAAGGACACTGGTACACTAATAATGATACAGAGAAATGTGAGGGCTAGTTCTGCCGAACAATTTCTGATCTCTCTTTCTCCCCGAAGTGGTAGCAATAACTGCTCTTGTACTGTGTCTCATAAAGCCTAAGTTTGTTTGTATTAGACTTTGTTAAACATATTTGCTTCCAAGTCAACAATCTCAACTTACTAAGTGTTGGGAAACAGAGACTGTGGGTGAATTATCTTTGAAAAGCCAGCACCTAAGGGCTTTACTAGGACAGAGTGAGCACTCTAATATTGTTCATGGCAATAAAAACTGTTATTATTGATAAAAATGAAAAAGAGTTATGTGTAGTACAAGGAGACAAAATGCATGTAAATGTGAATTTTTAAATACAAAATTTTAAGGATGATGAATATATTATAAAATGATGCTTCTCTTTATAAGAGATCTTCAAATTTTCATTAAAAACATGATCTAAAAGCCTTTGCATTGTTTTCCCGGAAAACAAAATCTATTTCTTAAAATAAGTATTTTCTATATTTCAAAAATCCAATTATTGACAATATCTTGATTTAGAAACAAATTATAATAGGGTTTGGAAGCAGATTCAGTTTAATTTCTCTCTATACATATTATTAAATTCATATCTAAGAATTAAATATATTACTTCTTTTAGAAGTTAGAAATTTTACAAATTCCATAAACTACAAAAGTTTAGAAGTTAGAAAGTTTACAAATTCCATAAACTACAAAAATTATATTTAGGATTAATGCACCAGTTTAAATTCAACATTTTTGCCCTGTATTATACACTAGTTTCCCCAAATCTCACATTTAGTTTATTATTTTATTGTGTGTAACTCTGGAAAGGGCATTAAGCATGCTTTATCACCTTACCCCAATCACACTTTAGATTCACAACAACAGAAATCACATGACTCAACATCTCACAATTAGGTTGTTGTCTCTCCCTCCCTCTCTCTCTCTCTCTCTCTCTTTCTCTCTCCCCCCCACCCCATGCTCACACTCTGTCTGTAAGTCAAAAGGATTTTATTTTTTCTCAATTTTTATTTTTACTGGTACACGTTGGCAGTACACAATGATTACATTCCTCATGGGAAGTTGTTACATGTAAATGCCATGTCTTAATTATTTAATTATTTGACTTTTGCCTTCCAAATATTTGCTTCTAGAAAATGTTTAGCTCTATCTAGCTAGCTATCTGTTTATCTATCTATCTATCTATCTATCTATCTATCTATCTATCTATCTATCTATCTATCTATCCATCCATCCATGCTGGTGACTGAAGGCAGGGCCCTGCTCACAGTACACACATGCCAGCACTGAGTTACATCCCCAGAGCTGCAAATTAAGCTATTGTACTTTGAACTCAGTGTTTGCAATGCTATATTTAAACAGCAAGTCTCAGTTCCTTCCTATGTTTTGATGTGGCGCTCTGAGTAGACAATGCTCCCAATCACCAGCGGTCCCTCTATTGAAAGTGAGAGTTCTAGAGAAAGATATTTAAGGCCGGATTTTTTGAACTGGATAATGCAGACTGATCCATTTCCATTTGTTTCTTTTGCCTGATGTCTTTCTAACCTCCTCCACACAACTTTTCAGTTGGAGAAAAGACGGAGAAAATTTAAATAACTTTCCTGAGATCACATGCCTAGTAGCAGTTTTGCTTGGCCAAAAATATGATTTCTTGACTAGAGTCAAATGAGTGAAAACGCAATACAATTGAATGGAACAATAAATATCCTAGACATTTTTGGAGATTCAACTGGATGATAAAAAATAGAAATGTTTTTCATTGAGTGACACCTCTAATCCTGCTTTTCAGTGATATAGCTGCCCTGACCTTATCTTCTTGCAAGTTTTATAACTATGTTGGGGACAGTATCAGGTTAATGAGAGGTAAATGCCAACTATAACATATCTGTATGATTTTCTTAATGCTTTACAAAGACATTTCTTTCTTTGATCCACTAGATGCCTGCATTTGTAGCAGATCTGTGTTAGGTAGGTGAAGCAGCCACTGACCTGATTCAGCATCACTGCAGGAGGAGTCAGGATGCATTTAGGCGGTGGATAACTCCTCCTCGCAGGTGCACTCTCTAGCACTCTATCCAAGTACACAGCAATCGGAGATGGGAAGAGAGAATGTGAGAGAAAAATTCAAACCCAAACTTCCACATTGAACCCCTGTTCAGACTTCTACTGGGAATTTTGAAAGTGAGGCTCATATTTTCAGAGGTGGGCTGACTTGTGAAATTGAGTTTCAAATATGTTCTCAAAAATGCCAAGCTCTAATATTACAGAAAGTAAGAATCAGTACCCAGATGACTTTTATTTTGAGGAAGAAAAATTTAGAAGTGATTACTCAACTTGCTGAACAGCTGCAATTATCCTCAGAAAGCACTGCCTTCTGCAGAGGACAGACAGCAGAGCTCCACATGGCAGCACGCTTTGCACCTACAGGGAAGTATTCTGTTGGTAGGCTTAATTAGGTAGAAAAAATTGCCTCTCCTTTCAGTTGTAAAGCACATTATAAATTGACCAATCATAGGATTCAGAAGCATGAGTAAGTCTCAATTTTGCTATTGTCCATATAGCAAATTATCCAAATTGTCCAAATTATCTAATTTACCAATAAAGAACTTTGATTAACATATTTTTAAAAATGTTTCTAGGACACATTCAGACACATATTCTTTCTTTATTTAAAATCTATCTTGTCAATGGTTTGTAACTTCATTTTTGAGCCCAGTAAATTGTTAGTTTTGTTAAGTGAATAATAATATTTGATATGTTCTTGAGATTTTAAAATACCAAAGCTACTTCTTAACATAAGCTTATATTATAAAACAAAGCATAGAAAATACTACCTACAAGAAATCTTGGCCATATTCTGCGTGTAATCCCGATTACTTAGCATCCAGGGCAAAATTTTTAAGAGGATATAGGAATAATAATGCTTTTCTACTTATATTGTTGTAAACTACTGGGAAAATGTATCATTTATTGGACTTGTGATGGGCACTGAGTGATAGTCACTTCTATCCTTCTGGCTACCCTCATACAAACATGGAGATTTCGATCTCTGGTAAACCAGAGGAAGATTGTGCTTAGCCAGATAAATCTTCAGATTTAAGCAAATCAAGGGTGGATTACCTGTTGGTGACCCAACCTCCTCCTTCCAAAAGGAAGCATGCATCCGAATCCTTCTGAAATGTTTAAATAGATGGCATGATAATATTATGCTGTGAGATCAGTGCTGGAAATATAAAACACTTTGGTTTGGAAAGAAAACAAGACTACTTTCTCTTTTGGTGGTCTACGAGCTTTTGGGAAAAATACAATTTGGGTAGGGAAGTGAGACATCACAGGGAAAAGATGGTGTTGTTAATCTTCCTTAAGGAAAAAGAAAGATAAGTCCAGAAAAAAAGAAGTCCAGTTTATAGGAAGCTAAGCGTTTGTCATTATCATGATTAATCACAGGATGTGTTGCCAAGCTTTCAACATGAAAATATTCTCCAGGAGGATTCATCAAGTTCTATTGCCTATTAATTTCTGTTGATGCATGTTATTTGGCATCTTGTATGACAGAGGACACTTGCATACTTTTTAAATGAAGGTTAAAGATAAAGTTCATTAAGGGAATGATTTATGTTTGATATTTAAAAACAAAGTAATATTATCACCCCAAGCAAAATGTGCTTTTTTAAGTAGGGGATTGTCGTGTGTCCTTGAAATTTCTAAATATAAGGCTTGACATTTTTTACTGAGTACATATTGATTGATAGTGTTTTGGCATTTCATATTTATTATTTATCAATAAATTATGAAATGAAGCAGTATGGTATTTTGGTACATATTCTGAACTTAGAATAAAAATAATGTTGCTTATAATCATGTTTTTGGCATTAATTACTCTTGTTATATGACTATATTTGTCACCTGTGAATGTATATAATCATGCACAAAATGAGACAAAAATTAAATGCATTTTAATCTCAAGTTCTAAAAAGTATACAGCATTACATTTTCAAAAGAAAACAGAATCATCTTCTATTTTTAACCTTTCAAAAAAAACCCTTTCATGATGAATGGGATCTGCACAGTTGACATCTTTTTCTATTTTTTTCCTCTAAGAGCAAGAAAATTTTCTAGGGCTGCAAACCAGCTTTCAGCCTATTTAAATTTAATATTAAAATCAATTTTCTGAGGAAATTTAATGAGAGTAAGGAGGGTTTTTAATGTATATCTTTTCTCTACTCCCTGTGAGAGCTTGTGAGGAATCCTGAAATTTGTCATTGACCATAGTACAAATGTTTCAGTTCAAAAGTGTGTGTCAGATGAAGTCACACTTGACCCAAATGACCTTTTATAGAGGATAAGAATGTTTTTGTGCGCATTGTCATCCACAGGAGACCAGCTACTGCTGTTGCCCTACTTAGGGGCACAACCCAAAATTCCCCTGGTAATGTTTCCCTCTTCTCAACAGAAGGACAGAGTTTCCCTCTCCTAGGTAAAGTGTGTTAGGTTGTTCTTAGATAGAAACTAGCACAGACTATTGATTAAGCATTTCAATGCACTTCTATCTATAGAAGTCAGGGGAGATTTTTCACACCTCTACAAGGAAGCCCAAGATGTTTCTGCATGTTCATTCTTTTATGTAGCTAGGAAAGTCTTTCAGAAGTTTCCATAAGCCTGACTTCTATACAGACATGTAATTCTAGCTATGCATAAATAAATAACATCAGTGCTAATAGTATATACACTTTTTAATTGAGGCAAATTTTCCCAAATACCCGTAGCTATACATTTTTAATTTCCTCAGAATAAATTGAAGCTTACCTTTACAAAATCATTTATGAACGTGTAAGCCCTTTATGCATTTCCACTTGACAAGAACAAGTGCATTTGTTATATTTTAAACTTCAGAGATACAGAGGATTCTATTTCTATTTTCCAAAGCAGATTTGAATTTTGTATTTTTGATATCAGTTTAACATTAAAATTGTACTCTTATATTACATAAACCCAACCATAATAAATCTGTATTACATGTGCATGATTGCTGCTTCATTTGGGGATATAAAATTCCAGCCTCACACCCTGCTCGGGGACAATACTGAAGGTCCATCTCAGTTTCAGAGCTCCCCGTAGAAGTGGCTAAAGCATCTGTTGGGCCATGTGACAGCTCAATTGCTCCCCTGCATACAAACAGATGGACAACCAGCTTGCTTTCCTGCCTTATCATTACTGATTTTTCTTTTACTTTTTATATATTTTCTTTATCTTTTTGACATAGAATTTCATTATGTAGTTCAGTGTGGCATTGAACTCTCTAAGTAGCCTGGGCTGGTGTTGAGCCTTTGAGGATTCTCCTGTCTCAGCCTCCCAAGTGCTAAGATTAGTTATGTACCACTACGCCTGATCTGACACTGATCTTACAAATTATTCCCAAAAAACTTTGGCATGCAAATTTCAGACTTTGCATCTGTTTCCACGTAACTTAAAACTTTGCCACAAGACTCCCATAAACTATTTAGCATGGCAGAATCATACTGTATATAACTTTTTCCCTTTGGGATTTTCTTTAATGCCTGGATCTGAATAATAGATGGGCTAATGACTTTATTTTTAAGTATTATGTCTATTTTTTAGTCTAATATATTACTCTGGGATTTTTTCCACTATTGTATTGCCAGTACAAAAATAGAACTTAGTGGGTGCTCAGCAATAGTTTAATTGAGTAAATAAATTATGCTGGAAGAAGCTTATGGAATAGGTGTTCCACTCATTCACAAAAAGTCCTTTTGCCTCTCTACATCTCTACCATCTTATCTCCATTTTCCAACACTTTTACTGCCCTAGCCCAAATCTCCTATTTCTTGTCTGGACTACTATAAAAGCCTCTAAATTAACTACCCTGTTTCTGCTCCCATTATTATCCAGAAGGACTATTTAAAGTGTAAATCAAACATTTCATTCTACATTTTAGTACATTTGGATCCCTTATCAATGATCCAGAGCTCACATGAGCTAGTCCCAGACTTTGTCTTGTGTAATTTCAAACACAGACTTCTTTTCTTCAAACACAGTTTCCCACCTAGGGGGACTTTTCATATTTTGGGAAACTTCGACCCTAAATCTTTCAATAAATTCGTGATTTTCATGGTTTCAGCCTCATATTAGATAGCATCTCTTCAGCAAGGAGTTTCCTTAGCCTGGTTTCCACTCGGAGCATGCTGAGTTCCTTTCATCTGGAATTTGCCACTAGCTAAAATTATTTTTTCATTTATTTGTTTAGTCTCTTAAAACATTTTGAGCACCTCTTTTGCCCTTCACCTGGCGTGCATAGCTCTGGAGTGTACGGAAGCAGGCCTTATGTGGGGTTTGGTCAGTACTTGGATTTGCACCCTGCACATACTGGACCGTCTCTGCATCCCCATGGAGGATGGGCTCCAGGATTCCTTGTGGATAAAAAATTTGCAGACACTCAAGTCATTTTTTTAAAAATAGCATAGTGTTTTCATATAACTTACAAGCATATTCCTTTATATGTTTATAATTACTTCATCACTAGGTTACTTAAAATACCTAATGCAATGTAAAGTGAAGTAAATAATGACACCATTTTATTATTCAGGCAGTAGATGAGAACAGTCTACACTGCTCTGTACAATGTTTTTCAGAGTATTGTTGGTCTATGGTTGACTGACTGGATAGGAGCAGAACAGATGGGTACAAAGGGCTGACTCAATACTGGACTTCTGTCTACTGCTTATGGTGGTGCCAGTTTCATAAGTTAGTTTTCTTTCACCTTAGTTATGGTATGTTCTGAATCCCGAGGAGGTTTTAATCTGAATCCAACTAAAGAGAAAAATCTGCTGATATAGTAATTTATAAAGCAGTGGTCAACAAATATAAAGTGATCATTTAGCTGCTTGTTGTGATTAGCACCATAGGGGATAAGAAGATCCTTAGAACCTGGCACAGTGGTGCATGCTTATAATCCTAGTACTCGGAAAGCTGAGGCAGGAGGATTATTGCACGTTTGCAACTCTACCTGGGCTGCATAGTCCAGCCAGGTTGCAAATCAGCAAAAATAAATAAATAAATTATAAAAAATAAAGAATAAAATAAAGATCTAGCATTTTTCATTTTTTCACTGCTTAAAAACTCCACAGTACCATTTTTTACTATAATTTCAAAATACACAAAATTTTCCTCATTTTGTCATCGGTGTTTTCCATGTGTCAAGGAAAACTTTGTGCTGCTATCTCAGGAGGTTTTTATTTTTAGACAGTAAATAAAATGGCCAAATAATGATCTCAGTCTAGTTCTGGTAGCTTTATATTAAACAGGGACTCTAACTATCAGGCGATAAGTCAGAGAGACTGCTGCCAGTGGGAAGTACCACCTGGAAATAGGAATTTGAGTCAGTAATTTTGAGATGATTTTGAGTTTACATTGAGATTTCAGTTTCTGTTAAACTCACTTGCTCACTACCCTCAAAACACACGAACATACACACACACACACACACACACACACACACACACACATTTTTATGTCTCTTTGAAAGTACTATTTAGTAGAATTGTATGTTCCTTTATTCACTATTCTCAGGATTTGTTACAAGAACATTGTTCTTAGAAAAAGAATATCTTTTAGTATAAAAGTGGCCATAGAAATTCTTTATTTTTATGATGCTGCCTTTATTTTCCTGTGATAGAAAACGTGCAACAGAGACCCCATATAAATACTAGCCTGCACACTGGCTTTATATCTGCAGATGGGCTTAAAACACTCTTAAGTGCTCTTCAGTAGCAACTGATGACTTCCTAGAAGTGCCTAAATTTGGGTTGGAGTGCTTCATTGTCTGCCAATAGCAATATCCAGGATAAACAATAATCATAGGGCTTGTGAAATGTTCCATGATGCTTTTGTCCATAGTTTGTAATGTTGTTTTGTCTTTTTGAGACAGGATTTCACTAGGCAGTTCAGTCTGGCCTTGAATTCACTTTGTAGCCCAGGTTAGTCTCAAACTCCCAGTGATCTCCTGTCTTAGCCTTGAGTTCTGGGATTATGGGCGTGTGCCACCATGCCAGGCACTTGCAATGCTGTTTTTGTAAAGAAGAAGCAGTACAAGATATGGGATCTTTTCTGCATGTACCAGAAAAAAGTAGTTGTGGAGAAAGTGTGGTCCTCCGGTGTCAGCATTGTCCTACATTTTTATTTCTCTGACTGACTATGATGAGCTTCCCTTTACACTACAGAAAAATCTTAGATTTCTGATTATTCTGTGGTGAATTGTTAGAGCAGGGCAGGTATCTCCCCACCTAACCCTTATAGAATCATGAAAGTGAATACTTTTACAGTAAAACAGTTTCACATATATTAACTCATACTTCATGAAAGTTAACAGGAATACAAATTTTAGAAATAGCATCAAATATTCAATGGTTTCAAAGTCATTAGATCCACTAGTTTACTGTGTCTGTTCTCTAGTTGAAGCAGAAGTTTGTTTTGGAAAATGGACTGATTTATAGTTTTCTTGTGCTCATCATAAATTTTAAGCAAGTATTTTCTGGTTTTTGACTTTATTCCTCTTATAAAGAAAGGAAAATGCCAGTATTTGTCATCACCACTTGTATATGTTCTAGTTATACTCTTTCTGACAAGATTTATTATACTCAAATTAAATATTTTGTTCTGAAAAGCATGTGAGTTAAAGTGTATAAATACCGAGTTTAAAGTGTATAAATACTGAGACCAGCTCTCCTTATTCTAAAGAAATTTGACTTTCTTAATAGTATTTTTTTCAGTTTACATGAACTCACAAGAGATTTGACCCCCAATACTAAAGGTAATTAGAATTTTCCATAATAAACTTTGTCTCACAATTCTTTAAGATAAACAAAGCAGTAAAAAGTAGTGAAAACATGTAAATCATATGATATCAAAATATTTTCTTTAAAATTCAGTTTGTTCTTAATCTTAAAGCTTTTATTATTTTTCCAGAATAATATGAATTACTAAATATTTTGTAGATGTGAGTCTGGAGATATATATAGTTTGGTGGCACAGTGCCTGCCTAGCAAGCCAGTG
The DNA here is from genome assembly GCF_034190915.1 of Cavia porcellus. Taxonomy (NCBI): domain Eukaryota; kingdom Metazoa; phylum Chordata; class Mammalia; order Rodentia; family Caviidae; genus Cavia; species Cavia porcellus. The sequence continues at coordinate 54,698,268 of NW_026947495.1, forward strand.
AGTTTGATTCCTAATACCAATAAATAAATAAATATTTCGTAGATTTACAAGTGTATATAAATGCTAAATGTTTTAAAGAAATATTTGTAAGACTTTTTGCATTTGTTTGAGAATGCCTGATGAATACTTGGGCAACTTTTTTCATACATTCCTGTGTACCTAATGCATTTCTGCATAACCATAATTTTACTTTGTTTAGATAAGTTTGGGATTAAAAGTAGTCTATCAATAGACAAATGGATAAAGAGAGTGTTGTATTTGTACACAGTGAAGCCTTGCCATAAAGTAGACACAAATGGAATCATTTGTAGAAAATGGAATGTACATTGAGATCATAACATTAGGAAAAATAAATCAGACACACAAGCTTAAATATCTTGTAGTTTTCTATTTTATGATAAACTCAAAGGATAAAGATAATAGGAAGTATGGAGATAGATATTTTGCAAAAGGGAAAGGGACCGAAAGATCAAGGTGGGGAAAGAGAAGAAGGAAATGAAAAAAGAATAAAGATGTGGCACGTACATGTACCAGCTCCCCTTGAGGAATGTAATCATTATGTGCTGAAAACATGTACTAATAAAAAATTGAACAAAAAAGAAATCCATGTCAGGTGACAACATGGAGTCTTCCCATACAGACTTGCTATTCAGAATGAGATTGGGTCATTAACAATCTGACCTCAAGGAAGTATTCAAGCAGAGAGGGTGGCGGGCAGGAAACTGGCAGCCTGCCTGCTCTCAGGATTCGTAACTGACCGACCGTGCTTACTTCCCCAAATCTCACAGGAATACTCTGGGAACAATTTTGCCTCAAGCTTAAAGCCTCAGTAAATACTTAAATTTTAATAGCCCTTTGCTCTATGCTTATTCCACCTGCTTCATTTCTAAAGTAAAATTTTGTCTCAAAAGTGAATCTTAATCTTAAAATCAAACAATTTTATATGCATTTGATTGTAATGTACATCAATTCTTCTGGCTTATTTTTTTTTTTTTTGAACTTTGAAAGCCACTTTTGCTACTTTTCTTTCAGTAAGACTGACAAGATTCACTTTTTTCTTGTACTTGGAATAGAACTTAGGACCTCACACTTACCAGGCGGGCACAGTGAGGCTGAGCTATCTTCCTGCTCCAAGATTCACTCTGGACAAATTATTTTCCCAGTTCTGTGCAGTCGTGATCTCTGATAGTCAGAGGAAAGTACGAATGAGGCAGAGCAGGCCCATTGGCTCTCCCAAGACTGAGAAGGTGAGCAGTTTGAACACGATGGTAGGAGCTGCTCTGTTCGAGGTGGTGCTCAAATGGGTCTGTCACTTGGACCCTAGAATTTCTTTCTTATCTTTTATATTCTGAGTTGACTTCTTGATTTTGCCATGAATTTTGAACTACAAAATATCTTTATGTTAAATTATGCTCAGCTTAAATTAGCCAGAGGATGATTTCTGTTGCATAATCATTGAAAAATTCTGGCTGAAGTACACTGCTTTCTTGAGTATAACTGTCTTTCATGTGAAATTTAATTAATATAACTATTTCCAAAATTATGTGTTTTGGTAAATTTTGTTAGTTTTAGAAATATCTTCACAGAGGAACTTCATAGTAAGTTACATTTTGGACTTAGAAAAGTAAGTTAGCAAGTCATATTTCTGGTCATGAAATGTTTGTCTGGATATCTATAAAGAATGTGTTGCTGTGGTGGATTAAAAGTTAAATATAAAACAATAATAGATATAGATCTCTACATTGAATAAAGTTTTAATATCTTTCTTACAAAGCCATGTTAGGCAAAACTAAATAAAGATAGTTGAACAAGAGCATAAACCTTAAGTAAAAATAGAACCATAATGTGAAAGGTAAATCATACAATTCACTGGCAATTGAGCAACAGAGATAACTGATTTCTGATTATAATCTCTGAAACCAGTGCAATACCTGGATGCTAAACTTACCTCAGAAAGGTTCATAATTGTGTTGGAGACTGGATTGAATCAATTCAAGTGGGATTTCCAGTGGGTAGATCTCCAGCCCCACAAATCACACGATGCCACAGGAGAGGGACAGCTGTAGAAGGTACAAAGTCACAATACTCCTGAACTGGGCTCTGACATATCAATACTTCTACAGTCTCTAATTCAGCCCTTACATTAGAGTTGTGATTTCCTGTGTGCTTAGATCGTCTGACTTGGCAAATCATTTGATCAAATATGAGAGGTTTTTATCCTGCTACTACACTGGCAAGATGAGAACAGTCCCCTTCCTTTCCTCTTGATTTTGGGGTGTCCCCTTGGTGGTGCCTTTCTTTGAATAAGTGCTTCTCCTGATTTAAAATGGGTCTTTTGAGAAGCATCTCCTGGATATATGACACCATCTCCTCCTTTACTGTCTCCAAAGACTGAGAGAATAAATAATGGGAAGACTTGGACAGAAAGAGAGAAAGATGTTCAGGAATTTATTCAAGCTATTAAAGATATCAAAATAACACAAGCCACAGGGCAAATGCCGGAAACTGTGATTTATTCTAAAGAGCAATTTGGACTGATTGGGATGGAGGAATTGTGGAAGATTAAAATAATAAAGCGGATTAAAATTAGTTTATAAAAACATAGCACCAAAATAATCAGTTTAGATTTTACCCTACTTGTAATGGAAACACACTGAATATCTTTAATCAGCATAGTATATACAAACATTGGGTTTTAGAGAGATTAATTTGGGGATGCTGCACTCAATAGATTAAATAATAGATAAAACAGGAGATCTTATAACAACCTTACTATGAGGAGATGAGAACTTTGCTTAGGATTGTAACAGTGTATGACATTAATGATGATGATGAAAGGAAGGATGGTGTTACTTAAATCTTCAAATAGCTTTAATTATACTGTATTTAACCAGAAAAAATACTAATGATTATAGATTTCAGATAGAGTACTTACAGTTACAAAATAACTTTATTACTTTATCCAGATTATTTATATTGCTTCTACAGGTAATTTACTGAGAGTTTTATCATGAAAGGGTTCTGAAATTTATCATTTAATTTTTAGTGCTTATTTTACAATCATAGTTTTCCCCCTTCAATCTTTTAATGTAAAATATGTTTACTGATTTGTGTATGGTTTACATTCCTTGTATCTGTGGGATCCCACTTGATGATGGTAATGATTGCTTTGATATGCAGAGGCAGTTAGCTGTCCTTGTTTGCAACAAAAAATCACAAGGACATCTAAAGATGTTAGAACTAGTAAATGTTGTCAGTAAAATTGCAGGATATGAAATCTGCATACCAAAAAATCAGTAGTATTTCTATGCACTACCAGAAAACTACCTGAAAAAGAAATTAAGAAAACAACTAACTAAAATTAGTATAAAATATTAAACAGTCAGTGCATGCATGTATGTAAATATGTGTGTATGTGTGCTTTTTGAGACAGGTTCCTGATACATAGTTCTGGATAGTTGTGAACAAACTAGGCAATCCAGGCTGGCCTTAAGCTCTCAGCAAGCCTCCTGTCTCAGCCTTCCAAGTGCTGGGATTATGTGCTTATGCCTCCATGCCCTGCATAGGAATCAATTTTTAAAATCAGTGATTGAAAGAAAAAGAATACACAAATACATGAAAACAAATTTTATGCTCATTAATTGGAGGATTAATGGTGTTAAAATGTCTGTGTTACTCAAAGCAATCTATGGATTCACTGCAATTTCATCAACATAACAGTGATAGACTTTACAGAGACAGAGAAAAAGAATTCTAAAATTTATGTGAAATCAAAAAAACCCCTGAATACCTAAATCAATCTTGACTACAAAAAAGAAAAACAAGAAGGATCACACTAGATGATTTTAAAGTATACCAAAGAGCTATAATAATCAAAACTGCAGGTCAGACTGGGAAAGATGGCTGATAGATAAGAGCAGGATACAGAGTCTCCCTGAGACAAGACAACTCAGATGACGAAATAATACAGTGTGGGGAGTCCTGGACAGAGGAAGATAGATCCTCTTGACCCAGTAAGAAGCTAAAGTGAAAAGCACCAGTCAAATATGCAGTCCCAGGGCTCTTATTGAGGCAGCAAAGATTCTGAGCTCTTGTTGCAGTGCCTGAACTCACGCAGCAACAACTCATCAAGCTACCTGTATTCCCTTCAACTTCAACTCACTGAAACTGCAGTCACACTGAAGCTGGAGGTCAGCAAGTCCAATAGAGAAGGGAGTCAGCAAGGAACCTGCATCAACCTGTGGTAAGTGCCTAGAATAAAACCCTTCCACAGAAAGGGGACAACATTTTGGAATCAGGCAGGACTGGCAAGAAAGAGGAACAGCAATGACTTTAGTCAGTTGTTCCCTTCCCAGGCAAGATTGGTGGGGCATGCTTGGCCTGAGTTATGCCCCTGGGTGAGACCCAATAAGTTGTCTCAAACCAATTCCCTACACGCGGCACACACTAACATAGTTAAGGCCTCAGCAGGTTGACTGACCTGGAGGGGAGGGGCTAACATATGCCTCCCCTATTTGCACATCAATAGCACATTGGAGTGGACAGGATCAACTAGCCAGTGTGCTTCAGAAGAACCATAACCAACAAGAAAAGGGGCTGGGACCTCTTCTATATGCCTGTATGGAAGAAACAAAAAATATGAGAAGAGGAAGCAATGAGAAAAAGTCCCCAGCTCCCAAACCTGAGAATATTGATCCAGGAAAGGTAAATACAAAAGAGACTGAGGGCAGCAAACATGCAATACCATAGCATCAGTGGCAATAAAGAGATATCTTTAGGACCTCATAGATGATTTCTAAAGTGAAATAGTTAACCAAGTAAAGCAAGATATAAGTAGATTAATAAAAGAAATGTAAGCACCTCTCAAGACACAGACAGAAGAATAGAGGAACACAAAAAAGGAGAAAAACTTTTGATGAAGAATTTAAAGAAAGCATAGAATACATGAAGCAGGTTCAAAGAGATTACTGGGAAATAAAAAAAACTCCATTGAAAGCTGGCAAAACTGTTTGAAAGAAACTAAGAATAGATTATTCAAACTGGAAGATAAGTTTGCAATGTAGGATCATGAAAGGAAAATTTTCTTAAAAATAACAAGGAAATAGGCAGTAACAATACAAAGGCTAGAAGACAACAAGAGGATCTATAACTTGAGAATAAAGAATGTGAATGAAGAAGCAGGGGTACAAACAAAGGAACTACAAAGGCTATTCACAGAAATAATTAAGGAAAACTTTCAAAGCACAGGAAAAGGAAATAATATTCAGATGTATGAGGCATACAGAACTCCAGCCACCTACAACCAAATCAGAGCTATACCCAGGCATATAATAAAGATCCCAGGAATTCAGTATAAGAACAGAATATTAAAAGCTGTCAGAGAAAAGAAACAGATCACCTATAAAAGAAGACCCACCAAAATCACCGCAGATTTCTTGATACAGACCATCAAATCAAGAAGAGCTTGGAGTGAAGTATTCCAAACTCTGAAAGAAAATAACCTCCATCCCAGAATGATGTACTCTGAAAAACTGTCTCTAGAAATTAATGGAGTAATGAGATCCTTCCAAAATAAAGAAGAACTGGGGGAATTCGTGACCACCAATCCAACTCTACAGAGAATACGGAAGGACATTCTATGCAGAGAGAAAAGTACCAGGATTCCAGAAGTAGTGGCAGAGAAGCCTCAATGAATGGAGCAGAAGTGGAATGAAGAAGAAAAGCAGACAACTAATGGCAGAAAAAGAGCACAACAGAAATGAGGCAGAGAAGGTTGACTATAATCTCTAATATAGATGGCCTTGATACACTAAAAAAAAAAAAAAGAAAGAAAGAAACACAGGCAGAGTAGATAAGGAGGTAGGGTTGCTCTTTACAGAAAATATAACCTGAAAAAGGGTTTATGGGTTGAAAATCAAATATGAGAAAACAATGCTCTACATGACAGGGGCAACTCAACCCTGTAGATAGATTGGAAACACAAGCTTTAATACGTAAAAAATACAACTAGAGATCAAGTCCAGGAGGGAGAAGGTTTGGAACCACTTAGGTAAATAGCAGGTTGCCCCCCCGATCTAAAAACTGAGGGTACTGGTGAGACCCCAAAATGCACAGTGTACCATGGGAGAGTGAAAGGGGAGGAATAGTCTTAAAAAAGATGGCAGAGGATATTGCTAATAGTGTATGAAGATTTAAAACCCACATTACTTGCACCGCTCTGCTTAGATAGATTTTATTCTGTCCCAGTTTGTCTACTTGCACTAGATCTGAGGGCACAGACAGCTTTCCAAAGAATAACAGGATATACTACAGTAATCATCTTTAATTTCCTATTAACTTAATCTGGAGCCCTGCATAACTTATACTGTTTTATCATGACTGATTTTTGTTAAATCTAGTTTGTTTGTTTGCTGTTTGGTATTGACAGATGGTATTCAAAACTTTTGATTGATAGTATCAAGTCTGAGAGTATAGGCAACTACACTGAAGATGACAAGATTCACTACAATACCCATTCTGGCTTGATTACTGCCTGTTTTTGAAGTTTTACACTATCTACAAAATTTTGTTTATTAATATTTTTGTGTATTGCTATATTCAATTATACTATGTTTGAGGATATAGCCAATTCTATTGAAGATAACAAGAGACAACACAGTAACCATGATAGAACTCTTTGTACAGTGATTTTATATGTTTCTCTCATTTCATGTGTTTATAGGAATATGTTTTGTTTTGTCTTGATTGGTTTTGTTTCTCCCTCTAATACAGAAAAGACAGAAATACATGTTAAGACTCATGCATGCATAGAACCTATAAACAGTATATGAGAACTGATCTTACAATGCATGATGAAATGAACAAATACTTTGAAGAAAAAGAGACACTATAGTACCCAGTGCTGATCCCGTAGTGTCATGATGTGAAATCCAGCAATGCTATTATTCTTTGTTCAAAGTGATTTTAGCCTGCTTTGGTTTGTTTAATCTCAACGTAAATGAAGATATGGATAACTGCATGTATGTTTAAGTGTATAGGATTGATAACCGTATTACTAAGTTTTTGTTGCATAGTTGAACAGAACTGTTTGCAGTCTCGCTGTTTGAATCCCCACTTTATATGTTTCACTTGTATCTTGAACAACTATTTGTAAGAGAACAATATGTAACCATCAACTAGTGATTTCTTACTGTTTACTTATTTCTACCTGTTTTCTGTTTTGTTTAGTCTTTCTTTAAATAAAATTTTTTAAAAACTACATGCTACACACACACACACACACACAGAGAGAGAGAGACAGAGAGAGAGAGAGACATAGAGACAGAGAATCAGAGACAGAGAGACAGAGACAGAGGCAGAGACAGAGAGACACAGAGAGAGAGAGAAAAAAAACAAAACAGGAAAACAGTAAGTCCAGAAAGAAAGTCATGCATTTATAGCCAATAGCTTTCTGACAAAGTTTCCAAGAACACACATCAGGGAAAATATAATTCCTTTTAAAATGCTAGTAAGAAAAGTGTCTATCCATAGAACAAAAATCTAAACTAGATCTTACCTCTCACTGTATTCAAAAATTGACCCAAAATAGATAAAAATATACATCTAAGACTGATTTATGAAATTGCTAGAAAAAATATATGTTAAATTTTTCATGCCATTTGTCTGGACATGGATCTTTTTGGAATGAGACCTCAAAAGAAAAAGAAGCAATAGTCAAATTGTCAAATGAAAGTATATCAAACTAAAAAGCTGTACAAGAAGTAAAAAGGATGAAGGTACAAAATGAGAAAAAGTTTTGTAAATTTTATACCTGTCCCTCAGGAATTAATATCCAGAACTCAAACGTCTCAATAGAGAGGAAAAAAACCAAAGAAGGAAAGGGAGAAAAGAAAAGGCTATACATAAACTAAAATATTAGGAAGATTTAAATAGACACTTAGGAGAAGATATGTAAATGGCCAATAGTTTAAATGAAATAAAAAGCCTCAAGGTCACTAACCGTGAAGGAAATGTAAATCAGAACCACGGTGTGCTGTCTCCTCACTCCAGTTAGGAGGTCTGTTTTTAAAAAGTTGGAAGATAGCAAGTGCTGGAAAAGATGTGAACAGTAGAGAACTCTCGCACACTGTAGGCGGGGACGTAAATTAGTAAATCATTATGGAAATGGGTATGGAAGCCCCTCAAAGCATTAGAAGTAGAACTACCTATTATCTAGCAATGCTGCCATTAGGCATATATGCTGGGAAAATGAAACCCATGTGCTGGAGAGATATCTACATTTCCATGTTCATTACAGCCCTGTACACAACAGCCAAGATGTGGAATCAGCTAAGGTATCTGTTGATGGGTGGATGGGAAAGAAGATGTGTATACATAAAATAATATAGTGTTATGCCACAAGAATAAAGTGAAATCCTGCTGTTTTGGACAGCATGGATGAACTCAGAAGATATTATACTAATTGAAATAAGCCAAGATGAGAAAACAATAACACATGATCTGGTTCACATATAAACTCTCACAAAGTTGATATCACCCAAGTAGAAAATAGAATCATAGTTTCCAGAGAATGGGAGGACTGGCAGGATGACCAAATGCTGCTCAAAGGAAACATAATTACTGTTGGAAAGAAGGAAAAATATCAAGAGTCACAGGGACAATAACGTGTGTCATTCTTGAAAAATGTAAAGACAGTGGATATGTGCTCTCACAGCAAAAACTACAGTTGATGTAAAGTTAACATTAATAAATAAAAGGATTAACCATTCTACAGTATACAGTGTTTACAGTTTAAAATCTCATGTTGCACACAATAAAAGCATGTAATGTTATCTATTAATTAAAATTTTGTTTTACTTGCGGTGTGCCAGCATCGAACAATCAGTAGAGATTAGCACAGCAACTTACTCAATTTTTGGCAATATTGGAGATTCAGCACTGAGACTTACATGTGCCAAGCAAATGCTCTTGTGTTGAACTACATTTCTGATTTGCTTTTTTAAAATTTCATTTAAAAATTTCCACTAGGACAGGTTTAGTTAAGTTGCCCAGGTTGTCCTGGAACTTGTGACCTTCCGGATTCAGTCTTCCAAGTACTTGGAATTACAGGTGTGTAATCACCACACCTGGGTCAGTAACACATTATCAAGTCTATTTACTGAAGGTTTCTTTCAAGACAGGAGTATTTTCTACAATTTGAAGGTTAAGTTTAAAAATGTCTTATAAGCCTGATCTCTTTGGTACTATTTTTTAAGTGATTAAAAGTGCATAGTTTTCAAGTACTTTCAGGAATATGATATGAATCAGTGTAGGATGCTATTTACTTAGTCACTGTGAAGTTTGGACTAAAGCTTTTCAATATTCATTGATTCAGGCAAAGAAAGCATGTAAGTTTCTGAAGTGAGCTGAGGAAAGGAAGATGTTTTCATATTGCTCTCATTTTAGAAAGATAGATGCCAGATATGGAGGAGGTACATATGTGACAAATTCACCTTCACCATGACAGGCACGGGTTTTTCCTGTCTGTGAATCTATCACCATCTCGACTTCCACACAACTTTATGGTCATAGGAAGGTTTTTGGTGGAGTTAACCCACTAAAGATGGCTTTCAAGAATAAAATAGAAAATATCTCTTTTTATTGCCAATAAAAATAACTCCTGTATTTAATTTTTTAAAAATTCAGACATAAACAAAACTCATAAAAATACAAAAAAAAAAGCTAGGAAAACATACCTAGTCCATCATCTGGAGATGTTAGTATTTAGATACTTCAGGAAATTTAATGAATTTATATGAATTTGTATGTACACAAACTTAAAAATTTTTAATTCTTTTTTATTAGTATGTATTTGTGGTATGCAATGTTTACATTCCTGTGGGGAGCTGATACATGCACATAACACATTTTAATTTATTTTTTAAATCCCCTTTCTCTTTCTTCTCTCTCCCCTCTTTTCACCTCTTAGTCCTCTCCCTTCCCTTTTGCAAAACATCAATCTCCCTATTTTCTATTACGTATCTATTATTTTGCTGTTCATTTATGTTTTGCATTTCTCAGATAAGCCATACATGCAATTTCTTGTATACAATGTATGTATGAAGTATATATTTCTTATTTCATATGAGACATATATGTTTACATTTCTTGTGGGGAAATTGGTACATGCCCCCATCCCTGATGGAAATATTTTCAAATGTATGTGCACATAGTCATTCTATCTGTGATCATAGAAACAGTACATGAACATATATGTGAGGTTGCTTTTGATGGAAATTTGAATTTTATGGGAGTCTGTCATCATGGTCTGAGGGCTGGTTCCATAAACCAGCTTGTAATTTAGGTTTCGGTAAACATTTTATTTTGGAATATTTCTCCTGGCAGAGTTGATATTTGGAAGCAAGAGTATCTCATGGATTTGTTTTGTTGCGGTTGTGAAAAAGCATAAAAATTGAGCTTTGTTCTCCCATTTATTTTACAAAAATAAATAACATCATCTTCACACATAGCACTGGGGGGTGGAACTTCTGATCAGCATCGATCTTCTTACTGTTGAAACACAAAAGGTAGAGGAGAGAGAACAAGGGAGAGGGAGAGAGAGAGAGAGAGAGAGAGAGACAGACAGAGAGAGACAGAGACAGAGACAGAGACAGAGACAGAGAGAGAGAGAGAGAGATCTAATGAGCCCAATACATCATTGAGCTGATAATTTTAAGAAATGCATTCTCTTAGATTACAGTACTCAGCACTATAGCTCTTAACCAGACCACAGGAAACTAAAGCAAAGGTTTTACCTGCATAAAGAAATACATCAAAATAAATGCATCACAATCTACTATTTTTCATGGCAGTGTGATTGAACATGAATCTTCATGCGGAGCTACATAATCAACATTTTTATTTATTCTGTGATCCAGTCTTGCCACAGCCTCCCTAAGTCATTGAGCTACACGGGCTGGGCTTGAATTTGTGATCAAGTCCCAGCCTCCCAGAGAACTTCTCACTACGCTCGGCTCAATAATGTTTTAATCCCAAGGGGATATGATTTTGTATTTTTTTTCATTTTTTGTTTTCCTTTTTTATAAATTTCTACAATGAACATATTGCTTTGGCAATTATAGAATTAATACACTAGATATGAAGGAAGTAATACATGTATATTTCTGTGATGAGGTGTATTCCCCAAATATGACAAGCAATGTCATCTTTGAAATTACTAGGAACTTGGCCCAATAAAATGTGTTTAAGAAACTTTCCAGGGTCTGATGCAGAGATACCAAACTGTTGGTATTGATATTTTTGTTACTATTATTATTAAAGATGGAATATCTGGTTTCTTCACTGCTATTTTTCTCTAGTACCTACACTACTACCTAACACACAGTAGGAAATCCATAAATATTTATTGAATTACTTTTCCTATAAAAATCTTTGGCCATTTTTTCTTTTCCTCATATATTTGATTTCGGAAAATGAGGATGTTAGTGATCTCTGAAAACACTGTGTCCCTGGAGGTTCAAAAGGGAACCAGTGATTATTTTAATGTTGAAACTTTTAATATTTTATTTATGTATTCTTTTAAAGAGTTTATTTTTAAGTAATGGATTTTTATCTTTCCATTTTCACAGATAACTGGAATGAATAAAATTTTAAACAATATTTATAACATAAAACTAGTATAAGTTTAAAACTTTTAGAAAATTGACCAAGGTGGCAGGATAGTTCTTCATTTTTTAAACATAGAAATTCTATGATTGGATTACAAATTTCCAGCTATCTGCTACTTTTAAAAATTATTTTTATAGATGCATGTTTGTAGGACATGATTTTATTCATCATGGGGAGTAAGTTCATGCACATCACATTTCTTAATTCTGTTTTTAAACCCCTTCCACTCCACTCTCCCCACCTCCTGCATCTTTAGAAATATATATATATATAATTTTATGCATGTTTGTAGTACATGATAATCTCATTTTTAATAGGGAATTGATGAATGTTCACTAACATTTTCTTTTAATTATTCAGGGAACATCTTTGAATATAATTTATTCTATGGAATCTATCTATCTATCTATCTGAGTCATATGTTATGAACAATACCCTATAATGTGACACTATAAAGCATACAAAGTAAGTCATAATTTCCATAAATGAGGTAAAAATAATAGTTTCTACTGAAGTCACTAGCTTCCTATTGCAAGAAAAGATTTTACTTCTCTTAACCAAAAGCAAAACAACAGTTGTTAAAAAGCTTCAAGTTGAATTTGTAAATGTTAGCCTAACTATATATTTTAATACGCAGTTAGATTGAACTAGTATCATATTTGCTAAGGTTGTAATACTATCTGAATTGGTCTGTTTTCATATAGTTTAGAAACTGAAAAATACATATATTATGTTATGCTGGATAGAGGAACATCACATAAACTAAGGAAAGGAAGCTTAAGACATTTTCACAAGATTGACATGCGAAATAAGTAAGTTTATACATAGTTTTGCTTTTTCATTCAAGTATGTATGTATTCACTTTGTAGCCTAATTATATTGTTTTGTTTTTCAATGGATTTTGTCCCTCCTAAGTTAAGCTCATAAACCTTAGGAAAATCTCATCACTGGATTTGTATTTATGGGGAGTCTTTCCTTCTGCTAGACAATATTTCTCTAGGAACTAAACATTGTTAGCACATCATTGCAGCGATTCATAAAGCTTCATTGTTATTTTAGGAAAAATTTTGTAAACCTTTTTGCAAATTAAAATGAATCATTGGGAAGAGATAGAAAATCTACTTAAATCTCAGGGACAGAAACAGAAACAGAAACAGGACGCTTGATCACGGGGAAGAAGTACAAGAGGAAAGATTGGGGAACCATGACAGGGAAAAGAGAAAGGACAAAACACTCACAGCACCATCTGGCCACATATGAAAAAGATGAAATCGACAACCAATTAAGAAAGAAAAATTCACAAGGAAAAATAGTCAAATATATGGAATATTTGAGTAAAAAATTACCTTTTTTTTTTTTTTTGACTCGTGTTAGTTTAGTTTATCTGTGGAAGATTAAAATTTAACTCCATTGGCAATCCTGAAATGTTTATACTTCATTAGCCAGAAGATGGAGCCATTGCATAAAGAATTTTTGAAGATAGGCAAAATTTAGTAATTTCTTTTTACTAAATTATTATGGTATAGCATTTTATAGATGAGCATTCTATCATGTTTCTTTTCATCTTATATATGCAAGTAAGTAATATGTGGGAGGCCATTGGCTCCTAGTGAACATACACATGGAGAATTCTTTGCTTTGTCTTTGTGGGTGCATTCTACAGACTTCTGTAAGGTAGAACCAGCTGTTACATATCAATAACCACAGGATTACAGCCACACTGTTTACTTTAGGGCAAATAAAAACTTATCAAGTAGGAGCACGTAAGCTGTTTTTTAAAATCAGTTTATTAATTCTCATAAAATCTGTAACCTGGGAGTATATTCTGAAACTGAAAGGTGCTCTGTACTTTTAAGTCCCTGATGTACCATCGATAAAGATAAACTCCACTATCATCATATTCATTAATTAATTCCTCTGCATGATTTTAAACTTTTGTAAGCATTTTTCAAGTTCCTTTCTTTAATGCTTGTGATAATCTACATTTACCCAGAAAAGGAGATGAACAGAGACACTGAATGTCTTATTCAGTTAGGTGAGATCACATACTCAATGATTAGATCATTTTTAAGCTGAGAAAATGGGGTCTATGGATTAAAATACAGAGCAATTTCCAAAGATTATCACTTAGAATCAACTTGTGTCATTTTTTTCTTTCAATGTCTGTCTAGTGAACCCTGATATCTAGAATGTTACTGTTGTCTTTGTGCTGGAAATAACATCTCCATATTTTGGACAACCAGGATATTCAGAAAATGATTTTAGAAAGCAATATGATGTTTAAGAAAGGTCATATGCTTTGATTTACTGCTTTATTATTTGTTGTTTGGTTGGTTTTGTCGACTGCCACTTCCTGATACAAATGGAAGCTGCGGTCTCTAGAGTCAGTGACAGTTGAGCTTGAACTCTAGTTATACTGCAGTTCTTTTTAAGCTGTGTACTCTTTAGCAAGCTGCCCAAGGTTATTTCCCCCGTCTCTGAAATGTGACTAGCAGATCAGATGTGTAGGGCTGTGTAAGAGAGGCGAGACTGAATGTGAACTGCATCATATAATTATTGGCACATGGTAAATGTCAGTGGTGAACTGGAGCCAGCTTTGGTGAGCTAGAGAGGACAAAGGTTCACACTCCTCCTGACTCTGTAAGCAGTCACTTGATAACTTGAAATTGGCCATAGTGCGAGTATTTCCTCTAGAGGAGCTGGAAAAAGTTGCATACAAATGAGAACTTTTTCCAAAGAAAGCTGGTTACCAAGTATTTTACCACTGGTGGCCATCCTTTTGTGACTGATTGCTAATTGTCTGATTTAGAAAGTAGATAATTTTGTTTTGTGGAGCAAACAAAACTAGCAGAGCATAGCCCAGATGAGTGATATGAATACAACACTGTGGGAAAACCCTTCCTGGATCTCTCCGCTACATTATACATGTGTGAGCAGACACTGAACTTTGCATAGCAACAGTCCTGAAACCACACTGAGTCCAGGACTCTGAAAAGCTCCACTTAAGGGTTTTTTGTTTGCTTTGTCTTTTTTTTTCTTTTTGACTACTCGAGGTCAGGTCATCTAAAGATCAAGGGATCAAGACACCTGGAAGCAAATAAGAACTGAACTTCCTTGGGTCACATTTATCAATGAAGAGGAACATGTGGATTAAGTTACAATAATCTTGGACAACAGTAAATGGTGAGATAAAATCTTAATGTGGCGGAGCAGGGGACTAGAGTGATGACTAGAGCAGGGGATTACTTTAAGTAGGCCCACCTGGATAGGCCTCCCAGGAGGGAAACATTTAAGCTGGTTTCTAAAACAGATGTACCTGGGTTTGGATCAGAGGAGCATTTCAGGTGAAGACAAACAACAGAAGAGCCCAAAGGAAAGAATGGACTCCTTGGGGGCAAGAACAGAAAAAGGGTTGGTGGAGTTAAAGCCTTGTGAGTTTAGGAACGCGGTGGACGTGGACAGGAAAGCAGGGGCCAGGCTGGGCAAGCTTGGTCCGTGGGAGTGCCTGGGAGTCGGCCTTTCCTGCCAAGTGCAAAGGGAATTCTGAAGAACCTGGAGAAAAACCTGTGTAGTGGAGACAGAAGCTTGACCTAACTTGGAGTTTAAAAGTGTAACTTGGAGGATACACTGCAGGGAATAGAAAGGGAATCCTTATACCACTAGTAGGCAACTGTGACAGATACAGTGGCTTGGGCTAATGCAAAAGTGATAGAAATGAAGGGTAATTGGTAGTTGGGAATATATTTTATATGCTAAACCATTATTTGTTGATTGATTAAAGGCCTGTATAAGGGAGGATAAGAGAAAATGCCATTTTTTTAATTTTAGGAAACATACTTGAGATATTTCAGTTCATTTCTGGTGTGGGATCGGTTGTAAGTAGAGTATGTTCTCCAAGTAATGAATAACAGAAAAATTACTATACTTATTTCTGTTTATTGAAAAGAAAACTGATGAAAGTTTCTAAGAAGTTAGTTTAAGAAAAAGAAAACTTATTACATCCTTTATTTCAAACCATTCCTCTAAAGATAAACAGTTAAAGATAAACTGATAAACTCTAAAGATTAACCTGTTTATGATACATCTACATTGTCAGGTGGTTTTGTATTGTTAGTAAAATGTAATTACAGTGCAGTAGAACAATAATCTTTCTTAACATTTACTCTAATATAAAGGGATTAAAATATTATGTAAATTTACAAACATAGCCCTGACTGAATTTGTTCTTGAACTTCTTTTTTCTTTGAGAGATGGTAGGGGTTGAGACAGGGTCTTGCTACTCAAACTCATGGCAGTCCTCCTGCAAACTCATGGCAGTCCTCCTGCATCAGCCTATCAAGAGCTGGGATTAAAAAGGGCATGTCACCACACCCAGCTGTTGCTGAGTGCTTTTGTATTTTCTTTTTTTTTTTCATTTTGCTCATAATTTGAAGTCATTTCTAATTTTCTCTGGAACGCTTTAGAAAAAGGAGAAAAATTATTTTGGATTCCCCAGTTACATTAGCATAATCCTAAGTATTATGACTCTCAGGCAAATTTATGAAATTTCCTGGATCAAAAACAATTAAATGATTAGATATCCTCAGAATGATTGTAACATGAAATGTCTGTGGGTAAAATTTAATAATTATTCTCTTGAATGCAAGATTAAGTTTTCAAGATATTAAAGAGAATTTCTAGGAACCAAAAACAAAGTTAGAAGAAACTAAGAGAGGGGTAAAATGACATTGCAGTTGTAGCCACCTGGAGATTGTGGTTGTTTTCAGGAACCTAAAGGCTTGCTTGTCATCATTAATAGCTTTATTAAGGTATAATAAATATACACTACCATGAGAATATTACACACTTGTAATGTATAGATACATGTGTAAACACCATATATTGATATGATATAAAACACTTCCAGTACCCAAGAATTCTACTTTATGATCTTTAAATCAATTACTACCTACAAATTATTCCTCTTCTTATTTCTATTACCTTAAATCAGTTTTGTTAGTAACCTTTATAAATTGCTTCATATAATATGCAATTTTCAATGTAGCTTCTTTTGCTCGTCATATTTGTGAAATTTTCCATCTTGTTGCCGCATGGTATTTTGTTATATACCAATACCACAGTGTTTATTCTTTTTAATTTTAATGGAGATTTGAGTTGTTTCCTATTGAAGAGTATTACGACTAGAGCATTTATGAATATTCACATATAGGTTTTCTGCTGGCTGTAAACATGCATCTCTGTGAATATATACCCAAGACTAGACTGCATCATCGTAGACTACAGGTACTTAGTATTAACCGATATTGGCAGACATATTTTTCAAAGTAGTTGTATAACTGGTAATTCTCACATTAAAGATATTAATGTCATTTATGTTATATCCTTGAAAACAATTGTTATTGTTAGTCTTTCCAAGTCCAATCATTCTCATGGTGGTAGTCATGTTTCACTGCTAATTTTAATTTGTTTTTCTCTGATGTACAACTAAAAAAGAAAAAATTATTTACATTTCACTGCACTGATAAGATAGTATTTATGTTTACCATTCTACTAATTGCTCTAGGTATTAAGGCTTTTAAACTTCCCTACTCATCCTATACTTCTTTATTGGGTGAAATATTTTAGTGCTGTATTTTAATTCCTGGGAATTTCTTCTAATATTTATTTTTTATATGTTTTCTCTGTGGCTATCCTGGAAATCACAAGTAACATTTCTATTTATAGCATCGAGTTTGATCTAACACTGACTTAATTTTAATAATACACAAAACTTTTGTGTCTAAATATCTCCTTTTTCTCCCCACTCCTTTATGATATTGTGCTATATAAATTACATATCTTACATTATATATTCTTATACAGATTTAAAATTATTCCTTCATGGACTTATCTTTTAGCTCATTGGAAAAGCAGAGATGTCATAAGCAGAAAACGCATTTGTACAGTGCACTGTTCAATATTTATTCCTTTAGATTTATCAGTGATTATACTATTCCTTCTCCTCACAGATTCAAGTTACTACTGTCCTTTCATATCAACATTGAGACTCCCCGGAGTGTTCCTTGTATTGCAGATGTTATAGTAAATTCATTAAATTTGAGAATATCTTAAATAGTCCTTAGAGTCTGAAAGTTAGTTTCCAGGATGCAGTAGAGTCTTTGCCATCTAGCACTTTACAATGTAATTACACTGCCTTTTGGGTGTGAAAGTTTTGAATGATTGATTGGCAATTACAAGGAATTAAAATACAGCACTAAAAATGTTTCACACAAAAAGTAGTACAGGATGAGTCGGGAAGTCTAAAAGCCAATATTAGAGATTCCTTGTATTGATGTACTCTTCTGTCTTGCTGCTTTCAAGATTTTCTTTTTTTTTTCTTTTACTTATTAACAGTTTGATCATGGTGAATTGATTTGACTCTCATTGATTTTAAACTATTTAGAGCTAATTGATCATTTGAGATATAGAATTTTATATTATTCATCAAATTTAGGAAAATTTCAGGCATTGTTTATCCAAATATTCTTCCCGTTCTTTTTTCCTCTTTCCTCCTTTTCTGAAATACCTGTTACTCACTGATTGGCGCACTAGATCACTTCCCACGTGTCTGAGACTCCCATCAGGCCTTTCCTTCACTTTCTCATTCCATTTCTCCTGCTCCTCCACCTCTTTTTTTTTATCCTTCTTCTGCTTTTTCTTCCTCTTTTTTCCCTATTCTCCAGATTAGATAATCCCAGTTGATCTAACTTCAAGTTCCTGAATAACTTTTTCTACAAGTTCAAATTATTGAGCCACTATAATAATTTTTTTCATTTTAATTTTAGTGTTTATAATTTTCAAGTTCAGAATTTCTTTTAAAATCCATATAAAGTTTACATTTATTTATTGACATTTCTTAGATGATGAGAACTTCTAATAATTTTGTTAATTCTTCATATGGTTACCATTTACTTTGAGCAACATTTAAGATAGCTATGCTGAATATATTTGTATTTCATTATCAAGAGAGAATATTGAACATATTTTAAATATCTGTCTAGTATATAAGAAATCTGGGTTTCACTGAGGACATTTTCCAGGAACTGTTTGTTTTGTTTTTCTGTGTATAGACAATATTTTCTTGTTTTTTTCCACGTATCATAAATTTTTGTTGATACCTAGACATTTAAAATAACAATTCAGCAACTTTGGGTGTCATATTTTTCCTTTCATACTGGGTTTAACATTATTGCTATTTTTGCTATCCCTGTTGGTACTTGTTGGGTTGGAACTGCTGCTATTTGCTCATTCACTTACTTTCCTGTACTAAATCAGTACAGTCTGTCTCTGCCTCTGTCTCTGTTTCTGTCTCTCTCCACACTGATGTTTCTGATCATTTAGTGGTTAGTTCATGATTGAATAGAAATTTCTCTAGATGTCTGGAATCAGATTGCACAGTCTTTCTTGAGGAGTTCTGTTTGAATGGCCTTATGACATGCAGGTACTTTGTAACTTTTCTCTTCCAGCTTATACAAAGCCTCAAGATCAATCAAAGGCTTGGGAATGGTGTACAGACTTGTGATACTCACAATCCTGTGCTTGCAAGCAGCCTTGTAAATTCACAGAACTATATTGGAGCTTTGCAAATTCCATGAAGGTCATATCATTTCCCAATTTTTCCTTTAACATTTTTACAGTATTTTCTTTGCTCAAATTCTTATCACTTTCTCATACTCCTCTAGTGTTAAATTATTGCAAACAAAGCCCAGTATAAGTCTGTTTGCTTTGGTAAATTCTGAATTTGTAAAAATAATGACAGATATTCAAGTGTGTTTTCTGGAGAATGACTAGAAACAACCAATAGTGATATTTTCAGTAGCTCTAAGCATATTCTGTAATGGAAGTGGCTTCTAGGCCTTAGGCTTTTATTATATTTGAGGTTAGTTTTCAGGGTTATTATACAGCATGCTATTCTTACTGAGATCTGTCTGTTTTCTTTAATTAAATTCTTTCATTAATTCTCAGAGTTCTAAAAAATTTGCATTAATCTTTTTTTTTTTTTTTTGTACTGGGGATCAAACTCATGACCTCATGCTTGCCAAGCAAGTGCTCATGCCACTCAGCTAAACCACTGGCCCTGCATTAATCATTTTTGAGAGAGTTTCCATTATTTTAAAGATAAGAGTTTCAGAAGTCCTTTAACATTTCCACCAATGTCTCAAAAGTTCAACTTTATTAAATCGTTGCCAGAAGAACTGCCAAAGTGAAATATTTCACTTTTATAATTATAATTTATTACTCAGTTATAAAAGTGAAAAAAATGACTACTAAGTACAAACAATTACTTGACGAATGATGTTCTTCATCAAAACTGTTTTCAAAATATCAACTGTCGTGACTAAAGGACATATTTTTGAGTCATGAAATTTCCATGTTACAGGCCCAAGGAAAATTGTATCTGTATCTTCTTCTAAAGCAGAATTTCCTGTGATTTGTTTTGGATCAAAGAACACTAATTTTAAGCAATACTTACTTGGACTTCTGGGAAGATGAGGTAGTGGTGAACAGCAGAGGAAGAGCCTTTTAAAATTCAGTGTCTCAACACTGGAATATAGTAACATAAAGAAAAGAAGAAGAAGGAGAGGAATGGGTGCCCTGGACACAAGGAGGCTCAGAAAAGAGAGCTGAAGCCCATCGGGAGGGTGAAGAGAGAAGCATCAGTGAAGAAGTAGGCTAGTGGCTTATTCTCCTTGAGGTGAGACTTGCAGCACGGCAGGAGAGATTCGAACCTGTGGACACATGGTGACTGCTGGTAAACCCAGAGGCTTCCACAGAGACTGAGAGAGACAGCAGTGCAGTGGAGCAGCAGACACCATGGAGTGTGCTGGATGGTGAGTGGTGTGGATTTGGCTGTTCCGCCTGAAAGGGCAATTGACCAGGAGCTATCTTACAGCTGCTGGCTCCATCTACTGGATCCCAGCTCAGTTCAAGCCCACGGAAGATGCACTGATACCTATAGCTGAAGACGTCTTGTTCCAATCTCTCAGTCAAAAGCCAGCTTGAACTTCAGGGGAAATAAAGGTGCAGGCTTGTTGAGATTATCCATTACCCTGATGAAAAATTATTGCTGGCTTGTTGGGATAAATCAACATAGATCAACTCTCTCCATACATTATCTACCAGGGACAGCAAAGACAAACATTGAAATGGGCTATGTTAGTTACTTTTCTCTCATTGCTGAGACAAAATACCCAAAACTCAAAGTTAAACAAGGAAAGGTTTATGTAGCTCACAGTTTGTGGAGGTTTCAGTCCATAATTTTCTGGCTCCAAGGCAGGGTGGCATGGCAGAAGGACAACCTTCCACAGCAAAAGCAACAGAGCAAAAATGGGGTGGTGTGAGCCTCTTTTCTCCAGTGTATTGTATGTAGACTACCCACCCTAGGATGAGTGTGGCACTCACAGCCTCTCCATATGCTCTTCTTGGACAGACTCAGGGTGTTTACAAAGTGAGGATCCTGACTCCCAGTTGAGTCACTAAGTTAAGCTTCTAAACTCCTCAAGTTGACACAATGTGTCAACTAATCCATGGACATTTTTTTCTCTCTTTCATTGTGATCATCATTCTGTTTTGTTCTTCCTTGTATTTTTCCTTCTCTCTCTCCTTCCTGTCTTCTGCACTAATTCCCCCAACTTTGCATGATCCTCTTTTGTTTTCCAGCCTTATTCTTTCTCTTCTATTTCTCTATTTCCTCCTAATGTTTTTGAAATTTTCTCCTCAGAAGGTAAAATTGGCATATGAGGGCTTATTTGCCACATACAATTTTCTGATTTGTTTTAGATTTTGTAATATAACCATAAATTAAGTTCATATGGTTAAAGATGTCAAATTAATGCTTACCACAATTTGTCATTTTCTAGCCTGGGTTTGATGCTATTGTTATTGATGATTAAACTACTTTAGTCAAAGTGACGTAATTGTTCTAACCAGATGGTCCTCCTGGTATATGAAGATTGAGATTGTCTAAGGGGCATAGAAAATACTGTGGGCAAATGCCAAATAAATAGCGCTGGGCCATATAGGCAGAAACTTCTCATCTACAATAAATTGCAGAGGTAGAATCTTGCAACAGATTCAAAAGCCAAAATTCAGCTACATCAGAAAGATGCCTCTGAGAAGTAATCATTTAATAATGGTTCTAAATGCTAGAAATAAAACTACTCACCACAGGCAACTTGCAAGCAACAACCAACAAACTAAACAAAAGAAAAAAAAAAAACCACAGAAAATGAGATGCAACCCCAGAGTTCACCAAAGGAAAACCCAGGAGGCAATGAGGTGGAAACATTTAAAAGCCATTCACCTGGCTGTTCTCAAATAGTAAATGCAAATGAACAAAGCAAATGAACAAGGCTCTAGAAAAAAATCACATAAAAAATAATTTCTAAGAAAACTACAGAGATACATGGTTAGTGACTCTAGAGTAGATAGAGACAAAAAATAGAGGATTTTAGGAGAATGATAGAAACCATGAATGCCCAACATAGGAAAGAAATGAAATCTATAAAAATGAGAGTCAAATCCAGGAGATTAAAACTTCCATTGCAAATATCCTCAGTAGAACAAACCAATGTGAGGGCAGAATCTCAGATAAAGAAGACAGGGGCTTGCGGTTAGTGATCATGAAAACAGAGTCCTTAACAATAGCAAGGAACCATGATAAATCCAGCAGCTGCTAGTTGATAAAAAAGAAGAATAAATAAGATAGATTGAAGTTAATTAAAAAGCAGGAGATAGCTTTTTATATTTTTATATTTAGTAAAATCTGTTCACAGACATCATTGCAAAAAATTTCCCTGGTAGGGAAAATGAATTTTTTTTTTTTTTTGGTACCATGGGTCAAACTTGCGACCTCATACTTGCCAAGTAGGTGCTTATGCAGCTGAACTAAATCCCTGGGAAAAAGAATTTGACTTATAGATAAGTGAGGCATATGGCACTCCAATTTGCCATAATAAAAAAAAAAACTCTATAGTAAGGCATATGGTAGTTAACATTCCAGAAATTCTACACAAGAACATAATATTAAAGGCTGTTAGAGAAAAGAAACAAGTCACTTATAAAGGAAGCCCCTCAGCATCACTGCTGACTTCTCAACACAAACCTTCAAATAAAGGAGAGCGTGAAGTGAAATTCAAGTCCTAAAAGAAATCAATCTTCAACCCACATTGTTGTATCCTGCAGGGTATCTTTCAAAATTGATGCAGACATAAGATACTTCCGTGACAAAGAACACCTGAGGAAATTTATGAACACCCAATCAGCATTCCAAAATGTTCTGAAGCACATTCAGGAAAAAGATAACAAGGACTATAACTCCATGAGCCCAAACAGAAGAAATCCACTAAGCAAGGCAAAGAATTAAACAAATGGGAAAACAGTGAGCCAACAACAGAAAAATAAGATGGCAAGAATAAGTCAGTACATTTCGGTTTTAACCATCAATATTAATGGTCTCAATTCACCAGTCAAAAGAACAGACTGCCAGAATGAATCAAGAAACAAGATCCAACAATATACTGCATACAAGAAATATATTTAATTGATGAATAAATTCATAGACTGGAAGTCAAATGATGCAAAACTATACTCCATGTGACAGAAACTCAAAAAAAATTAGGGGTAGCTATTATATTTGCAGACAAACTGGATTTCAAGGTAAGACTGATGAAAATTACTATACCCTTGTAAAGAGAACAATCCAAGAGGAAGAGATAAAAATCATATATGCAACAAATACTAGTGCATACAACTACATAAAACAAATATTAATGGACATGAAAAACCAAATATGCTTGAATAGAATTGTATTGGGTTATTGCAGTACCCCACTGTCACAACTAGATAAATCAACTAGACAAAAAATCAAAACTGAAATTTTAGCACTGAACTGAACTTTTGAACAAATGGACTTAGTAGATATATACAGAATGTTCCACCCCACATACATGAGTCCATATTCTTCTCAGCTGCACACAGGACATTCTCCACAATAGACCACATAGTAGCTCACAAAACATGCTTAAGTAAATTCGAAGGAATTGGAAGTATATCATGCATATTATTAGACCAGAGTACAATGAAATTGGAAATCAATGGTATACAAAACCACAAGAACTTCGTATACACATGGAAATTACATAACACTCTCCTGAGAAACCAGTGGGTTGTAGAAGAAATTAAACGTTTACAGTTAAGTGATAATGCTAATACAATGTATAAGAACTTATAGGACACAATAAAAACAGTCCTGTGAGTGAAATTTATAGCATTTCCAACAAAACAAAACAAGCTCAAATAACCTAATGTTGAACCTCAATGTACTAGAAAAGAGAAAATTATAAAGATCAGAGAAGAAATTAAAGCAATGCAGACTAAGAAAACAATACAAAGAATCACATGAAGAGTTGCTTCTTTGAAAGATTAAATAAGATTGACAAATCTTTAGCCAAATTTATCAAAGGAAAGAAATCCATGCAATTAGGATTAAGAAGGTTAAAACCACAACAGTTCCTAGAGAAATCCAGATCCCATATACCTACTTTGAGAATGTGTGTTTCAATAATGCAGAAGAAATGGGTAGATTCCTAGATACATATGCATTACCAAAGTTGAATCAAGAAATTATACAAATTTTAAATAAGCCAACATCAATCAATGAAGTTGAAGATGTAATTTAAAACCTACAAAATAAGGAAAAGCCCAGGCCCTGACAGATTCACGGCTGAATTCTATAAGAAATTATATTAAGTATTGCTAAAAGTCTTTGGTGACATTGAAAGGGAATTTATACTCCCAAATATATTCTTTGAAATAGAAATTACCCTGATACCAGAACAAGAGAAGGGACCAAGTAAGAAAGAGTATTACAGGCCAATATTTCTAAGGAGCATAAATGAAAAAATCCTTAATAGATCCTGGCAAATATAATGTAGTAAATCATCAAGATTATAAACCATGACCAAGTAAGGTTCATCCCAGGGATGCAAGGATGTTTCAACATACAGAAATCAATAAATGTTATATACTATATTAACAGATCCAAGGACAAAACTATAAGATACTCTCAATAGATGCAAGAAAAAAACCTTTTGACAAAGTCCAACACTCATTCATAATAAAAGCCCTACAGAAAGTTGGAATAGGGGTCTTTATCTCAATCTGATAAAAGCCATCTATGACAAACCAACAGCCAAATCACACTAAAGGGACAAACATTGAAAACTTTTACTATAAAATCAGGAATAAAAGATGTCCACAGTCACCACTCTTACCCAGTATAGCTCTGGAAACTTTAGCCAGAGCAATTTAATTAGACAAGAGAAAAGAAGGAACAAAAATAGGAAAGGAAGAAGTTAAATTCTCATTGCAGATTACATGATACTCTGCCTAGAAGAATCCAAAAGCTCCACCAAAGCTTCTAATCTAGATTTAACAACCAAAGTCAGTAGCATAACTCAATAAAAGTCAACATTCAAAAATCAGTAGCCTTCCTGTGCATGAATACCAAACTTACTGAGAGAGAAATTAGTGAAACAGTATCTTTCACAATAGCATCCGCAAGCTGAAATACCTAGGAAAGAATCTCATGAAGGAAGTAAAAGGCCTCTGCATTGAAAATTAAAGCACTCTGAAAACTGATTGAAAAGGATGTCAGAAAATGAAAATGTGTCCCTTGATCTTGCAAGAAAGAAACAATATAGTGAAAATGTCCATACTTTCAAAATTGGGGAAGATTTTATACCTAGGGAACATTTAGCAAGTAGAGAGACATCTTTGATTGTCTTAACTGATCAGGGTGGAGGTGTCTATTAATATCTAATAGTTAGAGACCCATGGTGAGGCAAAACATCTTAGAGGACACCAGACATATCCTCACAATAGATTTAATCAGCCTAAATACAAGAAAGCTAATATTGAAAAACCCTCATGATACTGGAAGAGATGTTTAATACAGAGAATCACTGAATTTTTATGTTTGGAATTATTTCTTTTTTGATGTTATCTGTTTTTTTAATGTACATGAAAACTACTGAGGAAATGTACCTGTTTATTTAATCTTTCAAAACATGCATGTTTTCTTCACTATGAGTGTTGGAAAACATTACTTCTATGAATGTTGCAAAATGCTTCTGTTGTATTAGGGACATGTATATAGCCTTTCCTTGGCAGGAAGGGCCTGCATATAATATGAACTATGTAAGTGAAAAAGTTGTCAGATTCAAAATGGAGTCACTTGTGTCTCCATAGCACAAGGAAGTCATGATGGGGTGATTTCTCTTACATGATTACCTGACAATTATCATCAAAGACTGCCAGATCACAATCTTACACAAAAGCCACCCCAGCCTTATGCGTAACTTCTGTGTATAATGTTCCACATCAGACTACTTTCATCCTTTCCTGGTTTGTAGAGGACTACATTCTTCCTGAGTCCTTACATGACAGAAATATATCCCTGGTTTTTCTTCCTGTTTTGATATAGACACCAGTAGATAGACACACACCAGTAGATACATAAAGCATCCATTAATGATTTCAGCCAAGGATTATTGTTAAACATCATATTTAATCCTCTTCATTCAATCTTCAAAAATCATCCCTTGCTTCAATTCCTTTGAATACCCTCATAGTTTAATAATATACATGTGTTTCCCTTGCAATGTGCTGCCATTTCCAAATAAATATAATTATTCTTTGGAGAATCTGCCTATAATTTAGATTGACATAAACATGTGCTATCATTATACCTTGCAGGCTCTGTAAATTAAGGGAAAGCTATTGAGATTGAAGCACACAAAGTAAGGGACTGAGGCAAAATAAAGGGCAAGAGAGGCAGTCATTGGGAAGAAATAGCTCTTGCAAAGGACTTAAATTTATTAGAACAGCGATGGAACTGGTACTGAGTTTCAAATGAGAAATGATTAAAGTTTTCAAAGATAGGAATAATAAAAATGTTTTTCTCTCTTAGAAAATTCATTTGGGCTATTTCCCAAGGCAAGAATGAATTTAGAAAGGCATAATAAAAGTGCCTTGTATTTATCAGAAAGTTGTTAGAGGTGATGATGGATTTAATTAGGGTTCAACAGTGAAAATTAAGGGTAGTCAACAAATTTACATTGTAATCAAGAGGTAGAATGAACTGGTCTCAGGTATAAAGAAAAATGACATAAATACAGAGAACAGAGTGGATAGTTATATCAAATCATTGAAAAGGAAATTGTAATATATGTACGTATGTATCTACTGGTGTGTGTCTATCTACTGGTGTCTATATCAAAACAGGAAGAAAAACCAGGGATAGATTTCTTTCATGTAAGGACTCAGGAAGAATGTAGTCCTCTACAAACCAGGAAAGGAAGGCTATTTGGGAAGAAAATTTTCCAGTAGTTGATTTGGACTCTCAGCTTCCTGTAAGAAATATATTTTTTAAAAAACTTAAATCATACAATATAGCCAGGTGTGGTGGCACATGCCTGCAATCCCAACACTTGGGAGGTGAAGCAGGAGGATCGTTGCAAGTTTAAGGCCAGTCTGGGCTACAAAGTGAGCTCAAAGCCAGCCTGACTGCATAGTGAGAACCTGTCTCAAAAAGACATACACAAAATCAAACCACGTATAGTATTTTGGAACTAAGATGGGAACCAATGAGAAAATGCTAACACTCTGGCTACTGCTATTGCTATGAGAAGAATCTTTCCTTTGTCTTTTACTCTAAAGCATCACATTTTCTGCCAGCATGCAATGTCTTAAATTGAGTTGCCCTTAAGAGTTTTATATAGTATACTCTCCTCCTTAAATATGATATGGAACATTTTTATGTTCTGTATAAAGCGCTTTGCAACACATTTACTGTATATTCCTTTGATCTACGACATGAGTGAATCAAGGATACTTCCTATTCTTATTGGTTTTGGGGAAAATATCACTTTAGATAACTCATTTTTCTGACATTTCTGGTTGCAAATTGATAGGTAAGGTGTCTTGATGCAAAGAATATCATGCACTGACTAACAGTACAGTAACTAGGGAAGAAAATCTCTTAAATTTCTAGTAAGACTAAGATTGTTGTTTCCTTTATGTATATGTTTTTATGGAATCAATGCCCCAATTTCTCTCTCTCTCTCTCTCTCTCTCTCTCTACTTGGCCCTCTCTTTTACCGTCATAGTCTAGGTGAGCCATTGAGAATTCATAAAATGATCCTTTATAGCATTTCTTTGTTCATAACTATACATCAGAATACAGGAAATTGTATTCCTTTCTAATACTTCACAAAAAAATTATCACATGTTTAGTGGTTTAAAATGATACAACTGTATTTTCTCAAACTTACTACCTTTCGTGAATAAAGAGGTCTGGTGGGGTTACTTGCATTCTCTGTGTGGAGAAACATCTTTTTCTCCCACCCCACTTTTCTCTAGTTCTTTAAGTGAAATTAATACATCACAGTTTGTTTATAACTTTTCCATACATGATATAATTTTTCTTAAGTAAAGACTGCCAGTTCTCAAGAGTAGTACAACCTCAGGGAAAAACACATGTTGAAATATTTTTAATGGTTAGAAGGGAAAATAAGACATTTAAAAATAAGAATAGGTCTTGAAGTTTTTCAACAACTGAAGGGCCAGCCATAACAAAAGGAATGTTTTCCTTTATACTAGCATAGGGAAACCTATTTTAGGTTCAGTGTATTTATAAATAATTATAACTTAATGGAAGAAGATTCATATTGGTAGGTAGATGTATTTTTCGTGAATTTTACATTTCATTCATCACTGAAAATAGAATTGAATTATGGTGGTAATTTATAGAATAATTATATTTTCATGAAAATAGTGTCATTTGACCAACTGAAAAATATTTTGTCTTGTAAGAATAAAGCCAAAACTGAGACATGCCACAGAATATTGCATCTGGATTAAGAAAATTTTTTCTTACTTCTACTAGGTTTTCAATGTTAACAAGTTTTGAATTTTCCTATTCTTATTATTTATTATTTAGCTTGTAACAATATTAAATGAAATTCAAGCTAAAGTATGTGATATAGATGTTACAGATGCATTATAAATCTCATAAAATTATCCTCTTTTTTTCCTGAGGCAGATCAATTGTTAATGAAGGCATGGCTCTCGCAATATTAGAGAATAGGTCTAAGAGTAGCTTGTTTGCTCAGTTTCTTGTTTGTCACTATCAATTATTCATATTTCCTCTTCTATGTTCATCAAATGCTGTTGCAGCAAAAGTCCCTTCTGTACTTGCTACTATGTAATTTATCCCCCCCTTGAGAGGGATTATCATTAACTCAAAATATCATGTTGCTTGAATTATAGCACTGTGATTTTTATATTGTGAAATAGCTTAATTTTTCTGGCCTAGAAAAGGAGAATCTTTCAGTGACTTTTGTTGTATTTTTGCAGGATGCTATGAAAACTATCAGTACAAATGTCCTTAGGAATAGTTTATAGCTTTTAATCTGCCAGTATAATAACATGTGATGTTGAAATAATGATCAACATGGCAGCAATTATTTTCAGTACACATTACTCAAAGTGCATCGACAGGACTGGATACTTACAGCTCACATAAAATACAGCTGCTGTTAACTACTTAGCTAACTGTGCAAACAACCACTTGAAATAACCTAAACTTTTGCACATATGCATGTTCCATTATTTTAGCATATTGTTTGAATTTTAAAAATTTCAAAAATGGTTAATTTTGAAATATTTGAGTGTATACTACATATCACTAAATGTTCACTATCTATGAAAAGGATGTAAGAGAGTCTTCTACATACTATGTTTACATTTACTCATATGAAATAGAGCAAATGTCATAATATGATACTAATATAGATTTTATTGTGCTCCTGTACATTACAAAGGTACACTGGGTTCTTAAAATTTTAGTGACAAATTGGCTGTTACATTGGTACCACTGTTAAGATTAATTCTTGATACTATGTCATTGGATATGATTCTAATTGCTTCATGTGAATTATCTCATTCTAACTTTACTGTATGTGAAGTCGTACTCTTCCCAGTATTTTACAGATGAGAAAGATGAGGCCTACAAAGGTTAAAAATGTGTTCAGGAAACTCAGAGGATCATGGCTTATTCTGACTCCAAATATAGTTCTGGTTCTAGAACACGAGCTCTTAGCCGATGTGTATGCTACACATATATGTACATCAGTTTTATTACCATAAAAAGTATTTATCATTGTGTGGATAAATGCTTGTGCACTTTCACTGTCTGTTTCAATTTTCTGTTCCTGCACAAACTCTATTGTGGATTTAATGTAATTGCTTTGGGTCATTATGTTCACTAACCACATCTTTCTTATCCAAATGTCTTCTTATGGAAGATACTTTAAATTGTTGATCTTTTTTAAAAAAGGAAAAAAGACTATTAGCTTCTATTATAGATACACTGGATTTATCCGTAAAGGCTATTCTCCATGAAACAAAAAAGATGCATGCAAACACAACTCATTTTTATGAATTTTATTGTTATATTCTATTACAATGTGTAAGTCTCAAGTGTAGCTACAGTGTAATTTCTGACAAACACATTTTGAGCATTCAGAGATCTATGAAATTTGAAAAGAATTCTATGTAAACAGCATTGTTATATTCATGGCTATTCACTTATTTTCATTAAACAAATCTTGTTTGTTTTCCTCAACAATATAACATAATGAGCTACAGGTATTTTAAAAATTGTTGGCCTCTATACATAGATCATACAGCTGGCCAATTACTGGGCTATCCTAATTTAACTTTTAATTTAGCCCTGTTTTCATTATTTTCTTTAACATTTCTCTGAAATTGCTATTATGGATGGCATATTTACATATACATTTTGTTTTTAGGCTTTTAAATAAAGCTATCAAAATTCTATAAAATCATGCTAAACATTTTGGGTTGAGATTTTCAACATTTAGTGTTTAGTCACTTACACATTTTGCAAAGTAGACCACAGACAGAAAGAGGTAAAAAGAGATTCCACCATATCATACAACTGTGTGTATCAGTTTGTGTTCAAATCTGTTTGATTCTAGCTTATCCTAATTTAAGTTGTGCAGTGTAACTGCCATTCTAAAGCATTTGGTGAAAGAATTTCTATATTAGTATGACAGTTCCTTCAGAAGAATGGTATCTACCAGTTAGTACAAACAGCAACCAACCCACATGAAAAGAGATGGCTAATTTTACTTCAAAGTACTTAATGAACTCAATGCCAAATATTGTTTTTAATTGATAAAATATTGGAAGCAATCACTTCTGGAACAAAAGTATATCTATAAAAGCTAAACATATTTTAATTTTATGAAATTATAGGGTCAGCAAGAAACAGGTTCAGTAGGAAATAGGAAAAAGAACAATTTTGTAATTGATTGTTTTAACTCCTAAGAAAAAACTGTGTTGGGGAACTGGTTGCTAATATTTTTATTTTACATGAAAGTCAGGCAGTGTAAAAATATTAATAGTAATCCACAGACAAATATACATACTAAACATCTTTTGATACTGCATCATATAAAAATTCATAATGCAGTTATATTTATATGGTTTATAATAATGAAGATGAATTGAATCAAATTTAAAGTGATAACAAGTTCTTAAATGTGTTAAAAATCTTACAAAAGTAATATATTTTATATGGTTACGTAATTAAATCATCCAAACTATTTTCAACAGCATTATAAGGTATGCAGTGCAATGCTTTGTAATATAATTAAACACTTCATGGTACCTTTCATATTAAATTAACAATTGGTTTGACTAACCTAAGAAGAATGATTAAGCATAGATGTAAAGAATCTTTGGTCCTAGATTTAATTTCCTAGGAACCTTAAGATAAATGTCTAGAACTAATAATTTCTGTATAGATGTTGTAAAATATATCAAAATTTAAAAACATTCCAGACATAAAGTTCTGTGGAAATATCTTTCTTTTTTATTTTTCTTCTTATGGCTGTGTTTCTTAAGTTTTTCCCTTTCTTTGACTCTCATTCTCTACACATATGAATTCACCTCTCTAGGCATGTTTAAAGCTTCTCAAGTGGACAAAACAACAAAAATATGTGTTTTAATTATTTATGTAAAAAGCCAGGGATACAGCTCAGCATCACAAGCATGTGCTTGGAAAGCACATGATGGTGGGTTCGATCTTTGGTACCAGTATATATATAATTTATGTTATGCTTTAAGTTTAAAAAGCAAATTGATGAAGTATGCTTTACATATTTGCTTCAAAAATTTCCTCAAAACTCTTCTAAATAAATCCATTGTTTACTTGGGAAACTCAATTTTTGCCTATGCATAGTTAAGGTGATAGAAAAATGATTTCATGTTCCTGGAATAAACTCATGAGAAAATGTACCATGAGCATTTATTTTAAATTGTTATTAACAAGGACTCTTTTCTCTCCTCTATCAATAGTTCTTGAACCTCTCTATCACTGAGCTAGATCCTCAGCTCTTTTTATTTTGAGACGAGGTCTTGCTAAGTTACCTGGCTGGCCTTGAATTTGTGATCCTCTGGTCTTGGCCTCCTGATGAGCTAGAATTTTAGGTGTGTGCCACTGCACCAGCTGAAGGGCTTTTTAAGAAAACTGGATATCCAATCATTAGTAGAATGATTACAACTAGAATAAAATGAGTATTGTGTTCTTAAAGTTATAAGCCCAGGCTAATTTATTGACTAATGAAAAAATATACTTCATGTCATAGAATCTTAAGAAAAAAGTGACATCCTCTTTATTTTGTAGATGGAATTACAGAGGTCCAAAATGATTACTTCTAAAATTTAAGAGTGTGGGCTAGTAGCAAGAGAGAAATTTCATTAGAATCAGTATCTGAATGCAATTCATTCATGTGAAACACCTGGCAAGCAGGTGTTAAAGGCCTGCCTCGTATTATCACGTGAAAGCTTGACAAACACATTTAGGATAGTGTGTAAGTGATGCACTAAATACCACGCCTAAGCCATTGGGTCCTCAAACACATACTGTGCTATCAAATAGCTAATTGAATATAAGGAACTGTTTAATTGAAGGGAAATATCAAATATACTTAGTGATAAATGATAACTAAACAAATTTCATAAGAAAGAAAACAGAAAATGACAAAAGAGTTGGCCATTATCAGGATTGCGAGGGAGAACAGGTTAGGGTTACATTATATAAACAAAAGAATTTTTTGGTTGCTTTTTCCTCAAGTATCTTTATATTTTTTAGGAGGAATGTGATAAATAGTTAGAATAATGTTTAAAGTTCTGAGGTTAGGGTAGGAACGAAGTGGAACATATAAAAGATAGACTAGCGAGGAATGGTGACATCCTCCTGTAGCCCCAGCTGCTCAGGAGGATGTTTGGGGAGGATTGCTTGAGCCCAGGGGTTCAAGAACAGCCTGAGTAACACAGTGAGAGCCCACTAAAAACAAAACAAAACAAGACACAACACAACCCAACACAACACAGGAGATGACATGCAATGTTTGTGAGTCAAGATGGATGAGAGTCCGGGTAAAGGAAAAACATATGTTGAATTTAATAGCCTACATCTGTTTTTTAATCCCAAGGCATTTTATAGGCACATACAAATTGGTTTGAATAGATTGTTAGAATGAATTTAAGCACCTCAAAATATAGAATGACCTCGCGTCATAGATAAGTAATTGTAGCTCACTAATAACAAGATTTTTAACTTTACTAGTTAACATTACTAATGTCCATTACTTTTATCAGGAAATTCATTGCAAAGCCAAGGCAAAATACTTTTAATGATTTCTAAATAGTAGATATTTTCCTATGTGTGTTTGTGGAGTGTGTGTAGGGGGTTCCTGTATTTACAGAGGAAATGTAATTTGAATCTAGTGAAAAGATAAAAAGGCAGATGTGAAAATTGTCTACATGGTCTTCTGATTTATTAAAAAATTGAATCACCTTTGCTTGCTGCAATCAACAATCCTTACAGAGATACTCTGATGATTCTTACAGAATCATTTACCGATGCAAAAATAGCCATCTGCTAATGCTGCTCCTGTGTCGTAAAGAATCATACCTACTGACGGCACTGCCTTTGAGACTATTTTGATAAAAAGTGTTTGGCATAGACCTCCTTAAAATGAGTCTTATTAACACAAATAAATCACCTTCACAGGCTGTAAACAATATGTAAAAAATGAAGCTCTATTTTTTGCTTTCCTTGCCATCTTTCCCTTTGTCTTCCTTCTCTGTTTCGTCTGTTTCATATTTCTCTTGGTCTGGCTTTGTCACACTATCATATGAAGGTGGCGAGATGGTAGATGGAGTTGCATCTGTTTTTTCTGGGCTGCAGTTCCCATTAACATTCTCAAAAGCTATTTCTTTTTTATCAGGCAAGTCACCATCTCTGTCTCCATCTTTTATGTAGATACTTGATAAATTTTTGACATTTTTCCGTAAGCGGTAATGTCTGTAAGCACGCTGAATGACAGTAGCAGACACATCCTCTTGCTTTCTTTTCAGTGTAGTTGTGATAGGTTCATAGGACACTTTAGAAGGATTTGCAGACATGAACCTTTCTTCCATCTGTGAACGAAGAGAGTCCATCTCCCCACCTTCACCCAAAACCCGCTTTGTAAAAGCAAATAAGATGTCCAGGCAGTGGATCCGGTCTCCACTGACCATGGGCAAGTCCATGGCAATGAGCTGGACTTTGTTAGGTTTTGCTATGAGAAGAGGGGGATCTAGGGCAGCCGCAAAATCCGAGAGCTTGCTGTATTCTATAAACTGAGTTGCATCAGGGTCAAACTTCTCCCAGACCTCATAGAACATCTCAAAGTCATCCTCACTCAGGGGTTCGGTACTCTCTTCAGTGGCAACACTGAAGTTCTCAAGGATGACAGCGATGTACATGTTCACCACCACCAGGAAGGAAATGATGATGTAACTGACAAAATAGAAAATCCCAACA
This sequence comes from Cavia porcellus, assembly GCF_034190915.1. Taxonomy (NCBI): domain Eukaryota; kingdom Metazoa; phylum Chordata; class Mammalia; order Rodentia; family Caviidae; genus Cavia; species Cavia porcellus. The sequence continues at coordinate 54,732,937 of NW_026947495.1, forward strand.
GATGGGTTCCCACAATCTCCTTCAGTTAGACTTCCTGGATGAACTTTGTGAGGGTCACAGTCTGGAGGTCCGCTGTTGAGAATGGGTGCCAGCAGTCCGTCCCAACCAGCAGAGGTGGTAATTTGGAACAGGCAGATCATGCTGTTGCCAAATGTCTCGAAGTTGAACATGTCATTAATTCCAGCTTCCTTCTTAACATAGGCAAAGTTGGACATTCCAAAGATGGCGTAGATGAACATGACCAGGAAGAGCAGGAGGCCGATGTTAAACAAGGCAGGAAGGGACATCATCAAAGCAAAGAGCAGCGTGCGGATCCCCTTGGCTCCTTTGATCAGGCGAAGGATTCTGCCTATCCTGGCCAGACGGATCACTCGGAACAGGGTAGGGGACACGAAATACTTCTCTATCATGTCCGCGAGAAACATACCTATATGAAGAAAAAGGGGGAGAAAAAGGAGACATTGAAATATTCTCCTGTTGAAAATCATAATTCCAATTGTTTTCTGCCATCTTATCACTTATGAATTCAAGGCTATTAAATTATACTGACTTCAATTTCTTAACGTTAACAATTTGAGCAATTCTAAATGAAAATTCATAGACTTACTATTGTAAGAAATTTCCTATTATTAAGTTCACACACCTCTTTTCCCCTTCAGAGTATAGTATTTTATGATTATAAGGATAAGGTCTGCTCATGTAGAAAATTCAAGGAATACGTGCCAAAATAGAAATCATGTATCACCTCAAATACAACTAGTAATAGTGAACTAACATTCAATATTTCACTGTCACTTAGATATTCTTCTATGCAAGATAATACATGTGTGTATGCACAGGACCGTTACACATGATTTTGTCGCTTTTCTTTGTAACATGTTTTAGTCATTGTGTCATATATCACACATTTCCGACACAAATAACAATTCTTGTAGTGGTACAATATCCTGTCTAAAAATCACATATTGGAGAATAGCAATTATGGTTTATTGCTAATTTTTTTTTATTTAAAATGGGTATCTCATCACATTTTGTGATTTGCATGAGTATGTGTTTTGATAATATCTAAATAGAAGCTGAATCATACAATATATTCAAAATTTTTGATGTATTGCCTATCTCCAGATAATCTACTCAAATCCACACTTGAATAGCAGTGTTTATAAGTGCTCTTTCACTGTGTTCACTTCACCAGTACTATACTTTAAAAGAAAATGTTTACAACATCTAAATCAATCTATTATAATTAATTTGCTTTTTTAGAAAAAATAATATGTATTTTTCTAGTTTGTTGAATATTTTAAGTTGCTTTAAACTTTTCTTTTTTTGCTTATTTTTCTTTATTTGCTTATTTTTCTTTAAGAACATTTCCTATATTGTTACTGATCTAACAAACTTTTTCTATTAAGAGTATTGAGCCACTGTTAGCCTTAAACACTGCATAAAATTTTCATATTTCATATTTGCGCTTGTTGAAATACATATTTTTTGTATAGTCAGTTTTCTCTCATTTAATATTTTGAATTTTACACAATCATATCCTATGCTGCCATTTTCTTTTTGGATTCAGATTTAGATTTGTGCCATGAACTGTAACAGCTATTCAAGTTTGTGAATATAAATTTATTAACACATATTTTCCTCTTGACTTCATTTTTTAAAAATCTGTAACATTTGAATCATGTGATCTTTTTACTGAGTAAATTAGTAATTCTGTATATATTGTAGCTTAAGTTTTATTTTTTGTTTTTGTTTTTTTGAGACAGGGTCTTGCCGTACAGTTCAGGCTGGCCTTGGGCTCATTTTGTGGCCCAAGTTGGTCTCACACTTGCAAGGATCCTCCTGCCTCAGGCTTGCCAGTCCTGGTATTACAGGAGTGTGCCACCATGCTTGGCCTGTAATTTAAATTTCAGCAATCTGTTTGACCTTTTATTTTTAAGTAATGTTATGTAATCATCAGTGTTAAAATAGTCTTATAGTAGTCTACATATTGAATATGATAAACTGTCATGGTTTATATCTGTATCCCCCAGCCCTCATGAGTTTGCATTGTTCAATTGTGATGGTTCACTGTATAGTGCTTGGTTTGATGGTGTCAGTGCTACACCCACATAGGGGTGGAGCCAGGATGTGATGTAATGGCAGGAAGAAGGTGTGTCTTGCTCTTTGCTGGTTCAAGCTTGCTGTTTGCAGCCTCCATGAACTGCGGCCCAGCCATGCCCGCCTGCCTTGGAGCCAACTGAGTGTGGACTGAAACCTCCAAACACTGTAAGAAATAAACCTTTCCTTTTCCAACTTGGGCATCAGGTATTTTGTCTCAGCAACGAGCATAAAGTAACTAAGACATAAGCCATCTCTCATTACTCTAGTTTTTCACTTATTTCAGTCATTTTTGTCTTTTACTTTTTTAATAGAACTCTTATATATTAGTTGTTAATAGATGGTTTGTCTTACTTATATTGCAATTTAATGAGATATTTTTCCCAATATTGCCTTTTCCCCATATACCCGTTATTAATATTGGTACATGTAATTTTAAAAAAAATCTGCCTTTCAGAATTACAATTGAATTTATTTTTGGTTGATTCTTTTTTCTTTAAACTAATGTCATAATGTAGTGAAGATAAAGATCATTTGCTCTCTTATTATAATATATGTACTGCTTGTTTTCATATTTAACTGCATTGGTCAAAATTATTTAAAAAAACATAGTATTAGAAGGATTATTATTTTTCTATTTAATTCCATTCTTCTTTTTCTTGTTAGTATGAAATCACTACCTAAATTTTAGTTCTCTTTTATGTCTAACTTTAGTATATGGTGATAATATCACTTTTTAATATTTGATTTAAAATATTTATTACAAATTATGTGGCCAATAATACTATGGTTATAGGTTATGTGGTCTTTAATTTTTCTAGGCTTTTGCTATCATCTTTGAGTTTCATTTGCATTAAATGATCTCCATAATCTGTCTCATTTAAAATTTATAAATGAGTATAATCCTAAAATTATTTTATTTTGCTATTTAAATCATTTATATTTTGGGTTTCTCAGATAAGAGAAATCATGTGATATTTAGCTTGCATCTGATTTTTTTCATATAGCATTAAGGTCTCAAGGTGTATTTATTTTTCTACAAATAACTTGCAAGTGTTCTTTTTATGGTTGATTAGTACTCTGCTGTGTGCATAAGCTACATTTGTCTTTATTCATTCGACTGGTGATGGACATACAGGCCATTTACCAAATCTAGCTACTGTGAGTGTGCTGTTGTAAACCTGCTCATCCATGTATCTGAGACATCTTTAACTCTATTCGGAAGCTGCAGGGAAGGGGTACACCTAGAACAGAGGAATCTGACAGGGAGGATTTTGCTTTGGCTATAAGCTTCCCTCCTTCTTTTATTATACTAATTTACTTAAAAGTAAGTTTACATTTCACAATTCAGGGTCTTCTCTGAGCATCTGTGGCTTATTTCAGGTTAACATCTAATTAATAGTTGTCCTTACCTACAATGGAGAGAATCACAACCACAAAATCAAAAATGTTCCATCCCACTGTGAAGTAGTAATGTCTGAGGGAGATGAGTTTCAGCACACACTCTCCAGTGAACAGGATAATGAACACGACGTTTACCCAGTACAGAACATTGGTAATTTCCGCACTCTGTCCCTCTTTTTCCACCATCATGGTTACCATATTGGAGCAGATAAGAACCATGATGGTGATGTCAAAGGCTTGATTTGTTACGAGATCAAATATACATCCTTGGAACTTGTTCTGTAAAAGACAAGAATGATTAAGTATTTTTTTTTAAAAAAATTTATTTAAAAGGAAAAAGAGAAAAAACAAAACAAAACAAAGCAGTGTAAGGGTACAAGTAATACAGAAATCCAAAAAAAAAAAAAAAACAGTAAGAAATCACCAGTTAATATATTACATATTATCATCTTAGAGATAGTTGCTCAAATCACAGTATCAAAGCATATAAAGTGGACATTCAAACAGTGAGACTGCAGACAGTTGTGTTCAATGATCCAACCAAGAACATTAATATGGTCAGCTATTTAACACCCCTAAACACACTTGCAGTTGTATCCTTTAGAGCACTTTTATTCCCTCTCTTTTTTACAACAAAATTTACACATTTTGGGTTTTATTACTCCTTAGTTATTATTACTTTTTTTTTGGGAGAGAATAAAGTCAAATATGGCAAAACAAAGCTGTCAGTCAAAACCAAGGATAGACATAGCACATGATGTAAAACAGAGTACAAAGTTATCAACAATGGTTATCAACAATGTCTCTTGTTTCCTTAAAAAGAATTGTCTATCTCATTAGATATTATAAAGTTGAACAAAACAGTAGAGAACAAGACCAATAAAACTTAAGCATTGTAAACATTACAGGACTTCCAAAGGACACAATAGTCAAACTAGAATGGGCATCTTAGTGAATCTTATTGCCTTCAAAGTAGTTGCCTATACCCTCAAATTTGATACTATCATACAGAATGGAACAGAGTCTAATCAGTCAAAACAAGATAGTGGGAGTATTTTAAGCAGTATTATATATGTAGATGTGCAAAAAAACCAAGTTAAAATAATTTGAAATTTAATGTGATATATTCTATGTATTTATATAAATAGTTTATACACATATATAATTACCCCTGGCCGGGGAATTGGCTTTTGTGGCTTCTTGGATCCCAGCTTTTTCATAGCATTGTAATATTTCTTCTGTTCTTCTGTCATGAAAATATCTTGACCTCCAAGGTAAAAAATTAAAAAAAATCTAGTTAAAACCAGAATCATTGTGTATATTTTCCTTTTGAACTTTAAAATAAGTTAAAGATGTAGTAATATGAAAATTTTCTGCATTTTATTGCATATACAGTGGTTATAAAATCTGTCTTAAAAGCTATCTGTGCTTAAGCACATGAGCCTTCATATCCAATATAATATATAACACACAGTCATTACGTAGAATAATTAATGGATCATTTACATTTTATGTACCAAAGTTAGAGTATATGCTGATATTCCATTTTATCTACTACTACTTGTCTTACTAGGGATTTTATTGCTAGGCAACAAATATACTGGGAATATACTACTAACAACAGTTAGTAGTAGTAAACATTTCTTTTGATGACTTGGCTAATATTTAGGACTCTTAAAAATAGTAGGGACCAGAAAAAAACTGTTAAAATAATTTATATTTATTAATATTTATTCAATACTCTATCAATCATTTATCAGAGAAAAATGAACAAAACACAAACATGTTTCCATGTCTATATCTGCACCCACAATTGTATTCCTGTGTGCATATTTACCTATTGCATGATATATATATATATATTTATACTATAAAATATAAATATATTTAAGTATCATTATATTAAGCATATTTATATTTTATAGCATAAATATATTTTGATTTAGAGCTGCCAAGTTATCCTATTATTTATACAAATATTTTAAAATCCAAAAATATTTGAAATTCAGAACACTTTTGGTCCTAAGCATCATGGGGCAGAGGACACTCAAACTTACTTCAAGTAGTTGCTATTAACACTTTTCAGAAAGCTAAAGCTGCTTTTAAAAGGGTTGTTTTACTTGGAAGTTTCTCGTGGGTGCCCAGGTCTAAACTAAGCATTTATGTAGATGAAGCACATAGTTTTCCCATTTGTACATTGAACTCACAATAACTTAATTCTAATCTTTGACAGTATGCACATGATTAAATATTAAACCTAATTTTTCACAAATGTATTAAGGGTGAAAAGAGCACTAATGTGGATAATGGATCCTTGGAAAATCTAGTAAGGTGCGATACGTCAGAAAGAGATATGAGTAACCAGGTGGGGTAGCACACCGCCATAATCTCAGCTACTCGGAAGGCTGAGACAGAAAGATCTCAACTTCAGGGCAGTCTGGGCAATGACTGAGGTCACCTATTGGGTGATATTCAGAGGCTGAGCATCTGTATAGTATGCACAAGGTCCCGCGATCAACCTACCCTATTTCCCCGAAGAAAGAGAGGGAACATAGGGTGAGAGAGAGAGAAAAAGAAAATGGGGAAACATTGTGGGTAAAAACATAAATTGTTAAAAATAAAAGTTAAGAATGAATACCATATCATGGGACCCAACACTGCACTGTGGTCTTTGTAGTCAAATAGACCTTTTCCCTTCCTGTGAATAGTTAATCATGTGTACTGATAGCATTTCAATGCATGTACCTGTCTTATCTTGAGAGTCCGCACCTGAAATCATTACCTTTAAAAATTACATATCTCATCCCTGTAAAGTTCTCTTTTCCTGTAGGTTGTACCACAGTCACAGTAACCCAGCTCATTGACAAGAAACCCTAAAGTTACACTCGATCCCTTTAAAATCATTACTATCAATCTCCCGCCTAAAATAGCCTGATTGAATATATTCTATTCTCTACTGCCACAAAGGTGTGGCATACAGTAAATGTGGTCCAGATGGCAGGTAGAGCAGCGGCTGAATGAAACCTGGGCTCTCTCCAAGCATTGTGAAAAATCACTGCTAGATTATTTTTAATAGAAGCTCACTTTTATAGTATTTAGAAATAGACACTTTATGGATGCCAGATTATACACAAGTAGCACAACCTCTCTGACAGTTAACTGTGATACTTATGTCTTCTAGACTACACACGTGAGGTGCTTTGTGCAGGGTCTTCACCTTGGAAAACTATCAAACATCAATACTTGCTCATATGTTCCTCTTTGTTCCAAATGCCTCATGATGTGCTTAAGTTCCTACTAAAAAAATTTAGCATAATATTTTCATATCAGCTTTCAAGAAGGGTCAAAGTCTTTATTTTAATACTTTTCTTCTCAAATCTAAACTCCACCCAACCTCAAAAGATTGCTGTTTCTTTTGAATTGTAGCCTGCTTTATCAGCACTGTACATTTGGCCTTAAATTTCTGTTTCTGTTCTGTGTCATCTGGATTACCCATTCTTTTATCTCCTAGTCATTACATGTCATTTTACCACTCTTCCCAGACCGGCTCAAAACTTACATACTCTATAAACTGCCCTACAGCTGTATAAATTTTTCCTCTGACTGCTCAGGTACATTTTTATCGTTCTCAATTTCTCTTACTGCACTTATCATTGCATTATAATGTAGTATCTGGGGATACAATATCATAGAGTGTGTAAAAGAATACACTAGTCTAGATACATGCAATATACTACTATCTCTGTTTATGCTCTATTGATCTTGATAAATTAAATATTTGCATAATAACAACAACAATAATGCTTTGCTTGACATTTTGAATTGTTTCCTTAAGAAGATATGCGAAAGATCTAACACTAGAACTTCATTCAGAAATAGTGATTTTCAGGTATAATTAAGGCAAGATCATATTGGACTAGGATGAGTCCTTAATCCGTCATAATTTGTGTCCTTATTAGAAGACAGAAACAAATGCATGTGGTGGCAGAGACTGGAGTTATGCTGACATGTCAGGGAATGTTTGGGCTATCACAAGCTGGGAGATGCAAGAAAGGTGCCACCTAGAGGCTTTGAAGAGCATCACCCTACCAACCCTTTGAGTCTGGACTTAATTGTCATTAACTGTATCATTTTCTTCTGCCATAAAATAAATGCCTTGAGCTCAGGAGTTGTACAGTATGTTTTTCTACCTTAGCACAACACTAATAGATAACATGCAGAATACTGGCTCAGAAGACGGTAAAATAACTACTTGTGAAATGTGTTTTAGATAAATAATTAATGAAATTTTCTGAATTATTTAATTCTTTAAAGGGGATATTGGGGAAAATGTGATTTTTGATAGATTGAGTAAAATAAGTGTTACTTAGGAAGTTATCCTTTTCACAAAAATATGTAATATTAAGCATATCTATAATTGTTTACTTGAACTTTCATTTGAAAAATAAAGTGCTAATGAAACTACTAACCGAAGTCAAATTTTTAAAATTTGGAAAATAATTTTTCTTTTTTTTAGTATAATAAAAGAAACACTTAAATACTTATCTTCTTTTTTTGTTGGTTGAAATTATCTATGATGACACCAATGAACAAATTAAGAGTGAAGAATGACCCAAAGATGATAAAGATGACAAAATAAATATACATATAGAGGTTGTATTCATATTTGGGCTGCTGGTCTACCTAGAAAATTCAAAAAAGAAGTATGTTTACAATAACATTCATCATTTTCATTTTTTCACTCTTGACAGCTTTTTCTTAAAACTGCTTCCCTAGATAAACTTGTATTTTAAAGGCTACAGCATTGTTGAGGCTTAAACTAGTTTTTAAAAAGCTATTCAATTTTAAACAAGTTCTTAATGGATGTTTTGTATAGTCTTCAGATGACTCTAATGGGACTATTCATATATAGTACTTGCTTTCAGGTTGGTAGGATTATTTAGTAACTAAACAACCTAATGTATTTTTATTCCCCCCAGATAAACCTTGTAAAAGGGAAGATGCCATAGTTATGTAAATTTTATTATTTTTGCTTGGTTATAAAAATACCTTCACTATATTTCATGATGATGTGAACTGGTCAATAAACTTTAAATTTTCTTAGCATGAAATGTATTCCACATAAACTCTTCCAAGAAAAAAATCATGTGACAAATTAATATTTGCTGAGCATTTATTCTTGCGAGCTTGTTATAAGTATTCCTCTTGTACTTTCTTACTTGATCCTCCTTAACAACTGGATGAGGTAGACACTGGGTTATTTTACTTTCACAGAGAAATAAGCTAAAGTTCTAGAAGCTAAAGTGCTTTGCTCAAAGTCAGTTGCAGAGCTTGGTGAATGTGGTGGTACCACTGTTTGAGTCTGGCTCTGTCTCCAACACTGTATTCATGTTATGAGGCCACTATCAACTTCGTTGCATCTGTACACACTAAAGGCTCCATGGCACTATCCTTTAAAACAAAGAACTAAACTAAGGAGATTTTTTAACTTCTAAGTTTTAATGAAAATATTGATCAATACTTACATTAACAGAATCAACTGCTGCATACATAATATCCATCCATCCCTTAAATGTTGCCTGTAAATGTCACATTTATAGAATCAGAATGTGAGGCTCTCACTCTAAAATTATCATAAATATAGTTTTGTCTATTCAGTCTTATAATGCTTATTATATAATGTTAAATTAGTAAGTTTTGCTGTATTTCAATACACCAATTAAATATAATGCTTCTTTAAAAAGGAGAATGGACTCAAATCATATTCTATACCTTGGTCTTAATTATTTCTAGTTATTATAATTTCTTACGAATTTTGAATATTATTTTTTTTATAAAAGGAGAGAATTTTATGAGTATGGCAGGAAACACTTTTTCTACTTTTAAAGGATTTTCCTTTATCACTAGGAAGTCCTTCTCATTCCCCTGTAGGGTAATAGTGAAAGTCCAATGGGATTGCTTTTGAAGCAGTATTTAGAAGGTGCAATGGTAGGGACTCAAGATACACTAAATAGTTAATTGTGGATTAATAACTCAAATGCAGCAAACTGGTGCTTCTTAACCATGTTTATACTCACATAATCTCAGAAAGATAAGCTTGATTTTAGAAGTCACCTAGTGCTTTCTCTTTAATTTCTAGTTTATAGAATATTTAAATCATGACCAAGCTCTTTCATTGCATATCCAAGTATTTACGGAAAGAGTCACTTACAACTTGAAGCAAAGACAGGTAACCCAGTCCAACATTATCAAAGTTCACTTTCAGGTTTTTCCATCGCACGTCAGTGGTACCATTCATAAGGGCAAAACACTCAGAACGGTTTTGAACTCTAGTTTCCAGAAACCGTAACCCATCTGTGGTGTTAACACACTCATAGAACTTGCCAGCAAACAAATTCACTCCCATGATGCTAAATATTAGCCAGAATATGAGACATACGAGGAGCACGTTCATGATGGAAGGAATTGCACCGATTAGTGCATTCACAACCACCTGGTATTAAACAGAAGGAAAAAACAAGGAAGATTAGTTAAAAGAAAAGGTTATATACACATTAATGTTGGGTTAAAGAAATTAGAAAACTGCCTTTGAGTATTTAAGCCATCAGCCAACTAACTAGCATGTATATATTAAATGGCTATTGTATTCTCTATCATATACCAAGAAAACAAATTGTAACATGAGCCCTGTGATCAACAAATTCCAAAATTAAATGTGTAACACCGTAAAATTACTAGTCAAAACACAATACAAAATAACAAAGATGGCATCACAGTTTAAACAAACCAAAAATGCTTAAAAAGGCCAATAAAATTTGCACATTCTAGAAAAGAGAAAAAATATAGAGAAAAAATATAGAGAAAAAAAGAGAAAAAATGATAGAAGAGAAATTTGATGTGCATTTAAAGTTCCATGATCCTAGAACTACCAGCATTAAAGGTTTCCCCATTCTAGAAAAGCACTAGTTTATATTACGTAGAGTTAAGACTATGTGTCTTAATAGTTTGAACCCTTTGAATTTAAGTGGTTCTACAAAATGAGAGTAATCATGGATTTATTATTCTAAACTGAAAAATATTTTCTACTTAAGTACTTGGTGAAATTTAGGTAGTGCTCTTCTCAGTTAAAACACAATGAGCTATAGTTTATCTTTAAAATGTTTCTTATTTTTACTGTACTGCATTTCCTCTGATACTTATTACCAGGGATCTTGCCACTTCAATTTTCCTCCGTGGCAACTTTTATAGTATTTTTACTCTCAGATTTGCTGGATTATTCCATCCTTCAAAACCTACAAATCTTTTAGCACTTCAGTTCTAGTCCTACAAATGTGCTAAAGGTTAATTTACTGGGAAAATAGCATTGTGGTCCCTCTTTCTTTTCCAGTATACTAAGTGGGTTCTCAAGATGCTTCCAAGTGGGGATTTTGGTATTGCTCACCAATTACGAAACTGTCTAGAACAGAGGTTGGCAAACATGTCCTTTAAGTATTTTTAGCATAGATAGGTTTTGTGATCTCTCTATTGCAACTACTCAACTCTGCTATTGTGGCCATAGGTCATATATAAACGGATATGACTGTTTTCAGTACAACTTCCTTTGCAAAAAAGTACTCAATTCGGTTGTAGAGTGTGGATTGCTGACACGTTGTTCACAGCAATTGTTATTACTCTGGAGTCCATGGACTAGTAAAAGTTTCACTGGAAAATGAAATAACATGATACTCATTGTGGTTATGCTTTGTTTTTAGAGAAATGAACTTTTATCAAATCCTTATAATGTATGTGACCTCCTAAAAGAAACCGAGAGAGACTCATAGCTCTTCATCTAGGCTGCCTCTGATTCTCATTTCCTACTACCTCACTATCTTTACTGTCAGAGCACATGGATCCTTCTAGTTATTTCCCCAAACACCTGGCACACTCAACTGTGTACCCCTCGATCATGCAGTTTCTGTGCATTGAAGGTCTACCTGCCTGAGCTTGGAACTTAACTCCCTTAGTCATGGCTCTAATGTCAACTCGATGAGAGGGCTTTCTGCTCTGTAGTATTCCTGTGGCATATTGTACTTCTTATTTAATAACAGGCACCACATACTGTTCCTGTGTCGTCTCTTCAGTGATGGTTGACTTTTCACTCTTAGATGGACTGGGACCTATCTACCAATGTACTATGGGCTTTTCATAACACAAGAGCTCATAGACAGTGTTAAAAAGTGTAACAATGCAACTAGATGACCATCACTCTGATGAGACATCAGTCAAGAGGGTCAGTAAGCTTAAGGAGTCTAGGGATTCCAAGGAAACTTTCCACAAAATGCCTCAAATGTATTATTTGATTTTTTTTCTCCAAAATAACCATTTTCTGCAAAGAAATATTTCCTCCCACATGCGTAGCAAATACAAGTAAACATTTTTGTCCTCAGAATATATTAAAATGCTTTTCCAGTACTGAAGTTGAAAAACAAAAAATAAATAGTATAAAATTATACACTAGTTTAATCATCAACGGACAAATATATTTTCTGTCTATGAAAAACCTATACACTATTTGCTCAAATACTTGTATCAAACACTATTACTGGATAGAGTATAACAATCAACTAACTATCAAAACATTAAATTAATAGCAAGAATCCCAATACTATATTTCTGCACAAAATGAACTGTAGCTTTAATTTTTATTCTTATAAAGAATTTATGAATTTTATTTGTGAGTCTTTTTTATAATCATGATCTTTATTACATCTGTGACTTATATCAACTGGTACACTAATAAGCAGAGTATCTTCCCAGTGATATAGCTCAGTGGCACACTGCCTGCCTGCCTGGCAAGTGCAAGGTCCTGAGTTCAATTTCTTGTGAAAAAAAATAAGCAGAGTTTACAGTTAGATTTACATTAGCAAGGTTTATAACAAGAATCTGCTAGGCTGAAAGATTTCTATATTCACATGAGGCTGGGTAAAACTCAGATTTCTGAACCCAGAGTTTTGATTTATTAGGGTGTGAGCTTGAATGAATCTGCAATTCCAAAAAATCCTCAGATGATACTGATAGGTGATCAGTAACTACATTTAATTAATCAGCAGACTAGACTTATCGCCAAGTTAATTTGCTTAGAGACAATTGTTAGAGAAGAGTCAAGGGAACAAATAAGATACAATATGATAAAGGTTATGGGTATCTGATCATAAAGCGAGGATGTTCTGTTGTGTTTACTCCTGGGCAGACAGGGCACATGAAAATTGAGATTAAAAGTAAAAAGATGTTTGCCATACTGATGCTGAGTTGGGGCGGAGGCATCAGGGGGAAGCAATCCAGGCTGAGGAAAAAACAGAGGCTATGACAAAGCAGGTCAAATCTGAAGAGGAAAAAAATTTTTAAAAGGTAGCAATAAATGATGATATAGACTAATTAGAGAGAACAGAGTTATTGTCCTCCATGTGTGTTATGAAGAAATTGTTGATTTAATGCAGGCCTTAAACCTAGATTGGAGCCAACCATGGTGGTGCATGTCTGTAATTTCAGCACTTGGGAGCCCGAATGAGGAGGACTACTGCAGGTTTGAGGCCAGCCTGGACTACAAACAGAGTTAAGTCCAGCCTAAAATACTCAGTGAGTCCCTGTCTCAAAAAACTGGAAAACAAAGAAAAAGAAAAGGAAGCCTAGCTGGTAACTGTTATGTATTGCAGCTTGTTTGTCTCTATTAAATGTTTCTCCTTTTAACTAATAAGCAAACTTAGGGCAAATGAAACTTTTAGAGTTTTAGTTTTCTTTAAATGCAATTTTGACGTAATTTCAGTTATTTTGAAGCACTATTTTAAGGTAATGAAATTTGTTCATTACCCATTGCAATTTCTTCAATAAATATTATTTCAGCATTTGATATAGACAACTTCTTGATTTGTAAATGAGGGGTTGTTTCATGACTAATAGTGATGTATGTCATCTGTTAAATTTCTAGTAGTGGGAAAAGTCATTTACTTGGACAGTTCAATTACCTAACAATATCCTATACAGGATATCCTATACTGATTTATTCCTTTATTGAATCACATGCAATGAAATACTGTGTGTATATGTATATCTGCACTTATATATATATATATATATATACACATATACATATATATAAAATATTATATATATGCATGCATGCATATATATATTTACATAAACAATGTGTAATTACTATACTCCAGTTTTTTAATATTTTATATGCCAATGGAAAAATAGTATATCAATAAATTCAATATTTCTTACCCTCATTCCTTCAAATCTAGATAAGGCTCTTAGAGGTCGTAAAGCTCTAAGTGTTCGAAGAGATTTAATTGGCCCAAGGTCTGAGTAGCCAAGAGTGTTAGCAACTAAAGTAACCAAAGAGACCTGTAAAAAATAATATTTTCATTAATTACTTCAAAGAAATGATAAAGGATCAAGAGGAAAAATCAGTTCCAAAGATCACGCAAAGAAGTTCAACAAGTCAGATGAGCAAGAGGCAGTTTTCTCCAACAGAACACCTTTCAAAGTTAATCAGAATAAGAAGAAACCATAAAAGGAAAGTTTCCTATTATATCCCAATAGAAATGATACATTTGTAACCCGTGGTTATGCACTTGCTTATTAACTTGCAAAGTTTAATTAGAGCAATTAACAAAACTTCAATTGAAATAAAGCACATGGCACAACAAAACATGATTCTAAAGCTGCTCTAATGTGCGGCACTGACTAAATTTAATCATGACTGAATTAAGACGCTATCTCATGATTTATGATTTTGAGATGACCACAATTTCCAAAGAAAATTACTTCTATCATTCAATTACTCAAGGTGACAGTGCTGTTTTCAAGCAAAAATGTCACCAAAATATTCATGTGTTCAGAGGTGGAGCTTTTGGAAAGCGATCGACCTGTTGATGAATCCATAGCTGATTTTCTGTTTCTGTGTGGCCTGCTTTGTCCACGCGAATGACTGGGGCTGACCTGGAAAGTAAGTTCTTGTTCAGCCCCTTCCTCTCTTTCTGTGCCTTCTGCTGGTTCTCTGCTTCCAGACACCATGAGGTGAGTAGTTTTCCTTCACCATGCCCTTCTCTCATGCTGCTTGTGTCTTGGGAGTGCTGGACCAGCTAGCCAAAGCCCCCAAATCCTGAGCCAAAACAAACCTCTCCTGTAAGTTTTTTTTTTTTTTTTCTTTTTCCTTTTTATCGGTACCAGGGATCGAACTCACGACTGCCTGCTTGCAAGGCGGTGCTTATGCCGCTGAGCTAAATCCCCAGCCCACCTCTCCTGTAAGTTCCAAGTGTGTGGTACTTTTTCCAGTGATGGGCAAGTGACTAACACAGGCACCAGAGATCTACTATGTAACCACTTACCAAAGCAGTTCTCCACTATGTGAAACAGAGGACAAGAGCAGGCGGTCTCAGTGGGCTCCCATTAAGCACACACATGTTAGAATTTTATCATACTGGATAGACCAGACACACTGACCATAACCAGTTATCTTTTAGGAATGTGTGTTCTTATCAAAAATTATCTCAAAAGAAAAAACACGGCCAGGAAAAAAGTCATATACATAGTGAGTTTGAACTTCAGTGGCCTTAGATTTGGATCTGTAGATAAGTAAGCCACATTTAAAATATTCATTTATTCCATAGCGTGTAGCAGGAGGCAGTGTCTAAGAGAATGTGTAATATATTTACTGTGAACTAAGAGAGTGACAGAGATTCATGTTTTCCAAGAAAGAAGAGGAGCAACTGACACACAATTTCCTTATATTTAACTTTTAAGAAGTTAAAAAAATTCAATGCTCATAAGTTCATTGCTGCTGCCTTTTAAGACAAGCAAATTGATTTATGAAGCAGGAGGCACTGATATGACTGTTTTCGTGTATTTGCGTTAGAATATCTCACTAACATAACCATACTTTTTTCTTTTTAATTCCTTACAAGAGCAGAACTAATGGCATCACTTATTACTCTTAAATTCACTCAGTCATTCAGGTCTGTTATTTTCCATTTAAGTGCACTGAAAACAAAAGTATGCTCTCTTTTTAGTCAATAACAATTTATTACAATTGGAATAGGGAAGCAGTAGACCTGTTCTCCCAGCACATGTTAAGTGATACTGGATATAATATATATATTTTTTTGTCTTTTTCATTTTTATCACCAGGGATCGAACTCATGACTGCCTGCTTACAAGGCAGGCGCTTATGCCGCTGAGATAAATCCCCAGCCTCCTGGACATAATATTTGATTATTATTGAGAAAGCTAAAATATAATCTGTAATCAAGGACACATACACGTATGCATACATATATGTCTATATGTTTCTATACAAAATGTTAAATAAAATTTCAAATTTAAGTGATATACTCCCCTGATATCTGCATAGTATTTCTTTATTAACAAGATGTTAAATACTAAAAATCATCAGTTCAGATATTTACAATTTCTATTGTTAAAAGGTCATATCACTTGGTTTAAAAATTTAACTCTACTTATGATCTTTTACTTCTTAAACTGAATGATGACATATTTTGTAATATTTTGAAAGTTTTTAAGCATCTTAAATATTTCATAGTCTTTAAAAGATATAATGTGTATCATATATACACATTAAGAGAAAAGTAACACATTCTTTATACTTTTTTCTTATTTTGGTTAGCTTTTCTTTAAAACTACACTATTATCAGATTATTAATCATATAATGTTTTCTCTTAAGTTGTAACTAGATATTAAAAAAGTAAATTAAAAGTAAAATATCTAAAATCATTAATACTAGTTCAAAAATTAGAATTCTCTTTAGGAGAATTCTATGTGTTACATAATGTATAACTAAGCACTAGAAAATATTTTGCATATAATTTATACAAAAATTAAAAATGATAATACAATTTAATGTTTAATGTATTGTTCTATTAACGACAGAATTTATTGGGCTTTGAATAGCTAAGAAATTGAACTTTTTAGTAAATGTGTTGCCCAGGCTGTCCTCAGAGTTTGGATCATCCTGTTTCAGCCTTCCATGGATCTGACTTTATACTTCTATGCCACTATGCCCATCTCTGTGTTAAAAGAAATACATGTAACAAAGTAACTTATTTTCCATCTTCCAACTATGCAGCAGAATTTTAAATTTATTATTTGAAATTACTAGTGATTATTTCTGTGCCCTACTGAGATTCTAGAGATGAAGAGTAGGTGTGTGATTGAGATACGGAGAAAGTTATGACTTATTTGGTTCCTATTGCATTATGACTTAGATAAATATTTTGAAATTCTATATATTTCCTTCCAGTAACATAAACTCAGCTTTTGACCTATAGTTTTAATATACATTTTAGCTCACATTATCAGACAACTTGTCATTATCTTCAATCTAACATTATATTGTAAAAATCAGTATTTCCTCTAATTTAAGATTTTTAATCTTTCCTTTTCCACTACTACTGTCTAAGTTTTTTTCTCATTTTGATGTCAATATTAATAGGGATGATACTCAAATTACATATTTAAAGAAATCACATATTGTCTGATTGCAGAAAAATATATATATATATAATCCCATTATAAATTTTAGAATGGTACAGAAGAGAATTCATATTTGTGAAGGGATCTCTGTTCTAGGCTCACAGATATATTTTCACTTGTGGTACTACTATTTCTAAAAAACATACAAACTTATAGCCTAAAAATACATGAGGAAAAAATATAAATAAAACAGCATATAATGCTAGTAAAGATTTCAGAATAGTAAGAGCTATCTTTTAAAACTTATTTCAAAATACTGTACTTACATCAACAATTAAGAAATCTAGCCAACACCATGCATTGGTGAAATATGTTTTATACCCATATGCCACCCATTTTAAAAGCATTTCCAGAATGAAGATGTAGGTGAATATCTTGTCAGCATACTCCAGGATAACCTTTATGGTCCTTTTTTTTTCAATATATATATCTTCAAAAGCCTGTGGAGAATATATTGAAATTACAATTCATGTCCAACCTAGAATGTATGATTCATAACACAATAAGAGGCAATTGTAACTATGAGGGCACTGAAATAGTAAGCCATCTGTCTTTCTTCTACTATATAACTACTCATCACAGTAGCTTTTAGCCTTTCAATAATTGCTAAGAAGAAGCACTGAACAGGACTAAAAAAGAATAAAATTACTTCTAATCCTTTAAGAGTTGTGACTCTGATACCTGTGGGGTTTTCCCCTGTATCTGGTTCTTCTTTTCTCCCCATTAAAATTAAATGAGAACCATTCCTGGGTCAACCCTTCTTACAAACCTGTTCTCATCCTGCACTCTCCTTCATACCCAATCACAGGGCTGGAGCCTCTCTTTGGTTCTTCTAGGCTTATGCAACCCAGTGGTTACCACTATTTGAAGAACATATCTGGAGGTGAGGAAAGGTTTGCTAAATAAATAATTGCAGTCTCTTAATAACACTATAGGGCCCAAGTTTCTAAATTGTGCATCAGTATTTAATCTTTACCTAAATATTCTACAAACCACTACTAATTTCAATTCACAAATATAGCCATTATAATACATGACAAACGATGATACTGTAATTATTGCCATGAATCTTGTGCGAAATAATCTGAATGAGTTTAAAGAAGTGAGCTCTCTGAGACAGTGAAAATGATCACTGATTTAAACAGGTTGGATTAGAACTTTCTATTTCAAGTTGAAACACTATGTATTGTGTGAGAGGTAATGAAAGCAAAAAGACCTGTGTCCTTGTTGGTTAACATCATGTTGCTTGTCCAGGGTAATGGGATTGGGTCATTTTTATTTTCCATCCAACTTTTACCTTCAATATTTAAAACTTATCTTTTGCACTTCTCTAAGCTATTAATACTAACATTACATAAAAAATGAGATGTTGGGGCAGAGAGAATGGATAGATCTACTACAATGCACAAAGATGGCACCAGGTTGAAGTTTTGAATGCCAGTTGACACTGAAGTGCAGGGGAAGATTTCTAGCCACTAGGACTTTTCTATCCCTTTCTCCAAGTTCTGGAGCAATCGAGCCACCTAAAAATAAAATATGTCAGTGACTCATCCTTAACAACGACAAGGCAGTGGTTTGGTCATAAAGAAGCCTGTTCTTAGGACTGTAGTACTGGTTTATAGCAGGACCATCACTGGATCATCATGGAGAGACTCAGCTACCCTGTTTTTGTTCAAGAGAACTCACCTGCAGGGAGACCCAGCTCCAAGACTGGTCTTTTGAACATGTTAGAAATCAGATGAAGATGCCAGTATGTGAGTTATACCTGATCTGCGAGTTAGACTTTACTCATTTCAATTATAACTAATTTATTTTTTTAAATTTACTTTTGGTGTTTTAAAGTGAAAGACTGGGTGTTAGCTCTTACTGAATTGTGCTTCTATCATTAACCATTGTGCAACATTTTATATTCTATTTGGCCTCTTTATTGGTAAAATAAAAGGAGTAACAAAATTTCACAAGGTCATTTGAAAATTAAATGGGAAAATCCATGCAAAAATTTGAAATGAAATAAATATATACCAAATAATAGCTACTTTTTTATTTTGTAGACAGATATTTTTATATTTTGAATTTTTTAATTAATAGACTTTTATTTAAAGAACAGTTTTAGGTTTGGAGAAGACAGTGGAAAGTACAAAGTTAGATATCAAAAAATCTAGTTTAGTTGCCAAACTCCCTGAGTGAAAATATCAGCTTTTCAAAATTCCTTTTCCCTTTTCTTTGTCATAGTATTCATTAGCATCATCATTTGGAGAGTGCCCTTCCAAAAAAATGACTTCCTTTTTAGACAGTGTGAACAAATTGCTATTTTTTTAAATTTTAAAATTTCCTCTTAAGATATAGGATTCAGCATGAAATAATATGGAATATAAGACATTACAGACAGTATTAAGATTCCTACTTGCACACACAAATAGTACCTTTCTTATTACAGTATCTGTTTCTGAGCAATGAGATTTGTCCTGCTAGGCAGTTCACTGTGGGGCAGACAGTCCTGTATGTCCTTTCTAGATATGTGAAGGACACAAGACCCTGACTGTCCTTCCCCCAGGCCATTCCTGGGGTGCGGGGGTTGGGGGTATGTGTTTGCACCTGGCAACCTTGAGAGATGAGGTAGTGACTCAGGGTGGCACAACAAACAGTTGTTTACAGCTTAGTATAAAAGGATGGTTTCTTTAAGGTTAATGTCCCTCAGCTATGATGTTAACCTTCTAATTAGCAGCATTCATCCATCCCCTTATTGTGTCCTCCTGGGCCTGGACACAGAGGACCCAACACAAACATGTTTTAGGTCAAGGAATTCCTTATACTCCAGGAATAATGAAGTCCTTATACACCAGGAATAATGAAGTTCTTTATCTCTCACCTAGGCAATTCATAGTGTCTGTTAGAATTTATGGATGACAACCATTTATCATATTAGCCTATTAGCTGAGAAAATTAAATTACAGATTCATGATTCAGACTGAGCAAATTTATAAAGTTCTTAAATATCTGTTCTTGGTATAATGAAACTTGCAGTAGCATTATTTAGCTGGATCTGGGCTCTTACTGGCTTCTAATGGCTCCTCTCTGTTAGAGTCAACAGGAAAATATGACAATTTAAAAAAGCCTTAGGGTAGTTTTAGCTCCCAGATCCCTTTAAATCTTTTTTTTTTTTTTAAATCGGTACCAGGGATCGAACTCACAACCACCTGCTTGCAAGGCAGGTGCCTATGCCGCTGAGCTAAATCCCTATCCCTCCCTTTAAATCCTTATAGAAGAACCTGTGAGATTCCCATGCTACCAGGTTAATAGATTCAGAGTTATAAGAACAGGAAATTTGTTCAATTCTCATCCTAAAACTATCATCTGTTTTACAAAACATGCAGGCCACTTCAGGAGCGGAGTCTGTGTATCTTTCTCACAATTCTCTCTCTCCGCCTGCCCTTGCACTTCCTCCCACAGCCTTCTCCACAGCTCAGCAACACACAATTTCCTGAATATTTCATGTTGCTTTATGGTTCCTTACCATCGGGTACATATCCCGCTCAGCCCACCTTTCCTGGCTGACAAATGTTTATTATTTCTAGATCTTACAAAGCATTATCTGCCATTCCCAAAGTCACAGGAGAACGATTGTTCTCTTTGCTACAGATCATTGTGTACACTTTACTTACACGGGCATCATGACTCTGTAATCGCTGTCTACACCAGTCTCTTCCCTATCTCTTCCTGTTACTCTTAGCTGAATGAGAACAGTACTTGGATCTATCTGTCCTTGTATTCTGGGCAGCAAAAAGAAGGCCTTGCATGTAGTATGCTCAGGAAATATCCATCAATGTCATCTGAAATTCTGTCCTTGGTAATCACACGAATTAATGCTTAAGTAAAACAACCTATGGTGATGTTTTTAAATCTCCCAGCTTATTAAAATTACTGGCGACCAGTTTATTGACTTAGGTATCAGACCACTTACCAGAGCTCCACTGCTAAGCAGGATCATGAGAACAATGAAACTTTCAAACCAGCTGTGTTCAACTATCCTGTAGCAGGTTTTTCTGATGTTCCACCAGATTTTTCCTTTTCCTGACTCTGTGTTAACCTGGCAGCACGGGAATCTCCGAACGCAACCTGGCAAGAAAGATTCACATGTAAAACTTAATGCTCAGAATAAACAAAATGCTTAAAATACATGCTTCAATGGAGAGATTTCTCCATGATAATCTGGCAAGCAAACAATTTCTAATACCGTTTCCGGTAGTTTCTCATATATTCATTTTGGTTGTTACCTCTTTTTCATTTTCTAACATCCGTTGTTTCCCTTAAAATCTTCTGGTTATTTTTGTTTGGAATGTATTATTATCCTGCATTATTCTCTGATTTCTCCTCAATCTCCTCTACATTGTATAAGTCAGTTTTTTTTAAATGAACAAATGAATGAATGATCCAAATTCAGGGCAAAATGCATTTCAGCATTTCTTTGCTGACAAATTTTCCTGAATGTGAATCTAAAACACAATTTGAGATGCTTCTGCTCCTCTATTAAAAACTTTCTAAAAAATGTCTTCCTAAATAATATGATGAAAAGCCTTAGTAGAAGGCTCCAAAATTAAGTTAAAAAATACATTAAAAGATACAAATGAAACTGTTTTGAGTGTTCCAAGTTAAAAACAAATCTGACCTGGGGCTTCTAGATATAAAATATACTGCTATGAAAAAGTGAGGAAAAGGTGTTTTGGCTATGCATTAATTCATTTGTTTATTTGTCCATTAAGCATTTATTAAATATTTTCTATGTACTTTGACCTGTATGCAATTCCTTCTCCATAAGGAATTTAGTTTTGCTTTTGGTTAAGTAGACAGAAACAGAAATAAATGACTATAACTGGAAAAGGCAATGAAAATGACAAATCCTGGTGGCATGAGAGGAAACTCATTTAACCTGGCAGGTTTATTGACAAGAACACTGAGGAGGCTTCCCTGGGAAAGTTGGAGATTGAACTGAGTCAAATCATGAGTGACAAAATGTCCAGCAAGGTCAGGAGGGCCACAAAAGACATGATGCATATGAATTACAGTGAGTTCCCAGTAATGACGAGACCAGGATGTGCATAAGAGGTAGCAGTGAGAGATAAGGTTTAAAAAACTGGCCAGATGGTGGAGGGTGCAATTTAATAGTGTGTGGATATAGTTTAGAAGGGTAGGGACCATTTAGGGTTCTGATACAGCATCTCTGTCAAGTGAGACAGATTAGGCTAATTTTAGTTAGGAGCTAAAGTGTTACCAGATTGTAGACATATCTGACAAGTAAATCAGGGGGATTTGGTAACCAGTGTCAGTAGTGAACTGACTGCCATAAAAGTATTGGCTGACTTGGAGTTGATGGATTTGAAATAACTGCAAAATTTCTGAACACACATGCTCTCCTTTGGAAATGTGACTCTAAAAATCAGGAGAAAATACGTGGCTAAAAAAGAAATACATAAAAATTATTAGTATGTATGTGTCAGCTGAGATCAGCATAGGTTTTTAAAGTCATGCAAGTATTTCATGAAGTATTTAGAATAAAGAGAAAGGAGTCAAGCCCAGAACATTCTGGATTTACAGTATTACAGGTCAAAATTCAGTGGTACATGAGGCCCAAACTGTTTAATGTTTACTCACTATTCCATTGTCAGGAAATTTTGCTCATCTGTTATTTAATGCAACCATTATGTGAAACTAAATGACATAAATTAAATTACATAAATTTAGAATTTGATAATGTACTTTAAGAATGTAATAAATACTAAAAACTTATTGTTTTCTAGTTAATGTATCCTGTTTCACTTTCATCCATACTTCTGAGGAAATCTACACCTATCCTTTCTGAATGGTGGAAATATACTGTTTGGCTACTATGAATCTTCGCTGAACTCCACAGTCATAGTAGTGATTCTAAAAGCAGGCATTTTCATTAAAAAAATTAAGATTTTTTTTCAGATAAAAAGGATGGAGAAAATGTTAAAGTAGACACACAGTAAAAATAGGTCATGTTCATAGCCATTATACTGTGAACAGCACACATAGTTGACAAACTGTTATTCCATTATTAAAATTCTGTAATCCTATTAGCAATAAGTTGCTTGCATCATTAGCGCATAAGTGAAATTCTGACAGTTTCCTTATTTCTTTTTTATTGCACTAATGTAAATGAAAATACCAAACAACCTTTATGTTAAAACTATTGTTGTTCATCAACTGCAATAATAGGTTATTTATAAGGATAAAAGTTCGGCAAAA
This sequence comes from Cavia porcellus, assembly GCF_034190915.1. Classification (NCBI taxonomy): domain Eukaryota; kingdom Metazoa; phylum Chordata; class Mammalia; order Rodentia; family Caviidae; genus Cavia; species Cavia porcellus. The sequence goes on from NW_026947495.1 coordinate 54,756,242, forward strand.
CTCAACAAAAGCATACCAGAAGAAATAATTACATATATGCAATGTATAATGAAATATTTTGTAAGTAATGCTATTAAGTCATGAGCCTCACGTTGCTCATCTCAGCATCATTTATAATAAAATGATGTATGTGTGCATATTTTCTTTTTCTTGGCGAGCCAGTTGTTAAGCCTGCACACCACTGGAAGAGAGACAGCAGAGAAAACTTGAAGGAGGAAGAGACAGCATAGGAGACACAAGAGATGTACACACAGACCCAAGAGGCTGTGGTAAAGCGGAGCTCAAGGAGTAGGACGGTTCCCAGAGGAATGGGGAACAGAATCAAGAATCTGAGAAGCCCAGGGAGATCATGATTAGGAATCATTAAAAATTACATTTAAAAAAATTAATAATTAAATAATAAGAAATCTTTGAAGAAAAAGAATGTTTTAAAAGAAGTAACCACAAACACTTCCACTCTTATAAAATTTGTGATGAAAAGATTCCTCTTAGATGAAGGCAGGAGCTGGGAGAGGAAGAGGGAGCAGCACCGCTTTAAAATGTTCATTTTAGGGGCTTTTAAAAATTATTATTTTTTCTCTAAAATAATACATTCAACTAAAAAATATCCAACTGTTCAAGTAAAAACATGAGCTACTAATAAGCTGCATGCCGTGAAGCAATAAAATGACAATTCTCTTGAGGCATTACTCCTGTGAGAAAGGTCTTGCCATGGTTGGTTTTTTTTCCTATCTCTGAGGTGAAAGAAGTGCATAGATCCACTTGATATTTCCTGGCACTTTACTTTCCTCCTCTAACAAAATGTAGCAAGCGATCTCCCTGCACTGTAACCACCACTGGTGCTTCTTGCTATCATGTATATTTTCTGTGTGCTTGTCCTTCTCTCCAGAGTGCTTCAAGTTTCCTAAAGGTTGAAACATTCTGTGATGCTATTTCTTTCTGCTTGCAGCATTCTCCATGATCCTCTAAATGACTTAGTATTCTGTGTGTCAATCATTTGCAAAAGACTCACCATCTAGGAAAAAAAATGTTATTATTGTCTGAGCATTTAGTCTTGACTAAAAAGATCATCTCTGTGTGAATTCTACCATTGACACAAAGATTAGATGGAAACCAAATGAACAGAAAATATATATAACTTCATTTGTCCAATGATAAGGACTGTTAACATATTCTCGGGCTTGACCAGATTTTCAACTCTTGGGTACTTTCTTTTAGTGTAAAAAAAAAACCCTGAGATAGAATTTTTAAAATAGAAACTTGAAACTTCAAACTTAAAATTCAAATGCAGAACAGAAAGAAATTTATCCTTTGAAAGATTTTACTTTCCAGGATTTATTTTTACCGGTTTTAAATGGAGGAGAAATATTATTCTTATGATGGAGGAAAGAAAGTAAATACCATGTATTGTAATTAGAAAAGTAAATGAAAACGTTTTGTCTATGATGAAGTTCCGTGAGCATTGCCCTCAGGATTAATCACACCTTAAAGAGTTTCTCTCTCTTATTTTGAGGCAGGAGTGCTCAATCTCCTGTCTGGCTTTTATGCAAAGGTACATCCCAAGAGAGTTCCAACCTAACTAGTTAGCAATGTTATCACAGGTTCTCTTTAAAAAGACTAGTAATTAAATGTAAACAGAACTGAGAAACTCAATTCTAATGAGTCTCAGTGGGTAAGTGCTATGTCTTTTAGATAGTTTCATTAATTTGCTCTCATGACACATTACATAAAGTCTATGCTGGGTTTCATCATGTTAAACCAATGCTTTTAAATGAAAAAAAAAAAAAAAGAACCTGTTCATCTCTTCAAAGGCAGAGTACCCACTAATAACAGTATTAGAATATGATCAGAAAGGTTAGAATAAAAGCCGACTAGGAAAGGAAGCTGTTTTCCACTGTTTTTTTTAAATGTCTAAATCTTCTAAAACAAGTGTTTTTTTCACATTCCTTCCAAATGGAAAAAAAGGCAAGAGTTCTTCATTCCATTATCGAAGTTAGGAACTTTCATAGGAAGTTGATGAACTCAAGAACACTTTGAGGGGAGCTGAGTTTGATTTGCCTAAGAAATTAGTAGAAAATAACATTATTTTACAGAAAAGAGATTACTCTGTAATTCAAATTCATGTAACACTGATTATCTAATAAAAAAATTCCAATTACAAAGACGAGTAGAATCAAAGGATCATATGTTCATTATTATACAGGTTAACATGACATGAAAAATTAAGGATATTTAAGAAAAGTTTGAGACCTAGGGAAGATGTTTGATGTCTTGAATTACCAAACAATAGAACACAGCTAAGGAAGATACGACCTTAGAGGGAGAAGGACCGGAAACGAGAAGAACAAGATGCAGGGCAACCCATAAAACACACAGTGAGGCGAGGGTAATGAACTGAACAGTGTCAGTGAAAGTGAGGTAATGAACATCAAAATCATTTTACCACTTATCTTTAAGGAAATCACAATGTTCCAATTTAACTGTTTATCTTACTTCATTTTTCTCGTAACAAAAATCTCTGAAAGCTAACTGCTACTCTGAATGTTGGTTATACTTCAGGTCTAGTAGAATAAAAATGGATCTGTAAGTCATTTCCAACGTAAGCGAGTACATATTAGGTATATATTTAAAGAAAATCTATGCACTCCTGGTAGTCACTTTGCTTACTACATGAGTCCTTTAGAAGCTCTCTCAGGGAAATATTGGAGACTAAAGCAAATCAATGACCCTTGCAAAAACAATGCTGAGGATAAGCCTATCAGCAAACATTGTGTCATTAGGATTAGTGTTAGCACAACCTCTACATAGGGTTGTTAAGAAAAAAAAAACCTGAAAACAGTAATAAAAGTAGACAAAAAAGGCAGCTACATACTGTGCTATTTAATTTATAAGAATTATTTTATTAGATATTCTCAACATTTCCATGACGTGAATATTATCCCCGTTTTATAGATGAGGCATCTGAGTACTAGATTTAAAATCACATTTACAGTCTCAGGGATAGTTAGTAGTAAGGCAAGTAAAACTTAATGTTTATTAGCATCACAATTTATATTCTATGCCATACTGTTACACTTCAATCCTATTTTAGGTTTGTGTGTTTTACTTAGATGATACAGCAATTCTTCAGATACTGCTACACTCTTTTCTAAGTCAAACCCAAATTTGCTATATTGACCTTTGAATAAAATTCCTGGTAAATTTCAGGAGTTCTAGGAAATTCAACATAGCAGAAGCTAAAAAGGAGTAGAAGAGGTTACTGTTAAAAAGTATATTTACAGGGCTGAAAATTCGGCTCAGTAGTGTAAACACTTGCCTGGCAAGCATGAGGTTGTGAGTTTGATCCCTGGTATCCAAATAAAAAGTGTATTTAGGCCAACTATAGTGGGCTTTCTATGGTAAGTTACAGATCTCTAAATTTTATCTTGCAGATCCAGGTTTCTCGTATTTTAGCTAGAGCAGAACCTCTGGACCTTATTTTACGTGTTTCTAGTGAATTAGTGACTAGAACTGAGGGCTTTTCAATGTTTCTAGCTTTAAAGGTACATCGTGTTGGTACTAAATGAGATAAAGCTGTATATTACATGAGGGAGATGTCATGGTTTTTGTTTGTGTCCCCCAGGCCTCATGAGTTTGCATTGTGCATTTGTGATTGGCTCATTGTCTAGTGCTTGGATTGATGGTGTCAGTGCTACACCCACAAAAGGGTGGAGCCAGGATGTGATGTACTGTCAGGAAGAAGGCCTGTCTTTCTCTTTGCTGGTTCGAGCTTGCTGTCGGCCGCCATGAACTGTGGTCCAGCCATGCCTGCCTGTCTTGGAGCCAACTGAGTGTGGACTGAAACCTCCAAAAACTGTAAGAAAGAAACCTTTCCTTTCCCAACTTGAGCATCAGGTATTTTGTCCCAGCGACGAGCATAAAGTGACTAAGACAGGAGATAACACCAAAGTTTGTTGTAAATTTAATGAATTGGTGTCATTTAAATATTAGGTGGACCTGACCAGTGATATGTTGTAGAAAGAAAACTAGCACAGAAATGGTTGTACAATCCCCACATATGTATGGAAAGTTTCGTAAAAAGAAAAGAACCAAAGAACAGAAATGTGGGAATCTGTATTTTTATTTACGGGAAAGGTAAGAAATAAATAGAGGACAGACCTAAGAACTTTCAAAGTAAGTTTGAAAAAGAACAGTGATAAGATGTGGCCTCGGAAACCAAGTAAAGAAAGAATTTTGAGATAAACTGTAGTCAATAGTATAAAGATGTTTACCAAGCATTAGAAAATACTTTCAATTGTTTGATGAAATAAGGCAACAGTATCATCTCTTTCATTAGCTTGGATTCTAGTGGTTCATGTTGTTGGAAATATGAAATAAGGATTGTAAATGAGAAGTCTGAACATATTACAGTACTAAGTGCTTTATAACATAATGCACAGTCATTAGACATTATCATTAGTAGAGTACCATAGGCAAGGAGACTGCAGCTTAGAGACCATCAATGACTCCTCTTGGTCATACAGCCGTGACTGAATCACCATGAAATGGAGGCTTTTGGCTTGTTAGTGAGTAACTCTTTTGGGGGTTTAAATCTTGAACTACCATCACTGAGGGCATGACTTAGAAAAATGTTTGACTTAGAAGGATGTACTTCTCTCTGTCTGTCTGTCTGTCTGTCTGTCTGTCTGTCTATGTCTGTCTCTTCCTCTGTTTCTCTCCAGCACCCCCCTGTTGCTGCTTGCTGGTACTATGCCCTTCCACCATATCTGCCTTCCAGCCAGAAAAGCATACAGTAAAACTGTAAAGCAAAATACACCTCTCCTCCTTTAAATTGTGGGCATCATGTATTTTTTCCCAGTGACAGGAAGCCTAAACTTCTAGATAGTCTAATATATTAAGACAAAATGCAAAAAAACCATGAACAAATGCTAGTGTTTTAGCTTTTCTCTTACCATCCGTAAAGCAGGCTTCCGGCTCATCGGAATTTGTAGGTTCAGCCTCTGCTTCTTCTTCTCCGGGCACAGGGTTATCAACTGTGCTGCACTCAGAGGAACTTGATCGGTTCAGTCTCTAAAAAAGGAATCCGTCACCCCCACCAGACATGTCACTTAGGGTTTACTCAATTTTTGCATTTAAATCTAACAATAAAAATATCATGCAAAATGTTATGAACGAAGTTTAACAGTATGATGGCCATAACAATGTATAAACACATGTCAAGGTCAAGTAACCTTACAATGCATCTGCACTTGATCTTTCTATCTACATATCCAACGAAAAATAAATTTTACTCATAAGATGCTAATGAGTTTTTGAAAAAAATGGCTAATAATATTTTATAATAGTGGCCACATTTTAATATTATACCTTAATATAAATTTACATACAACAATTATTCATTTTGGGTAATAATGACTCCAGTAGCAATAATAAATGAGTGTTGAATTGTCAGCACTGGGTAATTAAAAATCATCTGGCATAAAAAGCTTTTCAGTAATTAAGATTTTTTTAAAAATCCAAACATTAAGATGATATAGATAGAAGTTCTTTAAAAATGAAAAAAAAAGATACATTGTATTGTAATCAATATGTGAGAGACCACACTAACACCATCCATTTTAGTCTAAAACAGTAAAAAAGGTGGTAAGTATATTAACTGTAAAATTAAGAAAGTACTAACAGGAGTACACATGCAAACTCTGAAATACAGATTCGATGAAATTAAACATGGTAGACTTACACATGGGAGCAATGAAGACATTGTGATTATGATCATAGAACTGATCATAACACAAGTTCCCCCCGGAATTTTATGACCAACATGATGTCCACACATACACAGAGATTTTCAGAGAAAATACATATGGCAATCATTGCAAAACTGAAATTTTCCTAATACTTTTTTAATAAAAGGGTAGAGCAGCACAGCATGGCGAAGTTCATGTTTCATTCTCACTTGCTGAACATATGAATTTGGAAAACTACTAGTTATTGCAACATATGCTTGTCTTATTTTTATAGAATAATTTAAGTAAATGCATGTGATAAAATGTGGAGATACTCTTTTTCTTTAAACTGATTCTTGAATCCATAAATTTGTATTCAAATTACAGACTTAATCTAAAGTGTTAATTTTTAGAGACTGACTTAGAACCTAGAAGACAGTACCTCATTAAATTCATAGTACTATTATTATCATGCAGCATGGAATGCAAAAATGGCAGTGATAGTACCTTATATATAAGGAAAGTTGTAAACAAATGAAGTCATTTTATAACTAGAGTGAAGAATTAAATCACCCTTAATATTAAATGAAATCTTGTAGCCTCTATTGGTTTCTTATCAGGCTGAGGAATGTGTTAACAGTATCAAATACGAGCAGCATCAATATAAAATCTCATTTAAAAGCAGATTGCTTAAAAATTACTTTAAAATAAGGAATGAAAATAGAAATGAATTATAACGGATTACATTCTCTGGGACTTATAGTCTTAAACCGTACCTGATTTAAGGGAACAATACAGGTACTAATATTTTGTATTGCGCCAGTTGCTACAAAAACCAATGTTAAGTACATATCCAATAAAAAAACACAAGAATTATGCAGTGGGCTCAAATCTTGATGGTAAGCAAATTGTCACCAAGCAACTGAAAAAAAGATGGTATTTTTCTATGTAAATGAAATCCAAGCCCACAACCCTAAACAAAATATTATTAGCTTGGGTTTTGGGGCTAAATAGTAGAAAAATTTGTTAATAAAAGGAATGCAAAGCATTTCCTTGCTATTAGCCCAAAAACTCATAATAACAAATCTTTACAATGATTTTCTCTTGTTCGATAGCAATTTTTAGATAAAGTGATTTTTACTGGCTAACTCTGACAGCACAAATTAATGAAAGCATATTTAATATCAGGATTTGATTTTCTCAATGCTTCACAAGATTCTAGCCAAGAATATTTATGCCAAGGTAGCTTATCAGCATGTAAAAATTGAGGGGATTTTACTTAGCATATCTTGCCACTAGAAGCTTTTTGTATGTTTTCTCTCTCTGTACAGTTTTGATCAATTTCTTATGTATGAATTTTGGCAATTAAGTTCAGAGTTTAGTTCAGAAGTTAAAGTTATACAATACTATCCCTTAATGTAACAGAAATTATTAAAATATATAACATAAATTTTATTTAATTTGTATCACAGCTAAAGCATTGTGGCCAACAGACATATAGATATGTGCTGTTTTCCTGTGAATAAATAAAATATTCACTCAGTATTTCAATGTTTTATTATATAGACAAATATATATGTGTATATGGTGTATGACCCCTTTAAGAGAACTTTAAAAAAATATTTTTAATAGAAAGGATAATATCCATAATTTAAGTTTCTTAATGAGGTGCAGATCACTTAATTATTATTGGTGACCATCTGTATATTTCAGTATTGAAACTTTTTTATTATACAGAAAAGATCATGCCAAACGTATTTGATATAATTAATTGTATTTACATTATATAAACAATCAATTTTGCTTAGTTTTCTTTGTGGTTTTGGAAATGTATGAATAAATGTACTATTTTGATGAAAATGAAATAAATAGTATAAAGAAGTTCCATTTTCATATTAGAGTTAGGCCATTTTGAAATACTTTTCCCATAGAGGTTTGATTTTTAATATAAAATAAAGCACTTTCTTTTTACCACTTATCAACAAAGATAATATTTTTTATTTTGGGGAGTCTACATAAGAATTAAATAAAAGTAAATATAAGCATCAAATCAACAAGATGGATTCACTATTATTTGGACTAGGAAGTATGTCACAACATTCTTTTTTATTGAATAATATGATTTGAACTATATGAACCTTCTAATATTTTCCTTTATATGAAAATGACAAACTTAAATAAAAAATTCTGAATGCATAATAGTAAAAAATGTTTCCTTTACTCTCCCCTTGACTCAGCTGCCTTGAGGCAACCATTATACACTGTGTGCATGTATGTACACATATACAAAATATGCGCTGTATCTACTTTATAGTTGTCTTTTGACATTGCTCACTATAGATCCAAAACCTTGGTAATTTTATAAACACTTGTTATTTTAAGAGTAAATTTATATAGCTAACAAGCACCTTCTATAATTGAAAATATGATCACATTCTTCAAGGTTTTCCTTTTGATTGTTTTGAAAGTGTGGCTTCTAGAGAGACAGTTAAATTTCTGTCATATTAGAAAAATGACCTAAACTGGTCACTTACAAAGTTATTTCGGACATGTCCTAAAATAGGCACTAACATTACAAGACTATTTCATAGTTAGTATAGTAGTTAATGCCAACTGATCATTTCTTGTTCCTAGAAGTGTGCAGTAAGATTATCCAATGACGCTGCAAACTGATATGTAAATGTAGAAGACCGTGAAAAACAGCAACACTGTAGAAAACATAGAACTCAATGAAAACCTTTCCCAAAGAGGATGGCTATCTCCATCTCCAATGTATTAACTTGAAAGTACCTTCTGTACAACTATTTCACATAAGAAGAGAAAGATATCCTTTAATGAGTTGTTCTTTTACCTGAGTATCAAAACAAAGATACATGAACAACAAGACATTTAAGAGAAATAAATCAAATAGAAGGCATTGGCATAAAATAAAAAGTATGGGAAATATTACTGATAAGCTAAATTCCATTGTGAGTTACCAGAGAAAGCATTTTTATTAGATTAAAGTTAACCCATCTTTTAATTTAGAATGTAGTTTACAACTGATCAGCTATTTCTGAATCATTAAGATAAGAGGACGGAATAATGATCAACAATCTTCAGAATTCCCCAGTTTACTGGGTAGGAGTCTAGTGTTTTCCAAGATTAGTTATTTCATTTTTAAATATTCTTTTCTTGTGTAGGAGAGAAAATAATTTTTCTCTGCCTTGCATTTTATTAAGGTCTTGCTTTTTCTTCTGGAAAAATGCAAACATTATGTTGTTGTAGATTTTTTCAATGGATTGTACATCACCTAAGCTTTTTATTCTTCATCTTGAGCATGATTATAGTTTTGTTTGGTCTTGTTTAGACTACTGAGCTCTCAATCTTTTTTCTAATCCCTATGAAATTTCTAAAGATTCTGTTTAAAATGTGATGTCCCACATTAAAAAATACTTCAAATACTCTTGTTTATTGGTATTTTCTGTTCTGTTATCTTGATTTTCACATTACTTCAATAACAGCAGAAAATTGTCAGTTTACTTATAAATTGTAGTAAATTGATCATATTCCAATTATGAGCAAAAAAAATTCCTGTTTTAAAAAATAAAGGAAAAGAAAATGTAATTTTTCCTTTTCTATTGTTCCCTTTTTTATTGCTCCTGGAGAAACTGATGCAGGTTCTTGGAAAAGCTGTTCATTCAGTAGTAAACACAGTTATCTCACAGGGTCAAAGGGCACACAGTCTGAGAAGCTATAGAACCGAGCAATGAAATCTCAGCTACTACCAAGGAAATTCAAAATTCAAAATAAAAATACTGGTTTCATTCAAAGTCTCTCTATTTTTTTTTTTTTTTTTGTCTTTTTGGTTTTCATCGGTACCAGGGATCGAACTCACGACTGCCTGCTTGCAAGGAAGGCGCTTATGCCGCTGAGCTAAATCCCCAGCCCCTGAAGTCTCTCTATTTCTGAGACCCTTCTACTCAAGGAATTTCACCTCCAATAATATAACTACATTAATTGTAATGATAAGATTTTGAATATAAAATCAAACAAACAGAAACAACAAAATTTGGCCAAGTAAGTAGGCCGAACTGCCTGCACATTTCTTAGCCAGACTGTACAGTACCATCTTGGAGTTTTTTTCTAAGGGAAAGGACAGGAGCACTCAACAATAATTATTTAGAATGTGAAGTATTTATGGATATTCAAGAGTTCTGCACTCTGTCACTGAACTGTTATGCTTTTTTCTTACCTGAAAATAAGAAACTGGGATATAGCAGGTCAAATTAGAGGTATTTAAAAATCTTTGGGAACATATATTTAAAGATTGCTACTATTCAGACCTGTTGAAGAATTCGAACCCAGGCAAATCGGAAGGCAGAAATGGAGGCTAGCATATAGACTCTAAGTTCACACTTGTTTATAACTCCAGAAAGAAAAAGAAAAATCAAAACACCTCACAATTGAGCCATTTTTCTGTCTCCTCAAACTAACCACTATGAAGAGAGCAAAGGAAAGATGAATGAGTTTCAACTAATTCCAAGAAATCCCAGTGAATGGAATAAATATACATTTTTAAATGTATGAATTTCTATTATTAAAAATATAATGCAAAATACAAAATTTACATGGGAATCATATGTGTCTTATAATGTGTCTGTAGGCAGCTTCTGCCAAATGCTATGTTTCAAATCACTCTGTACAGTAAAACTATTCAGTTAGTTTTTAATCAAGTAAATGGATGTTTATTAACATGTATCTCATCTTTTCTATCAGTCGTTTGGTAAAAAAAGTATGAATTCACAACATATATATGTATATGTAGATGTAGATGCATGTAAGTGTATTTCTAAAAACCAACTTTCTGAAATGTGAGTTTTCAAATACATGTATATCAATACTGTGTGTATATAGGTATCATTCTCTAATTGAAGGAAATTTCCTATGTTGCACAATAATAGTTTTCATCAAGAATACTGCCTCTGGGCTGGGGATTTAGCTCAGCGGCATAAGCGCCTTCCTTGCAAGTGTGAGGTCGTGAGTTCGATTCCTGATACTGATAAAAACGAAAAAGACAAAAAAAAAAAAAAGAATATTGTCTCTAAGCCACTACCAACTTGAAATACAGAGTATCTTAAAAGCACTTGTAAAGTTAACTTCAAATAAACTGAACACTGAAGTATTTTTAATAATAAACTGTTAGCATTTTTATGCCTAAGGTATGTTGCTTTCAGGATAATGTTTTGCTTTCTCCATTGCACAATGAATAACCAAAAATGCAAACATTGTAATGACAATAGAGAAATGAAAATATGATCTGGATTGTAAAAAAGGCAATATAGTGGATTTCTCCACACAAGAAACTGTTAGAATTCCTTCAACAAATTCTAATAATATTACAACAAAATATTGTTGTATATTTTAAGAATATATCCTTTTTTACTTTTCAGAAACATAAATGAAGCAATCTTTATTAGTATTCCTAATTTTAGAAATAATGATTTATATATTATTGACACACAGCTTTAGAACTTATTTCGTAGTGTGCAGTATTTTACTGGTTTATAGAGACTCCTGACTATGCATGTAATCAGCAGTGTATTTTCATCAGTGAGTAATATTGCTCCTGGAGTCAAATTAAATATTTCAAATACTTAACATTCATGCATAGGCAGAGTCTATTAACTTTCAACTGATAAGATTTACACATGAACAAATAAAATCATATGTACATTATTGAACTGATTAGAAAAAACAGTCTTAGAACCTCCCTGCTTAAAATCATTTCAAAATGCACTCACAGTTAATACTGGAAAGTGAGCTCTGGCTCTGCACCCAACTCCCTGATGTACACTCAGAAAAAAGCTGAATTGCATGCATCTTACATCCTTAATTTCTAAATAATCCAGAGAGCTAGTACTACAGTGATCCTTGCTTGCTCTGAACCTTTATGTTTGTCACTAAGATATTCTTCCCACAAAAATTTTTTTAAGAGTTTAATCTACTCAATTTAAAAATTCATAGAGGTTTTCAGTTAAATGTTGCCTCAGTGGGCTTTTGTCACATTCTGTGTCTTACTTTTATAATCCAACCAGTAAAAATCTATAGATCATGCATTGAAATCACCTAAGGACATGAGTGACTTATCAAGGAAGCCATCAAGAGAACCACAAAAAATGATGGAATTTCCCTGGTGACATGCTGTGATGTTGACTTATCTATGGAACAACTGTACATGTACATGTTTCTACTTTCTTGCAAGGGATCAGGCAGAAAGATTTTGTAGCTGAACAACATGCAAGACACTGAAAAAAAATATCATATATGTATGATGTTTTTTAGGTAACCTGTGTAAAACTGGTCACATATATCTCTGTCTGGTTAAAGCACAGAGCTGCAGCCTTGATTGATCCGGTTTGATTTTACCCCTGTGAGAATGATAAGGTTAGGTACTGAAATCTAGAAAGACAGCATGATGAAAAAGGTTAGACAACCATGATTTAAAATGTTTAATGTCATGTATCTGTAAGTTGAAGTTAGTTATCTGTTTGAAAATACATGCTATATACCCAATGCTACATAATATATCTAAAACACAATAATTAAATATCATTTATCAGAGACTTTAAGAAGAATCAAACGTTAATTTTGTTAGCAAGGAAATTAATCAAATACTAAAATCTGCTAATTTAATATTTTACAGCTCTTCCATACAACTATTAAAAATAGGTAATTTACTAAATGCAGGTAAGGTGAGAGTAAACATGTATCATTTGATAAAGTATATTCTAAGATTAGTATTTATTGATTTTTAATTAATTATATTCAATTAATTTTAACGTTTCATACAACATTTCGGCAAGTTGACTTTTCCAAATTTATCTGAATATAAAGAATTAGAAACACTGATTAAATATATCTGATCAATATTAATTTTTTAAGGCAAGTGAACAATTAAAGATGTAAAACTTTTCAAAGTTTTAGAGCCAACCTGAGAAAAGAAATAGTTCAAGTAAAATTCTATAGAAGAGTAATTTTAAAAAGCAATCTATGCATAAAATGATCAAAGGCCAGTTTCCTCACAAAACACAAACATAACTTGTACTTAAATCTTGCTAAGTCAAATACATTTCTGGAAAAGATTATTATGTTTCCCAAAGTTCAATTGTAAGTAAACTTCCAAATTTCCCTTTGGTGAAGAGAGTAACTGCCTCTTTGAGGAAAAATCTTTGATAAAAAAATCTAAACAGAGATTGTCCCATTGACAATGTAATTAAAAGCACAATTACTGTAAAGGACTATAAAATATTTAACCTTGATGGCTATAAATATTTAACCAACTTTTTATCAAATCAATAAAATGAATGCATTTCATAATAAGAAAGCATATTTAAGTCTTTCCAAGGATAATGACTTTCAAATTTTGATGGATGAATAAATGCATGGGTGAATAAAGTGAACAGTATGAGTGCTTGTTCGTTTGTCTGAGATTTCCTTCTGCACTGTGTCTTCACAGTGAATTTATCTCCACATTTTAGGGTCATCTCTTTCCACCTGTTTTCAGCTGAATTGCAGTCTCTTCTTCAATACATCTTCAAAGCACTGGATCCTGGTCCTGTTACGGACTGTGCTGTGCTCTGCTCTATCTGATAAGTAGTTCCATATTTATTTTAGGTGAAAGTTGTGACACTATAAATATCCTTAAAGTGATATTTCTTACTATTTACCTTTGAAGTGTGTACATGAAGTTTTAGCATGGTATTTGGAAATCAAAAAATATTTCACAAATATAATTTAGGAGAGACAAGAACTCTATGACTATCATTATGCTGGGTAGATTGGCATAGAATTTTTAAATGTAATCTGCACTATACAAAATATAAGAAATGAATGGAATAACTATGCACAGTGAACTAATATTTATGAAATCAGTAATGTATTATATTCATAGTTTGTGTTTTACATTTTAATTTCATTTACAGTACATTGAACCACATGAAATCTCTATGCAGACCAAAAAATCATTGAATATTTGTATTTTTTTAGCATTTTACTTTTATAAAATAGAAATTTTATAGCTTTATTTCCTGATAATTTTTGCACAATTTCGAAATACAATATTGTAGTGGATTCACATGTTTTCCAAATCTGCATCTCTTGGAATCTGCATCTTTTGGAACACAAAACTACCTTTTTTCAATTGTTTTGAAAATTTCATACAGGAATGATAATAATTCATTTTCACAAGGAAGTAATAATAATCAAGAGTAAAAACATTGCTCTGCAGTGGGCACTACACTATATGGAGCATAGGGAATAAGATGGCACTTGGTTGCATGCAACACTTGAGACCTAGATGCAAAAGAAGAAAGTGAGTGTGTACACGCACATGTGCATTCCGTGCCACGCAATCAATGAAAAATGCATATGTCAGTCGCCTTGACTGACATTTTATAATTTTTCTCTTCTTAACATTCCTAGATAGTACATATAATTAATTTATATTTATATATAACTGAGACTCTAAAAGACTAAGGAGAGTTGCTACTTGTCCTTGATTTTTATGGGGCTTTTAAAAATTTGAACTGCAAGTTTTAACATATATTAATGTCATGGAAAGGCAAATATAATTATTTTCTGTTTTAGTTCCTTAATTGTACAATTTGAAGTCAAATATTATATTAGTATTATATTTTTGTGTCTTATTCGTTGAAATTCTACTATTGTACTGTTAATTGTACTCTAATTCTCCTTAGCGTTGATTTATTAGACAATAGTCTACCTTATTAATTCTTGATCTTCATATTCTGGGTATTTACAATCATCTGAGAGTAACATGGTTTTCTTCAAAGACATGATGCCAAATTAATATTTTTCCATAATAATACAGTAAGAAACACTGAGAAACGAGAAGCTTTAAAGTGAACAAGCTGGGGTTCAGTGGTGCTTCATATCACAGGTCAGTTTAACACAGGCCTTAGTATCATTAAGAACCTCTCTTTCACTAGAGAAAAACACATTAGGTAATAACCAAGAAGGCCTGAGTCTGGTCCGGCAAAGTGTGTCCTATCTATCAATTATTTATATGAAGGCATGCACTATTGTACTTTATACAAATTATATGCACAGACACAAATATGTGCAGAAAGCAAATGCTATAATATATAAAATAGACAATATTGAATGAATGAAAAAGCAATAGTTATGTAGTCTTGAGAAAAATATATTCTAGGTACAAAAATCAATTCAATAAAGAAAAAGAAAATATAATAATTTCTGGGAAATGCATACATTTGAAAGATCTCATGACCTCGTATATCCCTGAGCTGTTATATTTTAGCTTGTAAATGTAGCCAGATACTAAATTATTGAAGCTGGGTTAAAGTGGGACATTTTATTCCTTCAGCAATTCAGTACAGTGCCTGGAGCCTAGCATGTAGCAATAAATATTTACTGAATGAAAGGGTACATTTCATGCTTCATTTGGAGCTTATAATGAAGGAAGCATTTCATGCTAATGGTAAAAGTCTGTGTAGTATGTTATTGTTTGCAGGGTGATTAGAGGGCTGCATTATGCCTCAATGAGAGGCTGACAAGACGAACCATCAATTCATTGCCTACATTCTGAGAAACAGTGACAAGTTCTATTCTCATGGGTATACTTGAGATGACAGTATGTTTTTCTTGATTCAGAGACAGACTGTATCTCAAAGAAATATGGATGTTCTACTGCTAGTTGTTTCCTCTGAACTTATTTTAAGATATCTGATAAGCGCTTTACTTAAACTCATTTCGTTGTTCATTTTCTGGTAAAATGTTTTGCTATAAAACATTTTTACTTGAATTTGGAGGGTATCTTTAACTATCTACCTCAAACAAGAGACCTGCTTATCTGAGAGTTGACACTGGAAGAGAACTGGAATGTCTCCACAGACTATGGTAGGAAAATACAATGGTAGGCCAGAAACAAGGGGTTTTGAGGAAAAAGGGAGAGATGTCAAAGGTCAGTGATGTTCCTTTCCTTTGTTCAAAACCCAGGTACTTAAATAGGCAACCAGGGAAATAACTAACAGTCTCTGAATAAAGAAAATGGTATTGGTGATGTTAGCTTAATTATATTACCTTGAGTGATTTAAAAAATGTATGTCTGGGTGTGTCTGCGTGGGTGATGGAGGAGTCACTAGGGATTGTGTGCGTTCCTTGTACTGTTTCCCTGATCTGTCATAAACTAAGCATCTTTGTTCCACCTTGCCCTTCCAACGTGATATTTCTGCCTTGAAGAAAGGTGGCCGTGGACTAAATCCTCAGAAACTGTAAACCAAATATATTTCTCCTCCTTTAAATTCTGAGTATCGAATATTTTGTCTAGCAACAGGAAGAGTGAATACAGCATCTCAGGAACCTTCAAGCCAGGGAGGAAGTTAGGTTCATTGTCTAGGACAATGAATGCATCCTTCACAGTGGTCACCTAGAATACTGCTGATCAGGTTTCTGTGGATTCTGAAGTTCCATCTAGATGCTTAGGGGACATTAGAAGATAAGGCTCAGAATAGGTCTTTGGAGCAAATATATGTGATCTCATATACTAAAATTGTGAGACATTGGCCTATATCATGCTATCTCTCTTTAATTTTGTGTCAAATAGTCACCTAAATATGTTTGTACAAGTATTCAATTCTGCACTTCAAGTAAATGTTCATTTGAACACTTCTTGACAAGAATGATCTGTTTATTTGAATCACGTAGTTTTCATTATAATTCTATTGTACATATATATAACCTGAAACAAGTTTTCCGTAAATTTTCAAGTCATATATTTAGTAAGCGTAACAGTTAGAACTGGTAGTCAATAGCTTTTCTTCAGAAGTTGTATTATTATCCACCCTTGCTCTTAAAAGAGGTAAATTACTTATATGTATAAAATTAGAAGTTACTTTGTAGTAGACCATCAAGGACCATTTTTTTGCTTATAAAATCTCAGGAATATAACAAGGCACTATTTCAAAGACTTGAAAGACAGAAAAGGAAGAAAGTTACAAATGGGGGATTAAGCAACTTAAAAATCAGGAAACTGAAGTGGGAACTGAAGGCCCAGGAATTAGAGCAGAGAATGTCTGCATGACATTAGACATCTTAGGTAAGTAAGTGAAGTTTGTGTTTTCTTAGTGATTTTAATTTAAAAAAACAAACAAAACTAAAAGTTGTACTAGGACATTTAAATCTAAAGTAATGAGAAAGACAGTACACTTTGATTTTTCACAGTTGGCCACAGTTTAATAATTCTGAGCTATGTAATATTTCCTACACATCTTGACACTATTGCTCAGTGCCTGTAGAATGTCAAGAAGCCTTGAATGCACTCAAGATGGCACACATTGAGATATACAATGGAAAATCTCTTATGAAGAAGGGAAAATTTTCAAGCTGTGCAACAGTGGCATAGGTAAGAAACTGAACATTTACATGGCAATAATGATGCCTTCACTGATAACAAAACCTCATTTTAAGGACATGCTAATCTTAAACACTATGCTAAATTTAAAAATTATCCTACAGATTCTCTATTATAGTCTTTAGTTCTTGTATATTATCATGTTCAGACCATGGAAATGCACTAGCATCATGATGTATTTTGGAATACATGGATGTGAACACATTGTTCATGAGTAAACAAATAATAATCTAGAGGTGGGGAGTATTATTCACTGACTTTGGGACAATTCAGTTCATAGAGAACTAAATTTCACATTTTTAGGAAGTATTCATGTGATAGGTGGCAAAGTAACTTTATGGATGCTTAAAATGGTGTATTTCAGTTATCAAATACTGTATAAATGAAAACATCAATTAAAAAACAAGAAGCACTATGTCATAAGAACTTGCTTCACACTATATTCCTTATACTTTGCTATATCTGAAAGAATTTCTTTGGCTACCTAGAAATATATATTCATAATTCATTTAGTTAGTTATCTACTCACTCAATAGTAAAGTATAATGGGCATATGCTTCATATATATGAATTTTACATATACACATATAGCTGTGTTTTGGTCATTACTATTCTATAAAGCCTTTTTTCCAAATCCACAATAAATTCATGGAGGGAAGGCCTCAGTAGTGTTTGAAAGATAAAAGATGTCTGGTAAAAATCTGTCAAATAATTTCTAATATAACCTGGAGAATGGAAAATCATGTTTTCAACAATATTTTGAAACTTTTAAAACAATGAGATAAAAATAATTTGTAATAATCTTCACATATAGTTATTATATTTTACATTAACAAAAATACAATTCAGGACAAACCTTGACTTGCTTAGAGATAGATAAAAAAAGCAAGAAAGAGGCAAAACTTTAAAGAACTTTCTATTCTTAATGAGTTTACAGCAATATTTTTTATATATATATATATCATTTCTCAAAAAAGTTAAAATGCAATACTCATGTTTAAATCAGGAAGAGTTATAAAATTGTGTAGGTTTTAAATGAGCAGAACGTCTACCCACTTGAGCAGAAATTCAGAAAGATGCAATGGGTCACACCTTGGTGTGATTTGGGAATTAATCATTTACACATAGTAGTGTAAGCCATGATTTAGATAATAACTTCAATAGGTGAGGAATTTGAACTAGTGTCTTACATATACAGAATTTGCAGGAGGAAATCCCAGGTACATTCATAGAGGTAGCAGGTGTTTATGGCCTAGAAGGAAACTGGTTTGGTACAGGTAACAGATCTGCAGGTGAGCCTAAGAGAACATGCTGGTCAAAGCACTGGGGTCCTAAGATGAAGCTTCTACATATACACAGTGTGTAAATTAGGGGGCTGTGGGAGCCATAGATGCATCAAAGAGATGGCATGATTAGGATGGAATCTGAGTCAGATTCATAAGTGCACTAGAGTAGGTGGAAAATGGATGTAGAAGGACCAGTATGGAACTCTACAGGTAAAGGTTAGGCAGGCAGTGCATGCAAGGATACTAGTGAATAGGACAGGTGCATTCCACAGACCTTATGGATGGAGATGGTACATGACTTTATGACTGACAGCAAGCATGAGATGAAAGCTCGGAAGACCCAAAGATGCTTGATGGTTTAATATACAGCTAGGTAAAATTAAATCAGTTTCTAAGAATGTGTAAGAAAACTTTACCAGATGAATCTTCTCTCACACACAAAATGTTCCATCAGTATAAAGAACTGAGGACAGCAGACATCTGAAATACCTATTCATTTAATGGAAGTTAGTAATATGAAACAACACGTATAAAGCAATCTTACCTCTTTGCTATAGTCACTGTCAGAATCACTACTAAGTTCTTCAGTATTCATATTTTCCAAATCAGATTCCCCAGGTGCAATTGGCACTGTTACTGTGAGGCTGGGATTATGAATAAATGATTGGTAATCACTTTCTTCCGTGAGGTTTCTGTCCATACTGCTTCCAAAGCCACTGCCTTTGTCATTTTCCTTATGGAAAATACGATCTTTGCTCATTTCGGCAAGTGTACGATTAGAGATACAGTTTTCCTTTTTGCTGTTTAGATCTTCTGCTCGTCTTATCTCCTGGGAAACCTTTGGTTTTATTGAAAATGCTTTCAGAATAAACTCATGCGTGGTTTGTTTCACGTAATCTATGCCCTTTTTAATTCTGGTCACTGCAATCTGGAGGTTGTTTGCATCGGGGTCTTCTTCAATTGCTGTTAGATTATCAGAACTAAATGAACTCAATAATAAAGCAAGAAACAGGTTGAGGACCTGTAACAAGTTAGGGAGGGTGCAGAGAAAAGGGGAGACGAAAAATGAAATGAAAATAAGGAAATTGTTCTGAAAAACAGCCCATAATAAAAACTAGATTCCTCACCACTTTCTCTATATAATTGCTTCTGAGAAATTTAGGGAGCGGAGGTCAACTATACCCAGGAGGGAGGAACCATGGGGAGGAACAAATGCCCCTTCAACTATAATTTTGTTATTTTTAGTTTCATTTCTGTATTAGGATATGTTTGGCCCATTTCCTTTTATTGAATTTAAAAATTTTTCCTAACATTCACCTATTAATGATTATTTTCTACCATGAGAAATAAATTTAGTGAGAAAATGGACTATTGTTTACTATGCTGAACCTTTCTGCCCAAGATCTTTATTCACTTTTCCCAGAATATAAATATTACTTGTTGGGATAAGGAGTATATAATACTTATATAGACCTCATTATGAAATATTCTGCCCAAGTATCTAGCTAGCTTGCTAAATAGGATCATTAAAAATTAATTTTTCAAATATTCAAGTTTGGTTACCAACATTGTGGATTATTGTTCTGTTTTTTATTGTCATGGATAGGTAGCTAATGAATGATGACCTGAATCAGTCATCAGTAATTCTATGTAAACAATCACTAACGTGCCCATCTGTGTTTAGTGTAAAGCTATCAAAGAAAAACATTATCTTCACATCAGATCTCAACCCCAAATATATTATGGCTTCTTTCAAGACTCATTTCAGATGTTTTTAACTGAGTCCCAGTGTGTGACTTTTTCTTCTGTCAAGATCACTTTTAATCTTACTCCATTTACTCATTCTTTTTTTCTGATCACTTTTTATATCAATATTTTTGCTGTATTAAACTATAAGCATATTGAAAAGGATTAGAATACAGATAATTTTGTCTCTCTCTACCTAAATAAAATGAAGCAATGCTTAAATACATTTTTTCTTCATAGAGAAGGTACTGAAAAATATTGAAGAAATAATTGACAAGATCCCAAGAAATACTTGGCTTTTATATATGCCTCAGCAAATAAGAAATACATAAAATACTTCTGATCACTTTTGTGTGGCATGCTTTTACAACTGACTCTTCTGATTGTTTTGCTATTTTATGTTAAAATTTTATAAGAAGAAATAAGCTAAAATATTTATAGGAGGCCAAACTGACCACTGAGATTAGCCACCATGGTGGATGTAAATGGAAATGAGTATCTAATCTCAATATTCTATTTATAAGCATGAAAGCTTTTATCCATCAGTATAAAGAACAAAGAGAAAATAGATGCAAGGTGTTAATTAGGAAGATAAGATTGCTCTGTAAATGAGGGGCTAAGGACCACTGGCAGGCAAACTTCTTCTAGAAAGGGTCGGATAATAATTACATTGGGCTTTAGGAAAAAGTGTTTTCATGGTAATCGTTCAACTCAGCTATTATAGTGTAAGAAAGGGATTGAGAGATGTGTGGAGGAGAGTGGGAGGGAAGGGAAAAGACATGGAAAAAAGGAATGAAGATAGATTATGTACATGTACCAACTTCCCACAAATAATGTAGACGTTATTTACTATAAAAATATGGTAATGAACTAAAATAAACAATAAAATAAAAAAATAAAACCAGTGAAACAAAAAAGCTATAAGTGCCATGTAAGTGAATAAACATGTCTGTGTCCCAATAAAAAATTATTTGGGCATAATGAAATTTCAATTCATATAATGTTTATGTGTCATAAAATATAGGAATCAAGATATATCATATACAGGTACAAATTCTCCATGATGAAGATGATCATTATGTCTATCTAAATTGTACCAACAAACTTAACTTAAAAATTGTACTGTCAAATATTTTATTTTAAATTATAAAGTTCCTTAGCTCAAGACCAAACTAAAAAGCACTAGACTGCATGAATCGTTAATTTTGATGGCCAACTTGATTGGCTTTAGATACCTAAGAGATTATTAAACCACACTTCTGAGTGTGTGTGCCTCTGAAACTATGAGCCAAAGCAATTCTCTCTTCTTATAAATTGTAGTAGCAGTTATTATGTCCCAGCAATAGGAAGCTGACCAATATAGACTGTATATGGTCTGTGGACCATAATTTGGTGATCCTTGCTACAAATGTTAGGCTTTGTGACTCTAGTGTAGTGTGACCAGTACTTTTATTTGCCTTGGTCCATTACAACTTCATTTGTTCTTATCAACTCAATAATATATTATTCAATAGGGTAGTTTCACATCTGAAGCAACTTCCTATTTTTTAAGATGTCTGAAACTCCACACATTTAATTTGTATGACATTACTATCAAAATGAGAAAATAAAGTAGAAAGTTAATATTATGGTTTTAAAAAATCAGTAAGGGCTATCTGGCCAGTAAAATTAAGATAACATTTTGCTTTCTCTTCTGTTCTTTTGTGTATTAAAGTTTATCAATATTTATAATTTTATATCCAATTAATTTTAAATTTATAAAAATAACAGGTAATCTCACCCTAAATTAATTTCTATAGAGAATTTTATATCTGTGAACATCTGTTACATACCACTAGGTTTCCAATGACCATGACCATCATGTAGACAATAAGGCACATAGTTTGGCCGGCGACCTCCATGCAGTCCCACATGGTCTCGATCCACTCTCCGCACAGCACGCGGAACACGATCAGGAAGGAGTGGAAGAAGTCATTCATGTGCCAGCGTGGGAGCGTGCAGTCCTCATTGATCTTGCAGACGCATTCTTTGTAGCTCTTCCCAAAGAGCTGCATGCCGACCACGGCGAAGATGAAGACGATGATGGCCAACACCAAGGTGAGGTTACCCAGGGCCCCCACGGAATTGCCGATGATCTTTATCAGCATGTTCAGCGTGGGCCAGGATTTTGCCAACTTGAAGACTCGGAGCTAAAAGCAAATACAGTTTAATATTAGCCATATAAAAATGTCAGTTTCCAATATTGAGTTTTGTTCTAACTTTAAAACAGTTTTATACTCTATAATATGATCATTACTACCTGGCTGAAATAAATTATCCCAATTTTTCAATCACATATATTTTCAAAATTCTTGTTATATTTTCATACTTGTCACCCCATATCTACAAAATATTATGAATTGTGTAAATTTTAGTTTATGATTGTGATAAATGCTTCTTATCATGGTTTTAGGTATTAGTTCTTTTGGAATTGACAATTTAACCTTAATTTTATTTTTTGATACTTTTGTGAGTTTTTCATGCAAGGTTAAGATAATGCCAACTATTTTAAGAAAAAATGCCTTAAAAATCTTTATTTTTAGTATACATTTTACCTAGATTGTTTTGGGGACAATGATTTGATCATCAGCTATCAAATTCGTTAACTTATGAACACATTATAGTCAAAATAATATTGTAAACCCAATTTTTTTTTCTTATAGACCATAACTGCAAGGTTAGTTTGTACTTACCAGCCTAAATGATCTCAGAACTGATAATCCTTCCACATCTGATAGAAAAAGTTCTACCAAACTTAAAGTCACTATAAGACTGTCAAAAATATTCCAGCCTACTTGGAAATACTCATATGGATCCATGGCAATTAATTTCAAAACCATTTCAGCTGCAAAGATGCCAGTAAATACCTAAGTGAGAAATACAATATTGTTCTTGTATTATTAGAAGGTATGGGATCAACATAATGATGATAATGACCATCTGCTTAGCATTCACTGTGTTCCAGAAAATGTGCCACATCCTTTCAAAATGAATGTTATCTTAGCTTAGTCTGTAAACAGGTAACTATTCCTATAGTCTCATACCAGCATCAAAGGTTTCAAGAGCTCTATCTTGTCAGTTTTAATCATCATGAGGCATATTTAAAAGGGACACATTAAACCAGATATGTAAAACTTTTGACAGTTGATAGTCATTCTTTGTATTTATTCTCAAATCATTTTATTATTTATTTTAAATGAAAAAGCCAATAAAAACAATTATAGAGAGTTACAAAATAAGAAAATCAGAGATTAACAGTGGTTAATATGTTGCACACTGTTATCTTCATAGTAGTTGCCTAGATAACAAGATATGGGTATGAAAAACTGATCAGATAATATAAGCACCAACTGTTCTTTTCAATGAACTAATAGAAATTAGTAGTGTAGTTATCTGAGCTATTGTCCATGTGTATATATATTCTCCCTTCCTTTCCTCCTTTCTCCCATTCGAGTCATTCTTTCCCTTTGAACAGTTTCTTCTTTCACAATATCTACTTCCGTTTGGGTCCTATGTACTCTTTCAGTTTCTTACACTATGGAGACAATATGATGTTTACACATGCAAGTCTGATTTATTTCACTTATGAGTATGATCTTGAGTTGCATTCATTTATCTATAAAGACCTCTAGATTATCTTCCTTTATAGCTGAGAAGTGCTCCACTATATAAAAACACCACATTTTAAAAATCCATTCCTTGGTTTATGGACTTTTGGGATGTTTCCAAGATCTAGCTATTATAAATTGTGCCACTGTAAACATTGGTGCTCATATATTGCTGTGGTATGTTTTTAATTTTTCTGAGAAATATCCAGAAGGGAAAAAGCTGGGTTGAATGGGGCTTCTAATCCTAATTTTTAGAGGACTCTATACACTAATTTTCACAGTATTTGCAATAGTCCACATCCCCATCAGCAGTGGAGAAGGGTGGCTTATTCCCTGAAACCCTTCAAGTGTTTGTTATTAGTTGGTTTCTTGATGATAGGCATTCTTTCTGGAATGAGATAAAATCTCAGTGTAGTTTTAATTTGCATTTCTCAAATGACCAATGATGCTGAACATTTTTTAAAAGTATTTATTTGTCATTTGTATTTCTTCATCTGAGAAGTGCTTATTAATCTCAGATGCTTATTTTGAGTTGGGTCTTTGAATTTGGGAGGGTCTGATTTTTTTCAGTGCTTTAGATGTTCTAGATGGAAGACCTTTGTCTGAGAGACAGCTAGTTAAAATTTTTCCCCATTCTGTAGATTTTCTTTTTACTCTGTTGGTGAGTTCTTTTGATGTGCACAATTTGCATAAGATAACACCCCAGTTGTTGATTCTTTGAAGTACTTCTTGTGCAGTTTTGCCCATGAAGTCTCTACCAACCCTGATGTATTCAAGATTTCTGTCTACCTTTTCTTCCAGTATAGTTAGTGTTTTCTGTTTTAATATTTAGATCTTTGATCCATTTTGACTTTCGTGCATGCTGATAAATGTGTCTAGTTTTAGTCGTTAGCATGTGGAAAGCCAGTTTTTTCAACACCACTTATTAAAGAAATTATATTTTTTCTAGTGAACATGTTTGGTCCCCTTGTCAAAGATAAGGTGGCTGAGTGTCTTTGTAGGTGTATCTGCATGTTCTAATCTATTCCACTGATCCTCAGGTCTGTTTTTCACAAATCAAGATTTTAGAAGATGAAAATATGGATTGACACTGAAACTTTAACCCAGTTTTCTCTGGTCTTACTATTCTTAGAAGAATAAAGAACATGTGACTCATTCTTTAGAGAATTCTTTAGAAGTGGAAAAAGAAACTGACACAGTAACAGCTGACCTTAGACTTCCAAACCTTTGATACAAACGTGCACTGCTAAACATGATTAATTTATAATACTGGTATCAAGGGACTCAAGGAAGTAACTGAAAAACTTGCTTATTGCTCATTTGAAAACATTTTAACTCAAAGAATCTGACCACAAAGGCTTCAAAGGGAAATAGGTTCATAACTGCATTAGTTTACATGTATCATCAAGTGATTAGCAGGGAGCACCTGAATGTGGTGGTGTCAAAATAGATAAGATACACAATGAATCTTCAAAGTTTATGATAATGTGGTAAAACCAGGGAGAAGATACAGGCGTGAGTGATCAGTAATTTAAAAATATAGTCCTTTTTTCCAAAGTTAAATGAGACAAAGAATATTAACTCAGAGAGTTAAAACATTTACCTCTTGGGTGGACTCCAAAAATATCTGTTGAAGGATATATAAATAAGAGCCAGAATCACAATTCAAATCCAGGTCTTTGGGACTCCGAAGGCCCAGATACCTCATCATTATTATATCAATACAATGCGTCTATAGTGCTTTTAAAAATGCATGAAGTGTGTATTTATAAGGAAGCTAACGTGATTATAAAATATATAGGAAAGTATCAATTTCAAAGTGTTCAACAGACACACTGGCAGACAAAAACTGCTATTAACTTCCAAAATGGTGACATATATGGAAATAATATTGTTATTCATAGAATTTAAACTATTGCAAAATTATTTGAAGATAGAATATACACCTAGACACTTGATTCTGCACAGTAGTTCACATTGTACATGCCAGACACGAGTAATTAGCTGAATGTGTATAGGCCTAAAAAAATAACAATAATGACAGCCAAAGAGAGACACTCTGTGTATATAACAGCAGAAAAGAAACTCACCAAATTTCCCACAGTGAGTACGTTTTTGAATTCATCAGTCATTGGATGATGTTCCATAGCCATAAATAATGTGTTTAAAACTATGCAAATGGTAATTGCAAGATCTACAAAAGGGTCCATTACAATAAAATAGATAATCTTTTTGAATTTTATCCAATATGGAGAGCAATTCCAGATCAAAAATGTGCGTGCAAATCTGAACCACCAAGATGGACATTTTTGTCTAGACTCTTCAAGTTCTGGGAGAAAAACAAAAGCAACAATAGGATGTCAGTCCTTGGTATGTTCATGTGTCCCTGATACAAATTAGCAACACAGTCCAACATCAAAGCTTGTGGCTTAAGCTTCGTACACAGTGCTGTCCTTATGAAAACATGGCATATTATATGGAAGCTTTGCATTCCATCTGTTGACTAAATCCAACAGAAGTGAGGGGAAGGGAGTGAAACTAATGACTGGAAGCAGATACCTGAGCATCTTTGAGATAAAAATACACTGACATGGTGAGAAACAGAAGAACTGGTGCTGCCTTAACAGAAGAATATTTATTTTCCACAAATGTATATATTTTTCTATTGTGTATTTAATCCCAAGACAACAATAAGATAATTTTATTCTGTCAAGAAAAATATTTAGCTATTTTTAAATGAAATCAAGATACCAGAAATGATTTCAAAAGGAAAATGGGAAATAGATATTTTCCCTCTTTATCGCCTTTCCTTCTCACCCTAAATTTAGTGGGTAAGCAGAAACTTCAGGGCCATGAGGTGAAAGGTCAGACTTTGGACAATATGGGGCATATGTACTGCCGTGAAAGAGAGTGCAGACCAGAACACTTAAAAAAGCCTTTGACTTTCTTTCCTTATCAGACGAGAGACCAGTTATTGTCTAAAATTATATCAGTGAGGAAGTCACGTAACTTTGTCATCTAGCTTTCTGCTTCAATTACTATTATTTATCTCTGAAATGTTATTTTGTCTACTGTCTGTTTATAACCACAAATAATGTCATCTGTCTTCAAGGGATGTGTCTCTGCATGTGTGTTTCAGTACTGAAAATTGAACACCGGGTGCATCACACTGAGTTACACACATTTTTTTTTTTTTTTTTATTCTGAGAGTATGAGACAGGGTCTCACCAAGTCACTGAGTTGTCTCTGCTAAGTTTGAACTTGAAATCCTCTTGCTTTAGTTTCTGGAATGCTGGAATTACAAGTGTGCACCCCCATAGTCAGCTCATCTTTAATCACTCTTAAAAATGATTGTATCAGTTTCCTTTTTCTTTCTTTACTATGCTTGAGGTTATTTTACACTCTTTGAATTCTTCCTAAGAGCTTCATGTCCATAGCTAACGGTACCTTAACTTTATACTTCTCTTATTTAAGAACTGTGACGCAGAGAGCATCGTCACCTACCTTCTACAGTGTTTGTGAGGATGCTTGCTCGACTCATTGCTCTTTGTCGAACATGGGGGTCATTCAGCATATCTTCTGAAAGAAAATAAGAACTGGAACATCTTTTTTTGCGTATGTGAATGGTAGTTCCCTGGAAAAAACGATGGCCAATTAAAATCTTAAGAATAGAATTCTGATACAGTGTGGGTACAAAGCAAAACCTTAAGATACTGTAGAGAGTAACTAAAGTACAGGCTGGATTGCTAGGTTCAAATCATGGTTTTGCGACTCACTGGCTGGAGTCACAGATTTACGTAATTCTTTCATAATGGGTAAATGAGGGTAACAATAGTGCTGACATTATGTTTGTGTTATGGGGTTAAAGGAATTACTACTTAAATTTAAAAACAAAACTTGCTACTTTTATCATTATAGAGCTATCAGCAACTCTCTTTTGAGTTATCCAATTTATTCAGGTATTAGCAAAGAAATCCTCCATATGTGTGCAGAGAGATAAAGAACTCAATATTCACCAATTCTTTTCTGTACTTATTCTTACTTGAGGTTGGCAACATTAGTGAAAACTACTGTAATGATTGTTTCTTGTGGCCACGAAAGATACCTCTTGAACTCGGCTGACTACAGGGTGATAAATGACTCATTTTGAAAATTATAGTAGTGATATATATTGTAGCAAAATAGAGAATACGAGCTCCATCCAAAAGAGGTGACCACTAGTCAGCTCTAAAGACTGTTGCCATGCGCTTCACAGAACTCACACACACCACATAGGTTCATATATAAGTAAAAACAGCTTATTTTTTAAGCATGGCAGCAAATTTAAAGCATTATATTTATTTTTTGGAATTCAAAGTCATACACACACAGGTACACACACATATACACAAACAACTATACAACTCTATATCATTTATGTGCTGCAGTGTGGCACATGATATATATTTTACAAACATACATGCACATACTCCATAAATACATAGTTCGAGAGTTGTAAAATTGTGTAGTTGTACAGATATAATCATAAGCATATCAAACAGACACACAGGCAAAAATATGTGTGCATGTATATATGTGTGTGTATGCACAGACATGTATAGCTACAATAACTTTTTATAAATATCTCTCTGAAACCATATTTTCTCTATCACAGTATCTCATTTATTGACTTTCTGGAAGCATAATATTTCCCCCAATTCAAATAGTAATTTTTCCACTAAAACAAATTCTTTTCAATATTTACATCTTAGATGCAGAAATAATATTATTTGTCATCCAGTGTTTTCATGTGAACTTTATTATGTCACACCGTTATGGTAATTGCATTTATAATTCCTGTAGTCTTTTGACTTGAGTTTACTCATGTATTGATTTTTCTCTGCTGAAATAAACTTGTAAATAAAAACCTCATTTAAAAATGTGAAATCTTCAAATCTGAAATAAATTACGATAACTTACAGATGAAAAAGCACACCAATGCAAAACAAAACATAACTGAGGTATGATTTCAAGGAAATTTAACATGCTCATTTGATAAAAGAAACACCGCAGCAGCAAGGTTTAGGATGCATCATGCAAGCACAGAGGCCACACATTACTGTAGCGTACATGCATTCTTCCACCTGAATTATGTGTATGGTCATGGCTTTGATGGAACTGTATTCTCACTTGAAATACTACATAGTCTGCAAATACAAATTTAGGAACAGATGGCATATATCAAGAGCTTGCTGAGGTAGTAGAAGTCCTTAATCATATTTGGTGATGCAGCACAACATAGTGAATGAGTAAGTAAAGAGTTATCCTGGAAATTCCAGGAATGAGGAAGATCTGTTTACACACTTTTCTCTAATCCCTGTTTCCATTATTATTGGTGCTTTGAAGAAGTCCTGTTGTCTTTGTTTTCTGTTTGTTTGCATTAGTGCATGTGTTTTTGACATTTTCTTTGTATTCCTAAGCTCCAGACAAAAAAGATCTTTAAACAGCATCGTTTCATTTACATAGGGAAGTGGGGAAATTAAGCATAGCTGTGCTACATAATTTGAAAGATAAGCTGACTGCGTATAAGAGAGAGAGCAGAATCTGGCAGTTAGGAGCTCATTCTCTGAAACTGTGTTTAGACTTCAGAGCTACACATTAGCTGTGTGAACGTAGGTAAACTCTTATTTCTCTGTACCTCAATTTCCCCACTTGTACACAGTGGTAGTAATATATCACCTAATAGAGCTGTTGTGAATCCTAAATATGTGCTTGTTGTTGTTATTATGAATAATTTAAATAAGATGCTGTGTGAAAATTTACATTTCTGTAAAGAAATATTGTAATTTCTTTACAGAAATGGGACTTCTTGTCAACTAATAAGGTCAACATTATTAATGCATTTTCTGTGCTGCTATATGTATCTTTTATAAATTGTTCTCTAAAGGGCCGATTTATAATCTCCAAATGTAACATCAACTGTAAATATTCTTTTAAAAAATGGAACGTGAAACACCATTGAATCAGATGCCTATGACACATAGTATGAGGATTAAGCTGATGAGTTAATGGTTTG
Source organism: Cavia porcellus (assembly GCF_034190915.1). Classification (NCBI taxonomy): domain Eukaryota; kingdom Metazoa; phylum Chordata; class Mammalia; order Rodentia; family Caviidae; genus Cavia; species Cavia porcellus. The sequence continues at coordinate 54,786,136 of NW_026947495.1, forward strand.
TTTCTATCAGAGAAAGCATTGCAAAATGCAGAGCCATTCATGGGCCAGACAGAAGGCCCCTGCAGCAGACAGACTGATGCAGGAATAAGGGCCAGTCATGCCTGAGCTATGGAAAAACATCCTTACGCTGTCATCAGAAGTTGCCTTATCTATTATCACCTCTGGCAGAAGCTGTCCATTGGGAAGCATGAGGGCTGAGGGTCCATCAACCAGGGAAACCACACCATTGCAGTCCACGGCACTGTGCATCTTCCCGTTCACTGGCAGCATTGGGGGGGACCTACTGGCTTGGCTGATGTTACTGCTGCGCCGCTCCCGGAATCTCGGGGGCAGGAAGAGTGAGCCCCGTCTGCTCTCATTGTCTCCAAAAATGCTGTGCTCATCATCAGCAAACTCAGTCTCAGATCCTATGTCTTTTCCACGACCCTTGAAACTGAAAAGACTTGTCCTGCTGCTGCGCCTTGCAGAAAACAGGGAGCCACGAATGCTGAGTGGTGACTGCAGAGAAAAATAAAAGGTGACATGTGTCTGCTGGGATGCACACAAATAGCAGTGCACTTCACAAGACTGCCACTGCATCCCCGGCCTATGGGCCGCGGACTTTGCTGGTTTCAAGTAAACATGTTTAAGAGCAGAGCAAGTCAGCAAGAAGACAAATTCTCCCAAATAAAGAATGAAATATCTTGAAGAATTTATCCTCAGGACCAGGTAAATTATTTGTGCAGCTGTCTACTGTTACTATTATTTTTTACAATGGCATCTCCATTCTTTATATGCTTATTATTATTATTATTTTGCTACATAGACATGTCACTTAAAAAATTTGGTATTGATACCTATGCTTTAGTGTTTCCATCTTTAAATTCCACAAAAAATCAACACTTTCTTAAATTAAAAAGCTTCTTTGTATGATGTTTGCAATTCCTTTTTTACATGCTGAGAGGTAAATTAAGGCAGGTTTTAAAGAATATTTTAAGTAGCAGGGCACTTATAAAGTCATGAAATATTGGAATCTGGAAAACAAGTTGTGCACTACCAAAAAGGGAGGCGATCATGTTAATATGATTCACATCAAAGAGAAATTGTTTGCATAAATCAGTATCTAATGAAAATTCTTTGGAAGTATCACGTTCAAAAGACATCAGTGCTGACTATCTAAAGGACACGGTGACAGCATTATAAACAATGGAAAATGAGTATGACAAGGTGTTTTCTTGAAAACTACCTTGGGCTTCCATAGTCCTATTTATTTTATAACATCATTTGGATTCATGTTCCTGGTCACAATCTAAATTACAAAACCTCTGAAGGCAGGGACTGCCTCTCTGTTTATTTGGCAGAAATTTACAAACTGAAATAGTAGAAGCTAGAAATTTTGAATGAAAGCAAAGATGAGAAGGATAAAATTTCTGAAATGGGCATTAAACAGCAGTTATGGAGACACGGAGAGGACCAAGGACATTTGTAGGACGAGTGACACTTCAGCTAATGGGTAAAGAGAGAGTGACGTTATGTCAGCAGAAAATGACAAAGAAAATGTCGTCAGTTAGAGAAAACTGCATGTTAGGTGACAAAGGCCTGAATGTCCAAACCTATAGGCAAGAGCCACCACTCTAGTTTGGGGAACCTGAGAGCAAAGGTAAAGAGGGACAGGAATGCCAAGCCAAAGAGAGTTAGTGGCATGGGTAGGAAGTGAGTGGTTTTTCAACTGACTCTTTTCTTCTTTCTCCCTTTTTTTATTTGGGCAGTAGGACAAGAATTTTTTTTTTTTTCATAAGAAAATGGCTTTGGAGGTTGTGTGGTGGAAAGAAATGTCAAGGAAGTAGAAGCAATGTTTCATCATTTTTGTTTTGTTTTGTTTGCATACATCCATAAGCAAGGAGGCCTGATGATGGCACTTTCAGTAGAGAAACAAAGAAAAGGAAAGGGAAATTCACAGGAGCAGAATGAACAGACTAGGGGACTACGAAGCAGATGGAATAGAGTTGGAGACAAATGACCTCAAAGGCATCTATAAAGTTCCACACTGGGTACCTGGTATTCTGCAGAGAGAATTTCTACAGTGGTAACTAAAGAAGATAAACTATATTAAACTTGCTTTTTACCCAGTGTTTAAGACTACAGACGAATAGCAGCTATGGAAAGTAATCCATTGTGTAAACAGTATGTTCATTTTTGAAGTGATTCTTAGTAGTTTGTTTTAGAAAATTTGAGCACTGAAGAAGACATGACAATTCTCAGACTGTAAGCACCTTCAGAAATGAACAACTCAATAGGAAATCTTAGTATATCTTTCTTTTTTCCACAAATGTCCAGACAGATTTTTTTTTTTATCTTTTTGAGACAGGGTTACAGTATGTGGTTCAGGCTGGCTTTGAACTGATTTTGTAGTCCAGGCTGGCCTCAAACTTGCAGAAATTCTCCTGCCTCAGCCTCCCGAGTGTTGGGATTACAGGTGTGTGCCCCCACACCAGGCTTCAAACATTTTTTACCTATGCTTACCAATGAAGCCATTCACATTTCTGTGCTGGAGTCCCCTACCCCAGCTAGAACACCACGATCTTTCCTGCCAGGAGTTTGCAATACCTGATTAGGGGTGGAGAGTCTCTTCTCACGAGCTTGCCTGTGCCCCTCAACACCGAGGAAGAAGCTTTTCCTTCGAATACTTTCCTCCGATTCTGACTTGGACATCTTCTCATCATCTCCCTTTTCCTCCCCACTGGAAAGCTTCTTTTGATTCTTTTTCTTTCTTCTGTTTCTTCTTTCCTTAGCACTTTTGGAACTCAGTTTGGATGTTTCTGAAGAACTCTCTGAGAGGCCCATGATTTGGCTTCGTCTAATACTTGTGTATTCAACTGCTGCTGCTGCAATTGCCTGTTTAACCAAGACAATGCTCACCATAACTCAGGTGAAGACTCTGGAAACCCTGTCACAGGTGCATGTCTCCCACCCACCTAGTTACACTATGCGTGTGATTATATTCTTCATACATGAAGTGACAGTTTTCTTTGCACAATGACCAGAGAGCTTATACATCACATATTTGCTGCTTTTCCCACACTGTAATAAAGTTCAATTGTACTTGGGAATTGAGCTCTTAGACGTTACTAATTTGCTTATAGTAAAGCAATTGTAGGTATTATATGTTAAAGTTTTGTCAGGTAGTTTGGGGACATAAAACTCATATAAGTTGTATAATATATAATGATTTTCTTGATATAATTAACTCAATGTTATCAATTGATCAGACCAGGTTATTGAGATGGCATTATTTGAAAATTCAGATGAATGATTTAAAAATGATTGTATCTACAGAAAACTGTAAGGTCAATGATTATCGTCTTATGCGCCTCTAAGGGCTCCTGAATTGTATCTGGGATAATGTAGTGCATATATCACCTCCGTATGAACATTTTGAGAAACAAAAAACAGGACAATTTTTTTCAAAAAATTGGGAAACTAGATATACATGAAAGAAGAAAAGAACTTATAATCCTACCCCACCAAAATAAATGAGGTTAGTATCTTTCTCCTTTTTTATACATTTATATAATTTTTAATTTCTGAATGTATCTTATTATTTAATCCACCATTATTTAATATCTTTTTCCTCAAGACATATAATGTTCTTAAACACATAATACTATGGTTCATAAATACTCTAAGATACAAAATTATAATCATCCTTTTAAGCATTTTCTAAATTTTCAAAATATGTTTTCTGATTGTTAGATGTATTGAAATACTATGCCGTGTATATTAGTGTATCAAAATACCTCTGCATGAAAGATTATTATTCTGTAGGAATGACATTATATCTCTTGGAGAGATTTAATAAGATCAAATCATCAAAGAAGTTTTAAGACTCTTGTAGTATATTTGAATTTAGGTTTTCTTAATATAAGCCTTCTCAAGCTTTCAACTGAAGAGCATTAAGAGGAATCTTCAAGAATCTGTGACTTAGTTTAAAGTATTTGCAACCATTGATATGATTTTTTTAAATTTCAGATTTTATATTAAAAATATTCACAACATTAACAAAATTGATGCATATTTCTTTGTTGTTTTTTGTTTTTTCATAGACCACATGTTTTTCTTAAATGCTTTTAGCGTAACTGTCACTCTAGGGAAATGCATCATTTATATTATGGAAGCTTGCATGGTCCCATATATTTAAGCACTGCTGGTAATAGTTTTTGGAGCAAAGGCTTGGGACATCTTGTATGGGACAGGGAGTTGATTATGGGAACGGTGTCAATGTAGCCAAGTCCAGAAAGGTTTCCTTCAATCGTAGTACAAATGATAATACAGTCTGTATATAAAACTTAAGGAAAATCTACCTGGGGAAGGTTGAGTACAGACTACAGGGCCTCTGTCATTACCCCTTGCATTTTTACTTCTAGGAAAAATTTTAAACCAAATAACAATACCTCGGCTTCTTCCTGCTCTTTTTTGAGTTGATCTAACATCTGTTGAAATTCTAACTCTTTCTGTTTAGCTTCTTCGATGTTTGCCTGGTTCTGTTCTTCATAGGCCATAGCAACCACAGCCAGAATCAGGTTTATTAGATAAAAGGAACCCAGGAAAATCACTACTACAAAGAAGATCATGTAGGTTTTGCCAGCAGCACGCAGTGTCTGGAAAAAAATGGAGATTGTTGTTTTATTAATACAGTTTTTAAAGTAAATTATTTTGATGTGAATGGTATATCAAGCATGTATAAATTGAGTTGTTTTATATAATCTCATAAAATATTTAAAAACCCAATATTTTCATAGAAAATGATTAATATTAAAACAAACATTATTAATACAAAGGATATAGCAATCTGATAGACCTGTACTAAAATTATATGTAATTCATGATTATTATTATTAAGCATAATAATGTAATAATTCTGTGTTTTTGCTTCTAAGAATCTGAAAATTACTAATAAAACTGTCTTTGATATTCACTTTTAAATTTAGGAGCAGTAATATCTATACTCTTTTTTATTCTTATAATCATATCTTTTCTTTTTTAACATAAAGTATTAATGACAGTGTGTAACGCTAACATAAGAATATAGAAAACCTAAATAAGCTGGTCTGTTTAACTGGTTTGATCACTTTAAAGTGCAATGTGCTTTTTATCATTCATTTAATTTTTTAAGTTCATTCAAATGCATACAATAAGTGAATGAAAATGTCACGTCAAGAGGAGCAGTCATGTCTGAAAGACTCAGGGAAAATCAACACCTGGATAGCAGTGAAGAGAGAAACAGTCTTGAGGACTCACCCCTTGCCCGTTCTGGGAACTTCCCAAATAGCCAGTAAGAACCACGGAGGCTGCAGAGACTAGTTGCCCAGGACAGACTCTGTGTATGCATTCTCTCCATCGCCCCTCTCCAAAGCAAGCTGCAACCCAGTAGCATTCTCCCAGGACCCACTAAGGGCAAGGGAAGCTCCATCTCTCTCTTCTAACCTCAGGCAGTGAAAGAATACTGACTTCCAGGGCCACTGGCTGCTTGCTCCTGAAGTCACTATCTAGTACCTTGCATCAGGACTAGCCCCATTCATGCAGTAACTGAGTTCCCCAGGCATGGCCGAGTCACTGCAGGGTCCCTCAAGTTTTTCTCATGCCTGCCATGATCTCCATCGAGCACACAGAGCTGACACTGGATCCCTCTGAGTCTGAACTGTTATATTTATTAAGTAAATACAAAATAGGGCAGAGGAAGAATATAGCAATTCTGAGAAAATAATTCATTATTTATCATAACAAATTTTCATTTCAGTCTCTTTCCTGTTAGGATTGGGTACCGAGAACACACACATTAACAGTGTCTTGGATCCAGGAGGTTCACACTCACGTTGGAGACAAACAAAAATTACAGTGAAAGAGATCAAAGCGATGAACTGATGCAAGTGTTGAGCAACTGACTTGGGAGAGGGGAATTTAGAGAAATGAATTTTTACCTGTGAGTAAGACTTGCAAATAAACCATGGTTGTCACGTGAGCATAGGTAAGCCACATGAGTTCAAGACAGCCCAGCCAAGCACATGAGGAAAGTGGTACACATGTAGACTGGGAAGAATATTATAGTGTGCTTCCTGTTATTTTCCTTGGATCACATGCATTGATATATTGAGGAAGATAAATGATCTAAAGATCAGTTTTCTCCAGAAAGGACAAGAAAATATTTATAACCTGAGAACTACCTGCTCTAATGATGCTGGGATAAAACAATTCTAATTTTAATAACAAATGGTAGCATTTTCTCTACTCTCAAAAGAGTTGTTAAAAACCACAATTAAAAGCTGGCAGACAACCAGCACTACATTTTTATGTCATTCAGAACTGCATGTTTCTCTTAACACTCACTTGCTGGTAAAGGTTTTCCCAGTAATCCTGTGTCATTAGCCTAAACAAGGCTAAGAAAGCCCAGCTGAAGGTATCAAAGCTTGTATAGTCATAATCTGGGTTTCTGCCCAACTTCACACAGGTGTACCCTTCTGGACACTGCCTGCAAGGAAAAAGAACATTACCGGTTGGAACGTCTGCAGGATACAGGTAAAGAGCACTTAAAAAAAGTTACAAAGTTAAGGTTCTGTACATAGGGAAAAATACTGAGCTACAATTAAGTGCACGTGATTTGGAGTCAGGAAACCTGGGTTTAAATCTCATCCTACTGTTCACTAGTTTGACCTTGTCAAATTATTTAAATGTTGTCAGATACAGTTCTTTCTTGAAAACAGGATAAAAACATATAACTTTAAGAAGATAAGATTAGTATTAAATTGAAATAAGACGAACAGTGCAGATTTCTTTATCTACTTACTGCATACGGGAAACATTTTATGAAGAGACATTCTAGGAAAAGCAAGAATAAATTCTCTGCTGCAAAATGAAGTTGTATAAAAGAACCAGTAAGGCAGATCACATGGACTTGAGTCACGATAAGTGATCCTTTTCTGTAGCGTGGCCAAAACATTACACTCAGTGACCCAAGAGTAGTATTTAATTGGAGAATGAATAAAACTTTGAGATAAAATGAAAAATTGATTCTGTTACTCTTCTTCCTGGAAAGAAGAAAAGTCTGACACTATTTGACCAACTTTGATAAGGTTATATGTAAATAAGTTTTCTATCTTTGTAAGATTTACAGGACTCACAGCTTTTTAAAATTCAAACTCTACCCCAAACTCCTGCTTTCAAGCATGTACATTAGCTATAAACACTTTTAAATCCTGTTTCACTGTGGGACTCACTGAGTAACAGAATGCCAAAAAATGTATATTAACAGTATAGAATCAAGGGTTCTGATCAGCAATCTCATTACACATGATTTTTCAATCTTTTTAAGCTTTCAGAAGAAAAAAACAAATATTACATACCCTGAATCTGTGCTGTTACCACAGAGGAGAGCGTCTTTGGATCCCTCCAAATAATAAACATATTCTGTTTAGGAAGAATTTGAACAATATAGCGTTTAGTATAAACTAGAAGAGAGAGCAAGTAAGTCAAGTGTATCTGGGTGATCTCAACCAATGAATACCATTCATTTATTGTTCTTTCACATACACGCTTCAAATATTTACTGATAAATTCTTATGGGCCAGGCAATAGATATGATGGTAAACAAGGTAAGATTGGCAATTTTGCAAGGCTTTCTTTCTGTCTAGGTGTAGAAGTTCTGGAGAAGAAAGACACAACTATTTAACAAATACATAGCATCATTTATTACACAGTGAAAAACTATGTTCATGACCTCAATTGTCTTCAACTCTAGTCACAAGCCAAATTGGACAAATTTCCCCAAAAGGTCAACATTGAAGCTAAACACAGAATGTGATTCAGTTCTTGGCCTCTTCAGTTTGCAACCTGAATCATGGAGAGAATCAAATTCATGAACTGAGGTACCACTGTACTCTAGAGAAAACAAATTCAGATAATGTGATAAGCTGTGGTGTGAAAACTTTCTAAAACATAACACTTGAATAGGCATCTGGATGGAGTGAGGACAGCAGCCATGAGGGGGCTCTGGTGAGGAGGGATTTGGGGAGGGGGAGAGAGAAGGTAGGTGCTGCATAGCAGAGCTCAGGTTGATGTAAGGAGAATTAACAGGACAGCCAGGATGGCCACTGTGAGAATAGTAGGGGGTTTTCACGACAGAGGCATGCAGAGGACAGATCGTGAAGTGTTTTGAAGATCATGAAAAGAAGTTTGGGTTTAAGGTGTAACTGAAAATAGTGGAAGTGGACAGTGGTCCTACCAGACACCACAAGCATTTTGAAATGCCCTGGTGGTTGCTTTGCGCAGTAAAGTTCAGAAGCACAAGTTCAGAAACAAGGAGACATACTAAGGGAACGTAGTAAGAAATGTTAAGCTTATAACCCAGAAAACAAGTCTGGATATGGAGAACAAGGGGTGGAAATGTGGGGGATAAGGCTTGCTGATGGAGGAAATATGGGGTGTATGCCTGGGAAGACAGACAGTGGTTCCAGCTACTAAGATGAGGAGGTCAGGAGTAGCAGGAAGAGCTCTTTTTTTAGCCATGCTTAGTTTGAGATGGTTATTAGGTATGAAATGAAAAGTTTCAAATAGAGAGTTTGACTGATAGGAGAATCTGGAGGTCAGCAGGTCAATCAAGGATAGAGCCATCATCAAGGAGATGGATGAAATTTAAGGAGTTTTCCCAGAGCTAGAGAAGGGGAAGAAAATGAGGAAAGGAATGTATACAGGGAAGAAGGAAAGTGTCTCAGCTACTTTTTTTGTCTTAGTTATTTTTCACTCATCACTGAGACAAAATACTTAATGCCCAAACTTAGAGAAGGAATGGTTTATTATCTACAGTTCTTGGAGGTTGCAGTCCATACTCAGGTGGCTCCAAGGCGGTGTCGCATGGTGGGGCCACAGTTCATGGCTGTTGCAAACAGCAAGGAGCAACCAGGCAAGATGGAGAGACACACCTTCTTCATGCCCTTACATCATACCCTGGTTCCACCTCTAGGCGAGTGTAGCACTCACACCACCAAACTGAGTGCTAGACAACGAGCCAATCACAAACGCATAATTGCCTGAGGATTGGGGCCACTGACATAAACCATGACAGAGACAAAAGGAAGAAAAGGCTCCCCTAGCTGAGTTCCAAAGTACTCCAGATGAGACAAAGGAATCAGCAAGGAAGTACTATAAATGAGCAAAATTTGTTTCTGAACTTCTGCTATTATTCATTCATCAATCAATATTTATTTTGGATGTATTAAATTTCAGGTGTTGAGGATATGACAGTGAAATAAATTCATCCCTTATGTTTTTTTGTAGCATACTTTTTGCCTGTTTTCAAAAGTAAAGTGATCCTGTTCTCTGTCATTCCTGAGTAAGGCTCACTGCTACCACCTGGGGCAGATCTAACCTCCAGTAGTAAATGGATAAAGAGCTACTGAAACTCTTCTAATCGCCTTCAAATATCCCTCACTGAGAAACTTGTAACAAATATCCATTCTTTTTAATAAGGACACAAATTTCTGTGTGGCTCAAGTAAAAGAAAAATATGATCTTTGGGAGATTTTTAGACTTCTAATGGAATTAAGACATTGAAGACAGATATTCTTGGATTTCAGTACTGCTTCTATCCTTTCCTACCAACTGAATTATCTTTATTTCCTCAAGCATCAGCTGCTGCATCTATAAAATGTGGTTAAGAATATGTACTTTACAGGGTTGCTGAATAGAATACAGAGTCTAATGCATGTAAAGTGGTAACAGTGATGGACAAATATGGCACTAATTGTTGGAAGACGGGAGCTATCATTAATAAACTATTGTACATTTTCAGAGCAGACCAATTGATTTCACTCTGTTTCACTTCTAAAATAACCATAAAACAGTGAAGCTTCATAGTTCAAGGTGAAAATCTAAATTATAATGTACATAAATATCTTATTTGAAAACATTCTGTGCCTCAGGGATGAAGGATCTGAGAACACAAGAATAGGAGAGGTGGCTAAGGTGTGTTATCTGGTTTTGTTGTTGTTATTGGTATATATAAGTAATATAGAACAATAAGATTTTGATATATTGGTACATGCCAGTAAAAATTCTGAATTTTAAATCCCATTTACCCTGTCTTTCCCTCCCATCTCTCTCTGATCCTCTTCCTTATTTCTAAAAATATTTTCTAAAAATACGTTTTCTTGTTACCCTTGGTTGGTTTGCTTACTAATACATTTATATAATACTTTCTAAACAAGGAGACACTGAATTAATAGAATAATTGATTTTAAAATCATTTACTTTGAATAGCTAAGGAGAAGAGAAACTAAAATGTAAAGAGAAATAAAATTTGCAAAATGGATTCTGAAAGATGATGAATCATAACTCATTAATTCCACCATTTGCATGCACTGAGAAATGAAAACATATCCACCCCAAAACTTATACATGAGTGTTCACAGTAACATTAGTCTCATAACTGAAAACAACCAATTGGTTGGAAACAACCAACATCTATCAACTGTTGAATGTATAAGCAAAATATAATACAGGGACACAACATAATATTTTTCAACAACAAAAAGGTAGGAAATGCTGATATATACTACAAGATGATAAACTTTAAATATTATGCTAGGTCAGTAAAGGAAGTAAAGCTAGAGATTGTTCCATTCCATTTATAGTAAATGTGCCGACCAAGTAGATTCAGGGAATAAGTACCTTAGTGCTTGCCAGGGAATGGGCGTTGGGAAAAAAGTGGTTCATAAACTGTAACAGGCTCTGGACTTCTTTTGAGGGAGAAGAAAATATTTTGAATTAGATAATGGTGATTATTGTGCAACTCTGTAAATATGACAAAATATTTTAAAAGGGGGAGCCCTTTGGAACATGGATTACTTTTTCAATAAATATATTTCAAAAAGACAATTCAGTATAACAAAAAGATTGTGTATAATGGTGGGATAAATTGCAACTTCTTAGAAAAAATTCACACAAGAGAACAATAAGAAATTATGAAAATTGATATAACAAAAATCTATAGTTAATATTTATTCTAGTAAAGATCATTGCAGAAATTTTTATTAATTTTCAGATCAGTAGAGTGAAGTAATAAAATATAATTCTATGGTTAGGTCTGTCTGCCCTCACTGAGAAACTTGTAACAAATGCACATGGCTTGGGCCTGCAGAGGGGAGGTATGTTTCTCAACCAAAGACGAATAAAATAACTGGGGAAACCAGTGCTTGGAATCAGATTGGGCGGAGTGTCTACAAGTGCCTTACAGCATTCTGCAAGGTTTAGTCTGCAAACAAAAGATCTGCAGGTGGAGACAGGAAATCTCTGTTAGAAGCAAAGAGCAGTATTGTGGCTTTTCCATAAGCCTCTATTAAATATGAAGCATTCAGAAAATAGGAGTAAAAGAGCATCTCACTTTAGCCCAACTCATGTACTTTAGTACATCACTTACTGGAAATGCAGCAACAAACTACATGATCTTACTTTCATCTATAGTAAAAACAAAAGGTGTTTGAGGAGCATCAGAGCAGATAATGAGTCATAACTAGAAAAATCTATAAATTGTGCATTTTTAAACAGAAAACTACACCTTGATTGTTTTATTTGAAAATGGGTTTTGAAAAACACCTCTAAAAAGGCCATGGGAACAAGAACATGCTGGAGATACTGTTCAGCTTTCTTTGTAGGTTGCTTTTACCAGGATAATTCTTCGATATCTCAGGAATGCCACTGCACTGAACGCATCCCTTGCCGTGATCTATCAAGAAAATCTTGAGTTCACTTCTTTCTTTGTCTCGTTTAAACCCACAGGTATACATTATCATCCCCTTGACCTACACATAATCCAGAAGCATCTTTTCCATGGTTGCTTCTAAGTAGCTAAATATTGGTGGAGAAATTCTCATAACCAAGAGAACTGTTACATATTAACTGAATTATATTCAATATCAAATTGGGGTTCAAAATAATTTCAATTTCTCATTCTACAAATAAACAGAAATTCTTTTCTCTAACATGATTATGTGCTGCAAACTCTCTGTAGGAATTTTTCCTTCCTTTTCCAGTCTCAGTCAATGATTCCATTATATATTTCTTGGAGAAAATAAAAACCATAGGCTTAAATAATCACCTTTTAATAACTGTTAATAATCCCCATCTTTCTGCTCACATCAGTAGAAATGTTTCTCCTTTCTGCTTTTTCACTATCTCAAAAGCCTGGCTTCTTCCTGACTACCCTAAATTATTTGATATATTATACTCCTATCAATTCACTTCTAGCATTAAGAAAAAGGATCTACAAAAACCCATGTTTAAAAAATACTAGTGATTGTCACATTATTCTGATCTTTTCAGTAAAATTTCTTGGAAAAAGTTTCACCCGTACTATTTTTTCCTCTTTTGACTTCTTACTCATCTGTGTAATTGCCTTGGTTTGATCTTGTGCATGTACTGCTTCCACACTTTCCTCACGAATATCTCCTATACATTTTATGTTGCTTAAGAATAATGGATACTGATCTATTTTCGCCCTTAGTCCTTGGTTTTGCAGTATCTTTCTTTACAAATATTCCCTTTTCAAAATATATTTTATTGTCTTGAATTCATTATTTGTATCTTTGTTTTCTTCTTCCTTAATTGACTATTTATTCTTTGTGTCCGTTTTGGGAGAAGAGTCCCTGTGTTTACTTGAATGCTAAATATTAGAGTTGTGGAATCGATTATGTTCTAAATATCAGAATATCTCAAAACACCTCATTGTCTATCATCTTCTTGATTATAAACATCTCTCCTTGCATGTCCTTTCTTTTTGCCAGTCACTTCAGAATTTGTATCACAAAAGCACGCCAGTTCTTCTGATCTATACACTTTAATCTCCAACTATCTACATTTCCCTTTGGACATCTCGAGGATGTCCGAAGTTCAGGTTAGTAACACTGACTGTCCCCTAAAAACCTGGCTGCCTTTCCCTTACTAACCACAGCTACCCATCCAGTTACTTCAGCCAGAAATGGAGATGTTACCTTCTGCTCTCTCACACTGACAAATCACACCATGAGAAAACAGTTTTAAAATTTATAATTCAGAGATTTGCCGTTTGCTTACTTCCCAGTGTGACCAGAAATTAAAGTCATTAACAATTAACAATTCTAATAATGTAGTATCTAAAATTACTAGAACTTATTAAAAATTCTATATGCAATGTATTCAGAGGCCACGATGTGCTTTTGGCAATCAAAAGCTATGACATGTCAAGATGCTTATTTTTGCACATGTAAAAAGCACATAAACTTTGTCCCAAAGTAAAATATCTAGTTATTTTAAAAGAAGGAAAAGGTATTGTATGGAATAAACAACAAAAAGACTATCATATTGGGAAATAAAGTGAAAGAAATTTTATGTATGATCAAAGGGACTAAATGTGAATTATTTATGAATTTTTAAAAAAATGTACATTAATGTTAAAAGTACCCTAAAACTAGAATTGTTCTTTTCTATTACAACAAGATTTTCTTCAAGTTTTGGTTTGGCCTTAATGAAAAACTGTGGAAAGGTTTTTTTTAACTGTGTTAGGTTTAGAAAACAAAAATTTTGCTGTAGCAAAATAATTTCCAGTGCTTCCTGTTGTATTTATTAGGATTTTGATGGCTTAAGAAAACTGAGATCTTGATTAAAAGAGCTATGTTTTTACTATGACTTTAACATTTTTGCATATGCCTTTGAAATCTTTAAACTGTCACTCTTTTTGAAAAAATGACTGTCATTCAAATGACTTGCGATTCTATTCTGATTATTTTTAAACCTTGTGATGTTTTTGACTAAATTTTCTCTCTTTCTCTTTTTATTTTGGTACCAGGGATCAAACTCATGACTGTGTGCTTGCAAGTCTGGCACTTTTGCTGCTGAGCTAAATCCCCAGCCCCTTTTTTTCATCTTTAATTTTTTGAAAAAATTTTCAAAATCAGATTCTAGATTAAAAATTTTTACTTATCTCCAAGTAATTTTGGCAATTTTCAGATGGATCCACAAAGATCTCTTCATAAAAGAACTATTTTAAGCTAATTAGATTATATATATATATATATATATATATATATATACATATATAAAATTATAAAAGAAGCACTGTCAAATAATAAGCATTGCAAAAGCTTTTTAGAGTTATATGGATGTGTCAGTAATATGCATCCCAAAAGAGCTATGGAATTTCTAGAATTCTGAGCATTCTCAACTCATTGACTGGACTGGGTAAAAATGTCAAAATTGTAATGAAGGAATTGATTTCTTTCATAAAACTGAAAAATAATTAATTAAATACCAAAGAAATGTTTTGGCAGATTTTTATGCTAAGTCAGCTAGTGCTGAAATTGTTATCGTATACAATTTAGTTTAATTGAGTTACTTATGATTATTTAACAATGCTTTGAAACTGATTGAGAGAAATGAGAGTATTATTCTATTTTATTTTATTACTATTATTATTATTATTATTATTGATACCAGGAATTGAACTCAGGACCTTGCAAATGCCAGTCAGGCACTGTGCTGCTGAGCTATGTCCCTGGCCTAAGAGTAGTTTTTAAATGGAATAAATGTAACAACTGTAGACTCACAGAAAATCTAGATAACTGCTTGATCCAGAGTCCTTAAAACTTCTATTCTTAAAAGCTCTGCATTCCATGATTCATCATGACAAAAACATAAAAAAAATTGTTGAAGTGACTGTTGTAATACTGTTAAAGTGGTTTCACAGCCAATGTTTAGTTTGTCAAACTCATAAATTTTATGATTAAAAAATCTGTCTCAAGCATTTACTGCTATAGCTGAATTTACTGCAAACCAGAACTGTTAGAAAACAAAGATCAGAAAAATACATAAAAATATTTATAATGTGATAAAAACCCACACCATAGTAACATTCTGTATACATGAATAGGTTTGAAATAATGAAATTAAGTGAACATTTAATTGATAGAAGGAAACAAAGCTATTTGCGTTACTTTACTCTATTAATAGCTACAGGGGCATTCTTACTTTTCAGTTCTTCATTCTTAAATTTATCCAGCATGCTGATAGCTGTTTCATTCTTTGCAATTTCATCCTGCAAACATTTTTGCTTCAGGATTCCCATGAAGAGCTGCAGTCCTATTAGCGCAAACACGCTCAGACAGAACACAGTCAGGATCATGACATCTGACAGCTTCTTCACCGACTGGATCAGCGCCCCCACGATGGTCTTCAGGCCTGCAAATGGAGAAAGTGTTCATGATGATGTAACGTCTTGGAATGAGACACAAAGCAAACACAGGCTTCCTTAGAGATGCATGCATTTTGTCAAGTCAGTGACTGTAAGTAATTTAATTCAAAAGAGCTTAGAGGTTTAAAGGGGTGGACTTGCCATTTTATAGGCACAATGTTTTCAAGTATCAAAACAAATTATTAAAATTGTAAAATATTTCTGAAAATATTCAAGTTATCAAGCAAATAATTTGGTTGCTCAAACCATATTCATATTCACTTATAATTTTATAATTTCTAATTTAACAAATGCTTGTCAAACAAACCATCTCTCTGTAACGGTACCAAAACAAATAAAAGCCTGAATTACACCACATAATGACAAATTATACTGAACTAATTTTCAATTAAGAAATAGTTTGTTGAGAGACATATTAAGCAGTGTGTCATGCAATAGCCCCATGCTGCTATTTCCTATTTTCCTAACCATGTGAAAAACAACTAAAAGTAGTTGAAATTTTCCTTCTTGGAGAAGCAGATGGAAAATGATCTCTTAGGAGGGAAAATTTCAAGTGGAGATGTGAGCTCAGTGTTCATCTTCATCCTCTAAGATTCATGCAACTGATTAAACTCAAAAGCTGACTTTTAATAATAGTTGTGAAAAACAGAATCAAATTCAATTAAAATCGCTTGCATGACTTTTTTATTTTCTTCAAAAGATGACAGTCAGCCCTTGTGTTTAATCCCACTCTCACCTGGAATGACTGAAATAGTTTTCAGTGCTCGGAGAACTCTGAATGTTCTCAACGCTGAGACATTGCCCAGGTCCACAAACTCTGTCACATATCTGTAATGGGGGAGTTTATACACAAACACAGTGACAACACACACACAAACAAGGAACAACTCCCAAACAGTTGGAGTTACAAGTAGCCTAGTAGTCCACGCCAATCACTTCTTACCTGGAATTACAGAAATAGTTTTCAAAGCTCTCAATACTCTGAAAGTTCGAAGAGCTGAAACATTGCCTAGGTTTACAAATTCTGTTAAATACCTGTAGAATTAAATCAGAGTTATTCAGAATTTAGATAGAGTTTGTGATACTTACCTGTGCCTTTAGACATGGTATTTTCTATGTTTGGGAGGCTTTTGTAATGCTTTTGTAAAGGTATATAGTTTTGCAAATCTTTTTTTTCTATCATAATCAATTGGTACTAATTCGCTTTGAATTGATACATTGGATACAATAATACAAATAGTAAATTATTCATGCAGTTCCTACACTCAAATGCTTAAATAAACAAATGCAGTAACAGTAACTTTTCAGTATTATGATAACATGGATTTTTAATATCTTAAAAAACATTGAAAATGTTATAGTTTGCAAAAGCAGAAGAACACACAAACACACACACAAATCATTCATACTGCATGATTTCACTCATATGAATCAAGCAGAATAGGCAAATCCATACAAAAATAAAAATATCATAAATTAGTAGTTTTGAAAGGCTTTGTGGAGGAGAAAGAAGTGGAAGTGACTAAAAATGGCTTGTCATCGCCTTCTTTTTAGGACAATAAAAATGTTCTTGATTTAGACAGAGGTAGTGGTTTCACAACTTTGTGAATACACTAAAGAAACACTTAATTCCATACTTTAAAAGGTGAACATCATGTTATGTGAATTTTATCAATAGAAAAAAAGATGAGTAATAAAATTATCCAATCTGGGCACAATGTTTTTTTATCGGCAGGCAGCAAATGAACTGCAGCATCATACTGACCTAGAATGAGGGGGTGTCAGCGGGAGGCAATCAGAGAGCAAAATCTTAGGAGCCTTCTGAATTGTCTGAGGGGCTCCAATTTATATGGGTTCCTTTTATAACTTAAAATTATAAAAGGAAAGTATTGTATCTAGGTTTAGCATTTAAAATAAGTGTTTTAGACAAGTACACTTGGGGAAAAGAATAACAATGAATATGTTACATTTATATTTTAATGTATGTAATTGTTTCCCCCTTGGAAACAAGCTGTAGATGTGTATGCAATGTGCCCGCAAGGCAATAGCATTAGATTTAGAAAGTAGTGATGACTCCTGTAAAAGTATCATTCCTCTATTTTATTAGACATATTAGTCCTTGAATAGCAGACTAAAGAAAAGAGCATTGTATTTAGAATTGACGACCTAAGGATCAGTGTGTGTGTGTGTATGTGTGTGTGTGTGTGTGTGTGTGTGTGTGTGTGTGTGTATCTATGCTTCTTACAGATTTTTGAGATTTTAGGTAAGATCTTGGAAAAGTGTGCACCTACATAGCACCAAATGGATGATCCACTCAAGTCTTGATCTAATTCTTCTCTGAAAAAAATGTAGTATTTATCTTTTAATAACTAGCTCTCACTTTTTTTCAAATTCAAACACTATATATAGGAAAAAAGTGAAACCCCAAGACTTTTTTTTATTAGATTACTGCAATAGTTGAAATTTTCATCAATTTCTATTTCAAAAGAAGAGTACTTACGCAAAAACAATCACGACAAAATCCAGCCAGTTCCATGGATCCCGAAGAAAAGTGAATTCTCCAACACAAAAACCTCTTGCAAGGATTTTTATAAGTGACTCAAAAGTGTATATTCCAGTAAAAGTGTACCTGAACACAAGATTCCATTGGGACATTAGATGTGAAAAGGATATAGCCTTACATACATGAATAAAAAAAGTAGACATCCTTTGGAAGCTGTTGTTGGTAGTATATGAACCCATACTTAACTTTATAATGCATTAAAGGTCTTTCCAGAAAAAGCTTAGCATGTACTTATCAGGCACACTCTCAGAAAGTAGCAGTACATAAAATAACTAATATCATTGATATTAGATCTGCCTGGAAAATTCCTAGATTGCATCTATTAAAATCTATGCCAAAGTAAGAGATCTGTAACATGCTTAAGAACAAAGTAGAGGATCTGGTAGGTTTGTTATTCTAGAAAGCTTGCAGCATCTAACTATTCTAAACTACTGATAGTGATTTAATTCATAAGAGTAGAAAAAAACTGAAAGAAAAGTAACTATACAACATGAGAAAATAAACATTGTAATTTTTATAGATGTCATTAACTTTCTGATATGAAAAATAAAAGATAAAAATTATAATACAATTATTTTTAAATATACTTTTGCCCACTTACTCTACATTTTTGGTCCAATCTGGAGGGTTACTCATGGTCATAAATATGCAGTTTGTCAGAATAGTGCACATGATAAGCATGCTGAATAAGGTGGTTTAGAATCAAGGAACATGATAAAGAGATTACAGCAAGAACTTCAAGTATTTTACAATGACAGTTGGTGAAATGATAGTTCTAAGGTCTCCTTAGAAAATAATCTAAATATTCTTCTAGATTACTTTTTTAAGCACTTTGAACAAAACATTAAAGTGATACACCCTAAAATTCCAATAATGCCATTTTGTCAGTCACCTTCAAGGCTTACATCAATTTATGCTGAAATTGACAAGTGATGTTGTTCACAATGCAAAAGGACTAACATCTATATTTTTTAAAAGTGGTAAATTTATTCTTTAAAGCATCATTTCAAATAAGCAATTTGGAAAGGATATGAGTGGACTAAAATTTTAATAGATATTCTTCTGAGAGGACTGAAGGGAGATAGTATGTACAAAGCAGGTGTGGCATTGAAACGGAAGATTGCTTTCCCTTTGTTCAATACTATAAAAGTCTGCAGAGACAAAAGCAAACACACAACAGTTAGAAGTTGAGAATCCAAAATTTTACTCTAGCACATCAAATGTGGTTTACAACTCCTCATCACAGTAGTAGTATTCAAGAAACACAGCTGTAAGTTCCAGGCAACATGGTGACTGTCAATAACAACTTGTCCAATGAGCTAAAGTCCATTTCTGTGCAATAAATTAATGGTTGAGGTATTTATAAGTCTGTATTGCTTACAAAAATATTTTCACACATTTTCTTTTTCATAGTCCTCAACAGAAACAATAGCAATAATGTATGATCGTGGAAATTAACTTAAAATACAACTTCATCCTATTACACTGCACTTTAAATCAATCAGATGAAAATTAACTTATCTTTGATTTTTTTTTTTTTGTCTTTTTCGTTTTTTTTTATCGGTACCAGGGATCGAACTCACAACTGCCTGCTTGCAAGGCAGGTGCTTATGCCGCTAAGCTAAATCCCCAGCCTCCTTATCTTTGATTTTTACCACTACATTTAGAGAATGTTAACACTTGCTTGCAATTGTCATGGTTAATAGCAAATGAGTTTTTCCAAACATATTTTTTATGGATTTATAGATTTGGAAAAATAGTTCTAATTACTAAGTTCAGCTAATGAGGGACTTCCCTCCCCATACTTAATGTACTACTCATCTATAAGGAAGGATAAACTTGAGGCTTTTAGAAGGAAATGGATACAAGTTGAGATCATATTTATAAGTAAATCAGACTCATAAGTATAAACATAGCATTGTCTCCCTAGTGTAAGAAGCTGAAAAAGTAAATAAGATCCAAAATGTACAACAGATATTGGGAAACGGGAAGAAACTGTTTAAAAAGAAAAAGATACTAGAATGGCAGAAAGGAGAGAAGAAGGAAAGGAAAAGGAAAAATAAATATATATACATAAAATAGTTAAGATAGTTATACTACTAATGGCTATTAGTTCATTGAAAAGAAAGATTTGTGTCTACATTGTTTGATCAATTTTTGATGGCTATATCTTGCAATATGAGCATCAATTTTGAAAGTAACAATAATGCAATGTACTACAATCTTACTTTGAAATTTTATGACATTGTTTTTTCTTTAAAATAAAAAATCAAAACAAGCAAACATAAGTAGCAAACACAGAGCATTAAAATATCTAAAAGCACTGGGTTGAAAATCGGAAAGACCAAGTTAAAATCCCTGTCAAGGTAGGAAAATTACTTGTGTCACTTGGAAGGCACTGACTTAGTCTTTTTGGTTGTCTTGTTTAATGTTTCTTTTATAAGAATGTATTAGTCTGTTCTAGAAATATACATTTTCCTGAATTTTGTTGACAAGTTCATGAATCTTGATTTTTACTTGTAAATAGTGATAGTAGTGTTCACCTAGGAAAACAAACCAGTTCCTTTACTACAAGAGTTATGTTGAAATACCATTTGTTATAAAATTTATTTTTATCTTGAAAGTTAGTTTGAAAATAATGTCTAGTCTTCAATACAACATTTTCTTCTTAAATCTCAATAAACTACATTTGAAAATTTCGCTTATTATGCCAGGCACAGTGGTAAACACCAGTAGGAGGCTAAGGCAGGAGTAATAGCACAGTTGAGTCCCTTATGGACCATTTAGTGAAATTCTGTCTCAAAAGAAAAAAAAAAAAAAACAACACAAATTTCTGGGCTGCAGTTCAGTATAAAGGCCCTGGTTTCAACCTCCAGTATTAGAAAAAAAAATCATCTATTCTTTCTATAATGCTGTAAATCAATAGTGAGCAATTATGTCAGCAGTGACAATAAAAGGAGCCTAAACCATGCTACTATACAGGTTTGACAAATTCAAGTTACTTTGCACCTGAAATTTTGTAAAAAAACAAAAGAATTTACCATTTTAAAGTTTGAATCAGAAATTTTGATTCTCATTGAAAACTTTTCAAGAAATTTCAAATTTTTACACACATAGGATCGATTACAAGCAAGAAAAACAGTATGCTACAGATTTTGGGGGGTATATGTAATCATATGCATAAAAGCAAAACATTATATCGAACAGTTAAAAAAATCAAATTAGTAAGGCAAGTTGTTCTAAAGGTAAAATAGGAAAAGCACATATTGTGAATTTCCTACAGAGGCATTCAATTTAATATTATGGCCATGATTGATTTTCCCCTAATTTTCTCTTACAGTACTCTGTTTAAAATATATTTTGTGCAGAAGGAAACCGAAAGAAACACACCACAGAAGTGCCAAGAACTCACTTTTTTGTCTGCGTAGTAGGGGTCCAGGTCCTCCAGCGCCTCTGACACCAAGCCTGGAGGGATGTCTCCGTAGATGAAGGGCAACTGTTTGCCAGCCTCCAAGTCCCTGCTGGGCTTTGGGCCTTCTTCATCATCATCTTTCTTTTCTTCTTTGGGTTCCTGTGCTTTTCTCTCAGCAATGCGCTGCTCAATGTGGGCAAGAGACTGTTTTGTGAAGCGGACAAAGCTCTGAGATCCTGGGGGAGGCAACGTTGCCATCTTTTCATCCTGTATATTTTTATCTCCTTTTCAGCTCCTTACATAAGAGGCTGGGTAGATAAACAGAAAGAAAGATTTAAATATGTGGCCATAGGAAAGACACCCTAAAAAATAAGAGGCCATGGATTACACAGAAGCTCAGCGGTAGAGAGCTAGCCTAGTATACCCATGTCCCTGGGTTCAGTCTACAGCACCACAACAAAAAGAAACAGAGGAATCCACAAGAGGTCATACGTTCATAGAATTATCAAACTGTTAAGTAACTACTGTGTTCCTGGCAGTGGGCAAGACTTACTTTCATGACCTGTAATCACCTTAAAATCTTGAACCTAATACAAAACAGCTCTAAAATTAAACAAGAAAGAAGGAAAAAAATGTCAATCTCATGAAACAATGTTCTGTATTCTCTTTTCATCTGAATTCATTTTTCATGCCATTCAACTCAATGTTCTACTTTTAAGAGTCTTCGACATTGCTTTTGGTAGCTACACTCTCTGGGTTGTGTCCTCTTTTGACTGTCTAATCATCAGACCATCAAATTTCTTACATCTTATGATGACAGTCACACTCTTTACTTCTCTGTTTTTCTGAAGGAAGCTCTTTTTTGTGAAATAAGACAATGGGAGATTATTTTACATATTGTTTCAATGAATATATATTCTTCCTAAAAAATAGAAAAATCTCTATTTCTGTTTTGAATTAAAACAACTGGTGAAAATATTTTGAGGAGAATGAAGAAAAGAAAATTAGGTCTTTTGTGGTGGAATTAATATAAAAAGAAAAAATACTTTGATGTGCTGTCAGACTATACTTCCATAGTCAACCTACATGTATATACAAAAATATTTTTTGCAGTGAATTTGTGTGAAGGCTGGGACACATCAACCATTTTTACATCAATGTACTGCGAACATCAAGATAGATTATATATAGTGTTAGGTGAGAGCCTTTTTCAATTGTAAATATAAAAATCATGTAGATTTTTGGGGTGATGTGATGCAAAAAACAGGGAAAACGGCTGAAATCATTCTTCCTTTGATTTCTGTTCCCACATCAAAAACATGAACCTCAATTAGAACAAGGTATATGAGTTTTTTACTTGGTTATTTGGGTGCAATACCAGTAAAAACATTATCAGAAACCAATGCATCTTAAAAAAAATTGTGGTCAGATACATTAAAAAGAGAAGGAAACACTTTTTAAATGCCATGTTTTAAAAGTTAAAAAGCAAATTCAACATTTCCACAAATGCTCTTTTATGGTTTGCAACGTAATTCATATGCCATGGCATGTATCATCACAATTCTTTATAATCTATAAAATCATCTTCATTTATGTTATGTTCTATTTCAAGTGCTTAATTTAGACTTGTTGTGACATGGGAGTTTTAAGACTGTGAGACTAAGGAGAAAATTCCTTGTCTTCAAGGAATTTATCTGTAAAAAGAGATGAATCATACGGTAAAGACAAAGCTGGCTTCACTGTACTAAAGGAGATTGTACTCAGCATATATAACCAACATCCTTTTTTCTACTCTGATGCAGAAATAGAGATATATCAGGTTGTGTCTGGAGAGAGTATCACAGGTAACAGGAGATGCTGAGTCACTCTGATTTCAGTACAAAGCTTCATATATTTCTGCTATAAATTGCTAGAGTCATCATTTTCTCTATCTACAAAGACAGGATACTAACAGCCTTTGAGTACACAGATACTAAATTTTTAGGAGAGAGGATGTATCTAAAGCCATGTAATACTATGTAATAACAAGTTTGGAAATATCTACTTATAAACTCAGATTTGTGAAATTTTACAATTATGAATAAAAAAGAATGAGGTCACACTGTTTTATAAGCAGCTAATATTACTTGTGAGCAGAATTTAAATAGTTGGCTTGTGTTTAATAATTGGTGTATGGTATTAAAATACTTTTACTAACATTATTTGCTTCATTATCTGTTTTTCAAAACCAGTAAGAAAAAAATATATATTTTGATGGGAACTTAAGGTAATTCTTAAGGTAGAGAGGCCTTTGGATGTCGTTCAGTGGTACAAGCTAGGATTAAACCTAGGATTCAAACTGGGATTGCCTATCATGCACAAGATTCTAGGTTCAATCCCCGGTATTTCAAACACAGATAGATAGGTAGGTAGATAGATAGAGCGAATGAATTGAAAAATAAAGGCCATCACATGTACACATTCAAATGGAGGTTAGAGTTAATGAGTATGGGGTTTTGGGATGATAAAATATTTTAAAATTAGGTAATGATTAGGTTTACATTGCACTAAAAAACTGAATTATACGCTTTAACAGTAATTTCGATGTTATATGAATTATGCCTCCATTAAACTGTTATTAACAAGCATTTTAAATATCATGAAATATGTTTACATTTTTCTGAGCAAACAAAGTTCAGTAAAACTGAAATAAACCCCTACTAACTACCTTTGGAGTTTCCACTGGCATATATAAAAATGGAATTGTTTTTAGTGTGAGATTAATTTAGGAATGCTAAGGTTTAGTTCAGTCACTTAAAGGCCAGGCTTAGTTCAGTTTATAAAACGTTGGTCATAGACCAGATGGTCTGATTCCAGAAGCTCTGTTCTTTCTAATTCACATTAAATCAAGATGAGAAATATGACAAGTGTTTGCTGTTGCCAGTTGTGTTTTAGAAATTCCTTAACACTTTTGGAAATCATAAATATGATGAATGGGTTACTAGCCTCAATAGACTTTCAATGTAAATGTAACTGAGTTGTTAAAGAAAAGATGATTGAATAACTGTTGTTTTACATTCTTAACATTTGCCTGGCATGTTTCATCTCTTTCAAGAATTATTTGCCAGATACCCAAGTAAACGTATGTCTTGAACTCAGATGTTTATCACAAATTCTACTCTGTCAGTGTTCCTAATATTATTTTCCTATATTTTTATTTGCTCACATCTTTTTCACCCCCCCCATGTACATCCTCAATACATGAGTCAAAAATGACTGAGGACCATATAAACAGCAGAGGTGGGGTGACTCGTGTGAATGGCGCCATGATCAATATTTTCTCGATGAAGACAGACATTAACCAACCACTGAATATCAAAGTCTTAGGTGAATAAGTGGAGAGAAATGGCTGATCAGATTTTATCATCATCCTCATCTAGTATAGAGAGGTAAAACTTCCTTTTATTTTACTAAAGCTAACTTTTAAGAAAAAAGCTCTAGTTGATATCTAATATCTGATAGTTCCACTGGGAATTACAATAAAACCAGACTGGTGAAATGGTTGGTGCCAGTGGACAATACGACTAGAAAAACTAGAAATAGAGTCAGCACTTTCCAACACAAGCCAGAGCGTATGTCAATGACGGAGGATAACTTGTCTACAACTATTTCCCCCCCTCTTAACCTGCTAAATAAATGAGCCATGGGAATTGTTGTGAGTCAGGCATCCAGTTTAAAGTTTGAGATTTTCTGGTGGACTCAATTTAAAGTGAAAAAATAAGACTCAAAACTTCAAAAAAAAATGAAGTGGAACTCTTTCACAAGCATTGCACTAAAAATTCAGTTTCTTGAGAAACAGAATACTAGATTCTTATAATAAGAAAAAAATTTTTAAATGGGCAGGCTCCTACAAAAGAGGAAGGAAATACAACTGATAGACAACAATCTTTTTCTTTAATAAAAATAATAGGACAGTAAGAGATAATGCAAAAGAGCACACGTCTAAAAGATCCAAATAATTAGTAAACATTTCAAAACATGTCCAACTTCATAGTAAACTAATAAATAAAAACTAAAACATGTGAAACCAAGTTAGCCTTATGAATCAGTTATGATATTAACATAAGTAACAAAGGTACTAGCAGAGAGGAAATAGTGAAAAATCTTTGCCCCACCTGGATGCTAGGAATAAATAATGTTTACAAATGCTTCAAGGATAATTTGGCAGTAGTCGTTTAAAATGTTTATTCATATGTTTTTTGCCAAATAGCTCCTTCCTAGGATTTTATCCAAATGCATAGTCTCAGATACCTTCCAAAATTTGTGAAGATTTTTATTGCAATGTTTTTGTATTATTGAAACATTGTAATCAATCCAAAAGACTGATAGTCGAGGTTTTTTAGATAAAAAATGAATATAAAATGAGATGAGTGCTTTCAAAGATAATTTAATCTTCAAAATTATATATTATAATGGAAAACTGATGGAATGCAAGTTACACACATACGTGTGTATTAATTTCAAGTTTTAAAATGTACAGAAGTCTGAAATTAAATACACAATGGTTATGAATTATTATTAATTTTTATACCTTTTTCAGATTTTTACAAGAACATGCCATGCAATTATGTCCAGTAAAAATAAAATGTAGTTTGAATAAAAGTGCTTAAAATTATTGGACTTGATAGTTACATTTCATAAAACCAGTCAATATGTATTTTTATGTTTAATTTGCATTTATAAGTGTATCCCTGTATTTCCCGTATACCTACACTACTGTGATCATATCTTCTTTAGAGTAAAATGACAACACTGCACATAAAAGCAGTACTTTTGAGTTCTCACAACACTTCCGTCTACTCACTACTAATCTCATATTAAAGGGTATACAGGCAATCAGTAAAGATAAAACTTGATTGCATTATCCTGGTATCTAGGACTTTCTAAAGTAAAGATAGATATAAAATATTTACTCTGAACCTTTTTCTTATTATAGAGCTAGTATGTGTGTACATATCCATGTCTGTTTATTCAGCTATCATCTATATTCGCTTTATATATCCTTTTAGCCAATGTCAGCACGAAGTTCCTGATAATCTTCTTATCCCGTGTGTTAATTGCTCTCCAGCTTCCTTATTTTCACTTCAATAGGAAATATTTTCATGTCATCACTGAAAACTAGAGAAAGACACTGAGGAGTTTTTACAAACATGAAGAATTGACAGCAGGTCAGATTCCCTAACAAGGAGACTGATGCAAAGTCTAAGGTACTCACAGGCTAAGGTACTCATCTGATAAGGACAGAAAAAAAGAAATCAGAGTTGGCACACATGAGAAATACATTAAAAAGCAAGTTAAAAGATAATATTTCAGAACACATGTTCTGGTACCCTCCTCTACACCCAAGTAGAAACAGTGGGGCTTATTCCCAAACCACACTTAAAAATAAATATTGTAATTAATTTAATTAGGCTTTTCCACCTTTTTTTTGCAGAGAGCATAGCACAATCTTTTAAATTTTGTAAATTGAAAGCTGCTTAAAGATAAAACACTATGTGTATCTAAAACAAATTTTATCGATTATGAAATAACCAAATTTATTTTAGATTTATAAAAACTTGATTAAAAATCATTAATAGCCATTGTTATTGTTTCCATATCTATGGAAAGAGATACTCTTTAACTTAGAAGTGGGGCAGCATCCTAATAAATGTATCATAAACTAAATATACTGTGAATCAAAAATGTATTGAAAGTTGGGTGTGTTGGTGAACACATGTAATCCCAACAGAGAAGAAAGCTGAAATGGGTGATCAAAAGCTTAAGCAATTTAGCAAGACATTGTTTCAAAAACAAAAGAAAGCATAACAAACGAACAAACAAACAGGCAGAGCTATTTGAGTGGTGGAATATGCCTAGGCTTGATCCTAAGTATTGCAGAAAAAAAATCAGATGAATATTACACAAACTAAGGGATGGGTTTTATCATTCAGTAAGAGAAAACAAATTCACTTTACAGGAAATTTCAATATTATTTTATTAGAAGATTGGGGAATATAAACTATAACATTTTAAATTGTCCATTTCAAAACTGGAAAAGATTAAATACAAATTCCATTCAATAAAAGGGATACATATTTTGAACTCTGAACCTGTATTCAAGTCAATTCAAGAAAGCAGAGTTGGAATGAGGGGAAAGGATTGATTAAAAAGAAACTGAAGGAGAGAAGATTCTAGATTACCAGAAATGAAAGGAAAGACTGCGAAGAGAAAAATAAATGACAGAATGATAACAATACCCTTGGTCCTCCACCATACTTCCAAGTATAAGAGTGAAAAGCAAGCAAATCTTTCAATATAACTGTTTTTACTTTTAATTCTCATTTTAGGCATCATTCTTGCTATTCACACAACTTCCGGTTAGGCAAAGCAACCTCATTTTATATTCTTTATTCTCTCCATGTTAGTTTTTGAGGCATGCAATGCCACCCACAGCATCTCCTAAATTTACTCCTCAAACCTGTCAGCTCTGGTGTGACCTTCAATAACCTGTTTCTAAATGACAATGAAGAGAAGAAAGAATCTCTACTGCTGTCACCTCAACAGCATATTCTGTAAAAAATTGATTTGCTACTTTTGGGAATAAATGATAACATTCCAAAATAGGCAGCAACATTTAAAATATGTTTATCAGCCTAAGAACTAAAGTATGGATTCCTTTGTGAATTATTACTTAGAAAAATATACACTTTTTAAAAGTTAGATTTATATTCAATGCAAGTTTCTACAGTTCTTTTTGAGTTCCTACAAAATATTGAAAACATGGCTCAAATCCATTTTATCTAATGTAAAATGGATAATTATGTAGCATAAAGTGTCCATGCTTTCAGTGCAGAAAAATATAGAAAACTCTCACATCTCTCAAGAGTTTTAGAGACTCTGAGTCTCTGGTATGGCGCTGGCCACACTGTTCTCAATAGTGTATTCCTGGAATCTGATATGAAAAGTGGTCATCAGGAAACTGCTTCCGAGCTCTTTCTGTCATCTCCAGAGTTCTACAAAGCCCCTTCACAGAAGGAAAACCCATGATGGAGTTTGCATAGATGTCTACAATCTAAATTTTGAATCTTCCAGAAATCACAGAAGCAAATCTTCACCCTAAATCTTACCTAAATAAAGGCAAAAATGTGAGCTGTGCCCATTGTCATAGGCAGTAAATATCTCAGGAGCCTCTATAACGTCTTGGCAACGTACTTACTTAATTTTTGTAATTTAAACTGCAGTTCCCAAAAGATTTATTAAAGTCAGAAGGACGACCTTATAATGATGCAGATAGGATATTATATTATGTCTATATAATTTTGTAATAAGAATTGTGCTTTTGGTTTTTTCCAGGGATTGAAGCAAGGCTCTCCTGCACATTAAATAAGTACTCTACACTGAGCTATGCTCCCCAAATTGAATTGGACTTTTGCAATGATTATTATTAGCATACTTTATTTTATATATGATATCCACATTTTTAAAATGGAATTATTCTATTACAAATGCTTCCTACTGAATCCCTTTAAGCAGTAAGCTTTGCTTGACAACTTTCAGTCTTCCTTAAAGAAAGCAAACAATGTTTGAATTTCCTGTTTCTTTATGGTTAGAGGGATGAAGCTATTTCATTATCTCAAAGAACAGAAGATTCACTATAAATTTCCATCTGCATAATAATAAGAGGCTGTTTTGCATTCCATCACTGCATCTCTTACTTGTAGATAATTTAAATTCTATTCATATAACATTAAAAGTAGCCTTACAGACCTTATTGAATGTATGCCAGAATAAGAGTAAAATTGACTCAAATCTAAATTATTTGACAGCTGACAAACGTAAAGATAAGTGAAACATAATTTTTATTAATTTTCATTGTTAATAAAATGAAAAGCTGCTTTGAAAATGGCACTTCTCTGGAAATGGTGATGTTTTTCCACAGGTGAAATTTTGACTGGGAATCCATGATATGAAATCCACACATGTACTTCAAAAAGCATCTTAAAATAAACCATAGTTAACTTTAATGATGCTAAATCACACTGATAATATGCACCAGTAATAAGATGCGTTGATCTCTGTACTTTGTTATGCTCCTGGTGTTGGTCACTTACCCAATGCTAAGACACAAAACCCAACATTCTGTAACTAAAAGGAGGAGAGGGTTATTTTACCCCACATTTTTAGAGGTGTCAGTCATGGTTGGTAGGCTCAACTGTAGAAACCATCTGCTGGAAGATCCTGTAGTGGAGGAAAGCTGCTTACAGCATGATGGCCAGGAAGTAGAGAGAAAGTAAAGCCGGGGTTGGGGATTTAGCTCAGCGGCATAAGCACCTGCCTTGCAAGCAGGTGGCCATGAGTTCGAGCCCCGGTACCGATTAAAAAAATAAATAAAAAATAGAAAGTAAAGCCACACTCAGTCACAGACTCATTAGTGCATTTATCTACCAAGGATCCAGGCACCATCCCAAATTCCCACATGAGGCTTTGGAGAGAATATTCCAGATGTAAATCATAACAATCCTTCTCTCCTTCATAAAATTAATAATCTTGATCTAATCCTGAGCAAAACACCAGGGAAATCTCAATTCAGAGACAGTTTACAAGATATGTAACTTATACTGCTTCAAGTTGTCAAGATCAACAAAAGCAAGGGATGATTCAGAAACTGCCAGAACCTGGAATTGCCTAAGAAGACATAATGGCTAAATATAATATATTTTAGGTGGGAGGTTGGAAAAAAAAAGCACATTCTGGAAAAGAGAAAATGAAAAAAAAAGCAAACATTAATTAATAATAATAATAATATCAATATGGTTATCCATTAATTGTAACTAATATATCTTGATAATGTGAATTATTAATAAGAGGGTCAACTGGGCATGTAGTATAAGATAACATCCCTATCTGCATGCTTGCCATAAATCTCTTCAAAATCAGTAAAAATTTATTGAAATGAACAAAAATACCAAACACATAGAATTATAGTAACATTATATAAAATGTAAAGTTACAAATGACTTAATGAATTTGAACTTACCAGTAAATATAGTCTTTATATACTTTATGTCTTTATATACTTTATATACTGAATATAAAGTATTCCTACATGATCACTGACATAAATTACTTTTAATTAAAATGTATTGTAATTAATACTTTAAAATCATACTTTATATCCTACAAAACAGTATTGCATTGATCAATAAGAGATTCATTAGAAATGCTGATCAATTTTCTAGTCATTATGCCTGAAGGATGATTTTCTATAAATGCAGCCTCTTGGGTCAGGAATGAGCGTACAGCTTTATAAACATAGAACTGGGCTGGAGTCACAATGTCTGAGTCCTAATTATACTTGAGAGTTATTATGACTCAGAAGGCTAAAGAATACATTGTAAGGCATTCTTTGTGTGCTTTCTTTTAGAATACGCACAGTTTAAGTTATTTGATAATGCTAAACATACTAAATATTCCTTAAGCTGTAAAATTGGAGCTTTATTTCACATCAATCTTAGTGATGCTAAAAGCACAAAAGACTCTGTCTTGGTTTCTGTGTTACACTGGGAACTTTAGGGTAACAAAGAGATTTGACACAGAAACTGTCTTTTTACTCAAATCCAAAGGCTTGTTATCATTATGCGAGCAAGATGAGAGACAATTCCATTTTGGTTGTCAAGGTATATTTAACTATGATTTATACCACAAAAAAACCCTCCTGGTACTGTGGCATTTTAAAATCTTGTGTTCAGTGGCATCTTTTCCATTTATAATATTTGTGGCAGTTAGGACGGGGTGTCCACTCATTTGGCTTTAAGATCTGCCCCGGGATTAGGAGAACACTTCTGGGTGTGTCTGGGTGGGCCTTGAAGGCGTGGTGTGGGGTCTATGTTGGTCCCTCCTTCTGTTCTCACCACTCCCTCCCACAATGATGTTCCTGCTTTGGAGCCAGCCCACCATGGAGTAAACTTCCTTAAAACATAAGCAAAACTAAACCTCCCTCCTTTAAATTGTGGGTGTCAGGTATTGTGTCCTAACAATTGGAAAACTTACACAAATCTCAACTCCAAAGGAAAAAAAACTATTCTTTTCCAGTAGGAACTTTTATGATATACGTTTTCTTCCATGAAACTTAAACAGTTTTGGTGCCCTTCTACATATATTAGCACCAAGGGAAGAAGTAGGGCCTTTCACACACCAAACCTCAGCACGTCAATGGACTGTCAGGATTACAAAACTCTCACATGTAAATAATAAGCAAATTAAATCTAATTAAAACACCCAAAGACAGCAGGAAGTGCTGTGTAGACAATGAATAGTTCTTCAATTTAGATGTGAAAGTGAATGATGCCAGAGGACTTAGTGTGAAGAGTGTAGGAAAAACTAAGCTTTAAATCAGGTTTGTGTACAGTCAACTGAGTTGTAATGAGATATTTTGATAATTTCCCATTTTACTGATCTAAATTCCTGGTAATACCTTTGGTAAAAAGAAATAGATCACACAGGTGGTCTGTGCATTCATTGCTTCTTTATCTTTTTAAAAATTTTTTTTATTTCTCTCTTTCCTTCTTTTCCTTTTTCTTTCTTTTTCTTGGAGGGTGAGTACTGGGATCTTTGCACTGAGCATTCTCAGTGTACTCCCCGTTGTTTGTTTGCTTGTTGAGACAGGATCTCACTAAGTTGTCCAGTTGCCCAGGCTGGACTCAAGCTTTCAGTGTTCCTATAGCAGCCTCCCAGTGTGACGAGATTACAATTATGACTCTAATTCCATTCAGTAGGGTGCAGAGTATTTATGTTGCAACCAGGATATATATATATATTTTTTTTTCAAGAATAAACACTTAAGACAATAAGAGGAAATTTAAACTGTTCTAGGGGAACTTAGATGTATGTTCATCTTATTTCTTGGAGTAATGCCAAACAGGACTTACAACCCAAGCACTGCCTTATAGCACTTTTATTTTTAATGGAAGTGTATTAGACTAACCATGTTGATCATTATTCTTTATCAAGGTATGCCATTGTGCCCACGTGCTCTTCTGAAAGATGAACTGCTTGGCTGAATAATGGTACTAAAATAAATATAAGCAGAACTCATATTTAAATTATTACTACTGAAGTCCCATATGTATATAAATGATATGAGATAATATTAGAATATAGGACCTATTGGCTAACTGAAGATTCTCAACTTCACACTGAATACTTGAAGCACAATTGCATTTAATGTGTAATAAACGTCTGGGAAACCCTTTGACTTATGTTTTAATTTACAGTCTTGAAGTGTTTGTCTTGTTTTCAACAAAATAAAATATGCTGTATTACTCAAGGGAAGGATGCTCAAATGCTGGCAGATCTTGTATACATTATGAGCATACAATTTTCATTTGCAAAACATTTGGTATCTTTCAAATTTTCATATCACCAACTGTTCTACATTTGATATTTTGTCATAAACTTTGCTCCCTCTAAATCAGTGAAACTAATGGTTGCAATCTATTATCCTTAGTGTTTTAAGTCACAGTTATAGCATTTGTTTTGTTGTCTGAAATTCAAAAACTGCTTAGAATCTAAACACACAAATTTGATGAAGAGGCCTAGAATTACTGTGTGTGTGTGGTGCATGCCTGTAATCCCAGCACTTTGGAGGCTGAGGTTGGAGAATTGATGCAAGTTTGAGACCAGCGTGGGCTACAAAGTGAGCTCAAGGCCAGCCTGAACTGCATGGCAAGACCCTGTTTCAAAAAAGGAAAAAAAAAAAAAAAAAAAAAAAAAAAGAAAAAAGAAAAAGAAAAAACTGATCTAAAATTAAGGCAAGTTTTAGGAATATTTATACAATCTCTTATTTCTTTTTCCCCTGATACTGGGAATTGAACTCATGATCGTGCTTGCCAGGCAGGCACTGTGCAATTGAGCTATAGTTCTGGCCCACAGTCTCCTATTTCTGCAATTCAGTACCTCAATATGCTTTTCACTTTTTATGGTTTCTTAGAATGACATCAGAAGTTAATAAACATGACACATCTTTCTTTATCAAACAACTGCCTATCTTCACTGTAGATTTGTCCAGCTTGTTCCACAACCAAGCAAGCTTTAGCCAGGGTATCCCTTTCTAACTCGATTGTGGTGATACCCTACAGTCACCCCACACACCCCACTGGTATTGACAAGGGAGGAGGGCTCCCCTAATGCTTGTCATAACTACTATCCAAAGACAGTACTGATTTCTTGGTTTGTTTCACTTGTGAAGAATTCAGTGGACTGCATATGTGGGATATGCACTTTTACTATAATATTATACTATATAGAAAGATGAAAAAAACTGTAAACTTAAAAAGACAAAACCTTTTCAAAAACTTAAAACTGTGAGCCAGGATATAACACTAGTACAGCACTTGTCTGGCAAGCATGAGGTCCTGAGTTCAATTTCTGGTACAAAACAACTGACAGCAAAACTGACAGATTAGTTATTGTACTAAAACACACACTACCTTAAAGAAAATCCTTTATGTAGGAGAGAGAAGATTGCCATAAACAGAGAATGGAAATGCACCATGAAATAACAAACACTAGACTGAATAAGTATGTATGTACATATAGCAGAAACTTACAAAGATGAAACTATGACTAAAAGCAAAAATGATTATGCACTGTTGGGTTTAAAACTATGTAGTATAAAATGCATGAATGAATTCTAGTTTATATATTCTCTTGATTTCTTCACTATCGTATACATGAACTAGATTTTTATCTTGTCTCTCAATTATTTCAGTTTTAAATATTTTAGTTGTTTTATTGCTAAA
Organism: Cavia porcellus; assembly: GCF_034190915.1. Lineage (NCBI taxonomy): Eukaryota > Metazoa > Chordata > Mammalia > Rodentia > Caviidae > Cavia > Cavia porcellus. The sequence continues at coordinate 54,820,182 of NW_026947495.1, forward strand.
CTAAAAAGAGATGATTTTTTTCTCTATTTTATAAAAAACATTATCCAAGAATTTTCTAAATATATAATGTGATATAAACAATTACTTTTTGAATGTATCCTTATTTTTAAAGAACTTTTAATAACTGAAAATAATCAGAAAATTATTTTGTCATTTTATTTTTGAGATTCTGGGGATAAATGCAGGCCTTTATGCAAGCTGTATCCCCACTAAACTATATCCTCAGCCTGAAATTAATTTGAAATGATCAGCCACCAGTTAAATTGATTATTTGCATTATTACTATTTATATTTGAAGTTATTTTTAACTCTCATCATAATAACCAGCTAGTAAAATTAACAAAATGTATTTTGGGGATTTTTCTTTATTGAACTACAAAATACTAAAGCAAAGAGACCAAAATATGGGCACTTCTTTATTATTCAAATTGCTAACACAAAAAGGATCATGATCCTGTTGAGGTCACTCCCCGTAACAGAACCTACAAATAATAGCTACATGTGTGAACTCATAGGATACTAATATCTCCTTGATATGCTTGTTTCATTGTACTTACTTGCAGTAAATATTTTAAAATAGTTTTATTGCCTAAATTTAAGTATAAAGCATGGTATTATGTGATACACATAGATAGTAAAAGCATTACTATAGTGATACAAAGTAACATATCCATCATGTCATATAGTTGCCCTTTTGTGCCTTTGTACTTGTGTGCTTGCTGGGTGCCAGGCTCAGTGCCACATGTTGGGGACAAAAATACAAAATGATTCTCTTGGTCTTTGTCCTCTGGTGCTTACTGTCTACTGGAGAATACAGCAAACTAAACACTCGTGATGCACCTATATATGGGAGCAATGAGAGCAGACAGGAAAGGCAGCTGACCTGGATTTTAGTAGAAGAGCTTGGTCAGAGAGGAAAAAACAATAGAAGTTAGCCTGTCTGTACAAGGACTTGTATGCCCTATAATTTTCCCTTATTGTGACTATCTTAGTTACTTCCCTTGTCACTGGGACACAAGCCACGACCAGTAAATTTAAGAAGAGATTTAGGAGATTTAGCTCAGCAGCATAAGTGCCTGCCTTGCAAGCACGTGGTCATGAGTTTGATCCTGGTACAAAAAAAAAAAAAAGAGGTGTAGTTTTGCTCACAGTGTATAGAGATTGCATTCCATAGTCTGGTGGCTCCAAGATAAGACTGCATAACAAAGCACAACTCAGAAGCAGAGAGACAGAGAGAGAGGAAAGGAGAGGGAGAGGGAGACATGGAGAGACTAAGAGAGAGAGAGAGAGAAGTGAGGAGCCAGGGAGGTAGACACATCCTCTCAGGTCACCTGCCAGTGACCATCTTTTCCCACCAGTGTCCACCTTCTAATAGCAAGCCGGGTGTGGCCCCAATCACCTTCCCAAAGCTCTGCCTTATAAGCACATGGAATTCTTGAGGGCATCTAGATGCAACCACAGCACTCTGAATTCATAAAATTGCTGTTTGCCATGATTGACGAGCTATTTTCATCAGTTGTAGTTTTGTTCTTCCACAGAATGTAAGTGTACAGCTTCATGAACTCTTTAGAATCTATTCCTAGATTTTACCTACCTTCAACTATTTTAATGTAAAACAATTTTTCACAAAGTTTATTTGTAAATATTAAATCATAATTTAGCCTATCGCTTGAAAATAATTGAGGTTCCTACATTCTATATATTTTTTAGATCTCCAGTTTAAAGACTTAGGTTCCAGTCATGGCTAAGCAGTCTTCCATTGATACACTCATATCTTGTTCCATCCCTTCACTGCATTCCATCACACCCTAAGATGCTCGTTCTCCTCATCTTAATCTGTTCATTGTGCTTTTTCTGTTTCTTTGAAAATCAAATATTATCATATATATTTATTTTACATAAAACTTGGTATCACAGACTCTTCCTCTCTCACCTCTCTTTACCCTCCCTCGCTGTCCCTCCCTCTTTGATAAGCACTGACTTAAATACTTGTGTGTTCACGTTTCTGTAAGTGCATCGCATCTGTATTTCTGGCTACTGCACAATACTGTTATGTATACTGCCAGACATTTTACTTCTTTCATCTTCTAAGGAATACCAGCAATCTAACATTGTATTGCACAAAGATACATCTAAGCTTGGTGGAAATGTAGTGTAAACATTTGTGGGAGGAAGTTGAGAAAAATACAAAACACAAATTAGCTACAAAAGATATTTACTAAAAGTGAACAGAAATTAAAGGAATTTTCTATTTAAAAAACTTACAATTTTCCAAATTTTATTATATTCATTTACTCCATAACATACTTCTTTCATGCTCCCCATCCCATTTTTGTCTTCATTGGTTTTTGATCAAATATTCACACTTTCTAGTGGAGGGCACAGAAACAACGTAGCCTTTAGCATCACCGATCGCAGTGTGTGCGTGTTTATCATTGATAGTTGAATAAACTGCTTTGAGATTCCCAGTTGGTTACTGGTGAAGGCATGTAACATTTTAGTAGTGCTGTTAAATATGGGTAAGTGCCAATCATACACCTTTAACACAAGAGTCATACGATATTAGGGCCCTTAGTGCTCCTTTGTGTCGGAGTTACAGGCTCTGAGTTTTCCACACTCATTAGCCACCTTCTCATCACCATCCTCAACCTAGTGGTTTGTGATGAGCCTTATGTTATCTAAATATATTTGAGTACTTGAGACCAAGTCAACAGGAAATTTAAATTATTTTTCCAATATTCTTCTTTAAAAATATTTTATTGAATATGTGAATCCTTTCTCCCAACATATTTATGTGATTAACTTTTTTCATTCACATTATCAAATGATCTAAGAGTTCACTTAACAAATCTGTAAGAAATGTACCATTCTTAGTGAACCACTCTTTTTCACTCTTGCTTCCATTTTAACAAGGCATTTTATTATATTTCACTGTTCAAGAGCAGTACAGTTTTTTGCTTCATTATTCATCTTTATAACTTTTTCCACATTCCATTAATTTTGTGTTTGCACTTAATTGCAAAAAGTTAGAGATGACAAAAAGTATTACATAAGATATTCTTAAATATTTTTAAAATAATTAATCATCATAGTCTACATTTGAACTTTATCATGTTTATACATAAATATTTCTTGTTTTTATTTAGGCTTTTCAATGAGATTTTTAAAAATATGTTTTAGAACATTATTGTACCTATTCTGTGTAGCTTAGAAAGCTTTATAGAATCAGATAAAATAAAAAGAAAAATTCTAGGTGACATATGTGTTTAAAATAAGTCACCTAGGGCCGGAGGTATAGCACAGCACCTGCCTGGCAAGTGCAAGGCCCTGAGTTTGATTTCTGATACCCACAAATAGTAAATTAAAAAATAAAAACTCATCCATGAAATGTAGCCACAAAAAAAATATTAGTAACTGCTGAAAAACATTAAATTAACCACAGTTTTAGATAAAGGGAGGCAGTTTTTTTTCCAAAGATTTTGCATGAGTTGTGTATGGAGCAGTGACTATAATAGTTTTCAAAACACATTTTTGTAACACAAAAATAAAGCATACACCCATATGAACACACTGCTGAGGATCGTCCCAGCCTCCCTTTCACTGGTGTCCCAGTAAACTGACCTCAGCCCTGACCATAAGCAATCTTGCACGTGCCCCTTGTTAAGCTGTGTGCGAAATACTTGGCAGTCTGCTTGGAAGCATAGTTGCTGGGATCTAGGGGACATACACACTCATTTGGCTTAGTGGTGCCATGTCCTTCTCCCTTTACATTTTCTATTCTCCCGCTACAGAGGGAAGGTTCTTGTATCTCCCACAAACACTTGACATTTTTCAGTTCTTAAAATTTTGCCAGAATAACAAATAAAAAAATACACTGTTTTATTGGTTGAATTAGCATTTCTCTAGTCAATATTGAACAACTATTTGTGTGTTTCCCAGCTTTCTTCTGAAGTAAATTATTTTTCTCTTTTCCATTTTTTATTATTGTACTAACATTTTACTGTTTGCATAACAGATGTTCTTGTGTGTGTATTTCAATACAGTATCCTATTAATTTCAGTTTCAATTATCTTCTATAATCTCCTATTACCTTTATCAACTGTAGATTTTCTTCACTAAATGGATATCATCAATTTGCTTATTTTAATGCTTACTGTAGATTCTCTCACCTCTCCTCCCAAACAGATTTCTCACAGCATGTCTTAGCCACATACGGAGACAAATCTTCCCATTTTTTTCTACCTAAGGTTACCTTGCCTATGTATGATCACCTATTCTTCCTATGAAAGCCCTGAAAACGCAATAGAAATTTATAGGTTAATGATGAATTTATCCCAAACATAAAAAGAGTCTCTAGGTAACTCTCTATGGTCTTTATTAAAGTTTTAATTTTTCTAGTAGACTCAATGGGGTGAGGTATCCCTATAATCTTACTCAGCAGATAGAGGCAGAATGATCAGTGAGGAGTTCAAGGCCAGCCTGGGCAACACATCACTATACACTACCACTAGATTACATTTAAATTCAAATACACTGTAAGAAGGAACTATGCAAAAGTTATACTTGTTGAGGCACAATACTTTCCTTTGCAGTCAATATACAAGGAATATTCATTTCAACCATTTAATCAGTCTATGTCTAATGGTCATTACTCAACAAACTTAGCTGATCTAATATTAATTTGTTTCCTTTTAAAATAAAAATCAAATTAAAGATGCATATCTGCAAATGTGTGTATGTTTATAGGTATGTTTCTTGAATTTATATCTATCTATATATCATATATATAATTTAAACCATAATAGAACCAGATCTATTCTTAATCTGGCAGGCATGCATCACCAGGTTCAGTTTTAATTGTATTTTATTCAATTGAAAAATAAAATACAGTACTTACAGATTTTGTCCTTAGGAAAATGTAGTGTAGCAGAATAATATTAATAGAAATACAATAATCATAAATATTAATAACAAGCTGTATAAATACAAATGCTAATTATATTATTTGTGCCTAGACTAGTAGTTTTCAACAGGTAGTTTTTCCTTATTATCCAGGTAGGGTTGCCAGAGTTATCAAATGACAATACTCATTCAATTAAATTTAAATTATTTTTAGTTGTCCACAAATATTTTAATGTAAATGAAAAAAATATACAAGAACATAATTGTTATTTTTTCAATCTGTCTGAAATAATATGTAAATTAAATATATTTTTCTGAAGGTTTCTTGATGATTTGATTGTTATTTAGAACACATTTTTGCAGATTTTGCTTCTCCAGGTCCTTGCATTTACAGTCTCTATTCCAACTACACTGCAACATATTTTCCATAATGCTCACATCTAGATCATTTGTTCACTGAATATTCATCAATGGGAAACCCTACCCAATAATAGCTTTGTAACTGCTATTCTGAATCTGGATTCTGAACAGAGTTAACAACTTATGATACTTGCTCTTTACTGCAGTACATAATACCATCCTTCATGAGATAATTTTTATGTGTTCTTCAGGATCAGGTCACATCTCTTGATCTACAACTTTTCAAATACTGTTCATTGACAGAAAGCAGCATTACTGAAAAGTTTTTATTCCATTCATCTTTGCCTACATGTGAGAATCCCACTTGTATTATACTTGAAGTGTTTAGTAACATCCATAGAAAAGAATCAAACTGTTCAATGATAAAAGTCATTCCAAAGTATAGTCTGAACACATGATATAATAATAATCTTCTTCAATATGACCATTCCCTTGTTCCTAAGTAATGTTCCCTTTCAAATAGCCTTGGCATTTAAGAAATAAAATTTTCATTATTTTTCTTTAATGTGTTCAACAAGTTCTCTTAAGTGACAGAGTACGTCAATAACAATCTCCACTCTTCTTTAAAATTGCATAATCCTATCACTAAAGTGATACTGAAAGCAATAATGAAGAAATAAGTAGGTTTCACTCGATGGGTTATTTAAAATTTAGTAAGAATTCATAAGGCTTTTTCTCCAGAATGCATGCTTTCAGTGTTTCAGGTAAGCTGTAGATTCTTTTGACTACTTTTGTTAGAAAGTTAATGTTTTAAAGTATGAGAAAACTTTATACTGAATTCAAATAAAATTGCAAAGATTTTTTTAATACTTCAGTTTGAACAGAATAAGTGCTGAAATTGAATAGTTTCATGATGACAATAGAAAGGTTATAGAATGTTTGGATAAGGATTTAAGTGTGTGCTCTACGTGTTAAGGTGTTGAAATTTAATCCTAATTGTACAGTACTAATGGATGAAAACTGAAGTTTACTACTATGTTAGGAGATGGGCTCTACAGAGCAGTCAAATAAGTTCATTGGGGACCCTGATGATTAAATGGGGTTGCAAATACAAGAAGAGTGAGATCAGAGGATGTAGACACTCTGCTTCCTGCATTGTCATGTGATGCCCTGCATCTCCCTGGGACAAACACCAAATGGGAGGCTTTAACCTTGGATCAGAATTTCAAACCAAAATAAAGTCTTTTCCTTTTAAGTGATCCAGCCACAGGTATTTAATTATAGTAACAAAAGGTGAACTAATGTAGCACAGCATATTGCTATTTGAACACATGTAGACAGTGGAAATGTCACAGATTGTTTTGTACATTGATTTAATTTTGTAAACTTTAGCAAGCATCTCTCAAATTTATACTGTATATCTCCACAAAAAAGTAGCACAATTTTCTAGATTAGCATCGAGAAGCCTTTATCATGAAACATTGCTAAGGTTCTATAGAATATACTTGCTCCTTTGTATGACATCTCATCAAAAAATAAAGGAAATGTTTAAATTTTAATAAGTGGTTACAGGAAAAGAGACATTGCCCATTAATCCCCTGCAAAAATCTCTCTCTTGCTTTGAGCAGATTTATTCAACAGTTCTTTCCACTTTTGAAAACTCTTCTTTTGTACCTTTCTGCTGCTATGGTTTTCTCAATGTCTAGAACTGATTCAAAACATTTTTCTCTCATGGTCACTATGACCTTGAGGAAGAGCCAGAAGCTCCATGGTACCCGATCTGGTGCAAAAGGTGGATGAAGACCCAGCTTAATGTTTTTATGAACCTGCCTTTTCATTGGACGTACCCAGCAGCAGCAACCACCACATTTTTCATTACAACTCAAAAAGACACAAAAAAGAATTCCTGAACTGTGTCAGCAAGCGGCAAAGGGATAAGTGTGTTTGAAGCTAAAGGGAATATTCCGCGGTAAATTAATTGCAACATGTCTTTTACTGCAATACTTTTTTTTTAATATTTAAGGATTCACTTGTAATTACTAACTCAGTAAGAGGAACTCTGAACAAGTTTTCTGCGGTTTCTGAAGACTCATCTGAAAAGGAGGGTACAGTGGATTTGTAAGCAAACTCTTAATGAAGAAAAAAATCTTACATAAGAAAAGCTTTTTTACAAATTACAATTACTCTCATTCATAGCTATGCCATGGAAAGGTCTGTGATAATCTCTTTGATAGTAAAAGAGGCTAGTGAACTTATTATTGAATAGATTTCATCTTATGGTACTTAAAAAATTGCCTTACAATTTTGAATTTATCTGTGTTCACAGTATATTTTATAGTTTGAACTGACTGATGATATACTCAGCAGACTTTCAGCTGCAATTGTTTTATTTTTATATGAATTTCTCTTAATGAAAATGTTTATCATTTTCTTAAGTATAAATTGTAGATTGTACATTTCTTATGCTTTAAGTATTAGATACTCAATAATAAATTACTTTCCATCATTTTTACTATTAAATGAAAAATTACATGCTACCCAAAGTGCTTTAAAAGGGAAAATTTTCTCTTCTTAAAAATATAGGCATATAGGGCATATTCACTACACCAATATCAGATGTACAATAAGAGAAATTTATAGTATAGATGAAAAATTAAGATACACATTAAACTATTGCTGAAGCAGTGGAATAAATAATTCCAAGAATTATTTAAATCCCCTACTTCCTATGAATGGAGTAGTTTAAAGGTACTTTTGAAACACCAAGAAATAGATATTGATTTGGGTTAGTTTAGGAAGGGGAGATTCGAAGTTAACCAAATATGGTGAGATTAGACAGTATTAGTAGGATGGACAGTATTAATGCAGTAGGATCAAATTTGAGCTTACACTGGACAACTTAATGAGAACCTGTCTCAAAAAGAAAAGAAAAGAAGAAGGAGGAGGAGGAGGAAGAGGAGGAGCAGGGAGAGGAGGAGAAGGAAGAGGAGGAGGAGGAAGAGGAGGGGGAGGAGGAGGAAGAGGAGGAGGAGGAAGAGGAGGGGGAGAGGATGCTTAGGATGTAGCTCACTGATAGACTCTATCATGTGCAAGGCTTTGGATTCAATCTCCAGTACCAGGAAGTGCTATGGGAGGAGGACATATAAAGAAAGTAAAGCAACTGCAGAATAGTTAGGAAAGATACAGCATTTTCACACAATGGAAAGTTACTTGGTTATAAAGAAGGATAATCATGAGGCTCTTGTACACAAATGGATGCAGCTTGTGATCATGCTCTTGGTTGAAATGGTTCAGACCCACATAGGTGAAAATCATGTTTTCTCCCTGGTATAGAAACGAGTTAGTGGGATCCAAAATGTACAATAGATACCGTGAAAGTAAATGGGAAGAAACATTTCAAAAGGGAAGGTGGTAGCCAATGTTAATTCTCTAAAGTCCTGTATCATTTTCATCGTTGTTTAATTAGTTTTATTCTGTTTTGTTAGATTTGGTTTTACTATATCTAATGGCTTGAGCAGCTATTTTGAAAACAGTAAGATATATCATGGTACCCATTGTTTATTTCTTATTATCTTGTTTTGAAATCCTGTATCATTTTCATTGTTTCATTCTGATTATTTTATTCTGTTCTGTTTTTGTTTGATTTTAATATATCTGATGGTATGCACAGCTATTTTGAAGATAACAAGAGGCATTATGTTAGCCATTGTTGGTTTCCTATTATCTTGTTTTGAAGTTCTGTAACACTTTCACTGTTTTGTTTTGATTGGTTTCATTCTGTTTTATTTTGCTTGGTTTTATTCCTTTTAAAAATAAAAATAAAAAAGAGAGGAATCAGAGCTTACTGGCAGAGTCTTTTAGACATTCTTATTCCAATTGGTGTCTTTTCAACAATTTCAGAGCAATTCATATATCAAACAACATCTGTTTATGAGAAGATGAGCTTCATTTTGAGCAGGCAAGGGAGCTGGCCCAGTTAAAAGCTATGCATGTCACACAAGCCAGTATTAGTTGCAATAACATGCTCGCTTACTTCTATGACTCACACCATCGTGAGAGAGGGGATGCAATAAGAACATGTCACCAGGCATTTGTAGCCCTCTGAGTGGCAACAAGGGTTATCAATCAGCACTCACTTTTTCTCTCTTTCAGTGTCCTCCACATTCAAACTATATTAGATATTACTATTTGAAATCATCTAATGGACATACATACAACAGTACTATCCTTAAAACATTGGTTGGCTCCTCCTCTCTAAAATACTTCCATTTGGTTTTAACATTTTTTCTTTGAAACATTTCTGGATATCCAAAAAAGAATAAAAAATGCTGCAAAAATTTCCCTATCTCCCCACCCAGTTTCTCAAAATGTTAATACTTCTCTAGCCATAGTACAATTAATAAGAATATATTAATATATTATATACATTCATAATATTATTTTATTTGAATACCATAAAGTTCACCAATAATTCTTTGCATTTAGTTGTTATACCTCCTTAGCCTTTTTAGGTCTGTAGCATTTTTGTCTTTATGACCATTACGCTTTCGAGGACCATTGATTTTGTAGCATACTCCTCAATATAAATTGGTGCAATAAGTTATCCTATACTTGGGATAAGAACAGAAATGTGTGGTATGAATACTGTACATTGTATTTGTCACTTACTGCTTATCACATTATATCAATTTGAATGGATTAAAAATACCCATCAGATTAGTAAAACACAGTTCCAGATGTGCCTATGGAATACAGAAGTTAGTGGAGGGGAAAAAGCTCACCCTGGTGTGGGTATCCCCAACGAAGAAGCTTGTTCTAAGGCAGAATAAAAAGGGAAAGAAGAAAATGTGCCATCTGGAAAAGTACATGCTATGCTACTATGGCCTTTCGATACTGGTCTCCAAAATCCCCATGTCTTCAACCTCTCAAAGCAGACTCACATCAGCATTGCTCCAATAAGCTTCCAGGTCTTTGGCTTTGGACTGGTACTGAGTCCATGACATTTCTTGTTCTGTGGCTTTCATTTTCTTGGGCTGAGCAACCACTGGATCCTCCAGCTGTCTAGCATGCACATGGTCACTATAGATTGTGTTACATGGTCTCCTGCCTCTGAAACAGTAGATAGCTATGGTAAGCCTACCTTAAACATCTTTTTTGTATAACCCTACATACATCTTCTGTAGATTCTGTTCTTCTAGAAATCCTTAATTGATGTAGTCTCCTCTCAGAGTATTATATAAAGTAGATTATAACCTCTGTAAATGGTACTACTGGAGATGTTTACATTGTTAACTTGCTCCAGTGGGGTCCTGACAAGTTTCCTCAATATTGAATTACTAGTTTTTCATTTGACGTTGATAAGCATGGCACAGAAAATATTTCTAAAGTCTAAAAATCCAGTTTTCCTTCAGATTTTTGCCCGTAATTTTAGCATCCATTTTATCTGTAATATTGATCACTATGCTTTTCGTCTACTGATGATCTTCTAGGTATCAGAAGTCTGTACTAATAGAAGCAGCATAGCTTAGTAACACAGTTAATATACATTTTCTTTTCCTCCTCCCATGGAAACAGAACTAAGACATTAACTGAAGAATGATTTTTCAAAGAGAAAGGAAGAGGATATAGATAACACTTTCCCCATAAGGACTTATAAGCTTTCTGGGTGACAGAGTAGATTGAGACACACTTATGTACATACAGGAGAAGAGGAGAACATGGGGATGGAAAGTTGCTAAAAGCCTGCAGAAGTTGAGAGAAATACATTACATTAAATATTTCAGAAAAAATAAAACCTTGTATGTTTATAACTGTTTTTCTAGAAATCTGTACTAATTCTTGGTGTCAAGAGAGGGTTTGATGGTAGGAATGTTTTGCATTTAGCAATTTCTGTTTCCTCATCTCAGAACACTGTGGTTACTCCAGCCTCTTCCAGAAGGTTCTTAGAACCTTACTCTTTCCATGAAAGTACTTAGCACAGTGAATTATTTTCATGATGTCTGTCATCTTGGCCAGAAGGATAATAAGCTTTTTGTGATTATGACCAAGTCTATTTTGCATCCAATTTATGGATAGTATAACTCTTTAAATATAATGATGACATATTAAATGCTGAACAAACAATAGTTTCATATTATTGTTTCATTGCTACCCCACATCTATCAAGGATTAAATAGAATTCTGGGGTTCAGTGTAGAAACACTACGTATTTTTTATAAGAAAATATATTCTGCATTCCTAATGAATGCCTTATGTTAACATATCCATAATATGACTGAAGAACATGTTTCTGGTAAGATTCTTTCTTTCTGTGAAAAAAGCTTGAAAGACAAAAGTGTCTCCATGTAAACTATCTTATGTGATCTAATTTGCATGCTTATAAAAATCTTTATATCTTAATATTTATTATAAAGAAGTAAAGTGCAAAATGTAACATCACTTGGTCAATCAAAACCATCATAATATAGTAGAAATACTTATGGTACGAACTTTAAATAATGTATATTTATGTTCTTGCCCTACTCATTAACTATGAGACCCTGAGCAGGGAACCAATCTAATCGTAGTACCAGGTACTTCACTTGAAAAATGTGGAATTTTTTTTTTTTTTCTGGTATCAGGGATAGAACTTACAACATCATGCTTTTCACACAGGTGCTTGTGCTGCTGAGCTAAATCCCTGGCCAAAAAGGTGGAATTTTGATTACAATCTTTAAAGTGTTTATGCGGTCTAAAAAGTTTATTTGGATAATTTGACTTTTCTAACTTTGTAATACTACCAGAAATTGTTTTGAACAACAGGTATGGTATTTATAAATGATGTCTAATAAATCTTTTACCATTATTTGCTAATGAAACCATTTTGAAAAAATTAAAACCCAATCCTCTGAAATGGTTTCATTATTTTGGAATAAGAAATGTGTATTTTAATATTTATTCTCACCCTCTTTTTATACAATGGAATTCGAAGAAACCTTCCTGCACTTTTTTGGAAGTGAGTTTTTTCTTAAGAGTCCATGTGCTGTAGGATTATTCCCCAGTGTGTAAGTGAAGACGTGGTGGAATCTATACAAATTAAGACCTGGTGGGAGGTAATTATCTCACTGTGGCACAACCTTTGGAAAATATTAATATAGTTTGAAGGCCATTTAACTTGTAAGAATGGGCTATTATAAAATGAAAGAACCTAATCCTTCAATGTTTAATTTTGTAGTTCACTGTATGATGTCTTCTCCATGTAACTATTTCTCTCCCTGCTTCTCTGCCATGTTGTGACATGGCCACTGGGGCCTTCACTAGGGACTGAGCACATAGGACAATGCATGAAAACTGTGAACCAGGCAGGGTGTGGTGCTGCATGCCTACTCTCAGCACTCTGGGAGGCTGAGACAAAAATTGCAATTTTGAGAGCAGCCTGTGCAACTTAGTCAGACTTTACCTTGAAAATAAGTTTTTTTAAACGACTGGGCATGTAGCTCAGAAGGCCCTGGATCCTGTCTCAGTCTCTGTTTCTATCTCTAGCTCTCTGTCTCCTTCTCTGTCCCTCTGCCTCTGTCTGTCTGTCTCCCTTTCTTATACACACAGAAAACAATAGCAGAAAACTTGTAAGTTAAATAAATGTTATTTATTTATTCTTAGTCTCAAATATTTTGTGTTAGTATCAGAAAGCAGACTAGCACCCTGTCCAATTTAAAAGCTATATTATCTAATTTTCACCATAAATATAGGGGTATGCTCCCAGAAATCTGAGTACTGTATGGTATTTCCTCACAGATGCCTGGAAAGGGAGAAGATGAGACTTTCCTCTTTTCCATTTCCTTGACTTTGGATATTAGCATCCTTCCCATCTTGTATCACAAAGCACCTTTGGGTTAGAAGCACAACAGATGAGGAAGACAGAATAATCTGGATACCCAGTGTCTTCCTGTAGCTTATCTCTGGCCCTCATTTTCTACTAAGTGACAGCATAAAATCTGACAGTTTAAGATATCATGCTTAGGTGTCCATTCAGGTGATTCTAATTCCAAGTAATACTACAGTTAACTTGAACAACCCTCAAATTGATATTAGTGTTTCATATTAAATTAAATTTACCTCTAAATAAATTTATTATTACTAGCATAATATACAGCATTGAAACATATTTTGCATGCATCTTTTCTTTTATATAAACCAAATTTTTATTTTTCATAATGCTTCCTAATTGTAAACATTTTCTAAGGGTTGGCATGTCACCACATTTGGTTGTCCCCACAAAGGGGTAGAAAACCAATGTTATGTAACTTCAATATCATACTGAATGTCGTTTCCAAAGACAAAAATAAAATTTGAAGTAATATAACTCTGGTTGTATTGTAAAGTTATGTTAAAACACAGAAATTTACCAGTTTTACTTTTAGAGAATATTATGAATTATATCCATGAATCCAGAGACAGTATTTTAATACAATTCTAACAGTTTCATTGTACACAAATTGCTCTATCAGAACAAATGCTGTTTCTAATTGAAGTCATCCAAAATCAGTATCACCCAAATCTCTTTAATTATCCAGAAATGCAAGTTTAAGTGCTTTAAGATTATATTAATTACTACCTACAAAGACTCAATCATTCTTAATCACCATTATTTAATATGCAAATCTCATATGGCAATTATCAGGCATACCATTCTAAAAGAAAGAGGTCACCACAAAGCCAGCAATAAAATGTAACCATCAACTCAATTTTAGGATCAGCAAATACTTAAGATTGTACCTCACCTCTTTAAAGTAAATTATTATAAATGTCTTAACTACATTCCTGATTTTACAGGACCAAATATAAGGTAAGTAATCAAATATTTCAATATTGTATCTATTCCAGGCACGAATGATGATTTTATGTAGTTGCTTTATTTGAGATTTATCATTTTGGGGCATAGAATTTTTAAGGTTGTAACAATGAACATTCTATAATTGGAACAGATGTGATTTGTTTTCATTTGGAAAATAACCCTTACATAGGAAGTAGAGATACTAGTTATGATTAGAGAGAAGCAATTAATTAATTGCTTTTTAATGGGAACAAAGCAATTAATTCTTTTTAATGGGAACTTGTTTATAATCATTGCTCTACAGTGCCTGAAACTTAAAGAGAAAAACCTAAGTCAAACTTTTAATTCATAGATTAAAAAAAAAAAAAAACAACAACTGCAGTGTCATAACAGGTTTAGATAAGGCAAACAGAAGTGTATTCAGAGCCAGGATTAAAACAGTGGTGTGTGGATCATTAGCCCAGTACAGAAAGAAAATGTAACACTGTAATGCAGTACCTATGTTTTCAGAAGTTCAAAATGCAGAAGTACATGGCTTATAGTATGTAACTGTCATAAATGTCTTGGCTTCTGAAAGTTTTTTTAAATAGATGATTCATTTGGCTTTATTCAGCAGATGAGTTTAGAAATTTAATCAGTGAGTAGTTTATCTGGTGAGCTGTCCCTGTAATTAAATAAAACAATCCCCAGAAACTTAATTGAAGAATGCCTGCCCATCATGAATACCTAGAAGCCATGCTTTGTCAGTCTATTTAAGCCAAATTTCTGGCACACTGCTCTTTAAAAATCAGATTTAAAATGACAGGTGACTTGCTTTTAACTTCCTTGAGGGCATGAACAAGTAATTAGAAAACTTTGATAGGTAATGTGTCACAGAAAGGCCTCTTTATATACAGCAGCTTTATACTGACAGAGACATAATTTGGGAAATTTCATATTTTCAATTTGTGTTTTACTTTGGTTAAAAAATGTGCATAAGTCAATAAAATGAAGGAAATATTAATCCACTGCCTCAATTACAATTCTGTTTAATTAGTACTGTATTTTGGGAACTAATTAGTCAATATTTTAACTAATTAGCAGTTTATTAAATAGATACTTTGCATTATTTGCTCAATAATTTTAAAGTGAAATGAATCTACATATCCTAATGTTTCTATAGGCCCCATCAATTTCTAAGTTTAACAAACTTACGAAGATTAATGAAAAGGTTTGTAAACCTATTACATGATGTCAAACCTCTACCTTTAAATAAACAAGATAGATAACAATAAGTACCTGAATTTGCATCTAAAGTGACTGCTTAACAAGTCTTTGTTAACTGCTTGCAATTTTAAGCAAAAAAAAAAAAAAAAAAAGAATGTTATTTTTAAAAATCACTGTAATAAGCTGAGGGTGCAGATCAGCTGTAGCACACTTGCATAGTATGCAGAAGGCCCTGGGTTCCATTCCCAACACCAAAAAACAAACAAACAACAATAACCCCACTATCACCTTACCATGATAAATCAGATGTTTTAAATTAAATAGCCTTTGTAAAATAAAATGATACAAAATAAAATAAATGAGACCCTTAGTGCATAATATAAATATACAAGCACTTCCTCTGACATTTCTCTTTGAAATTAAAGTGTGCAATCTAGAAGGCAGTATATGGGAAACCACAGGTCCAACTGTTTGTGCCATTACAATTGTGCACAAATGATTTAACTACTGAGATACTCAGGAATTATACATCCTATTTCACCAGTGTAAAAGTAATCCAGCTAGTCTTGCAAAAAGGGCATAAGGCATGGTAAAAATAGATTAAAAGAGGAAGAAATGAAAACAGAAAAAAAAATGGGAAACTACTCTCCCTAATGAAAATCAATGAAGACAAATCTTTTAAGTAATATGGGTTGGGATGAATGTACTTTTAGGAATTTTATAATTTATAAAGCTTTATTTTAAGAATATATAATTTATATTGACTATATTTGGGTTTTTCTCCAAGATACAGAGTTTTAACATATTATACAAAGGTCAAATACATGTTTTACCAAATATTGTTTCTATATTGATTTATCTTTATATTTTATTTTTGTTGTTGTTGTTCTGAGGCAATGTTATGTATTCCAGGCTGGCCTTGAAATCCCAGTGATCCTCCTGCCTCAGCCTCCCGAGTGCTGGTAATACAGCCATGCACCACGACACTTGGCTCCATAATGATTTTAGTGCTGCTTCTGACTCAGCTTTACTCTTCCACTTTTTAAAAAACAAACAAACAACAATGGCATAGAGTTTCAAAATAAAACAATAAGAAATTAATAATGGTTAATATAATGCATATTGTTATCTTTAAAGTAGTTGCTCACATTACAAAACATAGGCATGAAAAAATAGTCAAACAATAAAAGCAGGAACCCTTCTTTTTGGTGAACCAACAGAGATTAGAAGTATAACTACATATCTTGAAAAGAGATTAGAAGTACAACTATGTATCTTTTCCCTTCTTTCCTTTCCCCCATCCCAGTTTTATTGTTAATTAAAAATCAGATTTCTTGTCTTTTAGGCTTTGTCTTACAAGCATATGAAGGTTATTTCTTGATGTAAAATGTATGCTGATATCATGGTATCAGTGTACATATTTTATATCTGTATTTCTTTGTGTTTTTTCACTGTATCAACATATTTCTAAAGAACTATTTCTCTGGAAACATCTCTTAGCTGACTGTATCTTTTAAGGAGAACTGAAAGTTGGTTTGCAATACATGGAACATAAGATGCTTTTACTATTCTTGCATGTAATAGAATCACATTTGTATAGCAAATATATATTTATATATTGAAGAATAACAAAAACAAGTTCCTATATAAAATATAGTAAGTTTATACCAGTTTATAATGTTCACATTTCTTTCACATGTATCTAATGCTTGGAAATAGAAAATGCAAAAAGTTCTCTTTTCTAACAAAAATGATACTGAAATTTACAAAGCTTATGTGTGTTACGAAGTCATGGTTAAGGATAAACTACAGCTGTGACTGGAAATCAAATTTTAGTTCTGAGCTGAGCAGCAATGACTTCATGCTGTTTAGGATCAGTCGTTTTGCCAGTGGGTTCTAAAAAAACTGGCAATAAAGAGACTTCAGTGAAAAGAGGGTCCAAATTCAACCAACACGGCTAAACGTGCAAGTAGAGTCTGCTTTAAAATCCCCACAAAGAAACATTCATAAGAGCTCCTTGGGGACAAAGTACACCTGCTTTGTGAATAAATCCTTAGTTCACAGATGCTGTGGGGAAAAAATGCAAGATCCAATTACACAAAGTCTGGAAACTTTCCTACAATTAGTGGCTATTACATTATCTGTGATTATGACACAATACGTAAGAAAAGAAAAAAAGGAGAGGAATTGTTAGTTCATTTATGTATTATTTTTTAATTGCTCAAGGAAACCTCAAGGAAGCTATGTCACAGTCTTTTCATCAATAGCGTTAGCTAGGATATATGAGGAAGGTGTTGATTTTAACCTTGACAATACTAGAAGACTCTAGTCTCTCCATACTATTTTGTGAACCAATTTGCAGAATAATGTGGTTAATATGTAGGAAGTGTTACAGACTTAAATGTTTGTGTTTGCCACACACATTTATTAAAAATGTGGCTTCAGAATATCTATGTGTACTATGTGGTTTTGCAGTCGTATAATGATATTGTACTTGACATTGGACAATTGTGATTTACTACAAATAGAGAAAAGCACAGAATGCACTAACACACAGATTTTGCATGTAGTATACTGCAATTTCTTTAAAATAATATACAACTATTAGGTCAATTTAAGTTTATCCAAGAAATATAGTGATTTCAACAAATGGCAGGAACAATATATTCAATTAGTGCTATATCACATTGTTACGGTTTGATCACTTTTTCACATATTAGGCTAATCAAAACCCTTACACCACACCAATGGTCAGTTTCTGTGGTTATCTTTCCTGTCTTAAGATCATAATAACTACAGAAGAATTTTAATACTTATTAAATGTTCTAAACATTATAGTCTTAATCATAATGTCACTCTCCATTTGTTTTCTTAAAGATTAATCTATTAGAGTGAATGGAGATTTTCTGTTAAATGCTTGAGGTCTCCAAGTATTTTTAGTCATTCATTGTTACCAGTCAATTAATAGTAAACAAATAATAAATAATATATATATATATAAATGTACACTTTTGCTAAATTATAAAGAATTCATATACACAACTATGAAATATTTTATGTGACTTAAACTATGCACTAAACATTAAATTTCAAAGTCAAGAATTTAAAAACAAACTCTCCCAGCATCCTTCTTAGGTTCTCATATTCAACTGTAGAAACCGTAAACTATGCACTTCAGATGTTCAAAACCAAAACTAGTTGGCAAGCTCAGCTCAGGTTATGCATCTATCACCACCTCTTCCCAGAAACTTTGTCAAGCATATTCCCAGCCAGCTTTATCATCATAGTGCAAACAATGCTTTGGCACATACAGAGCATTGGGACCAGCACTTTCCTCAACAGTAAATTAATTGCAAAGTCTGTTCCTGTATTATGTCTTTCCAGAATCAATAGGTCAACTAATCTAGTGAAGATTCAAATATTTATTCATGTGAAATAATTATACATGACTTTTCATTGAGGTAAAAAAAGCAGGTGATTTTGTCATGTATTTTCCTAATTTTATATGACAAAACTATAGATTTATGTTAATAGACTTAGAATTCTAATGGGTGCTTTATTTTGAAAAGAAACAGAAGGAAAGCCTTTACATTGGGATGCCCTATTAAGAGATTTTACATATATCAATATTTTATTGAACCACAAATACTTGTATTTGTTGATATAACTTCCTAATTCATGCAAAATGGTTTTCAGATAATTTTTTTTCTGGAAAAGGTAAAAATCAGGGTTTTTTTTTTAAAATAAAAGATTTATTCTATATATTTGAAAGCAGGCAAGAGGGAGGTCTTGGTTTAGGGAATACTACTTAGTATTAAGAACTGTGAGGCAACCAGATCTTGAATTCTAGTTCTGTTATTTCCTGGCTATGGTTGATGATATGTGCCTACTTTACTAAGCCTCAGTTTCCTCATCCAAAAAATTAAGATGACAATTACACTCATCTTCATTATGTTGTTATATGCATTACAACACACAAGGCATCTAAATCATCTACCTTATATGTATACTTTAAAATGCAATGTGCTTAGAGGGGCTGAACTGAAGAAATGCTTAATAAACATTAAATCTCAACATGCCAAAAGCCAATCCTATATTTGTGTGAGGTAAACTGCCATGGTCATGAAGAATTGTTTAAAGAATATCATGTCCTTCTATGGAAACTTGCGAAGCATTCCCATGGAGATCAGTAGCATCACATTGCAGCCAGTCAGATTAACCTGGCACAGAGCAGTACAGCATTGAAAAACTGTCAACCACTCCACATTATTCAGAATATAGGAAGCATCTTTAATACAAACTCTGAAATATTTTTAACTTTATAAGACTTTTTAAGGACCTATTTTTTCGAGGCTGACATCTGTAAACTGCTTACGAGTATCATTAACTACTTAAGAGTTAATATGCACATGAAATCTGAGAAACCGCAAAGTAAAGCCTTTTACTGAGATGACATCTCATAAAACTAAAGTTTTATACTTTTCTGCAATGGCTTGGAAAAGGGCCTTTCAAGTAATTTGTTATTTCTTCATTTAACTCTCTAAGACTACACGGCTCGGGCAAAACACGCAACAGAATAAAGTTTAAGATTTAACTGAGCTGTATAAATAATTATCATCAATCTTACATAAAAGGCAAAATTATATGCCCCGCAGCTATGATTTTTATCTTCCTGAAAAACACCTAATTTATTTTGTAACTATTTTTAGTAATATTTTTCATGTATGTTTTCTAAAAAGTCACCTCAAATTCTTGGTATCTAAAAGGAAAAAAAATCACAATAAGAAGCCAAAAGATGGCAATTTCTGTCACTGATGTCACAGCTGTGCCATTAGATCGGAAAATAAAAAAACGTGTGGGAGGGGAAGGTCACTAAACATAAAATTTTCTCTCCTGGATATGAAGCAGGAGTACAAGTCAGAAAACATCTGAGTCATGTTCTTTGTTGTCTTAGCAAGCAGCTTTTTTCAAGGCACCAAAAAGGACCTTTGGCCACATTTCAGACCTCGTAAAACTGATAAATTAGATTTGAGTTGATTTTATTGTGAAAACGCCTCAGTTGTTTCTGGAGTTCAAATATCACAGCCTCCATGTTAGACAGTCATCCACTAGACAAAACAGAGACGTTAGCTCATCATCCAAGTGGCAGAACAATAACCGATTTGCTGCCACACACCTTGACTCAGTGGTTTACAGAATTCTTTTCTTTTTAATTTAAGAAAAAAAATAGTAGAAAATTTCAAAATAGGATTTTAGGAAAATAACAATAATTGCATGTTGTTATCTTCAAAGTAGGTGCTCATATTGCAAAATAACTTTTTTCCCATTTCCTATATCTATTGAACATTTTGAATCTCATTTACTTTTTCATCATCTTATACTAGGAACACAATATGATGTTTACATATGTAAATCTGAGTTATGTCACTTATGAATGTGGTCTCAAATTGTATAAATTTCCCCATAAATGTCTCAAGTTTCCTCTTCTTTAGAGCTAAGTAGTGCTCCATTGTACATTTTTTTAAATCTATTCCTTGGTTGATAGGCATTTGAGTTGTTCCAAAGATTTAGGTATTACAAACTGTGCTGCTATAAAGATGAGTGTACATATATTTCTGCGATACAATATTTTAAATTCTCCTGGGAAAATACCCAGAAGGGGAGTAGCTAGGTTGAACGGGACCTCTAATCCTAGTTTATTTGTGGAATCTCCACACTGATTTCCTTAGTGGTTGCACCAGTCTACATTCCCAACAGTGAGAAGGCTTCCTTCTTTCCCACAGCCCATCCAGCATTTGTTACTAGTTGGTTTCTTGATGATAGCCATTTTTTACTATTGTGAGATGGGATTTCAGTGTTGTTTTAATATGAATCTCTTGATGTTGAACATTTTTTCATACATTTATTTGCTATTTGTATTATTTCATGAGGATATTGAGTTTGTGGTAGAGTGCCGCACATAAGGCGCTGAGTCAATATATATATATATATATGACACATGACCATATATATATATATATATATATATATATATATATATGACATTTCATGACAAAACTGGTACAGTCTTAGGCTGTGCATGACCTAGAAAAATTTTTAATACAATATGATTTCTTAGAGTAGGTAGAGTTTGGTTGGAATTACAGAAGAAAATTAATATTTATATAGCAGCTATTCTGGATTACATACCATGCTAATGTAATTTTTCAGCAATACTAAGAACATGTTATGGCAATTGCAGTTCATACTAAGAGATGCTCATTTGAAGCTGCTCATGGGAGGGCAGAGGCAGGTTTAAAATCAGTTATCTGTTGAAGTCCTTTACCATACTGAGGTCAGTAGACTCTTGAAGAAGAAAAACAAATCTACAAAATGAGATTTCTGGCTGATGAGAAATTGAGTTACAAGAAATGTAATGAAAATATTTTGTTCAAGTCAATAGAGGACCAAATACACAAAAACACATGTTTACCAGAAGATCCTGCTCCAGGTGAAGGGATATACTTGCTTTTCTTCTTCCTGAGTTCCTGTTATTCCATGTTGTCATCATTTGGAATGAGAATGGTATCTGTAGTTGTATTTTCACCTCCCACCATGTCATCTTCAAGCAAAATTGATAATGCCTATGCTTTATCTTTTTATTCTTTTCTTAAGAGAACATCTTCTAATGAATCATATAAGTTAGAACTTGCTGGGAAAAAGAAGACTAAATATAGACTTTATAAATTAGACTCTCTAACATTGCTGAAAAACAACTAGATGAAGGATCCTCCCTGAATCTTGAGATATTCTGCACTTACACACCCATTGTGGGACACATCATAAGTTCTGTGTCATGAGTTTTGCTTACTGGGAGGTATGGGATGAGGAACCTTTATCGTCTGGCTTGAGACATCTAATTCAGAGGCATAATTGGAATGTCTCATCTTCTTGCTCCTCCGGTATGGTTGATTAGCTTGTACTGCAGTGGGAGGTAATTTGTCTTGGCATTTATGAAGCAAGCAAAAAACCAAGAAAGGTAGGGTCAGTGATGCCCAACCTCTCTCTCCTGCTCTAATCAATTTTTCAAAATGTCCATGGGCCTTGTCAAGGGATATAAAAGCTAAAAAGATCACCAAGAGAATCTTCTCATTATTTGTATCTAATATTAGTCCCAAAATTTATCAACAGAAAGGTCACAGTATTTTCATGAAGATTTTCTTCCCCAAACAATGAATCTATCATGACTTATCATTTCTCATAGAACATTTTAGTATTGTTTGGGGAAAGCAAAAAAAAAAAAAAAAAACCCAGAAGAGAACAGCATTTTAGTAATAGAATGTACAGCACCTTTTAATGTTTTATGACAATTCAGTACCACACAATAGAAGAAATACTTTAGATACTTTAAAAGTATATGCTGCTTGAGTCACATTGATAACTTAAAGACGGGTCTCAAGGGGCAAGTCTCCTAATGAATGTGAGGTGTTGTGTTCAAGCTGGAAAAAAATTTATCACTTGTTTGGAAAGGTACTGTTCAGCTGCTACCCTGACAACAAAACCAAGCACATTACTGACCCAAGGGACTGCAGAGATACCTACTATAGTTTGATACAGAAAGGAATTGTAAACTTACTAAACATGGAGCAAGGGAAGAGAAAACGAACACTTTTCTTCCTCAAGTGTAGGTCTGGGGGAGTTCAGTTCAATGCAAAAAAAATGTGGTATATAAAAGTACACAATAAAACACTAGTTTCTGAGAATAGGTTAAAAGCTCAGGAGAGGAAAAATTCAGGCCCTAAGCTAGCAGTACAGACACCAGTACAATAATTTTGAGATAATAATTCAAATTACTCCAGCTTCACACTAAATAAAACTGTTTGGAGAGCAGGATACTTCGGAAAAACAAAAGAGCGCTTTGGGACTGAGACTGTGTTATCTTCATGAGTGCCATATTTCTGTACATCAATTTGCTGACATACACTTAGTCCACTTTTTCGAGTGCCTTTATTTACATGATTATGCCGGATTAAAGAGAGCAGTATTTAGAGGCAACCTAGGAAGTACTAGCATTGTGGTCTGTGTAAAACCTTGAGCACTGGCTGAGCCCTCTCTTCTGTCTTCCATCTCACCCCATTGCTCCCCCTTTTTTTCTTCCAGAATGTCACATTATTTGGAGTCTTCTGTTATTTCTACTTACACCAACAACTCCTGTCTCAAAATGTAAAATAATTTAATCATGATAAGTAAGTATTTAGAGTACAGATAAAAATAATTTTGCAGCATTGTGTGAAGTCCAGGGGGTTTCATGAATCATTTCACTTTAGAAAGTGTTTGACTTCCAGGAGATATTTGTTCACGAAGTCATTCACTCTGAGAGATCAGCATTCCTCATGCAGGATTTGAGATTGTTTCTCCTAACTTAGAAAAGTGCTTTATAAGATGATCCCCAATTGAGGTGAAAATCCTCAATTGGGTTTTGCCCTCCTCAGAATGTCTCACCACTAAGTGTTTCATAACTAACTACTGCTCAGAACACATCCACAACACTGCTAGTACTATTCCATCATTCTTTCTGAGTTATAAACACATTAAAAGTTTATGTGAAGTAATCAATAAATGACAACACTGAAAACAAACCCAGGAGTTTAAAGTATCTGGAATTGACTGATGGACTATGCTTTGCCAATCCCATGCTTCTTGTACTTTTAAAATCCATTTTCCTGAGCTGAGAGAGTAGCTCAGAGGTAGAGCACTTGTCTAGCATGTGTGAGACCCTGGATTAAATCCCCAGCATCAATGAGTAAATAATACATAAATGAATAAATAAATAAAATTCTTATACCACAATGTAGATGTGGTACACTCTCACCTATAGTTTGTGTTATGGAAACATGAGAAGACAGAAAAAGTCATTCAGAGTTAAAATCATGACATACAATGAAGGGCAACTGTTCAAAAAACATGTCCTAATAACAAGTCTTTGGTTTGTAGTAAGATGGTGAGTGTCTAAATCAGATGCACACTCATAGAAGAGATACTTCTCATTCTCACCTGACAGTCTGCGACTCTCAGAGGGTAAGTTGAAAAGATTCCAGAAAGCAATTAACCATGAACCAATGAAAATTAGCTACTATAACACCTTGCCATGTGTAATTTGTTGATGAAATATATTGTTGTTCATAAACTAAGAATGGAAACGCATACATCTACAAAAATAAGAGAAGCAGCTTATCTCCAGAATAGGTGTGTCTTGCCAGTTGAGCAAACTCTGATTTTTCATATACTTCTAAGTTATCCTGATCATTTAAATAGCACTACTAATAATTAGCCAGTGATAGAAATAATAAATATTATTTACATACTGGGGATTCAGGATAGGTTATTCCCATCATATAACAAATTCTATTGTTCTTTCTAAATCATTCCTAAACCCATTCCTTTTATCTTATTTCCTCTTATGTATACTATGACAAGAACCTCCTGGTCTCTAGAATTCATTTATTTCTTTTATTCACCAGATACATATCACTATATAAGTGGTGATTAAAAATTGATCATACCACTTCTCTACTTAAAAATCATCAGTGCTTTCCTCATGGCATATGAGATTAAACCAAAAGGAGTTTGTGTAACAGTTCCTAACCTTGCTTCCGTGCTATTCACTTCTATCCAGCTATCCAAGACCCAAGCCCCTGGGGAGGTGATATACTCCATTGGGACATTTATGTGCATCCTTGAAGAACCAATCTAAGAATTCTTTGACCTACAGACACATTCTTTAAAACTTGAAGGTAGTCACTGTCATGATGACTGATGTCCTTACTTCCCCCCAAACTATGGATGTCTTTATACTCCTATTTTTAACCAATATGGCAGAATAGGGAATCAGTAAATATGACTCATTTATTTCATATTCCTGAAAGAAGGGAACATAAGAGATGGGACAGTTTAAAATAAGATTGTAACAAAAAAGGGAAAAAGTCCCAAAGAGATGTAATGAGTTCTACCCTTTGCTGTGTTATTTTCTGCATGAATCCTATTTTATTCATTTAAATTTGTGGATTGAATCGAACGTTTCACTAATCTGAGTGTTTTCTCATCATCCTGAAATTTAGGAGTATGAATTATTTTCAATGATCAGGGAAAGTTAAAATGCTGTCGATTCTCCAAATTAGAATATTGTCACTAAATTTTAAATTAGGGCTCTAAAACTTCTAGGTAGACAATGGAAGCAGTGTATTTCAGGAGCCTAGAGTTGCAGAATATATAGAAATATTACACATGAACAGTGTTTATCTGCCATATTTTTCAACCAAAATCTTTCTACTTTTGTTTTGTGAACTTCACTAAATTTACTCTGTTATGAATTAAAGTATTCCTGGGCATCAAGAACATTTACAAAATAAGAAGCTTTGGATAGGTCACCTATGAAATGTCCTTGCAGTAAGAATATTTTCTGAATATATCTTTTTCTGTAAGTAAACGTACAAGTAACTTGAACATTTTATATATTCAAAGAGATTTTTCAAACAGGCTAGCAGGATGTCCACCCAACTTCTCCTTAGTTATACCATTTTCGTTCTTGTCTGAGCTTTCTGTGTTGAACAACATTCTCCATGTGTATCATATCCCCGTCACTTGGTCTCATGAAACTAATCACCCTTGTATGTGCCTCTGCTGTACAAACCACAGAGCAACCAGAGTTAAAGAGTCCATTTCCACATGTCTGATAAACTTCAGGACTTAGAGATTTCCTGAATATGGAGGAAAGTTTTGATTGTAGGAGCAGCATTATTGTGCATAGGAATGTGCTTTACAATTCAATAATAAAATTATTAAAATGATAATTACTTTCCATCATTTATTTAACTGGCTTTCTTTTGCCTGATAGCAAACTGATATCCTAGGGACTTGTCTGTAAATGAAGATGTAGTACTACGTTTCGTTAGGGCATGCTCAGCTTCATGGAATAATCTGAGCCCAAGACTGTAAATACATTTTTCTGTTAGGCTTCTTGCAGTTGCCTGCTGATGATTACCAGGGGAGAAGTAAAAGGTTATTTGTGGCTCACAAAACATTCTCAGCAGATGCACTACCATACAAATACATATTGGAAGATAGTTTTAGCTGAGAGTAAGAAACAGGATTTTCTAGAACTATAAATTCAGAGAAAATGCTAATTTGATGATGAATTTCATTATGATTACATATTTTTTAAAATATTAAAAAAGCTTATTTGTGAAGCTAAAATTGATTTGTAGGCAACAGAAACATGTCTTTTTTTAAAAAAGATTCAGAGCATCCATATTTAAATGGAAAAGCTCTAATTTGGGGGCACAAAGACTTTTGGGGAGACTTTATTAAAACAGTTTAAGTATGAAATACATAAAGCACAATAATACAAAATAAACCTCACTCATCAAGAATGGGGAATGGATAAGCCAAAAACATTTCCTTTCTACTGTTTATCAATACATTGTTATTTTGTAATTCAAAGAAAATTCTGCACTTTGGATGCTGTTTCATGTAAAAAACTGGCTTGTGGTAAGTGAGCTGAGGAATTTAGAGATGGTACATGTCAAAGGTAAAAACGCATTTCTTTTTCAAGCAGGAAAAATTGGATCACGTGACTGTTCTACTTCAACATCTTTTGGTTTCCCTGCCAAAGGACTGATGTATATTTAATCACTTTATCTAATGGATGTGATTTCTCAACTCACAGTTACCCATTAGGGAAGGTCTTGCTCTGGTTCAGCTGAGCACTCTGATTGCATTTCCTGACTTTGTGGTTTCAGAGAAGCCGAGTTGGTGCAGAATTCCCTGACTGATCCACTGATTTTTGCTATGAACAAGGGAATACAACAAGAACATCCAAGTCATTAGGCTTGGGGGCTGAATTTGTGGGTTCATCTGAACCTTTGGTGACTAGTGCCCAAATGATTAATTGTAAGGATCAGTGAACAGATTTTTAGCAATAAAAATGTCTTAATTTCTTGATTAGAATGGGAACAAATCTTATTATGGAGTTATGAATACTTATTGTTAAGCTGATAAACAATACACCTAATTACCACTTTAGACTATTTTCTTATACAAAATAATATAATGGTATTTGAGAATTTTTAAAGTTCCAAAATAGTGCAACACAATGCTTATTATTGCAAAACACAGTAAAAAATACAGTAAAACGTTTAAGAGCGCTAGAATGTATCATGAATAGTGTTTCTTACTGTCTTCTTTTGCTGTTTATTCTTAAGAACATTCTTAAGACAAATGTACAAACTTGAAACTATATTTAATATCTCTAGAATCTAACATCTAAACTTGCAAAATGGAAACACTCGAATTAACATGGAATAGGTAAGTTTTCCCATTGTACTTTGAATGAAGATTTACATAGCCCTACTTAATAACATTGTATATATTTATTGTATACAAAATAATATTTTGAAATATGTGTACACTGTGAGATGGTTACATTTAACCATTACACAATCTATTATCTCACATAGATCCTGTTTTTGTGATAAAAGTACTTAACATCCTTGCCTTTGCATTTTTCTAAAGAATATCGTGTAATATCAGTAAGTACAGTCACCTAGCTATACAAGTCATCTTAAATTTATTCTTCCCTGATAACTATGACAATATATCCTTTGACCTCCATCTTTCCATAATTCTGCCTTAAATCACCACATTCTGGTAATAACATTCTACTCTCCACTCTGAGATCAACTTTTTAAAATTCTGCATGTGCAAAATCATGCAGCATTTATGCTTCTGTGCCTGGGTGATTTTACTTAACACAACATTCTCTAACTTCACTTGTGTTGTCTCAGGTAAAAGCATCTCAATCTTTTTATTATTAAATAATATTTCATCATTATATGCACCAATTTTCTTTATCATGAATGCACATCAATATTGATTTTCTATCTTGATTATTGTGAATAATTCTATAATAAACATGGAACTACAGATATCTCTTCAATACCCTTATTTCCTTTGGACATATACTAAAAGTGGTGTTGATAGATCATCTGGTCATTCTTTTATAATATTCTCCACATATTTTTATATGTGGAGAAGCCTCCACATTTTTTCTGCAAGAGTTGTGTTAATTCACATTCGTACCAACAGTAAGGATTCTCTTTTCTCCACATGCTCATCAACTTAATTTGATCTTTGATATCTCTTTATGGCTTTGGTTTTCATGTATCTGATGGTTAGTGGGAGTGGGCATTTTTCATTTTTTTTGTTGCACATGACCATATTTTTTTTAACATTCTAACATAAAATTTATAATACAGAAATTCATAAGACATAATGATGTTCTTTTTAAAAGTTTATTTTACTCAACAAATATTTACATAATTGTTATATATACTCCTTTCCTATGACACATGATAAAGTATGTAAAGTTGATCCAATTAAAAAGTAAATTTAAAAAAGGAAATACCATCGTAAATTGATGATGACGGTAAAT
This sequence comes from Cavia porcellus, assembly GCF_034190915.1. Lineage (NCBI taxonomy): Eukaryota > Metazoa > Chordata > Mammalia > Rodentia > Caviidae > Cavia > Cavia porcellus. The sequence goes on from NW_026947495.1 coordinate 54,848,930, forward strand.
TGAAAAAATAAGCCTACTATGATAACAGAGCATAGCAAGACTGAACCTAAGAAACTGAAAAATGTGTGAGTTTCCATGCTGGAATATAAAATATTTAGAAATACAATCCTTAATCACAAAATATTTATCAGCAATTAAACACGTATCTTGTTTTTATTGAATATGTACTATTAGAAATTTAATGAATTGATTTAGAATATTCTGCTTCAAATTTGTTAATTTTCTGTTTATTTAAAATAAAATTACAGAATGCTATCCTATGTATTAATTGAGATAATACCCTCAACAATCATAAAAGATTGATGTTCTCATATAAAACTGAAAAACTGAGAAAAAAGAGGTCATTAACTCTTAATCAAGGTCTATTTTAGGATTATGAACACTCTCTCTGAACAGGGTGTCTGGATTTCTGCTGTTGTGTTCTGCTCTTTCAATTGTATCTATTTTTCTTATGGACACATAAGATTTCTCTTGAAAATGCTTTAAGTCATGTAGTCAGGTAATGTCAAACTGGCTCCAAGCAATTACATAACATTTGTTCAATGAACAGGAGACCCAGGCTCTGCAATGGGAACTTGAATACTCTTCACTTGGCAAGAAAATCATTTGGAGCTAAGCTACAGCGTAATCTGCCGTGTCTTCAGCATAGAACACCTTTTCTAACCTGACACCTCTCCTCTTTCCCTACCTGAAGTACATTGCCTATGTTCCAGCCTTACTACTCTGTATTTCATAAAGGGACAGCCAAATGATTCCCGTAATCTCATGATGTTCTTCTGTCCACGCAGTTGCAATTCCCCTGGACACCTGATTATCTGTTGTCCAATGTTGAAGTCCAATGTATGATGAGGGCTGAACTCTCCTCCTGTTTTCCTCAAATACAAACTCAATACTTCATCCTCTACCCTGACCTCCTCCTGGTTTGAGTTTCCAACAGTTTACTGAAGCACATTTCTATCCTAACTCTGATTATACCTCATTTCTTTCATTAACTTGTCTTTCTCTACTAGATTCTACCCTGTGTAGACAAGAAATTCTCCTTGGGCATCTTTCCTCTCCAAAGCATAGCATGAAATTTTTAAATGCTTGGTGAATTAAGACTCCAGAAACTTCTCTTAACTCAAAGCTTGAAGAAGCAATTCATCTCGTGATGCCAACTTTAAGATAATATACGTTACACTGCATTGAAAAAAATCATTACATCAATTAGTTAGGATTTTATAATATGTGAGCGTCTGCAAATACTTACATCATTGATTATACATCAGAAACATTATCTTTCATTTAGGCTCTCTCAACATTTTCTCTTCATTTAGGACATTAAATATTTTCATAAAACAAAGCAATTTTTAACCTTACATGTAGACTGATATATCCATAAACAAAAAGTCTCTACTATTAGAAAGTAGGTATAGTGTGCATGCCTGTAATCCCAGAACAGAGAAGGCTGTGGTAGCAGGTCATAAATTTGAAGCTAATCTGGAATATATGACTCTCTCAAAAGAACAACAAACTAACAAATAAATAAATTAAAACAAAAACAAAAAGTCTTATTATTAAAGCCTATTCCACATTTTGACAAACAACACCAAAATATAAAATACTATCTGCTTGTATTTAAAGTAGTTTTCAACCAACCTTAAATAGGAAGGCCAAAAGCTTAATCAAATGGGCAAAGAAAGGGGATGTAGATGGTGTGTACTAACTTTAATGAGAATTAAAATTCTGTAATTTGAATTATTTTAGTTATATCAAGTTAAAAATCTACTAGGCATGGTTCTCCGGGTTTATCAGTATGTAACCACTTAAAATTGTGAATAATGTATTTGAAACATATTTGCTTAAATAAAAAGGAGATGCCTCAAATTCTAACAGCAATAAATAATGATTGCTTTTTAAAAATAAGTACAACCAAAATACTCACCTTCTCATGAATCCTACCTTAAATGTGTCCATCAAATAATAGATTTTATTTAAAGCCCATATGTATAAAAACAGAGGCAAGTTATAAAGAAAAATGTTTATCCAGAAATCTAAGATTTAATCTTTTTCAGATAGTCATGCATATAACTAGGTTTATTAACATGGTGGAATGCAAAAATAGCAAATGTTTATTGGTAAAACAGTTGGAAAATATTGAAAAACATAAAAATCTAAATAAAAGTAATACACTCAGAATATTACTTCATTAAATACTTACATTTACTTCATCTTTATATCCAAATGCTTTCTAAAAAGACTAAAAAATTTTACATTCCTTACAGAAACATATAAACATGTATTTTTCAGAAGTAATCAATACAAAATCCTGTTAAAATACTTTCTAACTCAAAAAGAAAAAATTTTTAATGTGTATTCTTTGAAAAATTTCTACAGTTTTTGTTTGTTTGATAAATGTAGTCTCTTGGTTGAGGACAAGGGGATCCTTTAAAGGTAAGGATATCAATACCTTTCACAAAAGTTATTTTCTCTTTTGTTTTTGCCTTTGCTAGCTTTTCATATTTATCTTTGATAAAGTTTGTTTTTAGACATGAAGAGAAATACACAACTACTATTTAAAAGAACTATGCAGTCACATTTTAATTAAAATATTCATATCTTTGTGCATGTATTTTTTGCTTAACAGAGTGCACACTTTTATTTTCACCCTTCCTTCCTTCCTTCCTTCCTTCCTTCCTTCCTTCCTTCCTTCCTTCCTTCCTTCCTTCCTTCCTTCCTTCCTTCCTTTCCTTCCTTCCTTCCTTCCTTCCTTTTTTTTCTTTCTTGGTACCGGGGATTGAACTCAGGGCTTCATGTTTACCAAGCAGTTTACTTCATGTTTACTTATGCCACTGAGCTAAACCCCTGGCATTTTCACAGTATATTTCTAAAAATGTAGATCTAGGGATAAAATATCCACAGCTCCTGGAGTATGGTCTGAGGCAGAAAGAGGTTGCTTATTTTACTTTACATTGGGCACTCAACTCAACCTTGGTCTCTTCTCTTTCCTCAGGTTTAGCTTACTCACTTTTTCAGTTCTCTGTACAAACTCTGATGTACTTAGAATCTGTTTAGTGAAAATTTAAAAACCCAAGTGGTTATATTTTGAGTAAGGCTAATAACAATGTTATACTTTTTAACTTATCTGCAAAATACTGTTGATCTGCAAAATGAATGAACTCCTTGTTCATTCATTCAAGTTCCTTCCAGACCCACATACTTCATCATCTCATTGTCAAGTGTTACAAAAGTTAACTTTAAGATCAGAGAACTTTAAATCAAATCACTGAGACCAAACTGCATGTTTATGACTCTGAGTTTTTTCCCCACAGAGCATCCTAACAGATATTTTTAAAGAATGAAAAGTAATATTCTCTTTTCCATATTGTGCAGTCACCCAGATTCTTGTCATACAAATGACCACTATAGCGATCTCTTGAATATCTGTTTTTAACAGCATAATTTCCTTTTCACACAAATAGTACTCTATATACATATCACTTAATGCCTCACTTTTTAAACCTAACATTGTGACTTGGAGATCTTTCTGTATTTACATGGATAGACCCTTTTCTTTCCATGACAGTATCATAAATTCCTGTGGTGTGATTATGCCAAAATCATTTAACTTCTCTCCCACTGTGGAAGATGTAGGCCATTTCCCAAAGCTACTCTAATTATCTTCTTTGGATGGTTTCACAACATGGACTGGTATTTGTGAGGCAAATGACTTTGCTTGAAGCTGCTGAGTCATTAATTCTATATTTTTAATTTGAAAGAAAAAAATCTTGTCAAATTCCATTGTACCGATTCATACCTCCATAAACAGAATTATATGAATGGACTTTGAGGAGTGTTTAATAATCATTTTCAATTTTATAATTCTAAAAAGAAGAGAATGATAACTTCTTGCCATTTTAGCTGACATTTTCTTTTATGAGTGAGATTGAGGACTTCTGCATATCACTAGGTACTATTTGTGTTTCCTCTTCTTTGTACTGTTGGTTATATTGCTTTGTCCACTTTATAATGGGCTTTAAACCCTTTTATTATTCAACTAAGAAATTCTCAAAAATTAATAAAATTTGTAGCTTTCTGTAGGTTATATGCACATTTTAAAAATCAGTTTGTGGTTTTTGCTTTATTGTTTTTGGTTAATGGTCATTTTTATTCTTTGATGCAGCCTACTTTTTAATTCAAGTGAATTAAGATTGGTTACTTAGTTGTGTCAATCATTAATGTTATGTACTGCAAGCATGTATCAAACAAAGAAGTAAAAGAAGGGGTTAAATTGATACATGGAGGGAGAGACAGAGAAGGAAATGAAGATGCATAATGTACATGTACTGACTCTTTCAAGGGAATGTAAACATTATGTACTACAAACAGGTACTAATAAAAATGGTCTTGAAAAAAATCAATGAGATTAGTACTATCAGAGACTATACTTGTTTTAGCGTATGTTTTCCTAGCTGACTAGAGCCAAGCTACGTAAAAGTATAAAACTCTCACTGTTGTTTTCATTGAGAGTACAGTAAATTTACAAATTAACTTAGAAAAAAACAGATCTTTGTGTTTTGACTCCTTTCCTTAAGGCCACCTTCTTGAATTACAAAAACAAACTACTTATTATTTAAAAAAATATAAGCTAAACTGGGTACCTACTTGAAAGCCTCTAATATTAATTATGGCATCTGTAAATTAGATGTAATAATCAATTTGTAAACCATCAATAATTTTAATTGAATACTGTTGTTACTGGTAAAATCTAAACTTTATGTTCAGCACTGAGTTAATCATATTAAGACATTTTTAAACTGAATATTATTTATCAGAGATCTTTAACAGGATGAAAATCTAGCTTGTTTCCATTAGTAATCCACTATTCTGTGTCCTAAAAATCACCGTTTTTATTTTCATTTATAATATTACTGTGTAAAAAATAGGGTATCTACATGATAATTGTATATTCAGAATGGCAGCTGGATAGTTTAAAATTTATTTCTTATTTTTTGATGACAAAAAATTCATACTATTATGATCAAGGTATGTCATAAAATTTGGCAATAATGGTTTACATTATGCTTTGAGAGAAAAGTTATCTATGTACTCAGAGTTCTGAGATATACTTTTCAAATTCATAAAAAGAGAAATATTTCACTGAAGAAAATTAAAGTTATTGTGAATAATTGCTGTTATAGCTAAAATTTTAATAAAATTTTATGAAATGCCATTTATACACCATGTATGAAGCAATCTGAAAAAATCGTTCTTAAACAGCCTTTGTAGAGAACATGAAGTCGTCATTGATTTGGGTGATCTTTGGGTTACTACAGTATGACTGCGAAAGAAGCCACCACTTTTATTTAAAGCATCATATAAAATATATTTCCATTAGGATATGCATGGCCCTCCTCTCCCAAAATAGCGACAGGGTTTAGGCCAAATAACTTTGATTGTAGACACTTAGGTTTGAATTTTCCGATTATTTTATATAATCATCTCTGTGGCATTATGCAAATTCCTCATAAATTAAATAAATGATATGTCCTACAAGGTTATCTCATAGGATAGAACTTTTTCTTTAAAGTATCTGTCATATAGAGGTTAAACAAAAATAATAGTGTTATTTTTATACATAGACTGCAATTTTTTAATGATAAACCATGAGTGGGTCAATCAAAGAAAAGCTGTGTTGAAAAGCATGTATGTTTTTATGTTTTATATTTCTAACATGTTCATGGCTTCAGTTTAAAATCTAGGTCTGGAACAAAACAAGGTAAAAGTACAATATATGTGCTAAATTGGTGCTTCCAAGCATAGTGTGGTACATACTAGTATATGCCTGTAAGCCCAAGAGTCTGAGGCAGTGCCGAAGTAGACCACACAGTGAGACACTGTCAAAAAATAGAAAAGGGAAAAAGAAAGGGGGCTTTCAGAGCACTATAACCCTGGGTTCAAATCCCATCTCTACTGCTTATTCATTTATTCATTAGAGAATTAGTTATTTTCCCCTTTAAATGTCGGTTTTTAGATATTTTTTAAAGGGCTGAAAAATGATTATCCTATAAGGTTACTTTGAGAGAAAAAATAAGACACAATATTTTAACTTTAGCACATTTCCTTATTTGTTTTAAGTTTAAAAAATATTGCATGTGTTCTCCATATCATGAAGTTCAATTATGATATCTTGATTTATGACCATGCAAAGGTGATATAGATTCCATGGGCATCACAATTCAAGTTTTGATTTTTTTCCTGAGCTGGAGAGATGGGGTGCTCTATTCTCTCATGATGCTGGGCAATAGCAGTTCCCTGTCCACTCAATCCACAGAGTAAACAATAGATGCTACACAATATGTTGTATTACTAAGCTACAATGCTCAGAAAGTCAAATGCATTAAGAACATTTTTTCAACTTATTCAATCAGGATGTAATTCCTTCACTGAGTCACAGAGCATCTATCTGCATAACTACAATTATTAGTGTTTTTATCATTTTATTATGCATTGACTTTCCATAATGTTCTAAGGAAAAAAGAATACACTGATTAATCTAAACTTTTTAATGGTATATACAGAATCTTTTCTTAAGAAGCTGTTAACTTAGAAAATTTGAAAGAATGAACTCTTCTCCCGGTGAAACCACGACCACACTTATTTGTACCACCAGATGGCAATGTATATCTCATGTAGCCCTTATATTTTATCTAATTTTTAAAACTTTTATTAGTGTAAGTTTACAGTACACAATTCATTGCAGGGAATTGTTACATGTCTAGAACAGATTTCAGCTCTACTATTCCCATCCTCCATCTTTTTTATTTTGTCAGTATCAAATTCATTTATGATTTTACAAGTCCTGATAAGGTTAATTATCACATGTACAGATTAACAACAAGACTTAAAGAAAAAAAAACATATAAAACACATGAAGCAATTACATTAAATAAAGTGCACTTTCAGATGTGTGGTCCATATTGAATTAAAAAAAAACTTTATTCTTTCTTTTTTGCTACTATCTGTCTTTTACATCACACTTCATTTACCTATCCATCTTTCTTATAAGTGATACCAGGTGATATTTAAATTTCTGTGTTAGTACCTGGCAGTGGTTCCCTAGTCCATGTGTCACTTGGAGGATGGGTGCATTGTTCTTAAGGTGAAGGGAATTATTAAATTCATCAGACTTAGGAAGTACAAACATACCAGGAGTGTTGGGCAGTTTAGCTGACAAAACATTGTAATATGATGAATAACAGAGTAGATGAATAAAACAGAAGAATAACAATGTAGTGAAAGTGGCAAACTCATAAAAGATGAATCTTTGACACTGGAAATGGTTCTTTAGGACTGAGTAGAATCATACCATAAATTCAAATGCTTAGCTCAGGAAACAACCAGCAATATTAAAACAAGCAAATTAAAAAGAAAAGCAAGAGGGAATGGGGATATAGCTCAGAGGGCCAGCACCTGCCCAGCAAGCATAAGGCTGTTAGTTCAATCTTTGGGGGGGGGGCAAAAAAAGAAAAAAGAAAAAGTTCTAGCAGCAGTTAGCTTTTCTTCATGAGCAGTAGAATGCTCTAGAACTTAATGATAAAGGAGAAAGCCAGGTATTCAATCCAAAGGTGAAGTCCAGCATGCTAATGAAATATTCCCAGCAGACCAGAAATGGTTCAATTAACTCAAGGCTTTTTTATTTAGTAACAAAACAGGTGAGCCATGTAGCATGCATGCTCCATGAGTTCTCTGGACCACAGTGATGATTTTCACGACATGATGGCATCTACAGATCAGCATTCTTTCACAACGCACATGAGCAGAACGGACAATGTGACTTTATAATTCCAAATAAGCAGTTTGCTTAGTGGAAATTCATCCAAGGATAGTAGGTACCAAGAAACATGAACTAAGAAACATGAGATTATGAACAAGGCTTCTGTTAACTGATACGTTCATAGGTGGAAAAATTTCCATGTTTCCCATTTCTCTGCTCCTTCTTTGAACCAGAGGCCTCAGGTGTGACAAGTACCTACGGCCCTGATCTTAACCTGGCAGTTCCCTGAAATTCCTGTAATGCTGTTTAAAACATGGTCTCTTTTTAGGAAGAGCATGACGTTTTTAAAATACAAATTAAATATACTACAGTATTTCTTACTTTCTACTATCTTTAGAAAAGCCTTTTAAAACATTCTAAATGTAAGTAGGCTTAGAAAATCTTGCACTTTAGCCACCTACCAACAATAATAATAATCACTACCCTTCCTCAAACTTCTATTTCAGAAAATAGTTAATCAGGAAATTAAAATTCTGAACTAAAGCAAAAATAAGCTTTTAGGTAATAAGAAAACACAATTCAGTGTCAAGGTGCTCACCTTTTATTTAAAGATTTTACTTCTTTTGATCATTATTCTAATTAGTGCATTAAACAGGTGACATTTTTAAAAAGACACATATTTTCATGACAATATAAACCTTATTCAGTGCCCTTGACTTTCCTTGGTCACTTTTTTATTCTCTGGTAACATCTAATAGGAAGACTTACTGTTTGGAGGATGTATTCTTGACAGTGACTACCTGAAGAAGAAACATTTGTAACATCTACTCAACATTTTTGGTATCAGTAGTCTTTCAGAGCATACAATATCAGAAAGAGGTAATATGATTTCATGATTCCAATAAGCAGTTTGAGTGGGAATTCATCTCAATATGAAATTATACACTTTATTTTTCAGCAGTGATCTCTTCTGAAAAATGTAATAAGACAGTGAAAATTAGTGTATTTACTAAACATTAAAGGAGAGAGGACATTTTCTCTTTTTTTATTTAGATTATCTTTAATTTTAGTTAACACTGTTTTGAGTGTACAAGTTTTTCATATATTTTGCTAAATTTATTTTTTTTCCAGTTTACATAATATATTTTTTTATTTAAAAGGAAAAAGAGAAAAAAACAGAATAAAATAAAACAGTGTAAGGGTACAAGTAATACAGAACTACAAAAAGAAAAAAAAACAGTAAGATATCACCAGTTAATAGGTTACACACTATCATCTTTGAAACAGTGATTCAAGTCACAGGATCAAAGCATACAAAGTAAACATTCAAATAGTGAGACTACAAATAATTGTGTCAATGATCCAATCAAAAATATTAATATGGTCATCTATTTGACACTTAAACACATTTGCAGTTGTATCCTTTAGAGCACTTTTTTCCCTCTCTTTTTTACAATAAACTTTACACATTTTGGGTTTTATTACTCCTTAGTTCTTATTACTTTTTTTTGGAAGAGAATAAAGTAAAACATGGCAAAACAAAGCTGTCAGTCAAAACCAAGGATAGACATAGCACATGATGTAAAAACAGGGTACAAGGTTATCAACAATGGTTACCATAATGCCTCTTGCTTCTTTAAAAAGAATTGTCTATCTCATTAGGGAGAGAGGACATTTTCAAGCTTGCTTCAATAAAATAAATCTTAGATTCTAAATAGATACAAATCATAAACTTAGTTGATATTTGAAGAAAAACATTTTTTTTTACTCAAGTATAAATTGAATGCCCACTCCATGTGAAGCATTGTCCTGGAGTCTGTGAGGATTATTAACACAGCAAGACAGAATTCCTGCTTGTCTTAGTCCTTGCATCTAATACCTCAAGTTAGAAGATAGTGTACTTGAAATTTTGAATTTTTACATGGAACAAAGAGTTCCTAGACTAGTTAGGAAGAGTCCAAATCCAAACATTTTCCTTAGTAGGATTGGGCAGAGAGAATAAAGTATTTTCTCATCAGAAATTTTCTTAAATTGCTAGTATATTCTTTCCATAAACGGAAAATTTGACCCTGTTTCTAGGGAACCAAATAAAGAGAAGGTAAAAAGAGATAGGGAATATTTAGAAGGATGATAAAGCATGTTTATACTAAAACCAGTAACCTGTGAGCTGTGATTGAAGTAGAAGACTCAGGATATATAATGACTGTAAGAGTTTTTAAGCCCACCATCGATCCCATAGTGAAGCATAACAGCTAAAACTATGAAAGTTCAAACCCAAAACATCAAGGCAAAAACTTTAGGATTCTGAACTTGGCAATAATTTCTTAGATATGGCACCCAAAATGCAGGCAACAGAAAAAAATTCGGTTAATTGTACTTCATACATATCAAATCTTTTGTGCATCTTTCTATCTGAGAGGAAAAAAGCAACACATAGAATGAAAAAAAATTTTTCCAAGTCATATTATCTCAGAAGATTTTAATACCAACAATATACAAAGGACTCTACAACGAAACAAAAAACAACCACACTGGAACATGAGCCAAAGATCTGAACAGACATATATCCAAAAACCATACAAATTGCAAAATGCTTAACATCAATAATCACTAGGGAAATTCAAATCAAAATCACCATGAGATACTACTCCATACCCAATAAAATGGCTGCTGTCAAAATCAGAAGATGAATGTTGATGAGGGTGAAGAGAACCTGGAACACTTGAGCATTGCGAAGGGGAACAAAAAGTACTACAGTTTCTGTAGATAACAGCATCATGGTTTCTCAAAAAAATTAAAACTAGAATTGTCGTATGACCCAAATCCCACTTCTGGGTATATATTCTAGATTATTTAAAGTAGGAACTCACACAGTTGTTTGTATACCAATGTTTACAGCAGTATGATTCACAATAGCCTAAAGGAAGAAACACTCCAAATGTCCACCAAGAGATAAATGAACATGTGTCATATACATACCACAATATTATGCACACTTAAAAAGTAGTGACACTTTGAGATATGCAATGACATGCATAAACCTTGAAAAACTTCAGTTGGTGAAATAAGCCAGACATAAAAAGAATATGTCATATATACTTATATGAGGTATATGTAAAGTAGTAAAATTTATAGAGATAGTACAATGATGGATACGCATAACAAGTTTCCACAAGGAATGTAAGTATTTGTAATACACACATGTACTAATAACCTAAAAGTAAAGAATCATTAAAAAATTAGCTACATAGAAACATTGCTGTGTCTATGATATCATGGCAATTCTTAAGTAGTTTCTCAATAGGTTCACCAAAGGAAAGAAGAGAAGAAATAAAAGAGGGAAGGAAGAAAGGCATGCTCTTAATTTCCAGGAAATATACATGAAAAGAATTGTAATGCTGAGCCTTCTGAGATCTGCCCAGGGCAGATGCAGCATCCCTTCACCACTAGCTCTGGAATATCTGCCAGGGCTTCCCTCCCCACAAACCTCAATGGCACTGTTACCAGTGTGGATGCCAATTTTTGACCTACACAATTTTGGAGCTCAACCAGATGTATCTTAATGATTGAGCATCAACCCAAGACAAATCTATCAAAATTAGCTCTTTTTACCCCCCTTATTTAGCATTCTGCTTCTTAAGCAAATACTCCAAGAGACAGCCTTCACTTTAGGGGAGGATTTGAGTTTCAGCCTTTTTTATTGCAGCAACTTGAGTTTTTCACATATTAAAATATTATGTGCAAAGAAAACTAAATATTGTCATGCAGAATCAGTAAACCCAAACTGGCTGAAAAGAAGTGCTAGGGTGTACCAATGACAAAAAGCTAAACAAACTTATCAAGATGTGGTGAATGAATCACACTCATTCTTAAAAACTAATTTCAGTGAAAATGATGATTTTTAAATAAAATTATGTACAGTTATAAATAAATATGCATTTTTTAAAAATATGTAAGAAAATCTGCATATAAAACCCCAAAGAGGGATGCTATTATGAACAAGTTGTGATTTCTATCTTTAAAATAGACTCATTGTAGCATACCTGATATATACAAAAACATTACACATATAAATCTGATGATGGGTGTACATTAAAACAAAGTAGTCATCACCCTCAAAAATGTTTTTGTGCTCTTTTAATGTTCTTTTTTAAAATTTAGAATATTTAACATAGGGTCTATTCATCCAATCCACCATGAGTGTTATTAACTATAAGTAGTATGTTGTATAGTAGATATCTAAAACTTACTCATTTTGTATAACTTTATATTTATTAAAAATAACTCACTTCTTCCTCTGAAAACCACCATTTTATTTTGTTTCTATGAAGTTTGACGATTTTAAATTTGTTTAGTAATTATAACCATGCAGTATTTATTCTTCTGTGACTGATTTATTTCAGTTAGTATGTGTTTTGGATCTATCTGTATTGACACAAATGATATCATTTCCTTCATATTATTTTGAAGGTATAGATCACATTTTCCATTTGACTCTGAATTAATTTTGTATTTTTACAGGGGTAAAATGTATTTTTGAGATTCTAATTTTATTTGCTTTGTATACATACTTATGAGTAGGACTCCTAAATATGTCTATTTTTTATTTACTTAACAGGGACATTCTGGTATCAAACTTGGGGCCTAGTACTTGTAAGACAAGTCTTGCACCACTGAGCTGCCATTTTTGGTCTTCTATTTTTAACTTTTGAGTAGCTTACCTGCTCCTTTCAGCAGGGTACATACCATTTTATATCCTAACCAGTAATGGCCAGGAATTTCAATTCTCCACATCCTCACTCAACAGATAGATAGACAGACAGAGAGAGAGAGAGAGAGGGAGAGAGAGAGAGAGAGAGAGAGAGAGAGACAGAGAGAGAGAGACAGAGAGAGACAGAGAGAGACAGAGAGAGACAGAGACAGAGAGACAGAGAGACAGAGATGGAGAGACTAACTATTCTACCAGGTACAAAGTGATTCCTTGTCTAGTTTTGACAGAACCTTAGTAGTCTGTAGTAAACAAATTACCCACTCACAATCACAGATATATCATAGACTCCAGGGACCCCATTTCCCATGTATTTTATGTCTCACTTGAAGTAAGTGTCTAAGTGAATAGTGAACATTAAAATATTTGCATACAAAAGTATTACAAGGATGATATAAAATACATTTATTTTTAAACTCTTCAAGATAAATTTCTTGAACTACTGATGTTAAAGTAATACTTTAATTTACATATGTAATTGACTCTGTAAGACAAAGTCTTGGTTATACTTTGGTCTAGGTTATACTTGCATCAATTTGTGATACAATAAATGCTTACATTTCTCTAATTAAGAATGTCTAAATTCTTAATTTCTAGGACAAGAGTACCTCGGATAAACACTGATTCTTTATCTTTATTCTGCATAAAGTCACTTTGCTTCATCTACTTCTCCATCTTTCTAATATTCAGGATCTCAAATATGTGGTTTCATTTCTTTTTTCTTCTCCACTTCAGAATGAACTCCACCCTACATTTTATAATCACAGCCCTTTCCTTTCTCTTTCTTCATCTCTTGTCTACCTTGAGGAAGTCCTTTTTTTATGGTTTTACTTCTTTCCTATTAAACTAAAGAAAATTAACGTTGACAAAGTCAAGTCAGAGCAGTACAATGGCAATGCTGCACCATGGATGCAAAGTCACTCTATTTCTCAAGCAACCTCAATGACATTTCAAATATATAGATACACTTTTTTTATGTCTTCACAAGTTCCACCTTCAGTTGATTTAACATAACTACATCCTGTATGAATCAGTATACAAAGTGAACATTTAAGCAAACATCATTTTAAAAAAATTCTATAGTATTGTAGTTTCATAATTCACTATATTTAATGGTAAATAAGTGTCCTTTTTAGCTCCATTATTGATTAAAAAGCTCTGTATTACATGGTAACATAACCACTAGATATATTTGTTTAGGATAAGTACAAGTGTATTACTGAGACATATAACATATGTCATATATAACCAGGTATATGAATCGTATCATATTTATGTGCATACATGCATGCATACACTTATACAATTTTCTTTCTCATAGGAGAAATGTGTAGCAACACACTGTGGCACACAGCTGTAAACCCAGCACTTGGAGGTTGAGACAGGAAGATTTCCATGAGTTCAAGAACAGCCCGGGCTATATATATTGAGTTCAAGGCCAATCTGAACTACATAGAAATACCTTGTCTCAAAAAAAATACATACATAAATTAAATAAAATAATGGAAATGTGTACATTGTTTAAAAATCACTGTCAGTCCTCAGAAATTTAAAGTAATGTCTGCACCACAGTGTTCTCCACTGAAAGTGTGGCTGAAAGAAGGTTCTGTAAATTCCTTAATGTTCTGCTTAGCATTTATACAACCCCGATATATAAAACAGCTGAGTTAATATTATGACTCTTGGTGTTACTCTCTAGGTATAAATTTTTCCAACTATATTATGACAGGATACCTGTTCCTTATTCATTTTTAATCTTTGTAATATTACCCAAGACCTTCTCTTGCAACCAATGGTCTGTTATTTTCAGTAAATAAGGAATAATTGTGGGTTTCTGAAGAAAACAATAAATAAATCAATTAAACTACCCTTATTTGAATATTTGCTTTATAAAATTCTGATTTTTATTAATGTATGATGAAAATAGGGAAGATTATAGAGATTTTGGTAAATCTCTCCATGTTCAGAGAATTTACTTGCTTATTTAAGAGCTCAAAGCTATGTTCCTCATGAGTACATTACCAAAGTAATATAGATGAGAAATTTCTGTTATGCTTTTTAAAAACTTCCTTTCCTATGGTAGGCATCAGCTGGGGATGATGGCAGACGCGTAAAATCACAGAGCACTAGAAGGTGGGAGGATTGCAAATTACAGCCCAGGCTGGACAATTCAGCAACTCAGTGAGCCTGAGGCTGTGTCCCAAAGTTAAAACAATAAATAATAAATAAGGCTGGAGATGGAGCTCAGTGAGAAATGTTTTGGTTCAATCCTGTACCTCGCACACACACATACATACATACATGCACCCCCTGCAAACACACACACACAATGATATGGCTGTTTCATGATACACTAAGACGAGGTCAGCTCTACCACTAAACTGTTCTGTGCCAAAGTAGAATCCTGATAGATTGGGTTAAAAAGCATACTGACACTAGAGTTAGACACTCAGCAAATTTCCAGTTTTGGATACCCTTCTATGATTTTTAACTGATTATCTTTAGACATTTAATATAAAATTTTGACAACAGCAAATAACTGAATACCAAAAGAATGTCATGAAGTATTTAAAATGGAATGATCCTAAGTAAGAAACGCAGTTTTAACTATCTTTAAAAATAGGGCAAACAACATTATCACTATTCTCTAAAATAGAATTAAAAGTAACAACGAAAACTTTGTAGATAGTATCATTTATATTCAAACATGAAATTGCAATATATGTTGATTATGACATATTAAGTTGGTCATATTCATTTAGGTAGCATTGTTCTGAACACCTAGTTACCATTTGTGAGCCACTGAAAGCTGCTCTTAGAAATAGATATACCCTTTTTCCACATAGTAAAACTGCATTTGAGAAATTAGTATGCGACTAAGACCACATGTTGATCAAAAGAACTATCTAGCAAAAATACTTTTTTCTCTACATTAACTTGAACACAAGTTTATTTATCTGTGTCTTTAGAACTTTATAAAAAAAAGTACCTTTAAGAATGCAGCACTAGAGATGTAATATGCCCTTCAAAGTTTGAAAGGTATTTCTTTGCATTGCCATTCTTATAAGAATTCACTCCTGAATATCAAGTTATCTCCTAGGTTTATAAGAATTGGCACTTCTCTGCTCATTCCCGGAATTTCCCTAACCCAAGTTTGAATAGTGTGATGGATTGATAACTGGTGGTCAACTCATAATACCAGCTGAACTGAATCAGCATGGTGCTGAGAGTTGATGGCCCATTTAAGGACTGTTGCTAAAATAAACAGGAGAACTGGGGAGGAAGTGTGGTGTCCTTGGTTCCCCTGGTTGTTATTTATTCTCCTGCTGCCATAGATTCTCCTGGAGGACCTTACTGAGCTTCTTTCCTGATAAAAATTTGACTGTTCTCATCATCACAGGAGCTCAGGACCTTGTTGTTGCAGAAAATGGCTGCAGTTCACTTTGGGGAAGTTCTGGTCCTTACTTCAAGCATCAGTTCCTGGCTCTAGAGGAGAAGATGGTGTTCAGTCTCCTGGAGAAGCTCGTCATGCTGGCTTCCTGATATGAACTCGGCTGCTCTCATCATCAGAGGAACTTGGGACCTCACAGTTATTGAGGATGGCTGTAGTACTTTTCAGAGGAGCACTTTATTCTGAACATTGCTTCCTGGCTCCAGCGCAGAACCCTCAACCTACTGGCACAGATCCTTGACCCTGCTCGTAAAGACTTTCTAGCTTCCACTCCTGACCTTTGGGCCTTACCAGCACAGATCTATGAAACAGCCTTGCATGAGTCATTCTCACAGGCTCTGTACCTCCAGCTGGACTTGTGGGGACACTGTCATGGGCTCTAGGTCTTCAGCCGGACTCCTGCAGGACACTGCTGTGGGAGCCAGGCCCTCAGTTGGATTCCTTAGGTCTTCCTGTGTGGACAGATTTCCTGCACTTCTTGTGTCTGACTCTTCTAGTGACTACTACAAAATACTTCAATACATATGGGCCCTGTATTGTCTTGTGCTCTTTACAATCCCTAACTACAACAAATATTGCCAAAGAGAGTATTATGTTAAGAAGGAAACAAAAACACCACTTCAACTTTGTAATACTTTTGTCCTGAAATGCTTTCATATTTATAAAAATTGGCCTCATCCGATTGAGCCAAAGGAAAGTTAATTCTGTACTTTTATGTAAAGAAAGCAAATGCATAATTTACCGGTGAAAGTCTATTATCCTATTTGAAATTACCTGTAGATAGCAAATTATCCTTACTGTAAGTCCTAAAGTAACACTGTCCATTGAAACTGAAAGAATAGTCATTTTAAGATATGTAAAGCATAAAATATTGTATTTCATCATTATACAACATAAAGGAAAAATACAATGGATTTTTAAAAATTTGTTACAGTAAAAGATACATTGCCTTTAGCTCCCATCAAAATATAACTCCTTAGTCTGAACACAATTTTCTCATCCTTCTTGCTACTTTCTGGGAAAGTTCTGGAAGTCTTTTTCTGTGAATCTTTCAATCAGTTAGTAGCATTCACCTTCCATGGTCATTTTGACTTTGGAGAAGAGTAAGAAATAACAGTGGATGAGAACCTTGGATGAGGACCCATCATGATGTTTTTATTTGACAGAAATTGCCATAAATATTTGACTAATGTGGGGGGATTAAAACTATACTCTTTAATTTTAAAGAAATATTAGAATAATAAAATACAAAGTACCATGAATCGCCTTCAAAATAATCTCCCTTACTTTGAGCACACTTACCTCATTGTTCTTGGTAATGTATCTTTCACAGTAATAAATTTTAAAATTTAAATATTTACCATACTTGTCCATCGTGCAATATCTAACATTCTGTAATTTTTCCATTTTCCCTGTTTTATTTGTTTGCATAAAATGAGCAGTACTAAATGTTGTCACACATTACACTCAGTGAACTCATTCCTAATTTTTAAGAACCACCAGTAACCCTATAGGATCCAGATCAGCATACAACATAGACAAAATTTCATTTAAAATCTCTATGGAAATTTGTTGTATTTATACTTCGCTGCATCATTATAATCTTATTAATGGTTCTTTAGAAGCTCAATTTTTCAATTTTTGCACTAATAATTTGACTTAAAAGTACAGTGATACCAGCTTATGTATCAAATGCTTATAAAATAAGACATAGGAGAGAAGAGGAAAAATTGAATGAAAGGTATTTATTATACCACAGGACGTTGGTTAATGACAATGTAAATGTAACCCCACCCTCTAAATCTTCAAACAAATAATTACAGACAGAATTAGAATTTTCTTGTATTTTATAAGTGATTCAGAAACTTTTGTAAAAAAATCTATGAAGACTTAAACAAATTTATGATGGATAATAGCAGTCTCTCACCACACTTGACACAACAAAAGGAAATCATAAAACAAGTAATAGTGAAGTTATAATTAAAGTAATGGTGTATTTTAACAATGTTCTATGGCATTTCTGGCTCCCTGTTGTATCAGTTTAAAAACTGAAACGTAGGGGCTGGGGATACAGCTCAGTGGCATTTAAAAAAAGCCTGAAAGGTATTCCATTTTTCATATTAAAAGTAGCAGTAACTGCATGTTTTCCTCTTACAGTGAATTTTGTTTTAAAAAAGAAAAAAAGAGACCTTTCTCAGCATTGCTAAAAAAGGTATAGAAAATTTAATTCTAAACATAATGTCAAGTCAAACTTTCCTATGGCATGGTATGTGTACTGTTTGTGTTCAAGGCAGTCCTCCTTCCCTCCCTGCTTACCATGGTCTGGCATTTTTCCTCACCACCTATAAGGGCTACAGCCGTCCAAACTTCATTCTACTTCAGCTGCCAAGAACTGATGGCTTCCCCTAGTGCCTAAAGCCATTTCTTTCCAGCAATGCAGACAGGAGAGAGAAAGCAAAACTTTCAATGAAGAAATGTCATCTTACGTTATGGCACACCACCAAAACTATTCTCTCATTTTCCACAAAGGTATTCTGCTGAGCTCTTTCTCATACATCTTTATATTAAAAATTACTCTCATAAAATCCTATAAAATCTAATTTACTATTACCTTGCCACCTCAAGTGGTTCTCTAACTCTATGTAAGAAAGATGTCGCAATGCTTTTGTGCAAAATAAATGATCTAACTTGTAACAGGACCATCACTCAGTATACAAATATATTGCAATATTGCACAATAACCACAATTTAGCAAAATCCCTAATGACAATTCATGAAAGAATTTAGTCCTTCAAGATGAAACACAATTACCAAAATTTTATCCAGCACAAACTACAACAATGACAAAATCATGTGGTTGGCCACATAACTAAATAAACAAAATCATTAAAAAATAGTCTCCTAGTTGAAAGCTAAATTTAACCAAAAATGAAAAAATATATATTTGTTAAGTTAGTATCTTTTAGTACTCTTGAAAAATAAAGGGATAAGGAGTTTTATTGTTGCAAAATATGCATATAGTAAACACATATGTATATGTATATACATGTAAGTTATATGTACAAACATATTACATACAGTTTACTGCATTATCACTAACCAGCATAAACTTTGAAGCCTCCATCGCTCTCCTTGGCATGGTGACGGGTCTTCACAACCCACATTTGCCACCGAGCCTCACTCAGTGAGTGCTTTGTGCTTGTGAGACTTTTGCCCCTTGCCCCTGGAGTAGACATCAGGTCACGTGGACACTCAATCCATGACCTCAGCTTCACCTGACCAAACTTCTGTCACCAGGGCTCACTCTGGTATCCATACTTATTAAAAAATAAAATGTAAATTTAGTAGTTACTGAGTGATCTTCAAATCACTGGTAAAAGATACAGACTTAATAATGTTAACACTGTAAAGTAGTAGTCACTCATACTAAAATTAGATTAGTTTATGCACTTCAATTTTTTCTTAAAGTATATTTTAATACAGTGGTAGTCACTACTTCCTAAGAATATTATATTTCATTTATTCTTGAAATTTTGTAGCTTGATGATACTTCTGAAAAACGAGACTTCATCTCAGGATATTTTAATTTTACCTCCTCAAAATCATAGCACAGCGTTGTAATCATACTTAATATTCATTAACTAAAAAAACCTGAATTACAGAATATATATATTTCCAGGGTTTGTGAGTACTATGATGAAATGACTCATATCTCTGTATATTTTTACATGCATATCAACAAACCTACTGCTCCATGCCAGATACTATTCTGGAAACTGGATTAACAATAGAGACATAATATGGGATCTTTCAGGGCACTTGTATGCAAACCTGAAAAATACTTAGATGCCATAGTAAATGCTATGAAGGAAACCAGAAAGATATCAAGAGCAAGACTAAAAGGAGACAACTACTATGACAAAGCAATCAAGAATGATCTGTCTGAGACTGAGACATTTGAGCTGAGATGTGGTTTGAGTTAGTCATCCAAAGATAGGAGGGAAATAGGTCAGCACCGAGGACAGCATGTGGAAAGGCCTTATGGAAGTGACATTGCTTCATGTGTTCTAGTACTAAGAGCCCCTGGTGGCAGGAGCACTTACATGAGGGGAAAATGTTGAGGTTGGAGAGAAGCAAGGTTCAGAGAGTCAACTGTATAGGGCAGGAAGGAATTTGCAGTTAATGTTCAACAATCTTGGTGTCTCAGTGTTTTCTTGTTTTTCAGAGTTGTCATGGACCAAGGAATACTGGGAAATGAATTATGGAATTAGTCTCTCTGGAGACTAATGTGATGGTTGTAGTAGGACTCCAGGTAAACTAAGATAATGACATAAACGTACTTAGGGGCAGTGTAGATCTAGAAAGGAGGATGGAAAAGATAAAATGAGAAGTCTAATAGAACAGAGGTATATTTGGGAAAGAAGGCTTGATAGACTATATGCAGGCTAAATAAAGATGAAATGTGACCACAAAGAAGAGACAGTAATGAAAGGTAACTTCATCACTCAGTGTATGTGAGACAGTTTAAGGGATAATCATAAACTATCACCACTAGGATATCTAGAAAGAGTCCATTATGTTAAGAAAGTTTATCTCCTTTACAAGGCATGACTAATACGTCTTAGAAAAGTACCATGCCCAAATGATTGATCATTTTTTGTGCCTAGATCTTGTCACTTGAACAACTAATTCTAAGATAACAATATGCAATATATTAACTAATGTTAATTTCCTAGTATTGTTTAAAAATTCTGTATCATTCCTACCCTTTTTTTGTTTTGCTTTTTAAAATAAAAAGTACCACGCCATTTCAAAGTCATTTACATATCTAGTAACAATAGAATTTAGAAAAACATATTTTTATTAACTGTACAAATGCAAAATTCTTTTTTCCTTGCCTCAAAGAAAATGCCTTAGATATTAAATACGGTGAATATAACTTCACTGATTCTCCCTCTGAATTTTCCTTTGCTGGCAAAATTCACCTCAGCAACAAGTAGCAAAAACACAGAAGCATTACAACAGGATAGATCCCATGATTCCTGTGTGCCTGGGGAATAAGAAGCCACAGAGATGCTCTGGGCAGAGAGCCAGAACTGACTCAGCTGTCTTCTGTGGAAGCATCAGGTACCCTGTGGGCCCGGCTCTGTATTATAGAAGCCTCCATAAAATACGTTACTGTGGTCCATGACCTCACAGTGGTTCACTTCCACAAGGAAGCCTCTCTTTAAATACTCATAAAATGTAGAATAAAATAAAATAAAATAATAAAAAAATTATAAATGAAAAACAGTATCTGAAGCTAAACTACTGTCAATTACCTAAATGTCCTCCATTATATCAAAGGCCATGTTTTGTGCAGCGTTTTGTTTTGAATGAGCTACTCAAACAATCTGAATCCTCAGTCTAGAGATCAGACAAAACTGGCTTTCAATAATTTTTTTTTTAAAAATACTACTTACTATTTTTAAGGAAGTAAATTTTAGTTTTGATGCTTTAAAATCCACAGGATAAGAATTCAGAGACTTTCAATAAACTAGGCAATTTAATAACTGAATTTGGCTTGCAGATAACATATACACAGGTTTTATTGATAATAAAACATATTTAAAGTTAGTAAAATGAAAAAAACCAAGATTTAAAAAAGCTTTCTTGTGTCCTGAGGAAAAAAAGAATAGAAAAGACTATTGAAAACCTTTCTGAAAATAACTGCACTTCCCAAAGCTGCCTTCACCCTCAGTAACTGAAAATCTATTCTTTCTTTAAAATCACTTTCATTTGATTTTTATCTTATTGAAATAAACTTTTTCAAAATTCCCCTAAGCTTTTTGCTCATGAAAATTGCTCTTATTTTCAGAAGAGGCGTAGTTTGTTATAAATGCAAACAATTTTTGTAAATGCTACAATTGTGTGTTAAATTTACAACTACCACAAAAACTGCCATTGAAGTGATTAATTTGATCATCTTTCTTTGTTCTTACGTCTTTCAGTGAAGAACGAAAATACCTTTTTTTTTTTCTAAAAGTGCATGAAAGTTTCAGTTGAAAGGGATAAAACGTTAAAACAAGTCTCAATCTTGTTTAAATATCGCTGGAGAGCGCTTATTTGCTTAAAGAAACAGACCACCGCGTTGAGAAAGACGAAGAAGCGGTCCTGAGTGTTACTGGCGTCTGTGAAGTACTGGGGCGCATCCCCGTCCCCCACAGGTCGCACCCGCGAGGCCAGGCTGCGCGCTGCGCTTTGTGGATGCGCAACACTGCGCACGCTTTTGGCAGGTAAAGAATTATGAGCAGACCCTGGTACTGAACTGCATCTAATAGCGTCGCGAGGGTAGACAAAAATAAAATAAAATAAAAAATAAACTCCTGTGCATGGATGTGTACTCTTCCGGTACACACCCAGAACCTGGTAGCAACCCAGAGTCGGAACCAGCACAGCAGCGGTTTTGCTATTGAAACAGCTGCCTTTCCAGCTTCTTTCCCCCCTTTGCGGAAATCACCCCACAAAGCTTCCTTCCTGAACTTCGCAGGTGGCGTAACACAGAGAGATCAAACCAGGGCGCAGGAGAGGGACACAGGTGGGTGTGGCAGCTGGCGCGAGGACTAGGGCGAGGTTAGCAGCTCCCCTTCCCGCCCACCAGAGGAGAACAAGGAAAAGGACGCACTTACCGGCGACCTTGCCCACGGACGTGCCCACCTGCAGGGTCCGGCCCGGGGCAGAGCGCCGGGGCGCAGGGAAGCGGTCCCCGCTCGCGGGCTCTCAGCTTCTGCGTCCTTCTCTTTCACTGGGATCCTGTGGTTCGGCCGACACCTGCCACCGCCGCCCAGCGGTACCCAAGCTGGCCCAGCCCGGCCTGCCGACCCCGAAGCAGGCTGCCGCCGCTGGAGCGCGGGCGAGGGCTGCACAGCACTGAGCCCGGCTTCCAAGGCGCGCCCCGGGAGCCCGCCACCCCGCCCTCCGCGGGCACCGCTCCGGCTCCCTCTGCACCCGCCCTCCGCGCCGGGTCCCCACCCCTCGCTCCTTGCTCCACCCTGCGAGCTGCGCAGGGCGTGGATCGAGCCCCAGGGCGGCGGAGGGATGCGGCAGTCTCGCCCCCCAGCGCTTGTAGCGGGCGGAGGAAGGGTCGCCAAAACCGCGCGGTCACCTCATTGGGTGGGGCGTGTGCGTGTGCGCGCGCCTGTGTGACCAGCAGCCAGAAGAGCCCTGTCTGCCCTCATTAGCCCCTTCCTTCCTGCTCTGCAGAATCTGGTAACATTTCCGAGAAGCCACTTTGTGGATTGGTGGCAGAGGCAAAGAAAAACTCCGGGAGGAGGGAGGTGGAGACCTATGGCCAAAGCCTGGAGCTGTGGGAGTGGTTTATGGAGCCATGCAGCTTCCCCTGGCCTGTATCCTCTGGGCCCTGGGCTCTGGGCTTTGTGGCTG
Organism: Cavia porcellus; assembly: GCF_034190915.1. Lineage (NCBI taxonomy): Eukaryota > Metazoa > Chordata > Mammalia > Rodentia > Caviidae > Cavia > Cavia porcellus. The sequence goes on from NW_026947495.1 coordinate 54,872,327, forward strand.
GGAATTTGGTACCTGTCCCACGGTTTTGTCTCTGGAGAGTGGGGTGGTGCCGCTCAAAACCCGTCTTTAGGCTGTGATTTTTGTTTTCTTCTTTATAATCGATTAGGCTGCCGCCTTCCAGGCAGGCTAAGAATGCATTTTCTTTAGAGGGTGGAGTGAGGAGTCAGAGGTAGTCACAGGTGGGGAGGGAGAGCCGGAAGAACTTATGTTTTCCCAAACTTGGAATCAGTCTATGTGCACCATCAGCCAGTCATACGGGTTCTGGATCCCAGAGTTGGATAGAGGCAAATGTGCAAAGAAATCTTTATAATTACGTCTATGTGCGTATGCCTGTGTTCCACAGGAGCCTTTGAGGAAAAGCAATGAAAACAAGATTCAATTAGCTTTCTCAAAGAGAAACAGGAAATTTCCACCACGGGAAGACGTCAGCTTGTAGCATCAAAAGGCAGACCATTCTGAAGTGTTAACACTGGTAACAAACGCTTGCAGCTACTGTATATTGTTCCCACATCTTCAGTCCCGAAAACCCCAAAGTCTACCTTTATTGACACTTTGTGAGCTTCTAAGGTTTGCCCTGGAGCTTTGGATCCTCTAAACTTGCATCATAAAAGTATAATTGAGAGAAGGAAACGTTCAGTTTCTGTGGTTCTACTACCCAGTGAACTGAGTCACTTGGGATAATCTTCAGTGCCACGCAGAATAAATCATTTCAGATACCCTTCAAGACTGGACATTAAATTTGGGCTCTATTTCAGCCAACCAGATTATGAAGGCATGGGTTTCTGCAATAACCCAGCAGCTAAAGGAGAAGACATTCTTTCAAGACACTTAGAAACTTTTAATTTCTTTATGTGTGTCTGGAGCTGAGAATTTGAATCTTGTGATCCTATGTTCCTTTATCGATTTGCTCTCACAGTTAGACGACTTTAGATTTTCTATGAATATTTTGCGGTCATTGTCTTCCTTCACTAGTTTGCCCAGAGATGCAGAGATCAACCTGCTAGCATCGTTATGTTGCCCACTCTGCCAAAATTACTCAGGAGTGTCATATTCTTTACACCTCACAAGTGGTGAATTAGTATGCTCGGATTCACATTGCATATTACTCTAAATTGCTCACACCAGAGGCTATCAAAATTCCCCAGTGTCAGAAGAGATCATGACTTTAGGACTTTAGGATTCTTCAAGTTAGCCAACATCAGGAACCACTAGTCATTAAAGAATTTCATTTTTATAATTCTGTTTCTCTAGAGGCACTCCTGATACCAAAATCTGTATTATTCAGTGCTTACTAGATAAACAGATTTAAATCAAGATATACAAGTATTAAGAATTTACAAAACTGACTTACAATGTCCATCCGCAGGGCGGTCTGTGCACTGGACGTAACTATCTGTGCTGCCAAATGCTTGGGACTCATTGTGGTGTCCTGTGCAGTTCGGCAGTGGAGCGAGCACTGAAGGGTTTGCACTACAAGCTGGGAGACAATGTCTAGGGTGCAAATGAAGACTAGTGTTCCGGGAAGAAGCAGAAGCCAGCCTTCCTTCTCAGTTTCCCTTTTATTCCATTCAGGTGGCAAGTGTATTGGGTGGTATCACTCACATGCAGGGTGGATCTTCTGTGTTTAGTAAATCCTTCCAGCCACGCCCAGAACTATGGGGATCCAATTAAGATGGACATTCCTTACTCAAATTGACAGGATCAGATAACTATCACAGATTAGGGTAGAATGTTTGAGAAAAGGGAAACAATGAAATGAATATTTCATGAAATGAATATTTGTAGATTATCAGTGAAGAGCTCTGAAGGTCTTAGCAACAGGATCTAAGACAGAGAGGCTGGGCAGTCTACCTAAGCCTTGTAATCAGAACTGATTAGTTATTTGTGTAAATCCTCACAGTCTGTATTCCAAAACTGGTATTTAAAAATTCCATAGTGAAACTGAGGAGTTGGCACAGTGGCATAAGTACTTGCCTGGCAAGGGTGAGGGCCTGAGTTTGATCCCCGGTACCAAAAAATAAAAAACATTCCACACTGAAATATTTGTCATGTAAATTATAATTAGTTAAGGCTTATCCTGAAAAAAAAAAAAAAGATTTTCCATTTAGTGGATATTTTTCTTTCCACTAATAATTATTGGTTATTTTTCTTTCTTTCTTTGGTTTGCTTCCAGTTTATTTGGCTGCTTTTACCTTGTATTTTAAGCACTTTAGTACACTCAACTTTTCATAGAAAGGATAAAGAATAAAAAAATGAGCTATCTTTAAAACAATGTATTTATATAGTGAGGAATGTGATGTCAAAAATTTCAAATTGGAAACTTCTTTAGAAATCTGAAGTAACTTTCTCTTCAAAATTATGACATTTAAGAATATACAATTATATGAAATATAGTGAAGCCAATTTGAATGATAATACTATGAAGTATAATGTACATTACAATCATTAAGTACTGCAAATCTCTTGGAATCCATTTTGCTTTTTAGCTAGTGAGTCTGATGATAACAGAGAAGTAGTCTAAGCTTTATTCCATAGGTTAATACTTTTTAATCAATGTTGCACTTTTATAAGCTTTGAAAACCTAATTTCTTGTACAAAGTAGGATGCTTATGGTGCCTTTTAATCACATTTTTGTTTACCTTCAAAGTAGCCTGAAAGCTTCCTAAAATAATCTTCTAGTGGAAGGCACTCTAACTGACACAGATGAATGTCATGAGCCAACCTCCCTTGATTCCACTAAGTCTAGTTGTCTAGAGCATCCTGTCTGGCTGGAAGGAACAATCTTCCTCTCACTCTCCAGATTTAACTTTGTGGTTTTTCTGGAATCAGAGGATTGGTCTCCAAAGCATAAATGAACTACAAAGCATAAAAGTAATTGCAATTATAAAGTGCTTATGCTGAATCAATCAAAGCAAAAACCACATTCTTAAATAAATAAATAAATAAATAAATGTCAAGATGCATAGGACTAAAACTCTGTTCTCATCTGATATCTAAATTTTCTGCAAAGGAAGGCAGAATGCATTATGTAGCTGCTACCAAGAGGGGAATATTTGACACATAATTCTCATGGAAAAGCTTCAGCACATGGCTTGCATAAAACCCTATCTTGGGATCCTGAGAGGACTCAGCCGTGGTCTACAGCATGACCCCAGAGAAAAAGAAACTATAGGTTCAATTGCTAAAATGTCTTAAAAGAGTATTGGAGCTGGTGTTAAAGAACAAGGAGGGTCATTTAGGATCCCGTGTGGTCCCTAAAAATGTCAACCTAAGCAAGTTGAGGAACATGAAGTATGAGAACATAGGAGTTTATTCAACCCAAAGTGAAGATGATCCCCTGGGAATCAAATTCTAGTTAACCAGAGTAAATATTCTGAAACAACATCCAAGTCAGCTTTATGAACTTGAAAACAGAGAAAGAAAAAAGTTGCTGCAAACCAGATCATACAGTTTCATAGGTCAACAAAAATAGCACAGTTCATTGATTGAGTGCTGGTCACTTATGTTATACATTCCAGGTAAAAATTGTGATCAAACAAGAACAAGTGATTTTCCAAGTAATTTTTTACTCTAATGACAGTGTATTTATAACTAGAAATTGATGTGGTTAAAGATTAAATTAACCAGCTCATGAGACTTTGGAATCTAAAAGACCTAAATTACTTGCCTAGATTATTAAAATACCTGGATTAATTCATATTTACCTGGCCTGATAAGAGTTTGCACTCTCTCTTTCTTGTTATTTATGTTTTTGCGACAGAATGATCCTAAGTCTGGCAATACTTTTTTCATAAATATAACAAGTGCTCCAATGAGTTGAAAAGAGCCAGTTTGTTTTAAAGATACAAAAGGGATTTAAAAAAAGCATTTAAAAAAATCCCCAAAGACAACTGATGATTTCAAAAGTATAGTACTTTCCTTGTAAACCACAGAGGGAAAGAACTATAGAAAAGTACCTGATTACTTAACATTAGACGAGGTCATGTTAATTTATGTAAGAATCAAGGCAACAAGAACTTAACTTCCATGTCATTTTAACATGATCTGCTTGGCAAATTTGCATGTATTTCTTTAGTTCTTTTTTTTTAATGGAAGTTCAGGTAAGCCACCTAATTTCATCTTGCTGATATGAAACTTCACTGTATGCAACTTCAATTTGATTTTTAACCCATAACAGGAGATTGATACAAAGCAAAACAGCCTGTAATGTTTATTGAATAATACTGGGGAATGTAGTTATTTGGCTCATTTCATCTTTACATAGCTCTTAGAGGTAAGAAATCTTATTATCATTCCCTTGTTTCAGGAAAGATTACTAGAAGATGAGAGACTGGATAACTTGGCCAAGGACACACAATTAATATATGCAACATCCAAGGTGTCAAATTATGTAACCTACTCTGGAGCCTGTGAGATTAAGCATCTTGCTATAGTACACCTATCAAGAAATGATTATTCTGTCTTATAAAGACATTCATGCATTTAGAAAAGTTTGGCCAGGCCATATTTATAGATTAAAAATATAATTTGATATATGTAGAAGAACAAGATGAATCGATCTCTTTGTAGTTTGCTCACAAATACATAACTCAGACATGAAGTTAAGTACTTCATAATATGGTAGCTAGAACACCAAAGCTGTTTGCTAACCTGTTACTTACTGTGTCTCTGAGCTGAATTTCTGATTTCTGTATATGGTTTTCTCTTCTCTAAGTAGGACTTCTGGGAAAATCTCAGAGTGGTGAACAGCCTCTCTAAAATTTGGTGCTCAGATGTTAAATATCCCAATGTATGAAAGAGGTGAGGAAAGTGGGTCTCTGAGACTGAGAAAGGATCTGAGGTGAGAATTGAAGCCCATGGGATGCACAAAGACAGAGACCTCAACACAGAAGGAGGTGAAAAGTGGTAAATTTTCCATGAGCCCTGACTCACTGCATGGAAGGGGCAGTTCAAGCCTGCAGATGCACTGCTTGCAACTGCAGAAACTTCCATGAGAAATGTACCAGTGAAACAACAGTGGGTTTAGTGGACTACACTGGCTGGTGAGTTATTTGGATTCAGATATCCCCCCAGGAAAGGATGACTGACTGTTGCCTTTCTGGAGAGGCACCAGTTGAAATTGGAACTCAGAGAGTTTGGGCCATCTAGCAACTCCCAGGGTGAGAGTGAGGCAGAACTGAGTTCTATTCAGTAGGAAATCAAGGAAGTGATTTCAAGCCAGCTGGGAGCCAAGACCAAGCCACCAAGAGACATACAGAATGTTACAGGCTGAACACACCAGATTCCAGTCTCACCGTCAGAAATTAGTAAACTTCAGTGGAAGTAAAGGTGCAGATTTGTTGGGACTATCCACTACCATGTCATAAATCTACAACTGGTTTGCCAGGATTAATCAACATGGATATGGGCTCTGTCTGCCCACCTTGTCTACCAGCAAAGACATGCTCCAATGTGGGTATTTTTCTTCTTCTTCTTTTTTTTTCCTTGACTGTTCTTGTTTTGATGAGTCTGAGCATTATTTCTAGTTTTTGGTGTTGTTATTGTTGTTCTGATCTGTTTTTATTTTTTCTTTCTCTCTTTCCCATCTGTCTTCCCCTGTTTCCCAAAATGCATATAATCTTCATTTGCTCCTAGCCTAAATTCTAATCTTTTCTTCTTCTTCTATTTATCTATTCCCCTCCTGACCTCTTTTAAATTTTCCCCTGAGGGAAAATCAGTATATTGAGAGCATATTAATTGTATGCAATTTTCTAGTTTGTGTAAGATTTTGTTATATAAGCACAAAACCAGTTTATATGGTTAAAATGGAAAAATTAACTTACCACAGTTTGTCATTTGCTAGAATGTATTGGACGTTATTGCTTTTACTGGTTACACTACGTTAGCAAAGGGAACATAATTGTTTATACAGCTATTTTTCCTTTAGGTCATAAATAATGTAAAGCAGCATGAAAGAACCAAAGGGTAAGCCAGATAGGGAGAAATCTCTCAGTCTAAATAAACTGAAGAGGGAGGACTTTGCGACACATTCAAACCTAAAATCCAGCTATGCAAGAAAGACATCTCTGAGAAGTAGTCACTTCATAAATGTTCTCAATATTAGCAGAAAAGCTACCTGTCATAAGCAATTTACAAATATCAACTCAGGAATTAAAGTGAAAGAAAGAAAGACAAAATGAAAGCAAGATGCAATGCTAGACTTCCATTTTGCCAAAGGCAAACCCAGGGAGTGATGGAAAGCCACCCAACTGAACTTCCTGAAGTAACAGCAGAAGTAACAAAGCAAATGAATGAGTCTCCAGAAAAAATCAAATCATAAATAATATCACAGGTGACTGCAAACAGGGTGACTATAATGAAGGGCATAGTTACAGACTCTAGAGCAGATACAGATAAAAAATAGAGGAGCCTAGGAAAATGAAGGAAACTATGAATGGCTAACATAGGAAAGAAATGGAATCCACAAAACAGGTTCAAACATATCCAGTAGATTAAAATTTCCATTGACAGTATATGCTGCAGAATGAACCAATGTGAGGACAGAATATCAAATAGAGAAAACAAGTTTCTGGTTAATTACCATGACAAGAAAGATTTCTTTAAAAAAGCAAGCAACCACAAAAAAACTTATCTCATCTGCTAGATGAATAATTAAGATTGACTGGAGCAAAAAAAAAAAAAAAAACCCAAAAATAAGAAACAACACAAACAACTTAAAAACTCTATTCACAGAAGTAATGGCAGAAAACTTCCCAAGTATGAAAAATACAATTTGACATATAGATAAATGAAGCATATAAAAATCCACTTATCTATGATCAAAAAAGTCGCCATCAAGATACATAATAGTCAAGATTACAGAAGATACATAATAGTCAAGATTACAGAAATTCAACACAAGAACAGAATATTAAAAGCTGTTTGAGAAAAGAAACAGATCACCTATAAAGGAAAGTCAATCAGAATCAGGACAGAATTGTCAACACAAACATTCAAGTCAAGGAGAGCTTTAGAGGGAAGCACTTCAAATACTAAAAGAAAATAACCTTCAACCCAGATTGATATACTCTGCAAAATGATCTTTCAAAATAAATGGAGAAAAATATATATTCATAACAAAGGACATGAGAAGAAATTCATGGCCACCAAACCAGCACTCCAAAATATTCTGAAGGACAGTACAAAAATAGATAACAAGGACTACAACTCCATGAACCCAAACAGAATGAATTTACCACAAAAGACAAGCAATTAAGTAAAAGGGTTAACCATCAACAGGAAAATAACATGCTCAGGATAAATCAATACATATCAGTTATAGCCATCAATGTAAATGGTCTCAGTTCATCAATCAAAAGAAATAGATTGGACTGGGGATATAGCTCAGTGGTATAAGCACTTGCCTGGCAAGCACAAGTTCCTGAGTTTGATTCCTGGTACAAATAAAATAAGAAAAAGAACCAGACTGATATAATGGATCAAGAAGAATAATATAACAATATGCTGTATAAAAGAAACACATTTATTTCAAAAAGAAATTCACAGACTGAAAGTTAAAGGATAATAAAACAATACTCCATGAAACAGGTATCTGGAATAAAGGAAAGGTAGATATTCTATTGGTAGACAAAGTGGATTTTAAATCAAGACTGGTTAAAAGAGACCAATAAAGTTTCTATTTCTCTGCAAAGGAAACAATCCAAGAGGAAGAGATAACAATCATAAATATATATGCACCAAATACCAGTGCACCCAACTATATAACATAAATATTAGTGGGCACAAAAAATTGAATAACCACTAATACTATTTTAATACCCCACTACCTCACTATCATAAATAGACAGATCTACTAGACAAAATAAACCAATATGGAAACATCGCAACTGACAAAACTTTTGAACAAATGAACATAGTAGATATCCGCGGAGAGTTACAGCCCACAGCAACAACAAAAAATACATATTTTTCTTAGCAGTGCACAAGATAGTCTCCAAAATAGACCACATGCTAACTGACAGAATGTGCTTAAGTAAATGTGAAGGAACTAAAATTATCCCATGCATATGATCAGACCATAGTGCAATGAATTTGGAAATCAGTGGTAAAAGAAATCACAAAAACTTCATAAACACATGAAATTAAATACTTCCCTCCTGAACAATGAATAGGTACAAATGAAATTAAAGAAAAAGTTAGACAGTTTCTACAGTTAAATGATAATACCAATGCAATATAATAAAACTTATGGGACATAATGAAAGCAGTCCTATAAGGGAAATTTATAGTGGTGAATTTCCATATCAAAAAATAAGCCAGGTATGGTGGCTCACACCTGTAATCCCAGCACTCAGGAGGCTGGGGCAGGAGGACTGTTGCAAGTTCGAGACCAGCCTGGGCTGCAAAGTGAGCTCAAGACCAGCCTGAACTGCATAGTGAGACCCTGTCTCAAAAAGACAAAAAATAAAAATAAAAAAAAATTAAAAACAGAGTAAGCTAAATACAAAATAAAACAAAAACGGGGCGGGGGGGGACCCATTCCTTTCAGACAGAGGTTTTCTTTCTCTCAATAAATATATTCTGCTCTTAATCTCAGTCGTTCCTAAAATTATTCTTCAAATTTAGAGTCCCACCTTATGCCCACCTCGTGAATTTCCATTTTCCCCCATCTTGGACTCATCTCACCTTGTGGTTTGACTCTTTTTTTTTTTTTTTTTTTTTTTAATCGGTACCAGGGACTGAACTCACAACCGCACACTTGTAAGGCAGGCGCTTATGCCACTGAGCTAAATCCCCAGCCCCCTGTGGTTTGACTCTTAAGTCCCTAGAAAAGACAGTCTTTGGCAACCCACTCGGGACCTCTTTTCTCTCTCAGAAAGAAGCTATTTTTCCTAAATAAATATATTACACTCTAAAAAAATCGAAAGCAAAACAAAATGCTGAACATCAAGCTTCTGAAAAAGAAGAACAAGTCTAGCTCAAAACTCAAATGAGTGAGGAAATTATAACTATCGGAGCAGAAAATAACGCAATTGAGGCTTAAAAAATACAAAGAATCAATAAATCAAATTTTGGTTATTTGTAAGATTAAGTAAAATTGACAAACCCTAGGCCAACTTTATCATAAAAAGAAAAGAAAAGACTCAGATCCTTGAAATCAGTAATAGAAATTGTGAAATCAAAAAAAAATTCTGCAAAAAAATCCAGAAGATAATTAATACCTATGCTGAGAATCCATATTCTAATAAGATCGAAAACATATAAGAAACGGAAAGATTCCTAAATACCTATAAATTATCAAAGCTGAATCAAGAAGATATAAAAATTCTAAATAAACCAATATCATTCAATGAAGTTGAAGATGTAATTAAAAATCTATTAACAAAGTAAGCCTCAGGTCCTGATGGATTCACTGCAACATTCTACAAGAAATTTAGAGAAGGTATAATGCCACTATTGCTGAAATATTTGATGAAATTTAAAGGGAAGCAATACTTCCAAATTCATTCCTGGAAGCAAGCATTACACTAATACCAAAACCAGAGAAAGATCAAACCAAAAACAAGAATTACAAGCCAATCTCTCTAATGAATGTAGATGTAAAAATCCTCAATCAGATACTAACAGAATGCAGTAAAAAATCAAGAAGATTATACACCATGACAAAATAGGGCTTATCACAGAGATGCAGGGATGTTTTAACATCACAAATCAATAAATCTATTAAACCATATTAACAGAGCCAAGGAAAAAAACATATAATCATCTCAATAGATGCAGAAACAGCTTCTGACATGGTCCAACATCCATTCATAATAAAACAAAAACCATACAGAACATTGGAAAAAATAGTGTTTTTTAGTCATTTATCATTAGTAGTAAAAGGCCAAAAATCTGAAATTTTTTACTCTAAAATCAGGAACAAGGCAAGGATGTAAACTGTCACCATTCTTAGTCAACATAGCTCTGGAAATATTATCCAGAGCAATTAGACAAGAGAAAGAAATAAAAATTATAGGGATAGGGAAGGAAGAATTTCAATTGTTATTAGCTGCTGGTGACATGATACTCTACAAAGAAGACTCCAAAAACTCCACTAAAAGATTTCTAAATTTAATAGCTAAATTTAGTAGTGTATCTGAATACAAAGTCAACACTCAAAAAAATAGCACCGCTGTACACAAATAGCAATGTCAGTGAGATAGCAATTAGAGAAAATACTTTACAAAATAGCATCTAAATAAATGAAACATGTAGAAATCAGTCTAAGGAAGCAAAAGAACTTTATGTTGAAAACTATGGTACCCTGAAAAGGGAAATTGAAGACAATATCAGAAAATGGAGCAATATCCCCTGTCTATAAGTAGAGGGAATCAATGTAGTGAAAATGACCATACTTCTAAATTACTATATAATACCACATCAATAAAATACCAATAAAATATCTCATGAATTACATAAAACAATCTAAAACTTCATTTGGAACCAAAAAGAGACCTAGAATAGCAAAAGCAAGTCTAGGCAAGGCAAGGAACATCATAATCCTTGACTTGAAATTTTATTACAAAGCTACAGGAATAAATTTGTCATAGTATTAGCCAAAAAAAATCTGAGGATCAATGGAACAGATTAGAACACACAGAAACTACTGCAAACATAATTATCCACATTGTCTTTGACTAAGTGAGCCAAACACTTTCATTAGAAGAAAGTATCTTCTTTAATAAGTGGTACTGGAAAAACTGGTTTTCTACATGCCTAAGACTAAAACTAGGTCCATATCATTCAACATGCACTAACCTAAAAACTGAAAGAGATTAAAGATATAAATAGTAAAACAGAAAGCCTAAATCTGCTGGAATAAATGATAAGTAGGACTATTGAAGACACAGATACACATATATACTTTATGAACAAAAATCTGATCACAGAGGTAATATCACAAAGCCTCAACAACTCAGATCTCATCTTATTAAAAAATTTTGCACAGCAAAGGAAGCCACCAACAGAATGAAGAGACATCGCATAGTGTAGAAAAAATTTTCCAACTGGTCCTCAGACAAAGGAATAATATGTGGGATTTTTTTGTAGTCAGAGATTGCAAAGGAAACAATTTAATACAGGACACAAAATTTATTGAGTGGTAGAAGTCAGAAAGTTCAGATGTATGAAGGATCTGTGTTAGATTGAGGGTTCTGCCCTGAAGCCAGGAGGTAATACTCAAAGTAAGAACCAGGGATCCCCCAAAAGTATCACAGTCATCTACAGCAACAGAGGTCCCAAGCTCTTCTGATGATGAGAAAAGCCAAGTTCATATCAGGAATCCAGCATGACAAGCTTCTCCTAGAAATTAAACAACACATCATCTTCCCCTCCAGAGCCAGGAAGTGGTAAAGTAAAGATCAGAGCTCCTCAAAAGTGAGCTATAAAAAAAAAAAAAAAAAAAAAAAAAAAGTGAGCTATAGCCATTCTCAGAGACAGTAAGGTACTGAGCTCCTCTGACAATGAGGAAAGCCAAGTTCCTATCAGGAAAGAAGCTTGACAAGCTCCTGCAGAGAAACCAACAGCAACAGAAGAATCAGTAACACACAGGAGAACCAACACCACCACCTCTTCCTCTCCAATTTTTCCTTTTTATTTCGACAACAATCCTCGGGTCCATCCATCCACACAACACCATACTAATTCAGTTCAGCTGGTATTATAAATTGACCATAGCTGTCAACTCACCACAACAATATAAAGAACTGAGAAAATTAGACATCCAAAATTTAGAGACACAGTCCAAAGATGGCACCTGAAATGAATAGCCAATTCTCAAAGAAGTAGAAATGTCAAATATATATATGAAAAAATGGTCAGCACCAATGATCATTTGAGAGATGCAAATTAAAATAACACTGATATTTCATCTCATTCCAGGCTATTATAAAAAAATCCACCAATAATAAATGCTGGCAGGCCTGTGCAGAAAAAGGAAGCCTTCTCCACTATTGTTGTGATTGTAATCTGGTGCAGCTATTGTAGAAAGTAGTGTAGCAATTTGTCAAAACACTAGAGGTTCTATTTGATTCAGCTATTTTTCTTCTTAATATCTCCTCAAAAGAATTAAAAAGTCACATTATAGTGATACAAGCACACCCATGTTTACAGCAGCACAGTTTGTAAAAGATAATTTTTAGAAATAGCCCAAATGCCCTTCAGCTAATACATGGATAAAGATGATGTGGAGCTTTTTAATACAATGAAGTACAACCTGCCATAAAGAAGAATAAAGAGACGTTTGACCTAAATGGATGGTCTTTGAGACTGTACTCCAAAGTGGGACAAATAACTCATGCATGTTTAAATATCACATTGTTTTTTCTGGTGTGAAAAACCCAAACTGTAAATAAGAGCCAAAATATATAACAAATATTGGGAAATGGAAAGGAAATGTTCAAATGTTAAAGGGAATAAGGGAAGAAAGAGGGGGAAAGGAAGGAAGAAACAAGAAAAAATAGAATGGGAAAAATGGAAACAAAAGATGTAAACAAAAGTTGAAGGGAGTGTAAGGGATTGGGAAAAATAAGATGCAAGATATATTGCATACAGGTACAAATTCCCTATGTATATCTAAAATATACTGATAAAGCACCTCCACAAAGAGGAAACTACTAAATTATTTTAAGTTGTTTTCTTTTTTTACCATTTTAGATTTTTTTCATGAATATGTACCATTGTAAAATTAATGTTAAACATATTTTAGTTAGAATGTATTACCACAAGGTATTGTAGGGCAAACTTATTAATTCTAGCACTTGGAAGTTGAGGCAGAAAGATGGTACTTGAAAATTTGAGCCCAGTTTGGGTAATTTAGAGACTTAGGAAGATCTTGTTTTTAAAACAAAAGAGACATTTTAAAGAAAAGGTTGGGTGTGTGTTCACTGAGAACACTCTGGGTTCTATCCCCAGTGGTGAAAAAAAATTACGTGCCCTACATCATTGTCTGTAACATGTGTTTATGCTTTTAGTATGATGGCCACTTTCAGAAGGTGCTGTTAAAATGCATAATTTTGTCTTTTGGCACAAATTAAGAGAAATGATCAAATGAGACAAAATTGAATAAACGGCATAAAATCATATGTAAAATTAATTATACTCAGCACCAAGTTATGCTTCTTTCAGAATTTATGTTATAAATTCTACCCCAGTGCCTATTTTAGACACTCTTTAGGTACTACTCTTTCAGATATATAAAGCTTACAACTCCTCTATTCTATTTTTCCACAAAGTGAGAAAAGAAAATTAAGAATAATCACAAGATAGTATTTACAAAAAAAGAATCTTATACTAATAAACACCTCATCTACTGCCACCTGGTGTTCAAAAGGAGTAGCATATTTTACGAAGACGTAAAAGCTTTCCTCAAATTATCTCACAATCAAAGATGAAAGTATGTTGATCTGTGTTGACTGAAGATGACTTTCAAATGAACTGAAAGTGAACATTGAAGTTCACTTTCAGATGAACTGAGGTAACCGACTTTCGGCTGTTTATAAGAATATTTTTCAATAAGTTAATATTAGGCAATAGAATTCTTGGATCTCATTCAAGTATTTTTTTCTTCCCTTCCTTCTTCCTCCCTTTCTCTTTTTCATTCTTTCTGAGATATTTTCAATAATCTATAATAATTTATTCAATTTTGCTTTGACTACTTACCAATTTCTCTATAAATGTTTCTTTGACATGTGCTTCAGGGCACACCTAACACAGAAAAATCTTCCCTGAATCAAATAACTTTGAGTTATACAGTCTTCCTAAAACAAAATAGAATGAAAAGAAAGAAAACATGGCATCTTAGAGATTTCTATGTATCTGAAAGAAGACAAAGGACAGATGAACAGTAGAAATGGTTGTAAACATTAAAATAATTTTAAAATATTTTATTCAGAATACCTGAAGGTAATTATACTTTATGAAGTATAGATAGGTGATCAAATTTGTTTGCATTTAAAAGGATATTTTTATTTCTATTACAATAAAATGGATTGGAGGAAATTCAGAATGAGGCTTTTTAGAGGATTGCATGGGATCACTGGCTAGACAGGTAGATGCTCATGAAATATAAGTACTATAGTGATAGGATTTGTGAGGGGGTTACTCTCTTCAGAAGTGTGCCTCACTCTCCAGTAAAGTTTGTTTACTGTATTTGACAAGGTTTTAGTTTCTCTTCATCTTATAATAGATATCAAATTTGAATTCTATCACTTATTTCTTCTGGCCTCTTTTCCATCTTTATTCATTACTCCTTAAAGATGAGAGGAAAAAAATCAATGGTAGATAAAGGAGAGGGAAATATCAGAGAATAGTCTTTGCCTTATTTGATGAAAAGCAGATATTAATGATGAGTGTTACTCCAGAACTCTGTACCTTTTATTCTAGCTCAAATTTGATGTCTTTTGTTCAATGCAGTATTAAAAACTAGGCCTGCCCAGTGACTCCAGGAATCCAGGAGCTGCTGCATGTTGAGTGGTTTGAGCTGGAGGCCTTCACAGTGAACTCCATCTACCCATGCAGCCTATTGCACAGAACCTGGTTGAACCCAACCTAGAGACCCGAAGAAGTGGGGGAGATTTGGGGTGCCACATGGCATGAGATGAAGGCCTATCCAGTGTACTTCACGTACCATTTAGCCTTAGCATGCCACTCAAACCCTGGTAGGGTCCTGCCCAGTGACCTTAAGCAGCCAGTGAACTTTGGTGAGCCACTTGAACTGTGGTGAAGATCCACCCAGTAAAGCACGCCCCCCCCATTTGGGGAGCCTCTAAGTGCCACAAGGAACACAAAAGGACTGCCTAATGTCCTCCACTCATCTGGAGAAACTCCATGCAGTATGAACATCTATCCTCAAACCTAGAACTGAGATTGCATTCCACTGCCTCAGGGGACTAAAGGAAAATGACAAAATGAAAGAGCAAAATGCAATCACATACCTCTAGCCTATCCCAAACAAGCCTAGGAGACATGGACATAGAAAAAAATGTAAGCCATACATCTGAGACTCCTGAAATGATAGCAACTGAAGTAAAGAAACAACTCCATGAAGCTATAAAGGAATTCAGATCAGAAATCATCTCCCAGGTAATGATAAGTGTAATGAAAGAAATGCTGAATACATATAAAGAAGTTATAGTTAAAAATATAGAATAAGACATAAAATGATTGAAACCTTGAATGAAAAATATAAGAAAGACTAGAATGCATGAAACAGATTCAAAGAGATACACAAGAAATCAAAAAATTCCATCAAAAGCTGGCCAAACTGCCTCAATGAATATGAAAATAGACTTTCAGATCTCAAAGACAAGATTGAAGTTAGTGAACAGGAAAGATCTTTTAAAAATAACAAGGAGTCAGGAAATGCAAGAGTTGCAATTCAACAGTTGCAAGATGATGCAAAGAAAAACAATACAATATTAATAGGTATAAATGAAAAAGGAAGTGACAACAAAATGTTATAAAAAGACTACTTACAGGCACTGGACTTAGTTCTGCTATTATAACCTATATTTATAAATGCCTGACAAGTGTGAGGTAGTGAATTTGATCCCTGGTACAAAAAAAGACTATTTACAAAAGTAATAGCTGAAAAATTTCCATACATGAGGAAGGAAACTGAATCAAACTTGTGAACAAGTGGATTTAATAGATGCATACAGAGTGTTCCACCCAACAACGGAATATACATTCTGCTCAGCTTCACATGACACATTCTCTAAAGTAGAGACCATATACTAATCCATAGAATATGCTTAAGTAAATGCAAAAGAATCAAAATCATCCCATGCATATTTATGATCATAGTGCTATAAAACTAGAAATTAATGAAAAAAGAAACTGAAATAACTCCATAAACACATGAAAATTAAATAATACACTCTTGAACAATCAATGGAACAGAAGAAATTAAAAAAGAAATTAAAGAATATCTACAAGTAAACACAAATACAAATACAACTTGCTGGAACCTGTGGGATTCAATGAAAGCAGTATTCAGGGAGAAATTTATTGTGGTGAATTCCCACATCAGGAAAACAGAATGAACACAAATAAACAACCTGATGTTACATCTCAAACATCTAGAAAAAGAAGAGAAAGTCAAGCCCAAATCAAAAAGAAAGGAGGAAACTATAAAGACCGAGCAGATATCAATGCAATAGAGACTAAGAAAATAATACATAGAGTTAGGGAATCAAAGAGTATCGGGTTCTGTCCTAGAACCCCAATCCCCCAAATGAGTATATGGCAAAGGCTTACATAAATGAGACAAGTGGTATGATTTTAGAGTTCCACGAGGATTAAAAACCTTCTGCAGAATTTGAGACTCTGAGGGCTAAGACCAAGAGCTTCTCTGGACATGCATGTTTATTTCATCTTCAAAGAACAGGGAAACTGAAGAAAGCACTGGAAATCAGCAGGACCTTGGGAGCCACTTCAAAGATTTTTCCAAGTAGTAAATTACAGTAATTTTGGAGAACTTTCTTACCTCCGTGATGACATTTATGGTAAGAGTGAGACTGCCAGAGTGAGATGCCTTCAGCTACAGTCTCTATCTACTTAATTGGTGTTTGAGTCAGGTGTCCTCAGCTATGGCCTTATCTTGCCTTTTGAGGTATCTCTGGCTTCACAGGCCATTACAGGCCTCAGCCAAGACCAGTGATTCAGAGAAGTTCCTGTACTATGAATCAGCTCCCATCACCAGGCAAGGGGCCTAGGCCTAGGACAGACTCACAGATAAACATAGCCAATTAGTTAATTTTAATCCTGCTCAGAGCCGCTTCATCGTGGCTTCCAACAGAAGAGCTGGTTTTTTTTTTCAAAGAATAAATAAAATTGATAAGCTAATTTTATTGAAAATGCAAAGAAAAATCTCAAATTCATGCATAAGGAATAAAAAGCAAAAAATCACTACATACCCTATGGAAATATAGAAGGCAATCAATATGTACTTCAAAAACTTTACTCTCATAGGTTTGATAATACAAAAGAAATGGACAGATTCTTAGAAACATATGAATTACCAAAGCTGAATCAAGAAGATGTAAAACTGCTGATTAACCTAATTTCAGTTAACCAATTTGAAAACATAATTAAAACTTTACAATAAAGAAAAACCCAGGTACTGATGGATTCACAGTTCAATTCTATAAGAAATTGAAGGAAGAATTGATGCCAACACTCCTCAAAATCTTCAATGAAAGTGAAAGGGAAGCAATTCTCTTTATTTCATTCCTGGAAGCAAATATTACCCTAATACCAATACCAGGGAGAGACCCAACCAAAAAAGAGAACTACAGGCCAGTCTCCCTAATGAACATAGCTGCAAAAATCTTCAATAAAATATAGCAAAACAGCATGCAGAAAGTCATCAAGAAGATTACACAACACAACCAAGTGGGATTCATCCTAGGAATGCAGGGATAGTCCAACTTATACAAATCAATGTGTTATACATTGTATCAATAGAGCCAAAGACAAGAACCACATTATCATTTTGATAGATGCAGAAAAAGCTTTTGATATAGTCCAAAACTCATTCATGATAATCCTATGGAAAATTGGAATAGATGGTCATTATCTCAATCTGATAAAAGCCATCTATGACAAGCCAACATCCAGCATCATGTTAAATGGTCAAAAACTGAAAACTTTCACTCTAAAATCAAGAACAAGAAAAGGCTGTCCACTGTCACCTCTACTATTCAATATAGTGCTGGAAACGTTAGCCAGATGAATTAGACAAGAGAGAGAAACACAAATAATAAGGATAAGAAAGAAGTTAAATAATTATTATTTGCAGGTGACATGATATTCTACCTAGAAGACCACCAAAAATCCATTGAAAGACTTCTAGATAATAACCAAATTCAGTAATGTATGTAGATACAAAGTAACACTCAGTCAATAGCATTCTTGTACACAAACAACAAACTGAGAGAAAAATAAGAGAAACCACAGCAATCACAACAGCATCCAAAAAAATATTTAGAAATCAGTCTAACAAAGGAAGTAAGAGATCTATTCAGTGAAAATTATAGTACTCCAAAAAAAGAAATTGAAGAGGGTCTCTGAAAATGGAAAGACATTCCTTGTTCATGGATAGGAAGAACAAACATTGTGAAAATTGCCTTTGTCAGAAAATTGTTATACAGATTTAATGCAATTCCAATCAAAATACCATTAACATACCCTATGAATATGGAGAAATCATTCATCTTGAACCAGAAGAGACCTAGAATAGCAAAGATAATTCTAGGAAACAAAGGCAAGACAGGAGGCATCACAATTCCTAATTTGAAGTTATATTACAAAGCTACTATGATAAAATCAGCATGGTATTGGAGACAGTCCTGAAGATCAAAGCAATAGATTAGAAGATACAACTACAACTATAACTACAAATATACTCAACCAACTTATTTTTGATAAAGGGGCCAAACATGTTCACTGGAAGAAAGATAGTCTCTTTAATAAATGGAGCTGGAGAAATTGGCTCTCCATATGCTGAAAACTAAAACTAGACCCATGCCTATCATCATGTACTAAACTAAAGTCAAAATGGATCAAAGATCTAAATATTAAAACAGAAACACTAAACCTTCTGGAAGATAAAATAGGTAAAAATCTTGATGATGTATGGATAGGTAGAGAATTCATGAATGGTAATCAAAAACTGCACAGGGAATACTTCCCAGAATCAATAACCAGGATCACATCTTATTAAAGAGTCTCTGCATGTTGAAAGAAGTCTCCAGAATAGTGAAAAGAAAACCCACAAATTGGGGAAAAAATCTTAGTAAACTGTCCCTCAGACAAAAGACTTCTATTTAGAACATGTAAAGAACTGAAAAAAATTAGACCTCCAAATTAAAAAACTGAATCCAAAAATGGGCATCTGAGATGTATACACACTTCTCAGATGAAGAAATACAAATATCAAATAAATATATGAAAAATGTTCAACACCATTGGTCGTTAGAGAAATGCAAATTAAAACCACATTGAGATTCCATCTCACTCCATAAAGAATAGCCAAGATCAAGAAAACCACCAACAGCAAATACTGGAGAGGTTGTGGGTAAAAAAGAACTCTTGTGATCTGCTGCTGGGAGTGTAAACTGGTGCAATCACTGTGGAAATCTGTCTGGAGGTTCCTCCAAAAGCTGAGACTGCAGGTCCCCTTTGACCCAGCTGTTCCAATTCTGGGGATATTCCCAGAAGAACTGAAAACATACCACAGTGATGCATGGGAACCCATGTTTATAGTAGCACAATTTGTAATAGCTAAATCTTGGCAACAACCCAAATGCCCATCAACAAGGAATGTATAAAAAATTTGGTGCTGTCTTGAAAGATGGTGGATTGATAAGCAGCAGGATACAGAGCCTCCCAGAGAAAGACAACACAGATGCTGTAATAAAACATCCCGGAGAGGTCTGGACAGAGGGAGATGGATCCTCTCAACACAGAAAGAAGCTAAAGGGAAAAGAGCTGGCTAAACACACAGTCCTGGGACTACCATTGGAGCAACTAAGATTAGTGGCTACAGCACTCTCACCAGTGCAGCCCAAAGTCACTGCCTCAGCTCGCCAGAGCTGACTCACTGGAATCACCTGAACTTGTGCCTCAGTGACTCACTGTAGTCGCAGTTGCACTGAAGTCAGAGGTCAGCAAGCCCAGTGAGCCCAATGGAGAATGGAGCCAGCAAAGGATCTTCATTAACCTGTGGTGTGTGCTAGGAATAAGACCCTCTCATGGAGAGACCTTCCCATGGGGAAGGGGCAACCAACTGGATGACATGTTGGAATCAGACAGGATGGGCCTTGTCTTAGTTACTTTTTACTGATCACTGAGACAAAATACCTGAAGCCCAAAGTTGGGAAAGGAAAGGTTATTTCTTACAGTTTTTGGAGGTTTCAGTCCACACTCACTTGGCTCCAAGACAGGCAGGCATGGCTGGGCTGCAGTTCATGGCGGCCACCAACAGCAAGCTCGAACCAGCAAAGAGAAAGACACACCTTCTTCCTGCCATTACATCACATCCTGGCTCCACCCCTATGTGGGTGGAGCACTGACACCATCAATCCAAGCACTATACAATGAACCATCACATATGAACAATACAAACTCATGGGGCCTGGGGGACACAAACATAAACCATGACAGGCCTGAACTAGAAACAACAGTGACTTCAGTTGGGTACTCCCTTCCCAGAGCAGATATTAGTGGGATCTGCTTGGCCAGGGTGCCCCTGGCCAAGGACCCAGTAAGTCATCCCAAACCAATTCCATGCATGCAGCACACATTAACATGGTGAAGGCCCCTGAAGGTTGACTGGCCCAGAGGGGAGGGGCCAGAATATGCTGTCCCTACTTGCACCTCAATGACCAACAGCAAACTGGAGAGGGCAGAAAACCCTAGCTAGTGTGATTCAGAAGAACCATAACCAACAAGAAATGGGGCTGGGACCTTCACTATACACCTGTATGGAAGAAACCAAAAACATGACAAAAGAAAGAAAGAAGAAAAAGCCCCCAGCCCCCAAGCTTGAGAACACTGAACCAGGAGTGGTAAATACAAAAGAGACTGAGGGTAGCAAACATGCAATATCAGTTATAACATCAGCTGACATAAAGAGATATCTTTGGAACCTCATAAATAAGCTAAAAACTGAAATAATAATTCAAGTAAAGCAAGATATAAGTAGATTAATAAAAGAAATGCTAAGCACATCTCAAAAAGATACAGACAGAAGAATAGAGGAACATAAAAAAAAGGAGAGAAATGTTTGATGAAGAAGATAAAGAAAACCTAGAATACATGAAGCAGATCCAAAGAGATTACCAGGAAAAAAAAAAAAACTCCATTGAAAGATGGCACAACTGCATGAAAGAAACTAAGGATAGATTATCAAAACTTGAAGACAGGTTTACAATGTGTGATCATGAAAGGAAAGCTTTCTTAAAAATATCAAGGAAACAGGCAGTAACAATACAAAGGCTAGAAGACAACAAGAGAATCTATAACAAGAATAAAAAACATGTGTGAAGAAGCAGGGGTAAAGAAAAAGGAAATACAAAGGCTATTCACAGAAATAATTAATGAAAACTTCCCAAGCATAGGAAAATGAAATGATATTCAGATGTATGAGGCACACAGAACTCCAGCCACCTGCAACCAAAACAAAGCCACAACCTGACATATAATTATCAAGATCCCAGAAATTCAATATAAGAACAGAATATTAAAGGCCATCAGAGAAAAGAAACACATCACCTATAAAAAAAAAAACCATCAAAATCACAGCAGTCTCCTTGAAACAGACCATCAAATCAAGAAGAGATTGGAGCAAAGTATTCCAACCCCTGAAAGAAAATAACCTCCAGCCCAGATTGATGTACCTTGAAAAACTGTCTCTAGAAATTAATGGACAAACAAGATGCTTCCATGACAAAGAGGAACTGGAGGAATTTGTGAACACCAATCCAACTCTACAGAGAATACTGAAGGATGAGAGAGAGAGAGAGACAGAGAGAGAGAGAGAGAGAGAGAGAATACTAGGATTTCAGAAACAGTGGAAGAGAGGTCTCCATGAATGGAGCAGATAGTATAATGAAGGAGAAAAATAGACAACCAGTGGCAGAAAAATAGCATAACAGAAATGAGGCAGAGAAGGTTGGTTATAATATCTAACATAGATGACCTTGATACACTAAAAAAAAAACACACAAAGAAATACAGATCAGGAGGTAGGGTCCACCGAGATGCTCTGCATAGCAAATATAATTAACCTGAAAAAGGGTCTATGGACCGAAAATCAAATATGAGAAAACAATGCTATATGTCATAGGGAATCAGAGAGAAATAGGGGCAACTCGATCAGCACCTGCAATAGGTTGGAAAGACAGGATACTTATGTGCAGTACAGAACTACTCAGCTATAATAAAGGAAAACCTTGAGGCCTTTGTAGGTAAAGGAATACAACTTGAGATCAAGTCCAGAAGTGAGAAGGTTCAGAATCACTTAGGTAAATAGCAAGTTGCCCCCCTACTCAATCTAAAAACTGAGGGAGTTGGTGGGACCCAAACTGCAGCACCCTGTGGGAGTGAAAGAGGAGAAATAGTCTTTAAAAAAGAAGGCAGAGGACATTGTTAATAGTGTATCAGGATTTAAAACCCACAGTGCTCACATCTGTTTAGATGGATTTATATTATGTTCCAGTTGATCTACTTGTACTAGATTTGAGGGCACAGACAGCTATCCCCAAAATAGCAGGATATAGTATGGTAATAATCCTTGATTTCCGTTAACTTAATCTGAAGCCCTGTATAACTTATACTGTTTTATTATGACTGATCTTAGTTGAACCTAGTTTGTTAGATTGCTGTTTTGTATTGACAGATTTTATTCACCTCTGTTATGATTGATAGCATCAAGTCTGAGAGTATAGGCAACTACACTGAAGATGACAAGATTCACTAGGATACATACTCCGGTTTCATTATTACCTGCTTTTGAAGTTTTATACTGTCTACAATTTTTTGTTTTTATTAATATTGTTATATACTGATATATTCAATTATACTATGCCTGATGATGTATGTCATCACGTGTATGTCACACGGAACCAGAGAATATAGACAATTCTATTGAAGATAACAAGGAACAACACAGTAACCATCATAGATTACCTTATACTGTGGTTTTATATGGCTTTTTCATTTCATGTTTTTATAGGAATTTGTTTTGTTTTGCTGTGCTGTGTTTTATTTTTCCCTCTAATACAGAAAGGATAGAAATACATGTAGAGACTCATGCATGCATAGAACCTATAAACAGTTAATGAGAACTGAACATATAATGCATGATGAAATGAACAACTACTTTAAAGAAAAAGAGACACTTACAGTACCCAGTGCTGATTCCATAACGTCACGATGTGAAATCCAGCAATACTATTAATTTTTGTTCAGAGTGATTTTAGCCTGTTTTGTTTTATATAATTTCAACATACATGAAGTTATGGACAGCTATTTTGAAGAGAATGAGAGACACTATGACAGCCATTGTTGACTTCCCTCTTGTCTGATCTTGAAGACCTAAAATGCCTTCCTTGTCTTCGTCAGATCAGTTCTATAGTATGTCATTTCATGTGAATTCTCTGTATGTGAAGATATGGACAACTGTAAGAAGATAAGAGAAAATATGATATATAGTGAAGATCTCTGTCTTGTTTTGAAATCTATGTCTCTTGTATTGCTTTCTTATGTTATGTTTTGTTGCATTTAATTTTACTCTCTTTCAAAAAATGGATGTGGTATTTTTATACAATGGAATACTACTCAGCTATAAAAAAGGACTGTGCATTGAAGATTTTATAGTTGATACTCACAAGTGAAGTAAATCAAACTCACATGTGTAAATACCACATTGTCTCCCTAGTGTAAAAAAACGTAAAGAGTAAATAAGATACAAAATCTTCAGTAGATATTGTGAAAGGGTAAGAAATTGCTCAAAGGGAATAAAATAACAGGGAAAAGGAGAAAAGAAGGAAGAGAAAAGAAAATAAGATATAATTTTGGATATGTTTACTAAAATGATTATATTACTAATTCTATTAGTACTTGAAACAAAACCATAAGGTTAGATCAATTTTGCATGACTGTATCTGGTAATTCAAGTAAGGCTTTTGAAGATAACTATGCAAAACAACAAAATTTGTTATGTTCCTACCACCTTGTTTTGAAAGTGTACATTGTTATTGTTTCGGGCTGTTTGCTATTTATTTGACTCTTGTTTCTTGTTTTTTATTTTTATTTTTATTTTTTTACTTTGTTTTGTATTGTTTTGTTTTCCCCTCTAATACAGTAAGGATAGATGTACATGTATAGATTTGTATATGCCTAGAACTTCACCTAAAGAGTTTATATGAACTGATTTTAGTATGTGTGATGGTATGAACAGCTACACTGAAGAAAATAAGACATCATGGTAGCCATGGCTAATTTCCTATCATTTTGTTTTGAAGTCCAATAATGCTTTTATTCTTGATTTTGACTAGTTTTCGTCTGTTATCAATTATTTGATTTCAATATGTATGAAGCTATTTTGAAGAAAACAAGAGACATTACGATAGCCATTATTGATTTCCTAGTGTCTGTTTTTTCAGGCCTTCAAGGCTCTCATTACTTTGTTTTAATTGCTTTATACTATTTCTTGTATTAACTTATTGTGTATGAAGGTATAGACAACTATTTTGAAGAAAATAAGAGACATTATGGTAGCCACTGTTGATTTCCTGTTGTCTCGTTGTGAAATCCTGTATTATTTGCATTGTTTGCTCTGATCTGTTTTGTTCTATTTTATTTCATTTGCCTGTGTTTGGTTTTATTTTCTTTAAAATAAAAGTATTAAAAAGTAGTTTTTAAAAAAAGTTTGAAACAGTCTCACTATACAACTCATGCTGATCTTGAAGTCTCTGCATACCCAGGCTCGTCTCCAACTCACCGTAAGCTTCCTGCCTCAGCCTCCCCAGTGCTGGAATTACAGATGTGCACCACCAGACCCTGCCACATTATCATTATTATTTTCTAAGCAAAATGGAATAGAAAAAAAGCACAGAACAAAAAAAAATCTTTTTCCATAATTAAATTTCCTTCCTGCATCCCCTCCTCCTACCTTACTTCCTCCTCTCTCCCTTCCCGATTTCCTGTCTTCCTTCCATATTCTCCCTTCCTTTCTTCCTTCTTTCTTTTGTTCTTGGTTGCTCTCCTTCCATTCCTTTTTTTCCTCCCTTGTTTCCTTTTGTTGGAACACTTGTAGGAAAGCCTCTAACGTGGATTTTTTTCTACCACTGTTCTTGCTATCTTAGCTTGCATTGAAATTTTATGTGAGCGATAAAATCAGTCTCCAGCCTGGTCTGTTAGCTTTCACCATTACTAGGATTAGCCAGTTTCTCAAACACTTCCATTTAATAAGTAGTCTTAAATATAAGTTGAAATTCTTTAATATATACACCGTGATCTGTTCCACCAAGGACTTGGCTCTTCTACTTTCTCTAACACTCTGCCCTATCACCTATTCTTGACTTGACTCTGTCATCCCACAGACTTTAATTTTATATTCTCTAATCCTCCTCAGCTTACAAAGGATTCGTGAGATTTCCATCCTCTGCGCTTCCATTATGCCCTCAACTTCCTCTTTCAAAACACACATCACACTTTATTGTAAATGCTTGTTTGAGAGCCAGCAAAGCGTCCCCGAAAAAGTGATACTTGAGTTGGCTCAGGGAGGCTGTTCAAGAATTAGTCAAGCAGATAATGGAGAAAAAGATGTTCCAAGAAGACAGAATATCGGGTACAAATTACTTCAGGGCACTTCTTCAGTTTCTATAAGGATGAAGGTTTAGGAAGCACTTAGGAGAATGAGGGTAGATAACACGGGAGGAAAGGACACATGGTCATCCAAGAGTGTGAACGCTCCCTGGTGACTTGTCCTTAATCTGAAAAGAGAAGGCAGGTAAAATGTCTTGAAAATACAAGGTGTTGCTGTCATATCTGATTTTAGAATTATCACTTCTACTCTGAAAGAAAAATACTTATTAATCTTTTAATGCCAGGGAGAAATGGTTTAAACAATAGCACAGTGGAAAAAAAAAGACCTAAAAATAAAAAAAGTTAATGAAGTGAAATCAGCATTATTATGTTTGGTTGGTTTCATTTGTTTGCATAAGTAGAGTTGGGAGGAATTAGGTTGGGAGGAATTGGATTCTGATAGGAAAGTAGACAAAAGTATCTAATAGAACTCATAAGGTAGTTTTTCCCTTTGCTGACAATAGGTGCTAATAAAATTTTCATTGACAGGCATCTCTTTGTCGCCCCAACCTCTGCAAAGAACAATGTAATAAAAACAGAGTTAACTAGGAAAGGTGGTGGTAAAGATTTGATGGGACGGTAAAGTAGGGGGTAGGAACTTGAACATGTTCAAAATGTTGTCATTTCAAAAATTACAAATAGGATATTTAAAATCTATATTAAACTTTAAAGATGTAGCTTTAAAGTAAAAATGTTTTATCCAACAGATTTGCAAAATAAACTAACATGTTTGCCAAGAAAAAAAAAACTTTTAATGTGTCTTCTTCCTTTCTTTCTCCTTAATGTTTATTTTCAAAATTAAAAAGTTATGACAAGCTGAGAATGCTGGCACAAGCCTGTAATTCCAGTATTCTAAAGGGCTGCAGTCAGAGGACTGCAAGTTCATGTCCAGCCGGAGAAACCTAGCAACTTAGCGAGACTGTTTCAAAATAAAAACTAAAAGGCACTGGGGGTACAGCTCAGTGGGAAAGTCCTAAATTTAATCTCCAGTACCAAAAAAAGAAGTTGCAGCAGTTTTATTTTGCAATAACATACTATATAATTCCTTTCTCACTTATCACCCAGAGAGGAGAAAAAGCATCCAGAGGCCACCGTTTCGTGGTGCTGTCCATTTCAAACAGACACAGTCCTTACACTGCAGACAGTAAGAACTGCTGATGGCACCAGCTGTGCTCCATGCAGGAGACTGCATGGATTAACAGCCTCAAGCAAATTTTGATCCCTCTCCAAAGGCGGACCGTGTGTGATGATGGGTTAATATAGGAGTAGAAATGTCTCACGCCTTTGCCTGGGTGCAGGCTGAAAATTCCTACGTGTCCACTGAGGACATAGTTGCAAATGCACTGCAGCTCCACCTCTTTCTTGCTTTATCCCAGATGTTTTTCCAGTGAATTTCCATGCGTATCTTTCCCTCTGACTCCACAGTATCAGAAGCAGGGCTGTGTTGCACAGTAATATGGAGAAAAATAAGATCATCTGACCTATATGAGGTCATTCTAGGAAAACTGCAGTATTTCTTTTCTTTCTTGTTTTTGTACCAGCGATCGAAATCAGGACCTTTCATTTACCAAGCAGGCACTTACACCACTGAGCTAAACCCCTAGGAACTGTAACACTTCTGAGGAAAATAATATGTAGCCTCTAGTATTTGTCAATATTCCTTCAATGAATGAAAATATGAAATGGAAAGATGAAAATAAATGATTGGAGGGAGAAAATGATCTGAGTAATAAGTAGAATGGTAAAAATTGTGAGAAGGAGGTTGAAGGTTGTCCCAAGCCATTGAAATGGGTGTTTTTTATGAGTCTAGACTATGGGTGCTGATTTTACGAGTCAGACTATAGGTGCTGATTACTTCTGAAAAATCAGAAGTTTGAGATCTTATTACTTTCTGGTATATAACTGAAGCATGTAGTGTGGGCTGAGCCCATAGCTCAGCCAAACGTGTAAGCGCTAGGTTCTATCCATAGCACTGAAAAACAAACAACAAACAACAAAAACATACAGTATATCCCAACATGAACTAGATCCTTAGACACATGTAATTTGGAACAAAACAACAGCATTTTTCCACTGATGCCTTGACTTTTGGCCTTCATTAAGGAATGTTATCATAAGCATCATCCTCAAGGGACCTGGACTAAAAAGGGGCTGCCCATAGAAGATCAAAATAGTGAACCCGAGGTCACCGTGGTTTCTAAGATCTACCCTATGGGTTTTTGGAAGTCACTCATATTAGACATGTTTGCAAAATAATCTGCATTATCAAGTTAAATTTCCAAGAACATCACAGTACTCAGGAAGCAAAAATATAATGACTCCATTTTGACCATTTTCTGTAACTTTTTTCCCTCAATCATTTTGTTTCCTTTCTTCTTTTCAGTGAGTTCCCTTCGTAATATAATTGATAATGAAATTTAAAATAATGTAATTTTATCTTATTTATTCTCTGCATTTAAATTTAAAATTTTTATATCTAAGTAAAACTGAATAAATATATTTATAGTCAGTATTAAGAACCATTTTTTCATTTTTAAGAAGAAACAAAATAAATAATTCTATCAAAGAATATGTATATTGTAGTGCCCAAATAGTGGTTTCATAGGCAGGTAAAGTTTGTTTGTTCTGTGATCATAAGAGTTATTTAAATACTCTGAGTTGCTTTTGATATCAAATGCTAATGCCACTACAACATACCAGAACCTGTGGGACAAATTGAAGGCAGTCCTCAGAGGGAAATTAATCTATAGCTATAACTGTGAACAGCAGAAAAACAGGACAAGCCCAAATAAATAACCTAACAGTGTACCTCAGAGTCCTACAAAAATAAAAACAATTCAAGTCCAAGAAAGGAAAATACGAAGTCGAGAGTGAAAAATAATGAAATCAAAATAAAACAATAGAACAAAGAACCAATGAATGGGAGAGCTGGTTCTTCAAAGGAATAAACACAATACATAAGCCCTTACACAATTTTACCAAAAGAGAGAAAGAACCAGTCAATGCAGTTAGAAACACAAAAGGTGATGTCACAACAGACACAAGTAAAATCTGGGCAATTATTATTAGCAAGTACTTTGAAAACTTATACTCTAATTCACTGGATAATCTATAAGAAATAGGTAGATTTCCTGCATATATATGAATTGCCAATACTTGACCAAAACTAGAAAAACATTTAATAATCCATTAATAGGCAATTAATTATGGCAATAATAGAAAAAAAAAAACTACCAAATAAGTAAAGCCCAGGGCCCCATGGATTCACTGCTGAGTTCTACAAGAACTTCAGAGATGATCTAATTCCAGGACCCTAAACTTTAATAAAATCAAAGGGAAGGACTACCACTGAACTCTTTCCTGAACGTTAGCATTACTTGATTCCAAAGCCAGACAAGGACAACAAATAAAATGGAAAATAATAGGCCAATTTCCTTAGTGAACATAGATACAACACAGAATGTAACAGATTATATCATATATAAAATATATAGTGTGTTATATATCATGGTCAAGTAGGTGTCATCTTAGGGATGTAAGGATTGTTTGACATACACAAATCAATCAATATATTATATCATATAAACAGAAACAAGAACAAAAATCATATGATCATCTCAATAGATACAGAAAAAGCCTTTGACAAAATTCAACATTGATTCATGATAAAATCTTGAAAAATAGGTATAAAAGAACCTTATCTCAATCTGATAAGATTGTTTATGACAAACCTATTGCCAAAAGCATACTAAATGATTAAAAAACTGAAAACTTTCCCCCTAATATCAGGAAAAAGACATAAATATTCATTATTATCACTCCTGTTCAACTTAGTTCTCAAATCTTTAAACAGAGTAATCAATCAAGAGAAATAAATTAGTAGGAAGGGATGGTGAGACTAATTTTATTTGGAGAGGACATAATCCATAACATGGGAGACCCCAAAAATGGAAAGAAAAGACTCTTACAACTAATTAACAAATTCAGTAAGTTAACAGGATACAAAATTAACACACAAAAATCAGCAGTGTTCTTGTACATCAGTAATGAACCCACCAAGAACTACACTAGGAAAACAATGCCATTCATAGTATATTCAACAAAAAAAATTAATACTTAAGGAGCTAATCTATTCTTCTTCTAAGTATCTTCCCACAAATGTTGAAAGTATCATATGCAAAGGACACATTAATATCTCTGTTTATAGCAGCACAATTGATAGTAGCCACATTTTGGAAACTGTCTATGTGTCTATCAACAGATGAATGCATAAAGAAAATATGGCAGCTGCACACAGTGGAGTATAGTATCTGCTATAAAGAAGGATACATTTCACCATTCGTAGAAACCAGGATGTACCTTGAGATCATAATAAAGTAAACTAAAACAAACACACAAACCTAAATATTGCATAATTTCTCTTAGATGAAAAACCTGAAGCATTAATTAAAGGATAAAATAAAAGATGAATAGGAAACAGGGAAATAAAAGTTTTACAAAAATGTTTCAACTGTACATAAAGAATGTAATCATTATGTTCTGCAAATATGTACCAAAATTTTTTAAAATATGGAGAGATGATTATGTCAATTTGCTTGATTTAATCTTTTCATGATGCACCCATAGATCAAGGCATCATATTGTACTACATGAATAAAATACTTGTCAATAGTATATTAAGTTTATTAAGCATAAAAAGTAGGCAATTATCAAAATCATGGAGTGCTGTCAGGATTAGGCTATAGATTTCATCTTCAATTCTTTATCATCCTGTGTAAATAAAGAAACTAAGGAATCAAAATGCTATTGCCAACAACAAACTACTTGCCTCTCGTTGACAAAACTGAGTTTAAGCTTGTTAGTAAAATCAATCAGTTCCTCCATTATTTACATCTTTCCAATATCACTTTAACTTACTCTCTGTTTCAACCATAAAAATCATCCAATAGATTTTAACTCCACTATGTAATTTCTCACTTCCACATTTGTGCTTTTTGCTGTAGTATATTCCCATCGGTTCTACATGTGCTCATCTACTTATTATCCCACCCTGTGCTACAAGGTCATTTAGTAATTGAATTTATTCTCTTTACCAGTCATCTTTTAACAATTGTATAGTAATGAAATAAATATATATTTCTGCTCAAAGCGCTTTTTTACATGGAATAGACCAAAAGTAGTTGCTGTAACTAGTTCATATACAGATAAGATGGGAAAAGACTTCAATGTGTTGTGATATTTCAAGACAAAAAGAGACTGCGAGCTGAGAGTTGACTTCAGACAGGAAGAGCTGATAAAAAGATGTAACAAGAGAGAGTGCAAGGGCAGAAAACACTCCATGGACAAAAGTCTTGGAAATAAACAGAAGTATTTCATGCTCAATCAAAAGGAGACACGTTTTTTGTCTGTGTGACACTTACTTTCTTTCCCTCTGTCTCCTCCCTCTCAATTGATTGTTGCTTTTTGTTTCTATTCACTCAAAAGAAGTGGCACAACATTGTGTCCAAGCATGCAGTAGAGCAGTATGTTGGATTCCGACTCAGTCTACCACTTACCTGTAGAGAAAAATAAATCTTAGAATCTTATTTGTTAAATAGAAACATAAAAGTTTGTAACTCAAATTGCAATACATTTACTTTTTGCAATGAAGACTGAATGTGATCATGTTTCAACGGCAGATGTGTCACAGAAACTAAAAAGTGTGGCTATTTTCTGCTTATATATGTGTGTCATACTGAGATATGTTCTATGTGCCAAGCTCAGCATTGTCTTTTTGTAGAAAAGGTCATATTAATTCTCACAGTTTATATGAGACAGGTTTTATTGTCTCCATGATGAAAGAATTATGACTCACAGAATTTATTTGGTTTAATTTTTATTTTTAGTAGTACATGTTTGCAGTGCATAATGGTTGCATTCACTGTGAGGATTTGGTATATGCGAGTAACATCTTTTAGTCCTTTTTACTTCTTTCCCTCCCTCCCATCTCCCATCAATTTCTCGCTCCCTTTTGCAAAAGATCTATCTCTCTGTGTCCTGTTAATTACCCTTCCTTTTACTCTTTAATTTATCATTACATTGGACTTCTTTAAGGGAAATAGATATTTAAGAGTGTGAATTGGATGAATTTCACTTAACATCATGGAACAAAAGTGAATCCATTGTCCACAAATATCAGATTTTCTTTGCCCATCTATTTGTTGATGTACATGCAGTCTTCCAGCATTAAATTACTATGAGTTATTCTGCTATAAACTGTGTATGTGTAGTTGTAATTTGACATCTTTAATAATTTTCGGAAGATACCCAGAAGAACACCTAGGTTGGGTGGAATTTCTATTTTTAGTTCTTTGAGGAATCTCTGGACTTATTTCCATAGTGCACATTCCCCCAATAATGTAGGCAATTTCTTTAACCACATAGCCTTGCCAGCATTTGTTATTAACTTGTCTTCTTCACAAGAACCAAACATGCACTACTAAAAATCTTTCTGGAGTAAGGTGTAATTGTCAGTGTTATTTAAATTTTCATTCTCTTGTCAGAGATGCAGAACATTTTTTTATGTATTTATTGGCCATTTGTACTTGTTCTATGAAATGTGTATTCACTTCAGTTGCTCATTTTTTAAATTGGTTCTTTTATTTTGGAAGGGTGTAATGTTTTTAGTTCTTTTATGAGTGCTTTAAGCTCTTCCAAAGTAAATGAAGAAGCACCAACATTTCTCAACTAATTTTATGAGGTCAACCTTTCCCTGAAAACAAAGACACTATTCAGGAAATAAAGGACAAAGTACCTTATGAATACCGATACAAAAATTCATTTTTTGTTCTTTTTGTTTGTTTTGTTTTTGAGACTGGATCTAATTATGTAGTGCAGGGTAATCTTGAACTCACTGTGTAGCTCAGGATGGTCTTGAATGCATGGTGATTCCCTTGCCTCAGCCTCCTCAGTCCTAGGATTGTAGGCATATTCCACCACACCCAGCTTACACACAAAAATTCTGATCAAAATATCAGCAAACCAAACTAAGCATCACATTAAAAATAATGTACACCATAATAAAATGGAATTTAACCTGGGGATGTAAGGGTCTTCTAATACACACAAATTAATATGATATACCACATTAATAGAATAAAAGATAAAATCATGTAATCATCTTAATAGATGTTGAAAAAAGCATTTCTCAAACAATACATTTTAATGGCAATAACTCTCAATAAATTAAGCTTTGAAGAGGCATATATTAACATAATAAAGTCTATATGTGATCACTCTACAGCTAACGTAATGTTGAACAGGAAAAATAATTTTTCCCAATATCAGGAGTATGACATTGATTCCTATTCTCATGACTCCTGTTTGGCAGTGTACTGGAAGTATTAGTCACAGCAGTCAGGTAGTAATAAAAAATAATATTCACTCAAATCAGAAAGAAGCAAAATTACCTCTGCAAATTGTATGAACTTATATAAAGAAAAACTGAAAGATCACCAAAAAAGCCACTTAAATTTGATAAATGAATTCTGCAAGTCAAAAAATATAAAATTAAAGTACTAAATTAAGAGAAATTTCTGTGCATTAAAATTAAAACACCTTAAGTTACCCTAAAAACAAATTGAGACACAATTCTACTTATAATAGTATTATGGAGAATGAAATACTAAAAAAAATCATCAAAGAAGTAAAAGATATGTACACTGAAAACTTTGAAGTATTAATAAAATAAACAAGATGCAAAAAGTAGAAAGTTATTCTGTGTTCATTGATTAGAATAATTAATATTGCGCATAATACCCAACACAATCTATAGATAAGCATAAAACCTACCAAAGTTTCAAAGTCATTTTTGAAGAAATGGATAAAGCAATCCTAAAATTTGTGTAGGATCACCAAAGATCTTGAATAATCAGAGCAATTTTGAGCAAAAAGAACAAAGCTGTGAAAAGTTTTGTGCTTGTTTAGAAAAGAGTACAAAGCTACAGTAATCAAATCAATACAGCGTAGTATTTTAGAGAGACAGATGTATAGACCAATGGGACCAACAGAAGTAAATGCAAATGTATGCATGCAATTAATACTTGGTAATGATGCCAATAACACAGAAGAAGAAATTAGTGTTGTCTAAACTGGAGAAGAATAAAATTGAATTTTTACCTCATACTATATAAAAATATCTATAAAACACCTGAAACTATATATATATGATATATATTATACATATATAAAGTATAGAAAAACATATCTCTATTCATACATAAATGTGGCACAAAGAAAATTAATCTGAATTTTAAAAGATGAAAATTTCATCATTTTCTACGACTTTGATTCATGCATTATTAACACATGATTTGCATTATATTTATTAAACCAGTCATACAAAGACAAATACCTAAATGTCAGTTTCTATGATATCTAATGAAAACAGTTGAGTAAAATAGAATAGTAATTGTCAAAAGCCAGGCAATTTAAAATGGATAATTGTGGTTTAAAGGCAAGAAATTTCAGATAAAAGGTGAATCATTCTGGAGATTTAATGCACAGTATAATGATGCTAGTTGATAATACCATATTTTATAACTGAAGTTTCCTAAATAAGTATGTCTAAGTGATGACTGCCCAACGATATAACTATGTGAGATGATAATTATATTAATTTGACTGATTGTGGCATATTTCACAGTTTATGTATCTGTCATGTACTGTGTAATATATATACAATTTGGGGGTTATAGATATCACTTAATGGCAGAGTGATTGCCTAACTTATGTGAAGCCCTAAAATCAACCTTCAGTGCTGAAAAATTATATGTATGTATATGTATGATTTTATGTCAGTTTTACAAAGTGAACATTTACTTACAGAAGTATCAAAGAAGTAGTAGTAACAGGTCATTTTGTTCAGAGGCATAGAAGAGGGATTTTGTGTGAGATCATAAAATCTCCCCGTCAGAATTTGAAGGTGCATCCTGAACAACATAAACATGAAAGTATTATCTTGACAGCTCAGAAGAACGATCATCAGATATTCTGCTTGACAGTTTTCTATTGGAAACTGACTTTTTTTCTTGGATGCACGCTGGCTCAATGTAACTTTAGGAGGAAGAACACTGAATTAATATCTTTCATTACATCTTGTCAACATACACTTTGGCCTTGATCACTCGGTTATGTTTGCTATATTTTTCCTTTATATATTAATTTCTCCTTTTCTACACTATGTGAAAAACTATTAAAATAATTAAAATCTTTTAATATTTATTACAAATGCATTCTGTTTGTCCTAATTTTTATTTTCATCTTTTTCTTCCATTGTTGCTTGGTATTTGATTAGCATGTGCTGTTTACTTCCTTTTAATAGTTGTTAAATGTTTGTTGCATATTCTTATCTATGCAAAACTTCCTAAAACATTTTTATTCATTTTAACCTAATCAGATCTAAAATTGTAAGTATTGTATAGATTATTTTCTCTAATGATTTAGTGTCTATTCTTTCAGAATTTTGCTATACATGCACTTGTATAATTTTCATAGCATAGATTTTCAAATTAATATTATCCAGAGATAATTTATATCAAATATAACTCCCCAATTTATATCTACATTTCAATGAGTTTGACATTTGTATACAATTGTGCACCTTCTAAAGCCAAGATTTAATGTTGTCAACACACAAATGGTTTCCTTTGGTGTCTCCATAACACTGCAGCTTTATGAAACCACTCATCTAATTTCTACCAGTGTACTTTCCTCTTCAGATATTTCTTTTAATGTACCAAAAGAATATGCATATATGCATAGTCTGCTTTGATTTAGTAAGTACAACAATTTGAGATTAATTTTGAATATTATTGATTTACTTCCTTTTACTTAGTAGTATTTTGTTGTATGATTAGTTCAAAAATTTTTTTTCATTCACAGAAGTACAACTAGATCATTTTAGTTTGGGACAATAAATGAATCTATCAGATATGAATGCACAGTCTTTGTAGACATTTGTATTAATTTCTTTTCATTGCATAACTAGCAGTGGGGGTTTTTTGTATAGTAAAACCGTACTATGAAGACAACCACACTATTTTTCAATATGAGGATATCATTTTGCATTCTCATCAACAAAATATAACTAGACTATTTACTTTATGTATTTAATAGCCACTGTCATTGCTTTATTTCTTAAATATTAGCCATTCTAGTTTGTGTATGCTGGTATCTTGTTTTATTTGCATTACACTTATGTTTAATTATTTTGAGCTTATTTGCTACTTGATTTTCATGTTTGTCACTGATATCTCTGCTTTTATGACCTATTCAGATATTTGGCCCATATGGTTTCATATTTGCTTGTTTATCTTACTATTAACATATAAGAGTTCTTTATACATCATGGATAAAGTTTTTTGTAATATACATGTATTGAAATATTTTTTCCAGTCTAGAGTGGTCTTTTTTCTAATGCATTAATTTGATTTGATTTGATTTGATTTTGTAGTACTGGAGAACAAACCCAAGATTTTCCCACTGAACTGTAACCCCAGAATATTTTTACTTTTAGTTTTGAGGAAGGATCTTGCTGAGTAGCTCAGAATCGGGTCAAACTCTTTCTGTCTCAGCCTCCTTCCCTATCCCAAAGAGACAGGAAAAGAAAAGAAAATCAACAGTTCATATAGTTGAGGATTTATTTCTGATTCTGTTCTATTCCATTCATGCTGCACATCCATGTATTACTGAAGTACTATATTCTCTTGATTATTGTACAATTAGGATTTCTATTTAAATCAAGTTATGCAAGTTCTCCAACATTTATTATCTTTAAAATGTGTTGTGGCTTTTCCAATCTCTTTCCATTTTAACACCCATGTTATAATTGCTTTCATGGTTTTCTTTTTCCTTCCCTCTCTCCCTTTTTTCTTTCCTTTCTTCTTTCATTTGTGGCCTAAGAATTTCTTCTGCAGAGATTGTGCTGAAATTTCAGAATCATTTGAAGAAACTTTAAATCTTAATAGTATCTAGTCCATAAATTGGTGTTATTAGCAATCTAGTTCTTAAACAAGTGTTCAGAACTTCTTTAACGCTTCTCAAAAATGTATTATCAATTTAGAGTACAAATCTTGCGGTTTGTTAAACATAACTTTAAGTACTTAATATTTTAATGTTATATACTGTATTGTTTATTTAAAATAATTTCATCATTAACTAATTATATTATAGAGAAAGCGTTAAGTTTTATTGACCTGGTAGCTTGCTAAAGTTTATTAAATGTAGTAATTGTTTCTTTTCTGAATAATACATGAGATTTTTATATAGACAATGTTTTTGTCTGAAAATAAAGTAAGTTTGATCCATCTTGATTTCTTCTTCAACCCATAGGTTACTTACACCTAGCTTTCTATTTGAAAATAGAGATTTTTCCACAGAGCTTACTCTTTTAATTTGATGAGGTCAGATAATATGTTTAAATAATTTCAAACTATTGAAAATTGTTTAGAATTGTTGCTTGATGTAGATGATAGTGTAGCAGTAATTAATTTCTCCTAGTATATTCTGTTGTTGTTGGGTATTTTAAATATTAACATAATCAAAGTAGTGTTTAATATTTTATTTACTATTTGTGATTATATGTGTTATTTTATTAATTACTAAAAAAAGGATGTTCATAATTTTAGTTTATTGACAGCTGGTCAATTTTTTCTTTTGCTTTATATATTTTGATGTCCAATTTTTATATTTATACACATTTAGGAATATTATTTCTTTTGGGGAATTTGACTTCATTATTCCTATAAAGTATACATTTTTGCCTCTAATGATATTCTTCTTTCTTAAATCTACTTTTTTTTTAAAGAGAGAACATCACTATACAGTTCAGGGCAGCCTTGATTTTTATGATCTCACCATCCCAAGGGACTGGATTTCAACATGTACCTCTATGCCTGAAAATCTACTTTTATTTGATTAGTGCTTGCATGGTATGTTTTTGTGCAACTAATACATTTGTATCTTTATATTTATTTTATTTTATTGTCTTTTTCCTTTTTTATTGATACCAGGGATCGAACTCACGACTGCCTGCTTGCAAGGCAGGCGCTTAGGCCGCTGAGCTAAATCCCCAGCCCGTATCTTTATATTTAAAATGAATCTATTATTATGTTTAATCCTACTTGACATCTATGACTTTTAAATGGTGTTTTAGATCTTTTGAATTTAATATAATTACTGACATTTACATCATATATAATATGAAGTGTAAAGCTATTATATTGCTATTTGTTTTCCGCGCTTTCAAATTGTTCCTTTTCACTCTTATTTTTCAAATTTCCTTCTTTTTAAAAATTAATTTATTACTATTGGAATTCATCATATTGTCTGTATTGGCTTATTAGCCTCCTTTCTGGTTTTATATTTTTGTTTCTTTACAGTTTACAATATGCCTTTTAAATTTGTCCCAACGACTTAAATGATGCTGTACTATTTCACATACAGGATACAAACATTACTCCAGTACCTTTCTATTTCATTAATTTTACCTTTTGTGATCATCATTATTAAGCCTTTAAAACTTCATGCATTGGTATGTGTTGTAATAATACTATAAACAAGTTTGTGCATAATTGCTCCTGTTTTGTACATGTTTAAAAAGTGTGTCAGAATATATCATTTGTATTTACGTACATATTTGCAATTTCCATCACTCTCCATTCCGTTGTCTGCATCTGTAGTTCAGACTTGGGTTATTTGCTTTCCACTTAAAGAACTCCTTTTGCCTTTCTTGGTGTATGACACTAGTGTCAGGAAATTCAATTAAGTTATATTTGCCTTAAAAGTATTGATTTTTATTTTAGAAATGTTAACAGTAGATTTGATTTCTAGATATTGGCCCACAGGTCACTAACACATTGTTTTCTCATTTGTTCTCTGTTAAATTTGGATAGTTTTTATTCCTATAGCTTCAAGCTCATTATTTCTTCTCTACTGTCTAATCTGCTTTGAAACTCGCTCTGTTTATCTTTCATTCAGGTGGTTGTTTTTTCTTCTAGGACCTCCATTTGGTTACTTTAAAACAATTTTCAATTTCTCTCTTTACTAGGTTAAACTAATACAACCCAGTCTATAATTATACTATTTATAACACCCATTTTAGTACCTTACTCTGTTTATTTAATAATTTATTTCATAATTGAACTTATCCTTTTTATTTCCATTTTTGTGTCTTATTTCCTATCTAGTCCCTGCTTCAAACAAAGGTTTTGGTCAGATACTGGACAGTGTGAAATTTACTGTATTGAGTGCTATATTTTATTTCTTAAATATGACATACATTTACTTTCAGAATGATCTCTAAAGATTATATTGATCTGTAGTTGAGTCGGAATAGCAGTGGTCTTCAATATTGGACTAGGATCCTTAAATTAGCTGCCTCATTCTCTCCTATGTTGTGTTTCAAAGACCCGTATTACCTACTGTGCAATGTATAAAAATATTTTTTTCATGTATTTTATCCAGTTTTCTAGTTGTTGAAGTGAGATGCAATTTTCACTGAAGTTAATCCTACATAAATAAATTAAAGCAGATAACCCTATTTTAAATCAATCTCATTTATTGAATGATTGCACCCCACATTGAATACTCAGAATTTCATTTTTTCTCTTTCTCATTAGCATACTTAATCACTACACTTTAAGCCAATAAAGATCATAGGGTAAATAAGAACTGAAGATCATAACCATAACATATTAGTGTTATAACTTTCTATGATTATTCAGCAATACAAAATTCTCAAAACATCTAGATTAATGATTCTATTATTCATCTAACAGAGAAAAATGATATATACTGTTAATATTATATCAGATGTATTGATAATGTAATATTTACCAAGATAAACCAATATAAAACAGAACTAAACATACAGACAACATCACAATGCATTCTTAAAAATACATATAAGTGCTTTCCTTTTAATAATTCATGGTATGGTTAGGATGGTATGCCACATTTCCAATTCTTGTGGAAGATTTGTGTAAGAGTTGAGGTTTATTTTTGTACTGTATGACTTGATCATGGATGCCATCTACCTTCTCTACAGCAATAGCAACAATTAAGATTGACAACTGTGTGGATAATTTTGGCTAATTAAGGTGAATGCAGAGGCTGTGACATTGCAAATTTAGTGTGCAGGTCATGATTGGAAAAAAGTTTCCATTATTCTTTCTCATTTAAAAGAGTGTAACGATAATGTGATCACATTGTAGATTAATCATAGCTATTCCAGGAAGGTGTCTGCAGCCTTTCTGACACTTTTTTTCATTGGTGCTAAGAAAATGAACTTGAGTAGACTCATATCCTACAATCTGTTTTATCAGCACATATCAGCATTCAGCACGATCTCACAAGCACTTATCCAATTATAAGGTAGGTATTAGATAAATGCTTCTCCTTCTTCCGTACTTTGCTGTGGAAGAATTACTCTGGATTTTTATCTTTAAAGCTTTAACATTTTACTTTTCTGTTTAGTGTTATTTTCTGGTTATTTCTCTGGTGTGCATCATTTTTCTGCAGAAAGTAATGCAGCTCAATACAGGCTAATGCACATACAATCAATGGCTTTCAAGGCTTTTAATCTCACTTGTTTCTTGTATAGATCAATGACTAATGAAGGTATCCAGTTACTTCACTCAGAGTCTATTTGGGAATAGCATTAAGTGAAGAAAGCTTGAAATGGCCACCTGTTTATAACTGTGCATAATTTATGATTCCCATGTGCATCAAATACTGCTGCAGCAGATTCCCAGCAGATTTCCGTTCATAATGTTTGGGTTGTACTGCAGTAGAATCTTTGTATATACTGGAAGGATTCAGTGTTTTCTTCTGCAGAAATCCATGTAAGGAAACACCAATGTACTAATAATTTAAGGTTGAGGAGAAAATCCGACATCTTAGACATGAATCTTTATCACTTCCCATGCCATTAAAAAATATATAGCATGTCTTCCTTAGTTGAATTGCAGTTACCGTTGGGTAGTCTCACTTGTGCTAAATATGTCAGTGCTTTATTTCATCTAAACAAGGTTCACTCAGTGGAAAGAACAAATCCCTCACATACTGAAAAAACATAATTTACCCAATGATCAAAAGGCAGTGTTTCTGTGCATTGCTTCTTTTTATAGGTTGATTATAATTTCCATACAATTAAGTTGCTTAGGAATGTTGGAGAAATGTATACTGAGCAAAAAGTGAAAATCAGTGTAGGGACAGAAACTACTGATAGTCTTCATGAATTTAATAAAAACAATTACAGTGAAATACTATATCAGACAAATATGTGACCAATTGCTACTGTCAAATGTATACTCATGTTTAAACATAAGACAATATACAGCTATTATCTTATGCTGGGGTGTCCAGTTGTCCTTTCCAGGTTCTTGTTGCCCCATTTAAAGAACTGGATGGTACAACTGAAGAGCATAATTGAAGTATCGAAAATATGACAAAGGAGTGCTCTGGAGAGAAGTGGAAAAAAAGGAGAATCAAAGGAGTGTTCTGAAGAACTGTTCCCAAAGAAAGAAAGAAATAAAGGAAAAAATAGAGGAGAGAAAATGCATCTTGCATGTACTGTGGGCCGCTGAAGAGAGAGAAGACCATAGGCTCAAGGGCAATGGTCGCCATTTTTAAGGGCAATGGCCGCCATTTATAAGGG
The DNA here is from genome assembly GCF_034190915.1 of Cavia porcellus. Taxonomy (NCBI): domain Eukaryota; kingdom Metazoa; phylum Chordata; class Mammalia; order Rodentia; family Caviidae; genus Cavia; species Cavia porcellus. Next base: position 54,913,440 of record NW_026947495.1, read on the forward strand.
CAATGGCTGCCATTTATTCTATCTTCCTTCTCACGTCAGGACCTGGCAGACTCACACATGGCTCCACATGCAGCCCAGCCATGATTTGACAGGTCTCTGTGATGGACAGGCCTCACCCAATTGTCTGGTCAACTCTTTATGCCCTACTCTCCAGCCTCAGTACTTCTATAAATTATGTCAATTTAAAGCCCACCATTTGACATATTTCATTCCACTTTATGACTGCCTAAGCCAGATTTTTTTGGTAGCAGGTAAGTGAATTTTGTTGACAAAATAATCATTTTTGTCATTTTTTGAATCTTCCTAAAGATAGTGCCTAGTTAGAAAATAGACTTTGCGAAATCTAAAACTTACAGTTCTGAAAGGCAATTTGTTCAATTATATTAATTGCTGTGTGCTGAATTGTTTATTCTGCAGTTTAACTTAGCTGAGTGTCCATTTGTGAGGAAAGCTGCATCCTTTAGCACATGGACTAGAACCTTAGAGTACATTAAGGCTCACTGTCCTTAGTAATAGATTTTTGAGTACTCAGGTTGACCGTGGAGAGGAAAAAGGCCATTTTGCTTAAGAGAGTCAAAAAATTGTGGATTAAAATAAGAGAGATACAATAGGATTGAAACTGGGAAAATGGTCTTTCTCCCAATTATTTGTAAACTGTTGGTATGTGATCAAAGGCCAGGTCAGGTTTTATGGTGCTGTCAATCTTACATATAAGGTAACTCTATTTACAATAATACTTTGGAACTATATATTTTCACAACACTTTGTTCTTCATCTGTTGCTCTACATGGATGGTAACTTCTTAAAGCTAGAAAGTCTATAGATTATTGTTTGTAGCCTAGTAGTGCGGCTTGCTGGTATATGTGAGGGATTCTATGTTAGATGAATTTTGACACAAAAAACACAGGACTTAAATGATTTCACAATAGAATTCTATAAACAATGAAGAAATAATGCAGAACCACTTTAAACTTTTCCTAAGTATGCAGCAGATGAAATGTTTTCTAAATAATTTAATGAGGACAGCCTTTTCCCCAATATCAAAGTGAGAGAAAGATAATAGAAGAAAATTATAGATCAATATCCTCAATAAATGTACACAAGCTGAATTTGACATTAGTCAAATGAATTATTATGTGGAGAATATAGTGATGTACAAAATCCTGGAGAGGTGAATAGAAAGGGACATTAAAATATTGATCTAAATGTACAAAGTTTCAGTAAAACATCAAGAATAGACTTTAAGGATCTATTGCACAAAACACTGACTGTGATAATTGATTGTATATTTCAAAATTTCTGAAACATTGCATTTTAAATATTTTTACTACAAAAATATGAATGGTAAAGGATATAGTAATTAGCCTGATTTAATTATTTCACATGAAAGCATGTATGAAAACATTACTTTGCACCCAATAATTATATCCAATTGTTAGCTTTCAATTAAAAAATAAAAAACCCATACAATTTAAAAAGAAATTATTTTGTGTATTTTGAGATATTCCGTGGTACAAATTCATATTTTCTCACCATGCATTTTACCATTTTTCTCCTTCTTTTATTTTCCAAACTTTCAGGCAGAAAATTGTTATGTCCTTTCTACTCTCAAGTAAGTTATGTGCCAATAAAGAAAAAGGAAAGATCTTTTAGAGATCTGGTTCTTGCCCAATTCACTTTTAACCAGAATCATATAAAGAATTAACTATTTGAACTGTGCTACCACTCTACTGTGGCCTTTGTTTTCAAAAAGATTGACTTATTCAGAAAATTTAAACGGTTTTCATGAGTTCTAAAATAAAAGCAAAATATCCCAAAATAAAAATGGGTGTGCCTGCCTTTCCTTTCATGAGTCTAGATAAAATAACATTTCTTTCATTAAGAAGAGAGGAGGGTGCTTGTTTCATGCAATGAAAGGACGGAGGAAGTGGAAGGATTTTATGGATTTGAGAGCAATTCATTTGGAAAATCCCCTCTCAACATTCAGTTTCTCCCCAAATTCATTCTGTCCACATTTTTTGCACTGAAATTTCTTTCCTACTCCCTGTCTCTTCACAAACATCCTCTTTGTTGTTCTGAAGAATTCTGCTGTGACTCCAACTTTGTCCACCATATCCAGCAAACTACAAGTATAGTATGCACTCCATCATCATGTCTTTAATTTTCTCACTTCCTTTTGCTTGGCTAATTAATAAAAACAGAAGCAATTTTAAGTTTACTCTGGGGGAAATTAGTTAAGAGGGTGATACTTGATTTTGCTTGTTTAAAAATCTAAAAAAGGTCTAAAGTTTAGTTAGTTTAGGGATCGAAGATAAACTATTATTATGGGTGCTTATAAAAGATGTAGGTCAGTTTCAAGGGCAAATCAAGGGATTCTCCTAGTGCTAAAAAAACAAGGAGGTGTATTTATCAAGCATTTTTAAAAGAATAGACATAGCATGAGAAAAATTCTTTACTGACGTTATGGCCTTAGATAAAGATGAGATACTAAAAAAATCCATCTGGAAGCAAACAGTTGCTGGCCAATGCTCCTCTACTACCAAACTCAATAAGAAGGCAGAGGTCAAGAGAAAATTTTGAGACAACAATTGTGAGTAAGGTAATGAGACTCAGGCCAAGGAGAGGAGGAGTAGAGAAGAGCCCTGCATGGCAAAGGAAAGATATTCAGGGGAATTGACAATGTGTATTACAAATACACTAATATATAATTTTCATTTGTTATTATTTGCCTTATTTAGTAGAACATTCTAAAATATGGAAACACAATAACTTGTGTTATGAAATGCAGTAAATTGCACACACAGATATTTAATTAATACCACAAATGTGACTATCAAAATTTAAAACAAATTTTCAATTTTATTTGATAATCCATTAAATCTGAACAGTCATGTATGTCTATTGGAGACACCTGTATTGGGCTCCAATCTCTTGCAGATGTTATGGCTTATGGCAAAAAAGAAAGCAAGGACAAAATGGCAGTGCAGTGAGTGTTTTTCATGCAAAAGAAAAAGGCATGAGGCAGCCAGAGCCCTGGAGTTTATAGATCACATTTACATTGAGGAAAATGATGAGGAGGTTATAGGATGACTAAAGGAATGGAGATGGTCTTATACTGAGAAGGTTCTTATATTGGTGAGGATGACTTTGGACGACTTTTAGAAGATGGTGGTGATCTTCAACTAAGGAAGATCTTGCTCTTGTGCATCACAGCATCACTGGACCATTAAGGTCTGTATTTATTGTCTTTCATTCAATGTTTGATTTAAGCATAACATTTCATCCCTCTCACCTGGTTTATAGGTCTGAGTAAGTACTCTGAAGACCTCAGTGTACTTACCAGGATCATCTGAATATATTCCTGGCTCTTACCTGATCTGTCTTACGTTACAAGGACATGTAAAAACAGGTAATTACTAAACTCTCCCATTTACTTCCTTTAAGAGATATTGTCTTTGAAGAGTTTGAACAAAATAAGCCATAGATGGATGCAATTCCATGGAAACTTCACATATGGTTGGCCTAGAGCCTTAGCCCTCAAGACTCAGGACTCCAAGGACAAGTAGGGGAAGCCTAAGACGCAGTAATAGTGGGAGAGGGCTTAATTAGGGTTGTCTTGGAAACCTCACTCTCAGGCACCAATGGTCATAGAGTGGGTTTACAGTCAGTGATAGTGGATGCCTTAAGGGCCAAAGGTATCTAGTTTTCTGTACATTTGAACACAAGTAAGCATTATTTCTTTAGTGCAATGAAAGTCTGAATGTAAGATAAAATTTCTCCATTTTTCTTCTTTTTTACATCACAGTTCTAATTGTAAAATAGCAATATAAGCAATATTTCCCTTTGCACTAACAGTCATATTTAAAGGAGGAAGTATTGCTTAGTAGTAAACTATTGCCTTCTTGTTCCTTGAAAGAAGGTTCCAAATGTCTGTTTATGCACTTTAGCACCAATGATTTTAACACTTTCAACTTCTCGTGATTTAAGGGTCATAGATTAACCCATACGACTCAGTAGCTTTACATTGAATTTAACATAGTTTGAGTTAACATTGGCTTTGAGTCCCAGTGTAAAGAATCCCTGTACTTCAGTGTTCTTTTACCTCAGCTTCCCCCATAACTGGGGGAAGTCACTGCAGGCAGCCCAACCAAGGAAAGGAGGGAAGGGGAAACTGCTGTGCTGTTACCTGGCTCTGTTGCTGGCATGCCGTGGGCACCCTATTCACTCTGGCACTGGTCCTGTGCCACCATCATCTTCTCTGTTGCAGCCACCCCTAGAGATGACTGCATTGCCATCTTGGGTGGGCTGTGTGAGCCTCTAAATTTTCTGGAGATGAAGGCCAAGAAAGAGTCTCTCTAAGAGTCTTCTTAGTATACTGCTTTTATTGCATTATATCTACAAAGCTCCCCCTAAGCAAAAGGACTTCCTCTGTTATGTTGGCGCTATCTCTCTATTTCTATCAACCCGATCTCCTATCAAGTCCTGTAACTGCATGTTGAACTAAAGACACTGATTAGGGGGTAAGGAAGCATGAGTACGGTACGTGGGGTTTGATGATGTTTACCCACAACTGAATCTGTGGTGAATAGTCCCTGAGCTCCATTATTTATTACACTCTGTGTTAATTCTTTAAGCAGTTAAAAATCAAAAACCTGATGTGTAGGGATGAGCTGATTTTGATTATTAAGATTGTTTCTAAACACCATTGAGAAACAAGTTCCAAGAACTTCTTGTAGTACTGTTGGTTCTTAGACACAAGGTTCAGAATGTTTCATTTTTAAAAAGTATGCATGTACAGGCCCAGTGCTTCATTTAAGTCTCACCTGGCTCTGGTTTTCTCCCAGGAGCTAGCAGCAGCGTGGGTGGCTTTTCTATTTCTTTATATTTTTCTCCCATGTTCTGTACTAAAACAGAAACTTCTAGGGGTTCTAGTACTTAATGGACATAAAACAGATTTTTACCAAGGTCCAAGCTGAGAAGGTCCCAGGAGAAACAATTTTTCGTATACTGTGAGCTCCCTTTAAATTTTTCCCATCTTGTCCTAATTTTCAATATCCAAAGCTTCTCCCTGTGTGGACTAGGGATCGTATTTAATTATATCCTGTAGTATTTCATGATACTGATGGCTGGCACTATGCACTTTGCTTTCTTTTAAAAAAGATTTCAAAAAAGGAGATTTGAAAGAAAGATTTCAAAGAGAGAGTTAAAGAGATTTGAAAGAAAAATATTTTCCATTGTTTTAATCTCAGTGAGATTCTTATTTGAGTGAAAAGCACTAAACTTCACTGTGTCAGATGTCTCAGGGATTGCCACTGGTGACCTGAGCGCTGCAGAAAACACCCCTAGTAAATCCTGCAGGCAGACAAGAGCATCGTGGGTTCAGGCCACCTTGGGTGCCAATTATCAGACACCCTTGCAGTGGATTCCAGTCTTCTACCAGGAGTTCCGGGGCATGGTGAAAAAAAGAGCAAGAAACAAAATTACAGTGGATTTGCAGTGGATAACCAGTCACTCATGAGAAACGAAAGGCTACAAAACAGAGAGAACTGAGGTATTTATAGATCATGTTTATTGAGAAAAGCAGTGAGGGGATTATCAAAGGACTCAGAGGACAGGGCAGAGGTGGTTTCATGTTGAGAAAGATCTCATATTGATGATGATCATGTCAGATGACTCAGAGGGTAGTGGTGAACTTCAACTAATGAGCATCTTGCACTTAGTTGACACAATATCATGAGGCCATTAAGGCCTCTGGACCCAATCTTCAATTTATGCTACGTGTTTATAAGTACAGATCTAGACAATGGTTTCTTAACAACTAGTGTGCATTGGAAACACATGGAGGGCTTACTAGTATACACAAATCTGTGCCTACTCCGTAGTTTCCTTTTCTGTATTTGGGCCACTGAATTTTCATTTCTAAGAGTATTATATTTAAAAATTTAAAATTAAACATACAGAAAAGTTTTGAATGCAGATGAAGAGAAATGGCATGTTATATACTGGAGAGTTCTAATTTGAGTGAGCATGAATTTCTATTGTGAAGTTATGTAAGTAAGTGGAAAGGTCAAAATGTTTTCAAGGGCTCAAATCAAGAACTGTTGACCATAAATTTTATGGTCTGTGAATTTATTCTTTGATGATGACAAGGAAATTTAAATGTTCATTGGAAGAGAACTAAAATATTTTATTGCTAGCTGACAAAATTCTTAAAGAGTAGCTAGATAAAATTCTTCAAAGAAAACATTGATGAAAGAAGAAATTATAGAATATCAGGAAGACAGGAAGGATAATTCAAAGAGAAGAAACTTGGGTATGTAAAATGGGTTTTATAAACTGTACTTGATAATTGAAACAAAAATGTGGGTACTATCTAGGTCCCAATATATTTTAAGAGGGACATTATGTAATTATAAAAATGCAATCTTTCACAATGACATAGAACTTCTCAATTTCTATGTGGGCAGTAACAGAGCTTCAACATTAAGCAACTTTGATGGTGCAAAAGGAGGAAAGAACAAATCCACAACTCTTACTGAAATTTTAATGTTTACTTTTAGGCAAGTGATAGAAGCACTAGACAGAAAATAAGAAAATTATATAGATGAACTGAGAAACACAATAGAATGAATAGAAACACAATGATGAATATAGAATACAGCCCTCCACAATGGCAGAATATGCTTTTCTTCAAGTGTAAAGCAGTTATTAAGAGAGATCAATTCATGACTGGAACAGCCATGAAACAAATCTCAATTAACCTTAAAGATTAGAAATTTTACATAATTCATTGCTTGGCCCTAATGGAACTGAGCTGTAAATTAATTACATAAACAAAAAAGTTCTAAATGTATAAAAATTAAACAACACACTTGTAAATAATTTATGAGTCAAAGATGAAGCTTTAAAGAAAGTTTTAAAAATACACAGAAATAAATGAAAGCACATATACACCAAAATATGTAGAATGCAACTAAAATATGATCAATAAGAAAATTCATAGTCCTAAAATAATAGACATGAGAAAATATCTTAAACAATTTACATTTCTATCTCAAAAAAACTAGCAAATCAAGAGAAAAAATAAAAGTAAAGCAAGCAGAAAAAGGAAAATATAGTAGAAAGCACTAGAAGTGAAAAAAGGAAAATCTAGAGAAAACCAAAAAAACAAGCATTTTATAAAAGGGCAGTAAAATTGATTTTTCTAGATGAAGAAAAATTCACCCTATATTAGGATTCAGAAGACACATTATTGTCAGCATAGCAATAATCTTCAAATGACCCTCAGATTCAAGTGAGCCTTACCAAAATCATTTCAATTTTTATATTATGTGATGAGTCAGTCATAAATTAGTATAAAAATCCACATGCCACTGGAATGAATAGGTATCCTCATCTCTAAATATTAAAACATACCTTTTTATTCAGGGGCTCACTTTACTAAATTCATCTACAGTTTCCAATGTAGAACTCCCCGTTCTTTCCTTTATGTGTATGAAAATGTATCCAGTAGTATAAAAACGATTATAGATTATAATAAGCTGCATAGTTCCACCTTCCCCTTCTTAATCTCAGATTTATTTTTATATGTAGATGACTGTGAATTTTTCTGAATTAACATTTAATGGAAGTTGAAAACTTCTATTGTTGTATCCTTTTTGTTCTCTCTCTCTCTGTCTCTGTCTCTCCTCTCTCTCTCTCTCGCTCGCTCTCTCTCTCTGTCTCTCTTCAGTAATGGTGACTATTTCTAAATTCCACACAAGGCAAGGGTAAGAGTAGGGAAGGTGGAGGCAGGGAGAGAGAGGGAGGGAGGGAGAGAGAGAAAGAGCGAGACAGAGAAACAGAGAGAAAAAGGAGAGAGAGATAGAGGGAGACAGAGAGGCATTAAGGCTCTGGACCTAGATGTGGTTGGTGTCCTGGCCTTGTCACCAAGTTGTGTGCCATGTGAGAACTTTCATAACCTTTTTAAGCTTATTGTTTAATGGTCTATAAATTGAAATGTATTATTGGTTCATGCATGACATGTAATACAAGGCAGGGTGTAAGTTACCTCAGTCAATGGTAATTGTTAAGATTATCTTTAAAAATATTATCTTTAAAACCATCTCAAGTTTATTACATTAATAACTCAGAAATAATACTTCAATAGAAATTGATAAATAGTAGTGTACTAATAAATTGAATTCAGCATTATCTTAAGAAACTTTTTAATAATAGTGAGTGATATGTACTAAAACTGCAATTATAATTTTAATAAGTGGTTTTTACATTTTTGCCAATATATAGGGACTCCTAATGAGCTTACTAACATTTACTTCACACAGTTAAGTGACTTAAAGGAAGTCTGAGTGTTTCAAATCTTAATTTTGAGTCTGAATTCATAAATTTTGTGCAAGAGGATTTTTTAAAAAAATTCTGCTACACAAAAGTGCCAACCTAAATTACCAAATTATAAAACAAAAACAAACACAGCGTAGTGCGGTTAACATACTGTATTTATTATTTTCCATAGTATCTAAAAGTAGAATATATTTTATTATTTTGTTAAAAATAAATTTTATACAGTTTTTGGAAATGTACTTGGCAGATACCTTTTACAAGTAAGACTAGTTTTCAAACTAAAATCATTTTTTGGTCTTCACAGAATTTATAGGAGCATGTTATGATTTAGTTCAAACATCTGAAGCAATTTCCACACTAAATCACTCACAAGAAATACAAAACTGGGAAGTTCAGGTAAAGCACCAGCTGCCATCACATCACTAAGTTAATGCTGAATTTTTCTGTCTTCATTGCATGAAAGAGGCAAGAAGATAAAGAGAGAAACATTTATAGGGAGAAAACAGAACTCTGAAATTATATTTATTTAGGGGAATCCCCAAGGCATCTTGGTAAGATTATTGTATTTCTGAGGTTCAAAAATAGATTGTAATACTTAAGGCTCAAGATCATGCATTCATAATAAAATACAATTACTGATATGTAAGCAATATTGAGTGTCACACAATATATTTAAAGTTTATCATTTAAGTAAACAGTATATGTTTAATTTTTTATTCCTCAGGACTTTGTAGGCACATTGAAATCAGTTTTCATACAAATAGAGTAAACATTAGATTCTCAAATTACATGGGTATAAGAGATAATACTTTTGTCAATAAATCAAAAAAACCCCAACTCTTTGTGTGTAACTTAAAAAAATAATTTGAATGGTGAAAACTAAGGGTTTAGGGTTTTAAAGTTTGTCAAATATAAAACATTTTACATAGTACTTATATGTGATGAGATATAATCAAAAAGTCAAGAAAGATAAATGAATACGTAAAAGCTAGTTAGCATATGCTGATGTTCTAAAACAAGAAGTTACACATTTATTTTCTAACCTTTATAGTCTATGAGTTATAAGATGCATAAAGTACAGCGTCCTATGAAAGATCAAGATACTGGCAAAATCCTTAGACATACTGGTAGCTGTCAATTCTGCTAATTCATGATAACATGCACTTTTCAGAGTTTATATAGTCAATGTTATAAATAAATGGTAAAAATACATCAGCTTTATAATAAGGGAAAAGTTAAGTCTACTAATATATCATCTATTATGTAACTTTAGTAAAGTGTGCATTTTTAAAGACTGTAAATGAGAAGAAATTAGGAAAGTGTAGGCTATCACTGTAAGCATTTATGCTTCTTATTGTATAAATTTAAATCCATCATGTTGTAGATTTGGAGCAAATAGCCAAACTGATGAGAACCTAGGAGCCCATTGGACAGTCAAACACTAATTTCTCCCACCAGGAAAACGAAATAGAAGAAAGAGGAGCAGGAGCAGGAAGAAAAAGGGGAAGAGAGGAAAGAAGAGTCAAAGAGAGAGATGAGAGAGGATGAGGAAAGGAGAGACACCAGGAGAAGGGAGGAAAGAAACAAAGAAAAGAAAGGAAGGAGAGAAGGAAGGGGAGGCAGAGAAAAAGACACAGACCAACAGAAAGAAAGAAAAACAGGACAGGAATTTTAAAAAAGCAGGGCTTCAATCTTTTTCAAACAGGTGTTAGGGAGCCTAAAAGTTTCTGTGATTAATCTCAAAGGCACTTTCTAAAAAGCTGCGCTCTCTCCCCCTAGCTGATATGTATGTATGTATGTATGTATATAATATGGAATGCTTGATGAATTTGCATGTCATCCTTGCACAGGGCCATGCTAATCTCTGTATCATTCCAATTTTTTGTATATGTGCTGCCAAAGTGAGCACCAGCTGACACTTCTTTAGACAAGTTCCTGATTCAGTGACCAATAATAGCCTTTCACTGTTCCTCAAACTCCATCTCACATTAAGAAAATACTCATTTGCAACTTGAGCTTTATAGTGCTGACTTGGAAATGACTACATTTGACATAAAATGTATGAAGAAGCCTATGTTACTGATAATCTTTACTACCCTTTTATCTTTCAGAATAGGCTTGTATCAAATAAGCTAGATAGTATAACCAGTATTAGATTGTCAAATGGGAAATTCAACCTACTGTAACTAACTGCAGCAAAATCGATGCATTGTCTTCGCTAATAGATTGGGCAGGTAGAGCACATAAGGTTAAAACAGTGAGTATGGCATGGAGACATTTGAATACAGTCTTAATTTTCATTGGTTGTAAGCAACTGATCATACCATTGTTTGGTAACTTAAGTTTTTAAAACTCTGGGGTCCATGAAGAAAATAAAAAGGTGATAAGTGGGATTAGATTTGACTTTGAATAGCTGACTTTTCCTTAACTTTGCCAAGACAGACACCTTTTTTAGTATCCTGGAGCTCCTGGCCACTGTCCAGTATAGAAATATCTGCTGTATTTTTGTCATTTTGCCTTGAGCGGTAATTTTTATAAGCACGTTGAATGATGGTCGCCGAAACTGTCTCTTGTTTTCGCTTCAAAGTAGTTGTGATTGGTTCATACGTGATTTTAATAGGGTTGGCTAATGCAAATGCTGATTCTATCTCTGAAAGGGTTTTCTCTGTCCCTGCATCTTTTCCCACAACTCTTTTTGTAAAAGCAAGTAAGACATCAAGGCAATGAATCCTATCTCCAACAGCCATGGGAAGGTCCATTGCTACAAGCTGTCCCTTATTAGGTTTTGCCATGAAAAGAGGAGGATCAAGAGCAGCTGCAAAATCAGAAAGTTTGCAGGAGTCTATGTACTGGGTCCTGTCAGGATCAAACCTCTCCCACACCTGAAAGAATTTCCTAAAATCGTATTCACTCAAGCTCCTAGTTTTTTTCTTAGAAACAATACTTAAAAATTCCATGATTACAGCAATGTACATATTAACAATAATCAGCCATATTATGAAAATGTAGCTGACAAAATAGAAAATCCCCACAGAAGGGTTACCACAATCTCCTCTAACCTGAGTCCCAGGGTTAATTTTATCAGGATCACAGTCAGACCATTTACTGTTGAAAACTGCATTAAGCAACCCATCCCAACCTGCAAATATTGTAACTTGGAAAAGGCAAATCATACTACTGCAAAAGGTCTCAAAGTTGGACACGTCATTAATCCCAGCTTCTTTTTTAACATAGGCAAAGTTGTACATTCCAAAAATGGCGTAGATGAACATGACCAGGAAGATGAGAAGACTGATGTTCATCAGGGCTGGGAGAGACAGCAACAGAGGAAGCATCAGATCATGGAACACCTTTGGTCCTTTCCCACGACGCAGGATGTGGATGATGCGAGAGAGAAGTACCAGCTGCACAAGGGAAGGTGGCACCAAGTAGTATCCCACTGTCAAAGGCAGAAATAGTCCTGAGGAAAGAGAACAGAGTTGATAAAATTATCCACATGAATGGTTTTTAGAGGAACATGTGATTTTGTATTTAAGTGGTTGTTTCTATATTTTATTTTTGTCAATTTCCCCTATTTGACAGTTTATAGGATTTTAAGTTAGCTGAATACTAATCATATCAATGATCAGGGTGTCTAGCAAAATTTAGAAAGGATTTCTTTTGTACTGTAATCTTGGTAATGTTATAGATCAAATACTTTTGGAAATACAGATGACCTGAGTCTACAATGTGGGATAGTAGTCACAAGGCTTTTGGTTTGTTTCTGTTTTTCTGATTGTCGTTGGATTAAAGGATTTAACTCAACTTATATTGAATGCCTTATAAAAGCATCATGCAATATGAAAAGACCAATAACATGATTTTGTAGTCTCACAGACTTTATAATCTAGTAACTAGTAAAAATTGTTAAATATAATGTACTGTAGAAAATCCAAAATTTTTTGTAATTACAAAAATGTTTGGTATTCAGTGATTCATAGTTGTATTTTAATTCATTTGTTTCCCAAGTGGAATTTTTTCCCCAGGAGCTTTAAATACGAAGTCAATAAGTGAGTTTTTCCTTAGAATTTAGGAATGGTTCATTTTGGGTTGAGAAGGTGGAGGACAGAATAATCTCAAAGAGCTTCTAAGGAGATGGCATTTTTCCTGACAGGAAGTGTCATGCTGCATATTTCTGTCAAACTTGATCATTTTCTAAGATGACATTGTCAGTGGTCTTCTTTACTGCATTCACCTTCTCTCTGGAGGGTTCCAGTGAATTTTCCATTCTCAATCTTCAATCTCAATATTCGTCGCAATCTTCAAAACGCCTCAATTTTTCCGGACATAACCTCACATAGCTGCAAACAACTTTCTCGGCATCCTCACCACTTGGTGTTTAAACTCCCTTTCTTATCTGAAGCCCACTCTGGGCTAATGATATCATTCCTCATGTAACATTCCAAGCACTGGTACCTTGCTCTCTCCATGTCCATGTTTCTCAAGGAAGAAAGATGATGTTCCTTTTTTCCCCAATGAGATTTCCAGAGACTTTTTATTTTTATCACTTCAATTAACAAAAACGAAAAAGTTTCTGGCACTTTATGAATTATGTCATTCAATGATTCCATTTCCGCAGCTCTATGATCTGTTCATGCCACTTCACTAATATTCACTGAAGACTTTAATAACTCACTTGTGGTCTCCTGTTTCACCTCAGCATCTACCATAAATAACCCATCCCAAGTCAAACCTCTCTGTTTCTGACCCTCTCAACCTTCATAACCTTCATTGTTTCACATCAGCCGTCCACACTATGATCATGTTATTGACACAAGGTACCTGATCTAGAAAATCTCAAATTCAAAACACCTCTGTCTGCATAGTTCTCTGCAGAAGGAACTATGACTTCTATTTCATATGGCTCATCTGATATTCCTGTTTTCTTCCTCTCAGTTAACTCCTGTTGCTATGTTTTTCCCTATCAGGCTTATAAACTTTTCAGTTAGTTGCATTACTTCATTTGTCCATCAAATGTGTGAATTTTCTGGAAGCTCAACTAGGCATTTGATGTACATTTCCCAGTGTTCAATCATACGATAGCGCATGACAATAATCTATTAAATATTATCACTATGACTACAAAGCTTGCATCTAGATGTGTGTTATGGGGAATCAGACAATAAAGAAACTCCTTTCTGCCAGAAACACTTTGATCTTAAATTCTTTGACTACATCTTTATTCAATGGGCCTTTGTTTAAATTTTGTTTCTTACACAAAATTTTCTCTGACCTCTCCTTGGAGAGCAGATGCTCCTCTCTCAGGCTGCCGTAGTAGCCTTTGCCTCCTTTAGCCTAAATTTAACAGCACAGCATTAAAATATACTATTTATTTCTTTCCTTTAATAGACTTAAATTATATGTATACAGGAATTATCTCTATCTTGTTTACTGATTTTTTAAAAAAAATTTTGGTGAGGGGCATACTTCAGATTGAATCCAGAGCCTTGGCACTGAAATACATCCTTTCCTCTCTAAATTCTTATTCTGAAATAGGGTATCTCTAAGTTGCACAGGCTTGGTTTGAACTTGTCTTCCTCCTGCCTCAGCCTCCCAGAGTTATAGGATTATTGGTAAATACCACTACATGCAACTAACTATTATATTCTTCCACACAGCACAATATCTATTAAAAAAGAAGATAATTGAATGCATTTGTTAAAAAAAGAGATCTCCCAAGTAAGTGAAAATTGGGAAAAATTCATTAAAGTCTAAAACTCTAATGTTTTTTATAGCTTCCCACAATTAAGAGGGAAGTGACAGCAAGTTTGAAATGTTACATCATTCTAAGACATAAAGAGTCTTCTACTGTTATACTAGAATGAATTTACATTATGTGAATTTATATTACATTACTGAATCATAATTAAGCTTTTATCTTTCAGTCTGTGACATGAAGTAGGTGACATTAGTGCAAGAAATGCATCTTTTAACATTTCCTAACTGTGTCTACAGGTATAAATGTAAAAAATATAAAGCATTCCTGATTAGAATTAAAAATGTCTCCACCTGATTTGCTTCTAAAAGACTATATCTGAAGTGATATTAATAATTTTGCATAAATTAGTATTAGTATAAATGAAAATTGGATTGAACAAAATCTTACCTGTAATGGAGAAAACAACCACCATAAAATCCAAAATGTTCCATATACTGGTGAAATAGTAACAATGGAAGGAGATGAGCTTCAAGACACATTCTGCAGTGTACAGGATAACAAAGGTTGAGTTAATCCAGAATATTACAGCATACATTTGAGGACTCTGCTCATCACTTTCCATCATTATGATTATTGCTTGGAGACAGATAAGAACCATGATGATGACATTAAAAACTCGGCTTGTTACCAAGTCAAAAATGAAGCCTTGCAACTTATTCTGTGGGTAAAGAAAACCAGTGCAGCAGCGTTATTAATGGGACATACTTGCATACATTCAGTCATCAGAGTCTGTAACTTCCCCTAAGATGAATATAAATGAGGATCTAAGTTTTTACCCAAATAAACCCACAGCATGTTGTCAAAGCAAAGGTAGACAGACACCAGTATTACACAAGATATGCATGTGTGGAAATATTACAAAGAATCCCATTAGTTTGAATAATAATGTATTTTAATAATTGTACCATGAAAGAACACATAAGCAAAAAATGACCATTAAACTATTTCTCAAGGAGTATATTTAATAAATATCAAAAGCATTTAATATATCTTAAAGTTTTCTTTGTAAAGTAAATAAAAGCTTATTAAAGCTTTAAAAAATTTATATGTTTTCTTACTCCTGGACGAGGTATTGGTTTTGGAGAGTCGTCATACATCAGTCTCTTCAGCCAACGATATTGTTTCTTTTGCTTAGCAGTTATGAACATGTTGGAGCCTCCCTGGTAGAGAAATAAAAGAAAAAGACATTAAAATCACATTTAATTCAAATTTTCCTTTATATTAATATGCGTTAATATAATGCAAATTATATTAGAAAAGAAGTTATTTATATAATTCTTTTCAGAAGCTTTAATTGCAATGATCTACATCGTGTTGGATCATGACTGATGCTCTGCACAAAGCTGCATATAAAACAAACATGGAATACGAACAGGTAATACGTGCAGTTCAACAATATTTTCATGTACTTTCCTGTATGTTGTCAAGCCTAATTATATGATTTAGTCTACTGAAAATTTACTTCTCTTAAAGAGAAAAACAAATAATAGGAGATATCTGAAAAGTTAACAGAAAAGAAATGAACTCCATAGACAAAGGTTACATTTATTTGTGCCCTTTAATAAACATGAACAAATAGAATTGTTAAATATTTTGTGTGTTTTTGCAGTAGGAAGAATTGAACCAAGATCCTTTGAGGTGAACTACGTTCCTAGACAGGATCTTGCTAAGTCAGTTGTCCAGACTAAAATCAATCTTGTAACTCTCCAACCTCAGCCTCCTAAATTCTAGGGATTACTGAAATGTTCAATCTTTTTCAGCAAAACATATATTTTTCTATTTGTTCATATACTGATTTACTTGACAAACACTGTAAGAAGATATTTTTATTATTCCATAAGTACCTTCAGTTTGCACCTTCTGGAATTCATTATATGTTGTATTTCTAGTGCTAATTTTAATATATTGTACAAAATATATAAAGTAATAATGATATGTTAAGCTAAGAATTAGGAATTGTTGATGCTTAAATTAAAATCCAATCACTTAAAGCTGACAGGAATCACTGATGTGAAGCCCAGAACTAAGCCTAGATGTCACATTGGGGTGACCTACTCAGAAGCTGAAGCATTCAATTAAAACCATAGGAAATCACTTTGCCACTTCCCACTGGATTAGTAGACCCTTGAATTATACAATATTTTTTACATGTAGATAACATTTAATGATAGTTGCAGATGGAACTTCACAATTAGTATTTTCTTTGAGTTTTTTTGGAAGGTACATCTAAACTTCCTTTTCTTTGCATTTGTGGAAGCCCCAGGAGTTAAAAATGTATACAAACACATTTTTGTATTTGTATGGTACTAAATACACAAAAATGGTACCAAGTTGTAGTTATTTAAGAGTCTCTATGAGCCTCTAAATTCCATAACAGTGAGTCCAACCATTCCTATTTGATATTTATGACTCTACTTCATGCAGAAAGAAGTACCAAAAGTAGAAATATGGCATGCTAGTTATGATTATGAAGGCTGTGAATGTATCAGAGTAAAAGTACATTGTCTTTCCACAGGTCTTCACATATTTGTGCAGATAGACAATAATGGTACTTCCTTTAATCATATAATTATTTATAAAATTTACATACAGAAACACAGCTATGTTTTAACATTGGAACTATACTGTGCTTACTTTTGACACTGAAAGCAATATGCAAATGAATAGATTAGCAGTATTCTACCATATGCAAGAAGAGTGACAACTATTGTGTTTCATATGTCAGAACAATGACACTGAGATAAATTCTAAACCAATTATTTGGAATTGTGAATTTATATAAATGTGTCAGATTTTTTCAGGCATTTATGAACAAAGGATATTTATACTTATCTTTATTTTATGCTTGTTGAAATTCGTAATAATAACACCAATCAACATACTCAAAGGGAGAAATAATCCAAGGATAACAAAGGCGATAAAATAACAATACATATAGAGGTTGCTTTCAAAACTAGGCTGCATGTCTACCTAAAAATGAATTTAAAAATAATTAATCACAATTAATTATTAACCACAACTTTTTAAAACATAAGATTTATATAATAAAACATTTTATGGCAAGAAGATATGATTATCAGAGTATATGGCATGCAAGTATGGATCACCTGAGCAAATCTACTCTTCTATAAAACTAATAATCTCTAATTAATAAAAGATTAATATATGACTTTTGAAAAGAAAGTTTAAACAGAAAACCAAAGGTTCTACTTAAACTAATTTTTTTCTCTGTTCTTTGGTGAATGACTATCATTTCTTGTGTTTAAATTAAACTTTATTTCATTGGTTTACTTTTTTGTTATAAAAATGATAATCCTTTACTTGTACTCATTATGTTTTAATCATTGTATATCTTCCTGCAAAGATTTCATTGCCAATGAAATATCCAATCTGAGATGTATTTAATTTCTATAAATACCACTTATGTTCTATATTTGAATTGCAAAAATTATTTTGCTTGTCTCTTAACAATATTTTTTTAAGACTACATGGTACTTACATCCAAAGAATCAATGGCTGAGTATACAATATCGATCCATCCATTAAATGTTGCCTATAAAAATTAAGATATGCTTAACTTTGTGAAAATATATTTCTGTGACAAAAACATAATTCAATTTGTTTTTAATACTCTAAAACATTTGATATCAAGACTTACAAAATGTAGTCTACTGTGTAATTGAGGTATTTAGTATGTTCCTTTTTATATAATGTTAATTATTTTACTATTAACTAATAACACAATATTTTAAAACAGTTAAATAGAAAAAGAATGAAGAAAATAGATAAATAAGTACATGCTTCTGTCTGTTGGTTATTTGTAACCATTCATATGTATTTTTCTGTGGAATCAGTAAAACAGGACTGTCTCATCTCTTCGTATCTTTGATATTGGGCCACTAAATGGACATAACTCAAAGAATCAGATTGATAAAAAGAGCAGTAATCCATTTTGGACCAATGAATTACGTTCCTACTACTTGATCAGTAGTTGCAGAGGCAGGTTTGGCTAGAGCTTATCTTTTCCTCAGTTACGTTGCCTTTGTCTCCACAGGACAGGGACTGTGTTTCACTTATGTCTCCCCAAAATGCCTAATACAGTATGTCCAACAGCAATTATCTATTAATTAATAACTGCTAAAATACATTACAATCAAATATGTGAATCATCTATACTATGTCCTTTATATTCAACCTACAATATGAATGAACATATAATTGATTTAAAAAAACTTCAAAAAATATACTTACTACTTGAAGCAAAGAAAGCAAACCATTTCCAACATTGTCGAAGTTCAATTGTGCATTCTCCCATGACAAGGATTCATTATAGAGATGGCTTTCACACTGACTTCTATTCAATACTTCAGACACTGGAAGCTTTTCTCCATTTGGTTGGTCAGTGCAGGCATAGAACTTGCCAGCAAATAAGTGGACTCCCATGATACTAAAAGTCAGCCAAATCATAAAGCAGACCAGAAACACATTCAAAGTGGGTAGAGTTGTTTTTATCAAAGTTCTCACAACCACCTGCCATACAAAAAAATGAATATGCAAACATTAGATTAAGAAATGTAAAACTATTTTAATTCTGACAAAACTGAAAATACTACTTGACATAATGGCATATTGAAAAATAAAAATGTCGCATACAAAGATTTGATAGCTCACATGACGGTATTGGAATAACCTAAATAATTCAATTTTTATCAATAAAAACACACATTGAACTCGAGGTACTTTCAAAATCTTTGTTCTAAAAATCTTTGAGAAGCTCCAAAGCTCATTAATAGAAATACTATAATAAACTTTTAATTCACTGATTTATTTGTTTACTGAGTTTCTGTATTATGCCAGTAATGGTGAAAATAATGTACATGCCCTCATGTGTGTGTTGTGTGTGACATTATCTAGAAAAGACATAAAATAAGAGGGGCAGGGCCAAGAACAGCTTTGAATCCAGACTTAGGAAGAACAAACATGTAAAGGAAGAAAGGAAGAAGTGTTCTGAAAAATAGAAGACCACGAGCTTGTACCACTAATGAAGCCTCTAACCTATACACTGAGCGGTGGTTTGTGTTATGTTTTGTTCTGCTCTATTATTTAATGTTACATTATGGTTTGTTTGCTTTTGCCACTGTAATTTGCCTCTGTAATTCCAGAGTGAGACATTTGGAAGCTGAATCCACCACCTAAACTGGAACACCAGCAACAAGCTATAATCATTTCTTTAACTCCCAACACTAACATCGGACTTTATACTCTTGTTGCTCTGCTGAAGCTGTTGTGGCAAAGAAACTACTTGATCTCACCAAGAGAGTTTTTCTCAATACCTGCTGTATCTTTGCCACTGTGTATACATTTTACTTCCTTTTTCCCCCCAGAAATATCATTGATTTTCTTTTCTATAATTTTTTCTTCAACTATTTTTAATTATGTTTTGCGTGTACTTTCTTGTTTATATGACATAATTTTCTGTCCCTGAGTGAATACTTGTACTTTCAATTCTTCTTTCAATTACTTTGTCGTATTTTTAAACTGAGGTCACAGGTCTTTTGTTGATACTTCATATGTCTTGAGAGGCTCACTGATTTTTCTGCTGCTGAAAAAAGCTGCAACTCTATTAAAAAAAAAAAACTATCTATGTGATCACATCAAAGTGAGAATGGAAGGGCCGAGGGTTTAGCTCAGTGGCACAAGCGCCTGCCTGGCAAGTACAAGGTCGTGAGTTTGGTCCTTGGTACAAAAACAAAAACAAAACAAAAAAGTTAAAAAAAAAAACCCAAAACAAAGTGAGAATGGTTGACATAAATGTTCATGTAGTAAAGAACAGCTAAGATTTGTTAAGTATACAAAACTTGTATTTTTGTATACATGTACCTTAATGATACATCAGCAAAAATAATTTAACCACAGCTTTTCAGAGGTTTACATGAGATTTTTGGTGTGTACTTGACTATGATTACTGTTTTGCTGACCTTGAGTTTATGAACAGTATCTCATTGTCTTTCTAATGAAAGTAAACCATCAAATGATATAGAGGGAAGCTTTTCTTTAACGGGTACAACTTGGTGAACTTAACTCTCTTTTTCCTGCATATCAAATTTATTAGGAAAAAATATAAAGAATCATACTATTTGCTAGAATAATTTATTTAGCTACACTTAGATTGTGTGTTGGAGGTATGTAGGGGTATGTGTATGTTCTGAGCCAAAACATTTTCTGTAGTTTTCAGTCATAGGCTATTCTAAAAAGTTTCTTTTACATAAACTATATTTTTGCCAGAAATTAAGGTTTTTTTTTGTCTTCATTTACAATCTGAGAATTTTTGCCAGTGATTTTTTCTTTTGCAGCTGATTTTTCAATTTATTTTGTTTAAAAAGCATTGGTGAATGTTAATGCAATTTGAATGTGATGTGTTAGTAAAATCTGTTTTAGAAATTATAGTGTAAATTATGATCATTCTTTTAGATTTTTCTTTTGTTTTCTATGTTTATCACAGTGGAGTCTTAGTATGGTTACACCATAGTAATGATGATATTTCTTCTTCAAATCCAGTAAATCAAATGCATCTGAGGAATAGATTGATCGTTCTATTATAATTCTGTTATAATGAACCAGATCAAAGTCACATGAACTACAAAAATATCAACTATATAGTCAGTAAATGTGCTTGCATACTTTGTGTAATATATTTTAAAATACACATACAATTAATGTACCTATGTGAACATGTTTTTATATAAGTGTACATGTATATGCATATGATTTAAAGGTGGTACTACTTTAATTTTTCTATTTCTACTATTTCATTAAAATATTTTAAGCAATTTAAAGTTTAAATTTATAAGAATCAGTCAAATTTTGGGATTAAAAAAGTATTTTCACCAAGTGGGATTTAAAAGCTACAGCTTCTTAATGAATGGTATCTAAATGTGGTATCTCAAATTTATAAATTATACAGATATTACAGCATAAAATAAATAGTTTCCTTATTCAGTCTTTCCATAATGCTGACTAAAGGGTAAGATTATGCTAACTGATTTATGTAAACTATAAAAATGTATGATTATGAAAAAAGGTACAATTAGACTTTTCTTCAATTTCTGCATATAATTGTCAGTGTATAACTATAAAAAGTACTTATACTACTTGTGTAATCATAGACTATTTTTCTTCTACTGAATCATATGGTACTTCCGTTATAGGCTCAAAAGTTTGAACAATGGTTACTTTATGTGGCTAGAACTTATTTCTTCATATTGATCAGAAAAAACTGTAGTGAAATTAAGGGAAAGGAGAAAGACACACAATGTGTGATGTGGGACTTTAGAAAAAGTAAATTTATTTTAAAATCCAAACATTGCTTTTGTCAGTAAATAGATATGTAGTGTGTAAAATGTTATTGCAAATTTTAAAAGTTCTTATTTGATGAAAAATTCATTTTCCAGTAGTTATCTTTTTTAAAGAAAGATTTCATCATATAGAGGTAGGTTAGAAATATACTATTTTTCAAATTATATTTCCTTTCTTATTATCTTCTTTTGGATTATCTTTATTCATTTTCATATCTTCTGTGCAATGAGGATCTAAAACGTAAGCAGCCTAACATACCCATTCATATCCACTTTTATGCAGAATATGAAGTTTTTGGAGAGATCCTGGCCTCATAACCAGGTGATCCCCACCTGGAAACAGCGCCATACATGGGCTGCTGCCAAAGTTGGGGCAGCCACACCCAAGCCTCTCTCTGTGAGTCAGTGCTATTCGAGGACTACAGAAGGAGAGAACCAGGGCTCACAAGGAGGTGACATCCACCTGGATACCGTATCACTTTCATTGTTTTCTTGGTTTGGTTTTATTCTCTTTTGTTTTGGTTGATTAAGAGGGCATGAGAGGCTATTTGAAAGATAGCAAGACATATTATGGTAGCCACTTTGGATTTACTATTAGCTCATTTTAAAGTCTTTTCTTGCATTCATTGTTTTGTTTTTATTGCTTCTATTCTATTCTGATCTGTTTAATTTTTACTATGTCCAAAGGTATCTTCAGCAAAAGGCATTATGGTAACTACTGTTGATTTTGTAAGGTTTTGAAGCCCTGTATCATTTATACTAGTTTTTTATGATTGATTTTATTGGGTTTTATTTTCCTTGGTTTTATCCTCTTTAAAATAAAAAAAGTGTTTAAGGTTTTTGTTGTACTAATATTGTTGAAGGTAGGAATGCAAAGACAGTCAAGATTGCTAGTTCACAGAAATTTAATAATTAAAAAAATACATAGATTTATTTAGAAACTTTGTCTTACCTTCATTCTTTCAAATTGAGACAGAACTCTGATTGCCCGAAGGAATTTAATAGAAGTGAGTGGCTTTAGATCTTCTCTAGTTTTACCTATTAGGCTAAGACAAAACACCTGTACATATATTTTTAAAGAAAAGTTAATATGATCATCTTAATGGAAATTATATACAAAATACAGTTTGCAATTATTTTTAAAAACAATCAAAACTACAAATAAATATTTCAAGTATTTGATACATATTTCAGTATGCCTTAATAAATCATTTTGTGTTAAAATCACTTAAAAAGCTATTTTTTAGTCTTTTATGGTGATAAAGAATATATGATAGACAGGGGATACAGCTCAGTGACAACAGCACCACTGAGCACAAGGAAGGTCTTTAAGTGCCAAGGCACCAGATGAAAGTGCCCTTGGCTTGTTTAAGGTGCTTCAAGAAGGTCAGTACTGGCGGACCAGTATACATATAGGCATGGCAGGGGAAAATTGAAATAATAGGAGGTAAGGCTAGATCATGATGAAAACTGCAGGTGTTTAGGTGTCTAATTGTGAAGACTCCAGCCTTCACTGAGTAAACTGGAGAATTTAATAGAGGGTTCCAAAGAAAGAAGGGGAGAGGGCTGACATGCACTTTACTCTACTTGTGTTGTGGAACACAGAACAAAGGGATACAGAAACTGAAGCAGGGGGACCAATTGAGAATCTACTGCACTAAGAATAATAAATGAGAAACTTTAATGAATTGGATATTATGAAGTTTATGATAAATTTCAAATTTGAAATTTAAGTCAATAGAATTGAAAGAATATAGGATACTGATATTTTCAAGATATCGTGCAACCAACCTACTCTATTAACAATGGATTTAGCGGTGACTTTACAGTAATTCAAGGGCACAGGGAAAAGCCTCTAAAATTTGAGTATAAGATAACCATAGATGTTAAACATTTCACATGAAAAAAGATGGATACTGATGACTAAAAAAACTATACAAAGCGACAAAGGAAGATATAAGTAAGCCAAAAATTTAGAGTATATCAAAGTAGATTATTTTTCTTTAAAGTACATACAATAACAACGATGAAGTCCAGCCTGTGCCAGGCATTACAGAAATAAGCTTTAAAGCCATATGCCATCCACTTCAGAAGCATTTCCAGAATGAAGATGTAAGTGAAGATCATGTCAGCATATTCTAATAAGATTTTAATAGTCTTTCGTTGGTCAATATATATATCTTCAAAAGCCTGGAGGCAAATAATTTAAGAATAAGCATACATGCAATTTTGAAAAATTTCTTTTACATAGAAAAAATTAAATTCTGTTTCAAAGTAAACTCTCTCTCTCTCTCTCTCTCTCTCTATATATATATATATATATATATATATATATGAGTTCCATTTATTCCATAATCAGAAACAGTTTGAGATCACTAGCACAACTCTGTATGTACAAAATAACAAAGCATCAAAATATTCTAAAAATTAATGAAATGAAAGGGAGATACAGAAAGTTGAGTCATAGTATGATAATTTTATACTTTTGAAAATAGCAATGACATGACAGACAAAACAATTTTTACTGTGTCACTAAGGATATACCATGTGTCCTTAATAGAACAACAAATAACATGATTGTGTCTAATGAAAAAAAAAAGACATACAGTTTTTAAGAACATATCAAGTACTTCAGTCGATTTCCCAAGACTAGGAAAATCTATCCATTCCTCAGTGACTGTGAGTGTTGTCTGATAATACACAATTCAGTCATTCTTTGTAGAAATGCCTCTGCTCAGAAAGAAGCATTTTACTCATGAGGCAAGATTTCCATTCCTAGGAGCAAACCTTTCAGTCAGTGATTGACATAGGGACACAACACAGTCCTGCAGGCTAGAATTCTGTTGGTGCAGCCTGGGCTCCAGAGATTCTGTGGATGATCATACTGAATCTGGTGTTGGTTGAGGGCCATGTAGAAGCCTTCAATTAAGAAGATGTGTTAAACATCTCTTTAGAAACTACCTCCATCTCTATTTCTGTTTACCAATAGTAAAGAGAGTCAACTCTCTTCATAAGGTAACCACAGCATGTGAATCAGACTCTTTGAACAAGAAGTAAGTTTTCAAGATGCTTTGGAGGCACTCATGGACTTTCTGCCACCAAGAAAAAAGGTAGAGAGAGAGAGAGAGAGAGAGAGAGAGAGAGAGAGAGAGAGAGAGACAGACAGAAGAGACAGGCAGATAATTCTTAGCCTTTTCAGGTTTGAAGACAAAATTTCAAACTTGAGAATGATAATCTGGCATATTTATAAAGTAATACAGAGAACTGTTTTTTTTCTGTTAAGCCTGGTAGAAGAAAATGTCCCAAAAGCTTTTGGTTACATTACAAATCACCCTTGCATTTCAGCCCATATAAATATAGCATGCTTCTGGAAGAATCTATAATGAAGAAAGAATTTCTTTGGAATATATGATAACCTGATTTTGGGTATTTGTGCTTCCCATTCGCTAAAATCTAGGAAATATGGATTCAGATGCACCTAAAATAGTATTTTAGTAGATGCAGCATATTTTCACTAGGATCAAAACCAATATGTTTTTAAAAATCAATTTTCAACCTCTTATGCCAGTACACTGATAGGAAAAGAAAGCTGTTATCAAATAACAAAGAAAATTGAGTTTTGTCATCATGAGAAAATAAGATGTTGCATCAAAATGAGAGAAGGGAGAAACAACAAATAAAACATGAATGAAACTTATCTACGACTGCTGAAGTATAAATAATGGCTTTCCATGGGTAGTGGGGAAGGACCTCTGAAGGCCTAGAATATGGTTCTGGAGTTCTGTCCATGTTCTGTTTAACAATCCAAGTGGTAGTTACACAAGTGTCTTGACTTTGTAAACATCTCTCACACTGGACATGATGTCTTCTCTATGTATGAGAATGGTCATTTAAAAAAATGCTTCACATACAGTACAGTGTGGCTCCTAACCATGACTTTATCATCTCTATTCTGTATCTCATGATAACTGGTTCTTGTGTATCCTTTTCTGATCTTTAATCAAATGTACACAAATTTACTAGTCATTCCAGTTTTCCTGCTTACCTATGTGAAAGGGAGGGTATCATCCTACATGCTTCTTTTTTCACTCTGCTATATCTGAAGGCATTGTGATATCAGTCAGACATCAGCTGCTATGTTTTTAAAATATAGCAGTATTTCACTGAGTGATTGTAGTCTAGCACATTTTAACATTCACCTGTCATGAAGTCTTACTCATCTCACCTAATCTTTGTTGTTGAAATAGATAACCTCATAGAATAACCTTGTAAACACAATTAATCTATGTTAGGATATCTGTAGTATATTCTTACAGAATTAGAATTGCTGTGTTTAGGGATAAATGCATTGGTAGCTTATGAACACTTAATAAGATCTTCAGTTTTATTTAGAAAAACTTTTACTGATATCTGTTTACGTGATTTTATGTTCTTTTATTCTAAGTATAGAGGCACAAGATAACTGTACAGTCAAATTTTAAATCTCTAATTGTAAGAGAATCCATTTCTCTTACTAATTTGATTTATTTTTGCACCTACCACACTGGTTACTTATTCTGACAATGACTAATATATTGTCAGTCTCTAAAATGTTGTTATTTTAAAATTTTTTTCTAAATAGTTATATAAGTTGTAAAGCAAGGAATTTTAATAAATAGCTATATATTGCAAAATATTTGAAACACTTACAGGAAACAAAGATCTGTAATTTTTTCCATGTATCATAGTGAATTTAGATCTCTTTAGGTCACTGTGTCTATCTAGCTCATTCTTTATTATTATTAAGTTTATTCTAGAATAGGACTGTACTCCCCTTAGTCACTCATGGAATGATATTTACGTTGTTCTCTATATTTTTGCATCATGAATAATCCTGCTTAAAGTGTCTGTGTAAAAAAAGACACATAATATGGACTTCCGGGAGAACATGGCAGATAGATACAGCAGCTATGGAGGCTCTCTGAGATAGCCAGCTTAGAATCCAGGAACGGTGTGGTGTGAGGAGTCCTAAACAAGGGAAGATATACCTTGCTGACCCAGGAACAAACTAAGCTGGAAATGCAATCCCGGTGCTACAACCGGAACAGACAAAATCTCAGCGCCGAAGCTGGAACCTGCAGCTCTGGAAACCACGATTTGAATTTCCTGCTGCCACTGCTGTGTCTGAATCACTTCAGAAGGGACAGAGATGCGAAAGCTCTGAGTGGGAATCGGCAAACAGAGTTGAGAGAGGGACTGGCGGGAAGCCCTGCGTCAACCAGCAGTGAGTGAGAGGAACGGGGACCCTTCCATAGACAAGGAGGCTCCAACAGAGGGTGTTCTGGGACTGGGCAGACTAGTCAGAACAGAACAGAACAGAACAGAACAGAACAGAACAGAACAGAACGCCTTAGTTGTATATTCCCCTCTCAAGTGGGATTGGTGGGGAGTGCTTGGCCTGGGTGATGCCACGGACTAAGACCCAGTAGGCTAGCCCAAACCAGGTCCCAGCACCTGGCGGTACCCCCTAGCAGTGAACCTTCAGTAGGTTGACCTGGAGGGGCAGGCCCAGCAGAGGCTGTCTAGGTCTGTGTCTCCATAGTACACTGCAGGGGGAGGGAATATCTAGCCAGCATGATTCAAACAAAGTGTAACTGACAAAGAAAGAAACTGGGCCTCATATATACGCCTGTATGGAAGGAACAAAAAATATGAGAAGAGGAGGCAACAAGAAAGGGTACTCAGCCCCCAATCCTGAGAACAATGATCCAGGAAAGGTAAATGAAAAGGAGACTACAGACAGAAAACATGCAATATCAGACACAGCACCAATAGACATAAAATGATATCTTTGGAGCCTCATAGACGAGTTCAAAAGTGAAGTATTTAATGAAGTAAAGTGAGATATAAGTAGAATAGTTAGAGAAATGCTAAGCACTGCCTAAGAAAAAAACAGATGGTAGAATGGAAGGACAGAAAAAAAGGGGAGAATTGTTTGATGGAGAAAATAGAGAAAACATAGAATACGTGAAGCAGGTTCAAAGAGATTACCAGGAAACTAAAAACTCTATTGAAAGCTGGCATAATAGCTTGAAAGAAACTAAGGATAGATTATGTGAACTGGAGGACAGATTTGTAATGTGGAAACATGAAAGTAAAAATTTCTTAAAAATAACAAGGAAACAAACAAACAATACAAAGGCTAGAAGATGATAAGAGGATCTATAACTTAAGAATTAAGAATGTAAAACAAGAAGTAGGGACACAAACAAATGAACTATTCACAGAAAGGCTATTCACAGAAATAATCCAGGAGAATTTCCCTAACTTAGCAAAAGGTAAAGATACTCAGATGTATGAGGCATACAGGACCCCAGACACCTATAACCCAAACAGAACTACACCCAGGCATATAATAATCAAAATTCCAGAAATTCATTATAAGAATAGAATATTAAAAGCCATCAGAGACAAGAAACAGATCACTTACAAGGGGACACCCATCAGAATTACAGCAGACTTGTTGGCACAAATCATCAAATCACGAAGAGCATGGGGGGGAGGGGAATAATTCAAGCTTTGAAAGATAATAACCTCCAGCCAAGATTGATATAACCTGCACAACTGTCCCTAGAAATTGATGGAAAAACAAGGTGTTTCCAGGATAAAGAGGAACTAGGGGAATTTGCAACTACCAATTCAATTCTACAGAGAATACTGCAGGACATTCTAAAAAAAAAAAAATACCAAAATTCCAGAAACAATGGCAGAGAGGCCACAATGAATGGAGCAGAAAGCGAAATGAAGAAGACAAACTGACAACTAATGACAGAAAAAGAGCTCAACACAAATGAGGCAGAGAAGGTTGGATGGTAGGAACAGCTATTTTGGAGAAAACAAGACATCATAATAGCTAGTGCTAATTTAATATCATCTTGTTTTGAAGTCCCATCAAGCTTTTGTTCTGTCTCCATCAGTCTTAACATGTTGTATCTTATTGGATTTTATTATATGTGATAATATAAACAAAAACTTTTATAGACAAGGAGATTGTACAGAAACCATTGTTCATTTTCTGTTAGTTGATTCTAAATACCCTGTAATATTACCATTCTCTTGAATGGTTTTACATTGTCTTGCTATGTTTGATGCTACAGTATACGAAGTTATACTCAAAGAATTCAAGGAAAGAGACACTATGGTAACTACTTTTATGTCGGGATATCTTGTGGTGAAACACTATTTTGCTTAAATGGTTATGTTTTGACCTGTGCTGTTTTGTTGTTATGTCCGCTTTTATCTCAATCTCCTTTTTTATTTTTATCTTTTTAATTAAGGGAAAATAAATAAAAAATAGCAGGATATATTATAGTAACCCACTTTGATTTCCTATTAACTTGATTTGAAACCCTGTATTGCTCTGATCATCTTGTTTTGACTGATTTTCCTCTATTCTGTTTTTCTTGATAGCACCAAGTTCGAGAGTATAGGCAACAAATGTGAAAACAATAAGATTCACTCTGACATCCATTTTGGTTTGACTATTATCTTCTTTTGAATGTCTCCAATGTTTTGGTTTTATTGGTTTTGTGCTTTACTGTTTTGTTCAATTTTATTATAACTGATGATTTAGGCAAGTCTTTTTAAGATAGCAAGAGGCATTATGGTAACCATTGTTGATCGCCTATATTTTGTTTTTACATTATATATTATGTCCATCCTTTTGATTTGATTGACTCTGTTTTGTTACGTCACATTTGATTTTATTCTCTGCAAAAAAAGTAGTAAGAACTGTGGGAATAATAAAACCCAAATTGTGTAATTGTCATTGTACAAAAGAGAGGAAAAGAAAGTGCTCTAAAGGATATAACTGCATGTATATTTAAGTGTATAAGATAGATAACTATGTTACTGAGTTTTGTTGGATCATTGAACAGAATTGTTTGCAGTGTCACTGTTTGAATGTCCACTTTATATGCTTTAATTTTGTGACTTGAACAACTATTTCTAAGATGACAATATGTAATCTATTAACTAGTGATTTCCTACTGTTTATTTTTCCTGAAATTCTGTATAACTTGTACCCTTTTTCTGTTTTTTTTTTCTTTTTCTCCTTAAATAAAATTAAAAAAAATACACATAATAGCTACCTTTTCTTACTGAATAGACCACAGAGTACTGGCACAATATAGAAATTTTGCATGTACGTCATTAAACTGTTTTATCAATGAAACTTCATTGAAATCAGAATAATCAGGTATCTATTTGAATTCTATTTCTCATAATGTTTATTTTTAAGCTATATATTTCTGTATTCTTAATTTAATATTAACATTACATTTAATACGTAATGATATATATATATCATTACGTATTATATATATATATCATTACGTAATATATATATATATATATACAGGCTTTCTAAGAAAGTATACCATAGAAATCCGAAAGCTAAAACCATAGACCATGATATCTGATGCCATACTAATTATTATGTGAAAGTGATCGGGCAGGGTAGGTTTCTGCATTATAGACTTATGACCCAGTTGTACCTGTCAAAGCACTACTCCTGCCGACAGCTCACTTACCAGAGCTCCGGTGCTGAGCAGAGTGACAAGGCCAATGAAACACTTAAACCAACTGTTCTCCACTATTTTGCAGCAAGTTTTCCTTATATTCTGCCAAATTTTCTTTTTTTTATATTCTTTACTTATTTGACTAGGTGAAGATCTCCTACGATCTGCCAAGAATGAAAACAATTAAGGACAAAAATCTAGAATACTCATGAAACATAAACACCTCAAACTTCTCACCATCGAAATATGACTTAGGAGTTATGTTTTGGAACTTGTCTATTTATAGATTCTATTGTAAGTGGTCTCTGATTTCTAACATTTGATTTTACCTCTGCTTTAGTGACTATAGTGACCTAGGAGAGAAACTTCGACTTGTGGGTTGACAGTAATAGTGAAAACTAAATTGAAAATGGCATGAATGATATCCCCTTCATCTGCAAAATAGTCTGAGAATAGAACTAACTCTTTTATCTACTAAAAAAAGTACAAGCATATAAATCTTTTGAGTGTTTCATTTTGATATAATCCCTGAAAATTCACTCTCTCATAATTCATTTGGCATTATAACAATTTGTATTTAAAAACTAAATGCTTGCAAGATGTTAAGAGGTAAAAATATTAAAACATGTTTCTTTGATTTATAGTTTTTAAGTGACATGGAAATAGGAAATTTGAGTGGGACACTTTTAGGGAGTAACATGAATGCTGAAATACTTTGTGGGTCAAGGTGGTATTTATGCAATCGAACTCTGCGTTTTGGTTCAAAGAGTTAGTAAAAGAAAATGTGAGTCTAGATAAGGGAGCTATTAACAGCAGAAAGTGAAGAAATGGATGTGTGTATGTATTTTAGATTAAAAACTTTCATTTTGGTGTTTTTTTAGTGTCGAATTACGCACCTCCATTTAAAAAAATATGCAATACTTTTGTTCCTTTGCCATTGATGATGCTTATTCTAGACTTCAAACTTCTGATCACAGATTCTTACTTTGAAAGCAGGAAATGGAAAACTTAGAAGTTACCATTTTGATGACTTTACAGGAATTTTAGATGTCTAAACTTACAAGCACCTGCTTGGTAAGTGCAAGGTCCTGAGTGGGATTCTTGATGCCAAATCAAAAAATGCCTAACCTTGCATTAATTTTTAAATTTTACTTGGAAACTAATTCTTTCAAAGGTGTGTGGTACATATCTAGTGTGTCAAATGCTAAGGCCATATATTGTATTTTGATATGCATATGAAATATATAAATATTTTGCTATTATGATGTGTTTTCCTAAGAAAGGTATATGATGCCTTTCAGAATCAACACTTTAAATATTAACCTCAATTCATGAGGCTACAACATCATGCTCTATTTTAATGCACAAAATTATATTACTAGTATAAAATTAATTATGAAGTGTATATTTACCCACTTTTTTATACCATAAAATACATTTTGAAATCAACATGATCAACAATGGTCTAATTGTAGATCACTACCTATAGTTATTTTCTGATATCTCTGTCAGCTACATACAGCAATGATGTAGGATGATGAGGCAGATGATCTTATTACTGAATGCTGCTTTGTTGAGGAAGCAGCATTCTCTCGCTTTCATAGCATTCTCTCTTTTCATAGATTGTCCATACACGTATCTACACACGAACCTACACACATATGCTAATTTAATCTTTTGTGGAATTCCAGGCTATTTATTGTTTTTGCACTTTTGGAAATAATCAAACAAGAGAGTAAATTATTCCAGATTCTAACTTGGCAACTATTACATTAGACACTCTAGGAAACAGGCCTCTTCCTCTGTTTCCCAATTTTGACTTTTTTTCTTGACATTTAATACAAGTGTCTACTAGGATATGGGTGGGCATGTGCACGTGCCCCACACAAGTTGTGCATATCTCTTTGCTAAACAAATAAACACATTAAGATTAAACATAAATCCAATAGTATTGTTTAGGTTAAGAATTTAGTATAATTTCAATACAATTACCAAGGAAACTTTTCTTACCAGTTATTAGATGCTTTAACCTTTCATGTTCATTGACCATTTCTTCTTCAGAGGTAGCAATATCAACTGTACTGCATTCAGATGAGCTAGATTGCTTTATTTTCTAAAATGAGACCCAGGAAAAATTTGTAGTTGATGCTTAATTTTGTCACTGAAGGTAAGATTTATCTCATTTTTAGAAGAAAAATTAAGTACAGAAGGAATAAAGATATATATATATATATATATATATATATATCAGTGATTGTTGAAGTTTATTTAAAATACTTTAATCTAAGATACTTAATTTAAACTATAATAAATTTAGATCAAAATTAACAGTAAGATAAAATTAATTTGATAAGGTTGGAAATATGCCTTAATGGTAAACACTTGCCCAGCATGCCCAAAATCCTGGATTTGATTTCTAGCACTATAGAAATTAAAAACAAATAAAAGCCACTTTGTTAATAAGAGTCTACCTCAAACTTACAAAAGTATTTGGGTACTAAAATTTTTAAGCTACTTGCAATAGTGTTATAAATGTTAGACAAGAAGAAATGAAATAAATTATTCCTTTATACTAAATATGAATAGGTAATACAGCAGTTAGTTTTACTGTAAAATCCAACCAATACATTACTGTGTTTGCATTTATTAAATAGAAATTCCTATGAAATTATCATGAAATGTAACCAGAAAATTATATAGAATATTTTCTAATTAAAACAAAGTCAAGGTAAGTATATTAGAGTATTTGGTAAAAACAGACATTTATTATATAGTTAAGAAAGGTTTAGGTAAATTGAAAAAAGCAATAAATATTTTATTATACCTATTAATCTTATATACAGAGAGTATAAAAATGTAGTTAAAAAGTTTTTCTTTTGCTTCAGTCTACTTTGAGCAATTGTTAGTAAATATCAGGTTGTTTAATTAACAAAATAAATTATTCAGAAAAATATTACTGAAATAGATTTTTTTAGCTTTAATTTCCTTTATATTTTCTCTATTTCTGTTAAAGGCTACAGTGATGGATTTATGTAGAGTGAACAATAAATACACAGTATGTATGTTGGCATTCAGTGATTGAAATTTGGCACTTTACATTTATATTTTTGAGCATTAAAACACTTGCAGATAACTGTTTGATGTGGTTTAAAAACTCCATAATTTTCCACATTTTAAACATAAGTCAATTAAGATCCAAATTATGAATTTCTTTTGGTAGATTATATATTGGCATGAAAAAGTAACAATAATATATCATATATTATAAAAATATTAGAATACCTCATGAAAATTTTGCTATTTGTACGCACATAGTTTTGTAATAAAAAGGATAAGAAGTACAAATATCAAATAAACACATGTATTTCTCATTATAACATTGTATACAATTTGTTTTATTCTTTAACTTTCCCATATCTACATGTTAAATATTCATGCTACATAATACAAACAAAATCTGACTAAATTAAATGCAAAAGTAAACATATATATATCAATCAGCAAATCTTCTATGAGTACTTGACCAACCAACAGCACCAAATAATCATGCAACCTAAGTGGTGATTTGAAATTTTAACAATTCTTGTTATTTTACGTTATGTTACATCTTTTCTGTGTATTTTGAGTTCACAGTTTCTAAAGAAACTATCAGGAAGTTTCCAGGGATTTCTCAACATGATTAATGTGTGTGTGTGGGGGGGAATTTTGTACAAACTAGAGAGACAGTAGACAAAGTATTCAGATAAAATCAATAAATGTGATGGACAGGAATTATCTGAGCCTTATAATGTATTAATTAAAATTTAACTAAGTCAAAATATTGGCCATGCTAAAAAGTGAAAAAGACTCTCTTCTGGAAACAAAATTGCATTCATCAGGTTCCAGAGGACTCTGAATCTTTGAATCTCAACTGCTGATAGAAGATCACATAGAAATTCAGAAGTTATTGCAGAGAGAATCTGCCAAACCAGAAGAGCTCTATATGGAAAATATGGCACCAGGTATACTGCAGACCTGAAAAGACACTTTTCCTTGGCTTTGTGTAGCCTGAAATGATTCCTCAGGGGCCCAAAGCAAGACTCCCACAGTGCAAATGCGATCTCTGTACATTTAGGTTTCTGTTAAATTATACTACCTCCTACACCATTATGATGTTTGCAAATGGAGACAGTCTTTTCTAAAGATTATACATCTTACAAGCTGAGTAAGCAGCAAGTAAATGCCAATTTTAAAATGTGTCCCCGACTTCTTTTCTTAGCTATTGATTTATAAATCCACACAAGCTGTAGTTTTTTCTTTCTTTTTATTCAATTTAATCATGTGTTTTTATGTTACCAAAATGAAATAACTGGTATCTTATAATTTAAGCAAGAGTCTTAGTGCTTTACTAATCTCAGTTCACATTTAAAGATGATAAAGCCCAGGAGGTTTGGTGATTTCACCATTCATACATATTTGTCTTTAAAAACAGATTTTTCAGTATGCCTTTCATCAGCCTAAGCTACCTGCTTACTGATTTGTAGAATTTCACAATTATCTCATCTAATTTTTCTAAATGCTACACATATTACACAATGTTCTATGTATGGTTACAATTGAACAAATCTTTCTTATTCTTTATATTCTTCTTGAAAAGTTCAACTTTATCCCCCACTTACATATTAGGAAAAGAACCTAGAAATTTTAAGTGATATTTTCAAGAGGAGAAAATCATGAGCTAGGAGTGGTAGAGCTTGTATTGAATGGGTAATCTGGATCTGGAAACCCATCATGGATTTACTTCCTAATGAAGAGTATCATAAAAAGCTAGAAAACAATAAGGAAAAAATCTTACCCCTTTGCTGTCTTCATGGCCTGACCTGCTCTGAATTTCCTTGTTATCTGCATATTCTATATCAGATTCTCCTGAAGCAATTGGTACACTCTCAGAGACACTGGGACTAGGGATAAGTGACTGGCTCTCATTTTCAGTCGTTGTGTTCTTCTCTGTGTTGCTACTTTTTTCCTTTTCTTTGGGGAAATATTGAGTATTGCTCAGTTCAGAAAGTGTATGATCCGAAGTATTCTCTTTGACATATGTATCATTTACATGGTCCACTGTTTTCTTTGGAACATTTTGCTTTTTGCACAATATTTTAAGAAGAACATAGTTTAGTCCTTTCTTAATTCTAGCCATTGCAAGTTGAATATTTTTTGCTTCACTGTCCTCTTCAGGTGTTGCATCTCTATAGGAATTAAATGCACTCACAAATCCCAGAAACAGGTAAAGGATCTAAAAAAGTAAAAGCAAGTTAAATGTATCTCCTTTTTTTCCTTGTAAACGAAATAAAACAATCTTCCATATATGTGGATGAGTGATCTGAAAAGTGAACACGTGCTCCAGAGTGCTGTTCAGTTCATCTGCATCAGTGGTGTGTCGGGTGCCATCCTGAGCTTGTCTAATCAGAATTCATTTTAACCTCACAACAGTGTGTACAATGAATTGCTTTTCTTTCACAGATGAACAGGCAAGGATTATGCACGTTAAATATTAA
The DNA here is from genome assembly GCF_034190915.1 of Cavia porcellus. NCBI lineage: Eukaryota > Metazoa > Chordata > Mammalia > Rodentia > Caviidae > Cavia > Cavia porcellus. The sequence continues at coordinate 54,948,985 of NW_026947495.1, forward strand.
ACTTACACGCATCTGACTCAAGTCTTCCTTATTCCAAAACTTCTTCAACCATTGAGCCAGGCTATTTTACTCAAGAAAAGGTAGTGAACTGTTACTTTAGGCAGCTACCGCCACTTCAGGCTAATCGCCTGCTTCGGGAGCTATCCAAGGTGCTGAACACGTACATAGTGATTCTTTTTTTTTTCTTTCCTTTTCCTTTTCCTCTCTCTCTCTCTCTCTCTCTCTCTCTCTCTCTCTCTCCTTCCCTCCCTCTTTCTCTATCATAAGTAGACATGTGCACATATGTACAAATGCAGCTAGAATTCTAAAAGACTAGAAATTAATCTAGTTTAACTGTTCAAAATGCTTTAGAACTGTGGTATAAGGAAAGAACTTTATAGCAATGCAAACTCTTACTCTTTTATTGGGATGTGCTACAAATTAAAAATAGGTTTACCTCTTAAATATTAAAAAAAAGTAATAACCAGGCTGCAAATGGCCCCAGTTATGTAGAACTGATTACTTCTAATTTAAGAATTAATTAAAAAGGGTAGGAAAAATATTACATTATATAGGTAGCATAACATTCTTCTATTGGAAAAATTATAACAAGGTTCAAAACAAACATTTATTGTTTCTGTGTTGTGGGACAAAAAGTGAATTAATGCATATAAAACAGAATATTTGAAAGTTTTCCCTGAAATTTGCTCTCAGTCTCCTAAAAGATAAACACATAAAAAGTGAGAATTGAGCACTAATATCAAAATCACATAGGTAGAAACAGAAGAAAAATTTATTTGGTTAAGTAATTATTTTCCTGATTCAGAAATGAATAAATGTGGATCAGAAATATATCAAATATTGAGATTTTTTCTTTTAATATTATTCTAATTATGCCTTGATATATAATTTATAAATATATGTAGAATAACATACATACTGAAGCTCAAATTTAAATTCAATTTCATATTGTTTTTAATTTCTTTTCATGTTTTTAATCCCTTCTTGCTTGGTTTACAGAACTGTACTGGGTACAATAATTCACCTGGTGCCAAATATCTAAATTACAAGCCTAACACTTAGAAAGAACCTGTATTCATAGGGTTCCTCATCAAGTTTTTAAAATAATACTATGAGTTTACTATGAATAATACTTATTAAATTTTAAATAATCCTAAATAACAAACAAAAAACCTCATAGATGTTAGGTTGAAATTCCTACCTGATAAAGAGAAGAATCACTTATAGGCTGGCTGATAATACAGAAACACTACAAACTATGTAATGATTTTAGGTTCATTCCTCCTAATAAATGTAGTCAGACTTAAAGAACATACGTAATATGAACATTCTTAGTAAGTAGCAGAATTGGGAACTGAACTTAAAAAAAATCTGAATATTACATTTTGACACAATGTCAACCTGGTAAATGTATTATTTCTCAGATGAAAAGAAGACACAGAGGCCACAGATAAAGTTAGGTGTGGCCCACGATTCGTTTTTTAAGGTTCTCTTTTGAAAGGCAATTGCTCTTTACAATAGATATGCAAGAAGCAAATAGTCTGTATTTTTCTTTTATGAATAATTTTCTTTTCTAAATCATACCTTTTTCTTACAAGCAATTACAGCTATTTATTTGATTCATGTAGTACCAATTTACTTACTAGGCCATTTAAAAATGAAAGCTTAGGCAAAATGCCTTTTGGACCTATGGCTTATAACCTTTGTTGCACTCTTAAGTCAAATGAGAACTTTAAAAAGTTCTGATATCCAATCTACATCCACATATTAATAAAATTAAAATTGTTGGGAATGGATCTAAAAGATTGGCAATTTTTAAAATTTCTCCAGATAACTGCAATGTGCAGGGACAGCCTGTTACATTTAAGAGCTTTAAACATTTTTATGAGCATTTAAATCATCTGAGAATATTGTTGCAATGTAGATTATTCTTCTACAGGTCTGGAATAGGATCTGAGGGTCTACATTTCCGATGATCTCTCAGTGGACCTATAACACACGTGTGTTGCATTTTTCTTTAAAGACAAAATATATTAATGTATATTTTTTTATAAACTAAAATGTCAATCTTTAGGTTTCATTTGAATGTTAGCACTTTGCAATAAATAAATGGGTTTTGTGTTGCAGTTTGCCTCTCAGACTCTAAAAGGTTCACCATCATCATATGATGCCAATGCTACTTGGAGTAATAAGGTTATAAACTAGTACTACACATCTTGTATTAGACCAGCCACATTTTAACTGATCAGGGCCAGCAGAGCTACTGGTCTCAGGATTGTTCAGTCCCATTACTGGGCATCTGAGCTATAGATCACTGGACTTTATCAATCTACATCATGAAAATATCAAAGTATTCCTTACTAGTTATTTTGAAAAACAATATAAAATCACAGGATGCTTACCAACAAGTTTCCAATCAAAATGACCATCATGTAAAAACAAATGCATGATGATGGACCTGCCACTTCCATGCAGTCCCACAAAGTCTCTATCCATTCCCCACAAAGAATTCGGAACACAATCAGGTAGGAATGGAAGAAGTCATGCATGTGCCAGCGTGGAAGCCGACAATCCTTGTCTATGCGACAGACACATTCTTTGTAACTCTCACCAAACAGCCTCATGCCAAACACAGCAGAAAAGAAGACGAATGTGAAGAGCAGCAGGATAATGTCTCTCAAGGCCATTAATGAGTTACTAAGAGTCAGCATCAACTTCCTAAATGTTGGCCAATATTTCCCCAACTTGAAAATTCGTAACTAAAAGAACAGTGAAAACACATAAAAAGAAGCAAACAATAATAACAACAACAACAAAACAAGTCAATATTCATTATAATACACATTTAAAATTTTTATCAGCACTATACTTAAAAGTACACAGCCTTCAAAGCAACTTTCTGTATTAGGTATTAACACTAACCACTGAATATTTATTTCACATGAAAGTTTTAATAAAACTTACATATTATAAAACTTTGTTCAGTAAATCAATATCATCACTTCTAGTGATCAATTTGTCAATTATTAATCAATATTATACTCAAAATTATTAAAATTTTAATATCTGGTAAACAAGTATCCATTCTTTGATTTGCTTTTCATAATATATTGGTTATTTTTCCACATTGTGATATACTGGTGATAGTGAAAGAGTTTTTCTGGATACACTGAATTCCACTGAAAATTCTACTGAAAAATTTACATGCCAAAGACCAAGTACAATACTCCATGGTTAATATACACATTAGTTTTTTTTCACCAGGTATTTCATTTGTATTTAGATAGAACAAAACCATGTTAAAATTTTGGTTACTGTCTTACAGTATACATGCAGTCATCTGAAGCCCACATACAATTTTAATACATATTATACCTTCTTGACTTTCAAGTATATATAGTATTTGGCTTTTTGGGTTCAAGACTTTACATCTACCTCTGTAAAATTTAATCATCTTAGATCCAATCTACTACTATACATCAATATATTTTAATATTAGCTTTTGTTTTTGCTGCCCTTACTTATCCATAAATTTGATATCTATATCCTGTATATATTTTTCTTGTTCTTGTCTAAATTCATTGTCAAAGCTTTAAGGCAGGGTTCTGTAGAAGCTGCTGCCTAGGAAATAATCATTTGGATAAGTACAAACCTGCTTTATTTTTTCTGATTCTTGCTACATTCTTTCAATCTGTCATCAGAATGTGATAGTATGTTACTTACTGAATGCTTAACATGTTCACAAATACTGTTCTAACATACTTTTTCTTTATCTGGTTTTCTTATTCTCATTTTTTTTCCTTATTTGTAAACACATGGGATTCTGACCTAATAAATTTCATTGTAACATTGGATTTTTAAAATATGTTCTACTCCAACTTTAGACATATTTACTTATTTCTACTTTGCCATTCCACTTTCTGGCATTCTACTTCTAGAATTCTTCATTATCTTGCTTTTAAAATGACATTTAATTATGCTGATTCTTGCTTCTATAACTGCATATGAAATTTGCTGCATATATGGCACTGTTTACTTTAAAAGTTGGATCAAATAACAGCATTGGGAACAGCTTCCTTTCACTAGGTTCCTTACATATGGATCAGTTTATTGAATACTTCCACTTTTCAGGTGGGAAAATTTTACATTGCAAACATCTCGTTTTATGTTTGAGAAAACTGAGATAAACTGATAAAATAAAAATTACAACTTAGAGTCTACTTACTATTCTTAGTTGTCGAAAATCACCCAGTCCTGCAATATTTGCTAGATAAAATTCTGCCAAGCCAAATAACACAATTATGCTGTCAAAAATGTTCCATCCTACTTGGAAATATTGATATGGATGCATGGCAATTATTTTAAGAATCATTTCTGCTGTAAAAATTCCAATAAAAACCTAAATAAAAAACATGTTAATGACAATTATTCTAACACTCACATTAGAAATGACATACAAGAAACCATAACACTATGTCAACTTTTCACTCTCACTCTCCTCAAAACTCCTCTCAGATCTGGTTAGTTTTGAAGTCTGCATTATGACAAAAGAGACATGCCTTATATTTAACTATCTCATGTGAGACATCATATATGAAACATGTAACTATTTTAATAGATGTAATTCTTCCATAAAACAAACAAATATTTGAAAGTGAAAATCTTTCCATTTTTCTTTTGAGATAATTTTTCAACCTATGAACATTTTTGAATTTTTCAAACTATGAAAGAAAAATGCACATATACTATCCAGAGAAAAACAGTAAACCTATAGAAAACATGCTGATTTAGTATCTAGTAAATGCAGAGTACAAAACTTATTGATATCAGATTGATATTAGTTCTAAGCAACTAAAACAACAATAAAAGCTAAGAAATATAAATAATAATTCATTTGGTTTAATGTATTTGTTTTTAAACATATGGAAAAGGGCAGGTGAATCTTAAAAATACCTTGTCAAAATGATAATCTCAAATGTAAGGCAAACACAAACTAAATAGAGGGGGCTGGGAATTGGTTTAAGCAGGATTCGGGATTCAGAATTCAGATACGGGTGCCTCGTTTTCTGTCTGGCTACTCTGATCTATGGGACAATGTACAAAGACAGTGTACATTTGAGGAGGGACAGACAATACATAATTTACACTAAGTGTAACTGAAAAGCTTGATGACTCAGAATCTAAAATTTAAACCACAGAATTTTAAATGCCAGTTCCTAAACTACTTGATGATAAGAACATTTACAAATTGGGAGGGAGGACAGATAGGGAGAAGCATGAACTTGATGCTTTATCCAGCAATAATATAATCATATGCACTGGAGCACACTGAAGTTATGACACAAAATAATGAGAATAATAACAAATAATCCAATAATAATAACGAAATTTCACATGAAAACAATACACAATGAGAGTCTTACCATGTTTCCAAAGAAGAGAAGAGACCAGGTGTCTTCGCTCATTGGGTAATGCTCCAAGGCCAAAAAAAGTATGTTTAAAATTATACATATGATAAGGAAAAGATCGGTAAATGGGTCCATTATAATCCTATGGACAAAGTTTTTCAGTTTTTGCCAACAGGGAGAACAATCCCAGATCAAGAAAGTTTTTGCAATCTTATACCAACACAATGGGCATTTCTTCCTAGATTTTTTAAGTTCTGAAATGAGAAAAAAAGTTAAAAATTAGAAATTATTTTTCTTCTGACTAGTAGACAGTTTTGACTTTTGTATGTAAGGGGCAATGAGAATATTCTAACTTGGAATTATCAGATTAACAAATATAAATATGATAATAAGAAGAACAGTGGACTAAGTTTCCCATATTTTATTAGTGTTTCCTGATTAGATAAATGAAAATAAAGCAAATTATAAATTAGAAGAAAAGTATTAAATATGTCTCAAGAAAACAAAAATGGAATAGAGGTGATAATATGATTTACAATTTGTTATATTTATATGTTTTACAAATTGGTGCCTTTCCATATTAATCATAATAAAGAATTTAAGTTACATGTAAAAAAATGTAGAAAGACTAATAGAATGTAGAAAATGTAGAAAGACTAGTATGTTATACAATTTCCCTTTTAATATCATGGAGATCAGGGTCAAAGTCCCTTGTACAGTAAAAAATCTTAAAAATTAGGGACCAATACCCTACTGCTGACTAGAACCTTTACTGATAAAATAATCAATTAATATGTATCATTATCATATTAGTGAATATATATAAGAATCACAGCTTTTTTTGTACTGTAATATGCTGTTTTCCAGAGAGATGAACTGCTCATCTAGAGATGATCAGTATCATATGGAATTTTCCCAAGATTACTCTCAACTGAGCTCACTTTAATAGCAATAGGAAGTGACTACAAAACAATTCCAGTATGTGCTATTATTTATTTTCTGAAGTAATGATTAAGTATTGCTTCTTTATTTTTGTTTACATGTCTCTTCACTACAAATGCAACCATGTTAGGTCTTGTTTATGTACATACTTTTTTACTATTTTGATGTTTTATAATTAGTTTGTTGAAATATTTTGTAGTAAACAATAAAACACTATTATCTATGTGTTCATGATTCATTAAACACCTTTTTTCTTAATTTTCTTAAATACTTCTAAGCTATATAGTCTACCTGCATGATTTTTTTAATTGTTAGGAATCTCTCCCGAAATCAAAGGAAGGAGGACACACACTGTTCAAACTTATGTGATGCAAGAGTCAGCTAGGTAATCCAATTCCAAAATACTCCAGTGTTTTTAATGTTAAAGCAAAACTGTTGGTACAACTGTTAACACTTTTCAATGTGTAAGACATTTGCTTCTGAAGGTTTATTTATTATTTTAATATTAACATTTTATTTTAAAAATTTGGTGATAATCACCTAAATTCAGAAGAAAAAAAGGATTTCTTTAAAAGTGAGTCTTAGAAATATGGTACCTTCTCTTGAGTGTCTGATTTGTTTCATTTTGGTTTTTTATTTTGTTTTCTTTACCTTCATTATGTCCAGAAGTAGACTCTTCCAACATGTCCACAGAAGTGCTCAAAAAAGCTGGTGATCTTTTCTTCATTTCTATTTGTGTGCTTTTGTTCTGAAAATCAATTTGTACATATAATATTGGCTTCTACCTTTTAAAGGTCCTAGACCACAATTGTGAGAAAATAAAAACCTTCTTAAAAATACCGACTCTTACTTCCAGGAGTCTTTTTGAGTTCTATCATTTGACAATTTCTGCATTACTTGCAGTGTTAAACTGATTTAGGGTTATTTAAAAAAAAACATTATGACTTTTAGCCAATAAAATTTTATACTATGAGCTCAACAATAAAAGTGAAGATCAGTGAATGTTAGTGGTATTGCTTATATTTCAGAAAGAAATCATATCCAGGGCAAAATTATGGTAAAATATTCAATTTCAAGCATGATAATGAATAATATTTCCCTAGCACCTTAAGGTTTTTTTGTTAAGTGTACATTAAGTGTATATTTTAAAGTTATCCTGTGGAATCAAAATGATTTGCTTTTATGATAATAAAATAAGTTATAAAGAGCATGAGGTAATGGAATAGATTTTAAAAGGCTGCATTGGACAGAATATGTATGATACTATATTAAGAGAATAGGACATTTTGTTAGGAATAATTTCTTTGTTTCTCATGTCATTTGAGTAACTTTTAAAGCCATATTTTGCTTTGGATTTAACAGGGTTCAAAGGACTTAATGCATTATAAAGGAAGTCAAAAGTCCTAGGTTTTGATGTAGACATTACAAGTCCTACACAATCATCACAATCGCGAGAATAGCCAGAGATGTCTTCAGTATTGATGTGCAAAACTGCATTCATATTTGAACTTTATAAAGGATAAGGAAGAACCTAGCTAATACCATACTTTTTGCATTTATTTACCTGCAAACACCTGGTATGCTCATCTTGGGTTCAGACTTGCTTTCTGGAACTAGCCATTTTTTCTTCCTATTCCTCTGACTCCTTCTGCTCCCTGCCTTCAGCATGGGTTCCTCGGTACATCTCAGTCAAAACCTTTCTGACTGAGAAATCCTCTTCAAAGGTTCTTAATGCACACTTCTCTATTGTACTTGCCTCATTACATTGCATATTTTAAAAATGATCATATAGTGAGTCTTCTCATCTGTTTATTTTCAGCTCATTTATTTGAAACATTTTCTATCAAATCCTGATGCTATATAATTTCATATAAAGTGCTTTATAAAGCATATGTCAATACTACTGTCACATCAATGACATAAGTAATTTATTAATGCTCAGTTTTGTTTCATTTCTCAATATTTTTTCAGTACTGAGAACTCAATCCAGAGGTATCACACTGAGCTGTTTTGTCAGATTTTTGTATTTTTTATTTTGAGCCAGAGTCTTGTTAAGCAGTTTAAGTTGCCTCAGTTGGGTTCAAAGTGGCAATCCTCCTGCCTCGTCTTCAGGAGCTTCAGGAACACTACCACACTCAGCTTCACAAGGCTTTCAGATTTGCTTTGTTTCAATAAAACCACAAACAAGGTTACTCTTGCGTTTGGTTGGTATACCTACTAATCATATTCTGATTTTATTTTTTCTTGTATGATTTGTTAAAAATATTGGATGCCTTACGGAATTTTCCACATTCTCACTCTGGCAGATTGTGCTCTTTCAGTGTAATTTAATGTGTGCTTCTCTCTTATTGTCCCGAAAAAGCCAGCTATGATGGCAGGCTTACTAGGCTTAGATTTTGGCAAATATATAATTCATGTTGCTTTGTCTTGCCTACTCATAATATTTGGAGACACGTAAATTCTTGTCTCAGGTGTACAATTTTGTGTTTATGGCAATTTTATAGTATATCTGCCCATTAAACTATGAGCTTCAGGGACATAGGCAATGCATTTATATTTGTTAACGTTGTTAATCTTTTGTGTTTACTGTAATGTTCACTAATGTTTTGATTTATTAGATAAATGAACTGGAAGGATGTAAATTTATATGTGCCAAATATTTTTTAAGTACCTAGTTTCCTTCCTGAGCTTTTAGCAGTATTTAACTATACTTAGGAAAAGTTTCACCTGCAAACTGTGTAAATGATGGAATAATTCTGTTTTGCCATTTGCTTCTAGAACAAGTTAGGAAAGTGAACAGTGGAGCTTCCTTTAGAGTGGTGATTCAGCAGAGATCAAACCCACATCTGGAACACAAAAATGAGGACTGAATTTAAGAAGTCCCACGTGTGGGAGTGTACGTCTGTGATCCCAACACTTGGGAGGCTGAGGCAGAAGGGTTGCCAATTCAAGGTCTGCCTTGGGCTATATAGTGAGTTCAAAGCCAGCCTGAACTGTACAGTGAGACTCTGTCTCAAAAATGTATATATATTTGTCACAAAATCTAGTACTCAAAAACCATATGCTACTGTTATTATTATTATTTTAATTATGCCTAAATATAGTCAAAGACTTAAGAATTTGTGTTTGTGCAGTTCATCCATTTGTATAACTGTGTCACTGGTTCTTTGTAATCTTCTTTATAGGTGAATTAAAGTTGATAGGGAATAACTACAAAAATTTAATATTTGTTTTGTACAGTGGCTAGCTGTATGTTTGGTACATTGGAGATTAACACTCAATTTTCTATTAGGATTCAGGGATAATTTTTACATCTCAAAGGGCTATAACAGATATAATGAGAGAATATATGTAAATCATTTGACATTGAGTCAAGAATACAATAAGTAAACAATAAATGTCACATAGTATTAATTTTATAACATTATGAAATAATTTATATCTGCAATGTGAAATTATTCAAAGATAGGCTTTTCTATAAAAAATCAAGAGTCCTTAGTGTTGGCTGGTATATGTGATAGTTTTGGTATAAGCTATCTATAATATGAGATTTAATTCTCACAAATAACTTTATCAGTATATTTCATGTGCATAGCTATTATAAGTATTTCAATATGCTTTATATATGTTCCATTTGGGCTTCCAACAATCTGTGTTGAGTACTATAATTTTATAAATATTCTAAAATAAAAATTTGAATTTTACCAATGTTAATAGATATACAAATACCATAAATATATTACTATATAATAGTATATATTACTCTAAAATAGACTAAAGCCCACATTTAACTGACTGTAACATGGTGCTTTTAGCAAGTAGTACTATAGCTTTCCTATATTATAAGGATATTATGCATCTAAGCTATTTTCCTCTAATTCTAGCATTGGAATTGAAATTTAATTGGTCTTTAATCACATCAATAACTTTAAAAGTCCTTTAAATGTATTTTCCACCTTATAAATATGTGTGAAAAGGTTCAAATTTTTGTGAACATGCTTTTTATTCTCACTTCCCAAAAATCTCTACATGATGAAATGTTCTAGGGCTGTTCCAGGAAAAGAAATTCTTTATAACTGAAAGGGATTAATTAAAATCGAGAAATTTTATGGGATCCAAATAGCAAAGTGAAAGGAGATAATGCAAAATACTGAAATTCTTTCTAGGTCAGAGCTAATAAAGCATTTCATCTTGAAATAAGAGAACTATTATACTCTGGGAGACATTCGTGAGTAGCTCCAGTCCTTGAACTTCTGAAATGCCATTTGAGAACAAATTGCACATTCCAAAGACATTCAGTTAATCATTCAATTTTAAGGACCCTGACTCATTTTTGGAGACAGAAAGCTTTTGTAGGTTCTTTTTCTGTGACTCACACATGAGTGACAATAGTCTCCTTTTAAGCATTTTCTTCACACAGTGCCTAATTACTTCTTGTCCAGTGATACATGTGTTAGAACACAAGTATCAAGTCATGGCTAAGCCCCTATGTTGCACTCTTTAGGCGTCACTTTTTGGATGATAATTTAATAAAATGGTTATATGAAGAGTTATGATTGCTTTTTTTTTTTTTTCGTCAGAAGGGACTTTGGTATTAATAAACCTCTCAGCTAATGTTCCTAGTATTTTGGTTAGTGTTGGGCTCTGTGTTGATCCTTCACTTTTCCCTAACTTTTTTTTTTTTAATATAGTAGGATTCCCAAATACGGTTCTTTTCTAACGTCTGTCTTGTGTATCTGTCTAGATGATTTTTCCACCTACTAGTAAAATTGTGCAAGCAAGTTGAGAAAAGTTCCTTTATCATACAACACAATTCAGATTTTTAAAAATGATTTTATAAAACTTCCTTAGTGTTATTTGTCATTCTTTTTGGAATCACATAGTGAATACAATAGTCTAGTAATTTGTAAAAGCATTCAAGCATAACATTAAGGTATTTTAAATTATAGAAAAGCATTGACATTTTTATCAATTATGGATCTGATTGTGCTGTAGTTAAAATAATTCCCTATATATCATACATTGTGTATATCTCATTGAAGGAATTAGAAAATCAATTATATATATATATATATATATATATATATATATATATATATATTGCTATGATTTTCTATTTCATCCATTCTTTTGGAATTTTATCACTTTTAAATTAGGGAAGGTGCCACCATCATTTAGAATTCAACAAGAGACATTATCCACAGTTAATTTTGATGTGTTATCTGATTCAATTTTGAATTAATAAAGTATGCCTATATTAGGAGAAATTAATTCTAAACATAGTCATAGTTTATCAACAATGGCAATATAAATCTTGGGAATAAGTACATATTAAATATTTAAACATGTTGGTCATCATCACAGTGCATTACAGACTCCTGTTATTAGAATAACTTTTACCTAACCACGTGCCACACAGATATGAGCATCTATCAGAGGGCAATATATTCCAAGACCTGGAGACAGAACATCTAAACATACGATTTTAAGAAGCATAAAAAGTCATACCTCAGCTGCTCCATTTCCTTCTTGAAGTGCTTTTATAGTCTGTTGAAATGTTGCTTTAGTCTCAGTTTTTTCAGAAGCTGCCTTTTTTTCTTCTTCATAGGCCATAGAAAGTATGCCTATAAACAGACTTGCCATATAAAAAGCAAACCAAAAAGTGACAACAACAAAAAATAGCATGTAGATCTTCCCAGATGCATAAAGAATCTAAGGAAAGGAAGAATACAGAAAAAAGGGTAAAATAGTAGTTCCTATGTGTATTCTATTTCTTAAATGAAAATATTGTAATTTATTCATACTGATGTAACTAAAGTTGGTTTAAACATTGTCTTTATATAAAAATAAATGAGAATCAACTTTATATGTATATTTGGGGTATAAAATATATGCTACAAAACCAAGGATGGAATTAGGCTAATTAATTCATCAAATTAATTAAGGATGAGCATTTGACTTTTATAGCTTCATTATTGAAAGAATAATCCTCTGTTTCTTATTTTTCAACTTACATATTTACGTAAGTCGCTATGTTGCCCTACTTCCTAAGCTCAACTGATCCATCTGCCTCAGTCTTGTGAGCTGCTGGACCTAGGAGAACATGCCACTGTACCTAGATAAAGGTCACTGCCTTTTAATGAAGAAACTGACCAGTCGCAAACCAGAAAATTATTTTCTTTGCAACAGAATCTTTACATATTGAAAGCTGAGTGAAATCAGAGAATGTTGCCGAGAATATTCTCCTTTACATTGTTGAAAAATAACAGCAAAGAACAAAATCAGGCATATACAAACGAGGAGAAGTTGAGGAAAATTTATGAGCTTGTCACAGTACCTGCTTTGGTGTAAAATGTTTAGATAAATAAGATGTGATAATCATATGACCTATATGAGACAATTACAGAAAGCATATTAATAGACAAAAATTATAACTGAACATGAGAACCTTTTATTTCATAATAGTTAATTAATAGATTAGATCATTCAAAGCTTTAGAAAATTATAAGTGCATAATCTTATCCACTATTTATTTCCATCAATTGAAAATATGTGAAAAAATTCCAGAGGGTAAATGGGGACAATGTTAAATTATAAGCATCCATTGTATCAACACAAAATTATTATTTATGTAGAAAGTATGAGACCAGCGTAAGCCACTTAGTGAGACTCTATTCCAAAATAAATATAAGAAAGAGACTGGGGTTATAGTTCAGTAGTAGAGCATCTGTGGATTCTAGTCCATTATTGCAAAAAAAAAAATGAATGCTTACAATGTAACAGAAAATTTCAATATTCAATAAACATTTTAAGTTAACTTGGAGTTATCTGTTTTTATTTTTGTTTCTGCTTTGTTTTGTTAGTTTTCCATGGGACTGGGACTAGAAGCAAAGGCCTTAACATTGATCTACAAAAGTAACTCTTTTATATTTTTTATTTTGAGAAGCTAAATTGGCCAAGCTGATCTTGATCTAGAGATCCTTCTGCCTCAGCTTCCCAGAGTGCTGGGTGCAAGTGTAAGCTACCATGTCTGGCAGAGCATATTTGTTTTTTAAGTATTTTCAATAACCGCTGTATCACAGTAAATCAGTTTTTTATGTTGAGTTAATATTTTTACCACTGAACTAGCTCAAAATTCAGCCAATCAAAATAAGTATGGTATATTTATGTTTTATTTTAAAAAGAAAATTCTCTCCTTTAATTATAAATACTTTCAGATTTTAAAGCAACAATTTTATCTAGCATCTCTTGATATTAATTCTCCTGTTTTGAAAGTAACATTGTATATTCTAGTATGATACAACTTCTCATTGAAAAAATTTTATGAGTAGGAAAATTTATTGGAGAATAGGAATGGACAATAGGAATAAGAATAGCTACCAAGAAGCAGGAGGGGCTCCTAATGGGTTACCAAAGAACCCATCTCTCAAAGGAATTTTAGAGAGCAAAATTATGAGACAGGTACAATGTGAGTCAAAATTATGACCAATCAATAAGATTAACACACAGTTCCTTAGGTAATGCTAAATCTGTTCCTATTAGTATTGTGCAATTCTGAAAAACTACTACACACATAATTAGATATGAAGGCAGGCTCTCATAATTTTTGTGAATATAATTTGGTCTATCTAACCTACTGAACATCACAGCTTAAACAGAACACTGTGGAACACAAGTTGTTTCTCCTTGTGATCCTATGGTTCACTACTGTGGCTTAGTATGGAGAAAAGCCATAATAACATATAACACTAGTCCAAGAAAAGGATCAAAATTCGTATTTCATAGTATGTTTTCTGCTATTATTTGCATTTACATTATTACATATTACATTTTACATTTACAATATTACATATTACTGTGAAGATTAAAATTTGTAAGCAAAGTGATTGTAATTCAGAGACTGCTGACCTTGTAGAACTTTTTAAATGAATAAATGAGATACACAAAAGAAAAAAGCATGAGAACCTACACACAGTTTGATATTCAATAATTCTGCTTCTCTTTTTCCTAGCTTCAAATTCTTTCACATACACACTGTTAATACACTTTAGTACATTTGACTGGGGGAAAGGATGGCATGGTGACATTTTTAAGTGCAGAGCAAGTTCTTCCCTTCTTACCTGGTGATAAAGTGCTTCAGGATAATCCTGAGCCATTAATCGAAACAGGGCAAGGAAGGCCCACCCAAAATTGTCAAAATTTGAGGAGCCACGATCAGGGTTTTTGCCAGCTTTTACACACACATACCCTTCAGGACACTGACTAAAGACACAAAGAAAAGAAAAAAAGCACTGCTTAGGTGACTTTTAGCCAAATCAGAAACATGGATCATATGCTGTATATGAGCAACAGAAGGCTCCTCATTCCACAGGATAGAATTATTCTTCTGTCCAAAACTTTATAGTCTAAATAGTGCTAATCAGTTAGATTTTAGATTGATACACATGGATAATGTTAATTAAACTAAAATAAAAAAGAATCATTGAGATAGTTGTATTAAATCTTTTTACTTTTGCATTGATTTATGTTTTAATTGATGAATAAAAATTGCATATGTTTAGCATAATAGTCTTTCAAATATGTATACATTGTCAAATGGCTAACTTGAGTTAATATATTCATTACCTGACATGCTTTATTATTTATGAGATGAAAACATTTATCTTCTACTATCTTGACAATTTTACAAAAAAACATAAAGATTGTTACTCAGCATCACATTACTTTTTAAATTCAAAACTCAAAGTGAAAATACAATTGTAGGAAGATAGTACTGATAAAAATAAAACTGTAATAATTGAGACTTTAATTTTCAAATGATCTTATCTAAAACTCTTGGATTCCATTACTTATGGGTGACAAAACATTTACTACATTAATAATTAAGAAGCAGAACTAGCACTTGAAAAAGCAGATTAAATATTTATTTCCTTTCAGGGAGTCTTTGTCCTTTACCTAGAGAAGTTCAGGGTGGTTATGGCCTGTTATTACAGCAGTATACAAATAAATCATATTTCCCTCTACCCAAGCCCTTAGACCTTTCCCTCCTATCTTATGTTTGTTTTAGTAATGTCATGTGTTTTAGACATCTTTTAGTAGAATAAGCAGAGGTTTAAAAAAACACTTGGACTTTGAGGCTTGCTGAATGCTCATCTTCAGAATCTGAGTAAATGAGCTTTTGTTCTTATATTACAGTATTTATTTGTGGTGGGTACTTTATCATACAGCAATGTGTGATTGCTACAGGTGAATCCTTACATGATATTTTCTTTTTGTCTTGAAATATATCATTATTTTCTGAAGATTCATAGCACGATACTTTTGAAATGCATTTCAGGTCATATTTGAATTGGGGATGCAGATAAAAAGACTTAGTTGCAACAGGATATTACGCAAAGAGGTAGGTTCACAAACTGGATAAGGGAAAAATTGGAATCCCACCAGAAACTGGACAAAAAGATATGCCAAGCAAGTGATAAGATACAAATGTACATTTCATGCTTCTTCCTTGATGTAACTTTTGTCAATCTGAGCTTGTCTGTAAAAGTTAGCTGAGCTTATGAATGGATTTTGAATCATACCAGCTAAGCAAAGCAATGTAGGGAGCTATGTTTTAAGGCTGATAATGGCGAGAAGTACCATTTCTAGTTATTTATTTGCTTTGCTGAAATTATAACAGTAAATATGAAAGTTTTATTTTTTTCACTGAATAATTATTTATAGGTAGTGCTTTAAAGAATAATTTTTATTAATGTAAATTATATCTATCATAGACATAAATGTCATAAATAAATGAAATAATGGCATGTCTTTAATTTCTCTTCTATAAAAGAGAGTAAATTTATATTGTCTTTTTTTGTAATTCTTTTTTTTTTTTTTGGTCTTTTTTTCATTTTATCAGTACCAGGGATCGAACTTACGACTGCCTGCTTGCAAGGCAGGTGCTTATGCCGCTGAGCTAAATCCTCAGCCCCTTCTTTGTAATTCTTACAAGTGCAGGGACACACAAAAAGCAGATAGTCAGATACTTGCTGAAGTCCCAGCTCTTAGATTTGGCCTTAAACCAATTATTTTGTAAGGCAGTATTTGGTTTTTCTCTGAATCTGAATTAATATAATCCTGTATTACAACAGTGGTAACCCCAGCACTCGGGAGGCTGAGGAAGAAGGATCCTAGCAGGAACGCCTAATGAGTTCAAGGTCAGCCTGGCCTACAAAGTGAGCTCAAGGCCAGTCTGAACTGCATAGCATGATCCCGTCTCAAAAAGACGGGGGAAAAAAATGCTATTCATTATTGCAGACTTCAGCGCCAGGCTAAACTCATATGTTTCAATTCTGAACCCTGAGGTAATAAATTAGGAGATGGAGTTCTGGGGAAGTGATTATATCAGGATGCAAGGCCTCATGAATGTCCTTACAAATGAGATTGAAGGGAGACTCCGTAGCTCTTCTGCCTTTTAAGAACATAGCAAGAAGGCACCATCTCTGAGCCAAATGCAGGCTCTCACCAGATAGCAAATTTGCTGGCACCTTGTTCTGAACTTGAGCCTCTTACACTGGGAGAAATAAATTTTTGTTGTGTATGAGTCAAACTCTATGTTATTTTATTGCATTATCCATAAATGGACTAGAATAACTTCTCTGAATTTTTCTAAGATGCACTTGTTGGTCTTTTTCATTTTTCTTTTTTTGGTACCTGTAACTGAACCTAAGGCCTCATGCTCACTAGGCAGGAGCCCTACTGTTGGGCTACACCCTTAGCTCTCAGCATGGTATTGATAATAAAATGAGACAAAAATGATAGAAGTGATTGAGAATCCAGTACTAAAAGTAATAATCATTCAACAATAATCATTCAATACTATTGATGAATGACTCTAACTGGTACAAGAAAACATTAGTACTATTTACCTTGCATCGGTTCTGTTTCCACAAAGTAGAGCATCTTCTTCTCCTTCCAAATAATAAAAGCTTTCTGTTTCTGAAAAATAGGAAAAAAATCATGATCTATATCTAATCTTGAGTTAGCAGCATACAGGGAGTTCATTTTGATTTGTGTAGAAGATTAGCATTTCTGCACAGCTGAGAAGGATCGAATAACTTGGCCTTTTTAACCTACCATCTCTGCACAAGGCAAGGGGCCTTTGGGAATATGGAAGCTTTGGTGCCCTGGATGTGACAAGGCTGAGCAAAGAAAGATGAATGTCTCTTCCAATTTGAGAGTTCAGAAAAATGCTTGAAATAGCAAGGTTTGGCCTGATCTTAGAAGCAAAAATTCTAAAAACTGAAGGATGAAGACAATATTTTCCAATATCTTCATACTCATCTACTTGACAAAGAGCAGATTTACCTACTGAGCATGCAATGTTAGCTATTTTATTCAATGTCACTTAATTTCAATTACAACTGTGTTGGTATAGTCACAGTCCACAACATTTGTCCTGCCATCCTGATCTTCTATAAATGAAGTGTTAATTAAACATAAACAATGTATTTATAGAAAATCAGGTACTATGGTATTTTGCTCTGAATATAAACTACAGAGTCCAAACCCATAAAATTATACAGCTATTTAAATATATACTTATATTTTTATATAATTGAATTTCAATTTTGTCACCTAAATTATTTAACTTTTATTTGTCACCTAAAATTATTTAACATGACTTTTAAAACCACAAATAGTTAAGTATCTTTGTCCAAGTTTTTAGAATGACAGTCAAAACCCCAATGAAAGTGACATAGTAGCACGGGATGACACCAAGTTTGCAACAGATAGTGTGGCAGTGCAGGGAAAAACACAGGGACAACAAAAAAGTGGATGCAGTAGCAAGACTGTGAGACACTGTTTCCTGAGAGGTCAGATCCAGTGGTTGGTGAGCGAGGTGAACTGATGCTGTGCTCTGGCCACAGACATGTGGAACAGAAGGGGTAGGTGGAGCCACCACTTTATTTCGAAGGATTTCAATTGAACCCCAGCAGCAGAGCCATTCAGGTCACTTCACTGCCAACATCCTGGAATGGAATGAGGAAAGAGCCATGCCATCACAGTAGAATGCTGGCAGTTAGAAAGCAGGTGAGAGGGCAGGATTCTGCTGAGAGGTAGGAGGTGGGACCAGCCAGGCTTCACTCCAGAATCAGTCAGAAGCCAGACTTAGCTTAAAATACAAAGGCCTGGAATTACCCTCAAGGTCTGTGGCCAGCAGTACAGCACTGGCCCAGTGGCAGAAGCAGGAAAGCAGTCATGACCTATGGTAGGACAGGGGCACTCTCCCTGTCCTATGACTAACGTAGATGAGAAGTCACTGGTGTGGAACAGAGGCAGCTGTGCAAGGCCCAGAAAGAGCCAACTGCATACTTCAATATTCTTTCACTTTCTGTTTCAGCCTTTTTCTCCTGTACTCTTCAGTTTCCCAAAACTTGGATGAATATCCTTTGTTCTTTGCCCTTGCTTGTACTATGGTTTCTCTTCATTAATCTCTCTATTTTGTCACCTATGCCTCTTACATCCCCTCTACACAGCATAAAATCACTGTACAAAGGAGGAACTCATCACATGCAAGTTCCTGGTATATGCTGGATTTTGTCATATAACTGCAGACCTTGGTCTTATGACTAAAGGTGCTGAATTAGTAATTACCACAGTTTGTCAATTGTTAGGCTGAGCCTGATGCTATTGGTACTGCTACCTGTATTATTTAAGCTAGGATGTCATATGTGTTGCAATCAGTTTTTCTCCCCTGAATGGCAACACTGATTTACCAAAGTCACAACCATCACTATAGTCAGTGGCAAAAGGCTGAGTGCTGAACCAAATAGACAGCAACTTCTTATCATTGATAAATTTGGAAGGTAGTTTCTTGGGATAACACAAAGACCAAGAACCACCTATATCTAGAAGACATCTCTGAGGAACAGACATTTCCTGGGGAAGCACTGATACTGGTGATAAAGCTATCTATTTACCATAAGAAATTTACCAGCATCAACATGGAAAATAAAATAAAATAAAATAAAAGATAGAAAATTTTAAAAAAAATGACAAGATGCAGAAGCAAAATGCAACTTCAGAACTCCAGACAACAAGTCCAGAACACGAGATTGAGGAAATCAGAAGCCACCAACTGAAACTTTCTGAAATGATAGCAGCAGAAATCAAAAAACAAATGGATGAAGTCACAGAAAAACGAATCTCTTAGATTAAAAAAGAAATGAACAAAATGAAAGACTCAACAAGTCTTGAATAAGTACAAACAAAAAAATAAAGGAATTTAGGAAAATGATGGAAACCACATATATGCGCCATAGGAAAGAAACAGAATCCAGGACAGAACCCAACAGATATCTAGATTTAAAAAATCCCATTGAAAGCATATACAACAGAATGAATGGATGTAAGGATAGAATATCAGATCTATAAGACAGAATTGTGCTTAGTGATCATATCAATATCAAAGAAAGATATTTAAAAACAGCAAGGTGCCATGAAAAATCAATCTAACAGCTGCAAATTGAAGCAAAAAAGAACAACATAAGATTGATCAGAGTTAATAAGAAAGCTAACAATAGCACAAATGCCATACAAATCCTCTTCACAGAAGTAACGGTAGAAAAATTCCCAAACATAGATAAAGAATTTGGCATTCAAATCAGTGAAGCAGATAGAACTCCAAAGAGCCATGATCAAATCAAATCTATACCAAGGCATATAATAATCAAGATTCAAGAAATTCAGCACAAGAAGGGACTATTTAAAAAATTTAAAGAAAAGAAACAAATCACCTTTAAAGGAAAGCCCATCAGAATGACAGCAGAGTCTTGACATAAACCTTCAAGCCAATAAGAGCTTAAAGTATTTCAACCCTAAAAAAAACAAAAAAAACAAAAAACACTCTCCAACGCAAATTGACATACTTTGATATTTTAGAAAGAGATAATAAGGATCACATTTCCAAAAACACCAACAGAAAAAAAGCCACCAAGAAGGGAAAATAATTAAATAGAGGGGCAAGATAAGACACCAACAACATATGAGAAGGATGTCAGTACATGTTGGTTATAAGCATTAATGCAAATGATCTCAAATTACAAATCAAAAGAAACAGAATAGAAGAATGGATCAAGAAACAAGGTCCAATAATATGATACACACAAAGAACAAATTTAACTCAAAAAAATTCATAGGCTGAAGATCAAAGGACAGAAGAAAATATTCCATGTGAAAGGAACCTGGAAAATAAGCAAGAATCACCTACCATTTTTGCAGACAGTGCAAACTTTAACTCAAGATTGATCAAAAGAGACAAAGAAGGTTATTACATACTTTTTAAGGGAATAATCCAAAAGGAAGTGATAATAATCGTAAATATATATGTACCAAATACCAGCAAACCCAGTTTTTACTTTTTAAATTTTATTTATTTATTTATTTATTTATTTATTTATTTTGACCAGGGTTTGAACTCACAACCTCACACTTACCAGGCAACTGCTAAGACCACTAAGCTAAATTCCTGGTTCAAGCACATCCAATTATATAATACAAATATCAAAAGTTGTGAAAAAATCAAATGAACACTAGAACACATGTAATGGGAGACCTTAAAAGCTGACACAAATAGATAAACAAACTAGATAAATGTCAACCAAGAAATATCAGAACTAAACCAAATCTGTGAACAAAGAGACTTACTAGACATCTACAGAGTTCTACCCCACAATGTAAGAATACACATTCTTCTCAGCTGACATGGTATGTCCTCCAATATAGAACACATACTACCCTAGCCCATACGACATGCTTAAGTAAATGCAAAGTAACTGAAATTATAGTACAAATATTATCTGGCCATTGTGCAATGAAAATGGAAATCAACAACAAAAAACCCTCCAAAATTACATAAATACTTGAAAATTAAATAATATCCTTATAAACAACCAATAGGACTTAGCTTACATTAAAGAAGAAATTAAACAATATCCATTTTTGATAATGTTGATATACTGAAATTTATGTGAAGCAATAAAAGCAGCTCTACGAGAGAAATTTATAGTGTGGAATTCTCACATCAGAAAAACAGAATGCACTCAAATAAACAATCTATTGTTAAACTTCAAACTTCTAGAAAAAAGAAGAACACATCAAACCCAAAGCTCATTTGAGGGAGGAAACTATAAAGATCAGAGCAGAAATTAATACATTACAGACAAATGCATAATAAAGAATCAATGGATCAAATGGTGACTCCTTTGAAAGATTAAATAATATTGATAAGTCCTTATCCCATCTTAATCAAAATCAGCAAAGTAAAGACACATATCCATGCAATTAGGAATGATAACAGTGAAATCACAATGGATCCTGTGGAAAACTAGAAGATCATCAATAACTACTTCATGAACCTGTACTCTAGTAAGATGGAAAATACAGAATAAATGGTCTGGTACCTAGATAGATATTCACCAAAACTGAATCAAGAAAATATAAAAATTCTAAGTAAGCCTATATCTGTCAATGAAACTGAAGTTGTAATTAAAAACCTAACAACAAAACCCCAGGTTCTGATAAATTCACTGCTAAGTTTTTCAGGAAATTTAGAAAGGATATGATTCCATTACTGCTGGCACTCTTTAATGAAACTTAAAGGGCAGCATTAATCCCAAAATCATTTCTGGAAGAAAGCATTACCCTGATACCAAGAACAAAGAAGGACCCAATCAAACAAACAAACAAATTAAAGTCCAATCTCCCTAATGAACATAGATGTAAAAATCCTCAATAGATGAGGATTAGAATGGCAAATAGAATGCAGCAAATCATCAAGAAGACTATATACCACCGCAAGAGGATTCATTCACTGAATGCAGGGATAGTTCAACATATGCAAATCAATAAACGCAGCACACCATAGCAGCAGAGCCAAAGAGCAAAACCGTAGTGTCATCTCAATAGATGCGAAAAAAGCATTTGATAAAGTTCAAGAGAAAAACAAAAAAAACTTGCAGAAAATTGCACTAAATGGTCTTTATCTCAATTTGTTAAAAGCCAATATGAAAAGGCAACAGCCAGCATGATCAAAAACTGAAATCTTTCACACTAAAATCAGGAACAAGATGTTCAGTATTACTACACCTATTCAATATACCTTTAAAAACATTAGCCAGAACAATTAGACAAGAAAAAGAAACAAAAGGAATAAGAACTGGATAGGAAGAAAGTAAGTGATCTTTATTTGTAGATGACATGTTTCTCTACAAAGCAGACCCCCCAAAACTTGTAGATTTCATAATCAAATTCAGAAGCATAACTGGATATAAAATCAACACTCAAAAACTCAATGCCATTTCTGTGTACAACAAATTCACTGAGAGGGAAATTATGGAAAGTATACCTTTCACAATAGCATTGCAAAAAATGAAATATTTAGGAATTAATCTAATAAAGGAAGAGGAAGATCTATACATTGAAAATTATAATTCTGAAAAGGAGATTGAAGAGGATATCAGAAAATGGAAAAATATTCCTTGCTCTGTGGTAGAAAAAATCTACATAGTGAAAATGCCCATACTTCCCAAAATTGCTATAAAAATTTAATACAATTCCAATCAAAATACTGTATCTCACAGAACTACAAAAATATTCCTAAAAATTGGGGGGGTGGCAGAAGGGATCTAGAATAGCAAAAATAATCCTAGGCAACAAAGATAAGGCAGGGGGCATTACAATCCCTGACTTGAAACTATACTACAAAGCTACTGTGATAAAAACAGCATGATTTTGGCAAAAATAAACAGACCTGAGGTTTCATGGAACAGATTAGAAGATGCAGAAACAGCTTCAAACACAATCACCCTATAGTTAACCAAGTGGTCAAACACATTCACTCGAAAAAAGATACAGAAATATTCAATCTGCTGGAAGACAAAATAGGTAGAACTCTTAAAGACTTAAGTGTAGTCTATGAATTCATTAACAAAACCCTGATCCAACAGTAAATACTACAAAAAATCAGCAACTGGAATCTCACGCCATCAAAAATCTTGTGAATAGCAAAAGAAATCACAAAGAGTGAAAAGACAACCAACAGATTGGGGGAAAAAAATCTTAGTTTCTCTGGTGTTGAGAGACTGAAAGAGTAAATAGGACCAAAATGTACAATATATATTAAGAAATGGTTCAAATAAAATGAGGAACTATGGGGGGAAGGTAAGAGAGAAAGAGATGAAAGATATAAAATGGAAAAAAGCTTTTGTAAATAAGGAAGGTAAAGTGGGTTGAAAGGGGAAGAGGATTGGGAAAAAGAAAATAATATTATGTCATAAAAAGGTATAAATTTCCATTATGAATATGATCACTATTTATATATGCATGTATATAACCAATAATCTTAACAAAAAAGATGACATGTGTTCTACTTGCAAGAATATTACCGTAGGTTAACAATGTCATACAAATAATATTTTTGGAAATTCTTGAAATGTAATTTGAGGAAATGTAATAACTAGACTAGGGCAAGATTTAAAGTGCTAATCTGTATAAACAAATAATTTTTAATATACTATCATACTTCAACAAAGATGAGAAGAATTTCGGCTCTAGTTCCTTACAAATAACTAGTAGAGTCTCTAGTATACTCAGATTACTAGCACATATTTGTTACAGTATTAGAGAAACCAAAAAGATGCCAGCGAGAATGCAAGATTTAATGTCTGTCTCCTTTTATCCTTATCACCAGGGCAAAAACATAGGCATGTTATATACACATAGATAAGTAATTCTGTATCATTCATGTCATAAACCAGAAGTCAAATACTGTATTATTTTAGAACTTATTGTATGCAAAATGGAAATAAAATTATAATAGACATACTGCAAGGATTTATTAACATACAATATTGGGTTTTTCCTAAATATTTTTCTCAATATTTTCAGAAAAACGGTGATAATTTTAAGGAGAAAGACAATTTCAATATGGACATGGAGTCTAGGGCTGGGGATTTAGCTCAGTGGTGTAGGCACCTCCTGGAAAGCACAAAGTTATGAGTTCAGTCTCTGGCACACACACACACACACACACACACACACACACACACACACACACACAGAACATGTGGTCTAAATGACAGGACTAGACTGATTTAAGGAAGGCTGAACTTGGTTGTAGTCATAGTTTTGCTGCCTAGAAGTTATAATATCTTGAAGCTTTTACTTAACATCTTTCCATTCCCATCTCATTCCTGGCAACAAGGTAAGGAATATCAGTGACTCTTCTGAAAAATTATGATGAAGATATGAGGAAAGACATGAGAATGACTTATGTACAAAAATTAAGCAACGTTAATTCTGTGTTATTTTTATGTTCAAAATACATTTATTAATAGAGGTTGAACTCAAGCATTTTAGGCACACAGCTGTTTTTGAAACCTAACAGTAGTAAAAAATTCTGTAATGCAGGTCATATTTTGACATTTAACTCATCTCAAAAATTTTAATGAGTAAATTTACATGTATATGAAAAACATTTATTGAAGAACAGAAATATTATGGTACAGAGAGCACACTTTAAAGTCTCTCTAAAAAATCATAAATAATGCTGCTACACTTCTTGAAAACATAACATTTGCAAAATTTAAGTTCTCCTGATTTAACTTTCTGAAGATTGGGAACTCTGCTATTCTCATAAATGAAACCGATCCCAATATGTACTTGAGGTTAATAGGGTAGTTGGCTTTGAAGTTGAGTGTTTATTTTTATGAGGACGACTCTGCCTTTGAGAAGTTTAAAATTCTTACACAGAGATGAATGATTCTTACCTGGAATGTAATGTGGGTTTCCAGTTCTGTTGTATAGGGTTTCATTTTTGTTTTCCTGGGGCCACCACAAACATTTGTGCTTCAGGTTGCCCATAAACAGTCCCATACCAATGAGAGAAAATATGCTCAGAAAAAATAGCGTTAGGATAATGGCACCAGAAAGTTTCTTTAGGCAATGGATCAGGATCCCTACCAATGACTTTAGACCTGGAAAGAGAAATGTGTGTTAGGATACAATAGAAACACTGTTCCTTTGAAATGAACACATCTGTGCCTTATTTACGTCTCTTTTCTGGATCTAAAAACATGAATAAAAGTCAAACTTTGAAGTAATTGTATGATTGGTAATTTATAACACCTGATGGAATAATTCAGACACAAAAATTAGCATTCGGTTTTGTTCTGGTTCTTTCTCTTTATTAAATAAAGAATAACAGTCTGTCTCTTGGATATGATTGCCATATCAACTCCCTCTGTCAAGAACAAGCAAAAATATTATATGAATTTATAAATCAAAATGGGCTGAAATTATTCAAACAACAAATGACTCAAAATCAAAGTATTCTACACTGTTCTTTAATTAACCAAAATAATTCAAATTTAAACTAAACCTGTGGACAAAAAATGTTGGAGGCCATTGAAGCTGGAAACAACACACATTCAGGGCTGCAGCAAGGCCAGGGCACAGCTGACCTGAGAACAAAAGATGCCTCCAAGGGCAAAATAAGGCCACAGCTGAGAACACTGGCTCCAACCTCTATTAACAGTTAAGAGACTGTAGTTGCCAGCATTTGACTCCTGCAATGAATGTCAACCTGGAGACTTTCTCTTAAGATATTTCTCCTAAATTTGCATAAAATAGTTCTCCTAAATTAACATAATCTGTTACTTGGAAAAGTCCTTGAACCTCTGAGATGATCCACTCTAATCCCTTCCTTGTTTGTAAACCTAAGTAAATACAGGCAACCCAGAGATCTCCTTGTATCAGCCTCCAGAGTCTCGAACTCTGCCAGAGGGTTTTGATCTCCTGGAGCCCTAAAATCATACCACTTATCTCATTTATTTAAGCCTTCCCTAAACACTCACTTGGGAGATTGGGAATGTTGGTCAGGTCCCTGATAAAAAATTATAATAATCAGTAATGTGAATTCTTACTACTTCAGAATCCTAATTCAAAGATGGACATATTGAAGGACGTTCATTTCTCTAAATGCTAAATAAGAAATGTGAAATGCCAAAAACAGGAAACAAAAGTTATACAATTTCACCTAATAAAATTGCTATTAATATTTTGGCACATAAACCAATTGTCTTTTTCTCCCCTGCTCCCCCTTTGTTTCTTTTTCCATGCTATCTTCTGCGTTTTTAGTCTATGTATATTTAGGAACTGCTCAGCTTAAAAATGTATGGCAGAATATACTTTTATGATACTGAAGAAATTATCAACATTTCTAAGGTTGTTTTGTTGTCATTAAAATGAGAACACTTACTTCTCTTATTACTGTGATAATGGAAAATTTATTTATTTGTTTAGTCAAAAGCATGGTTTTCCTATATTGCTCAGGCTGGTTTCACACTCCTTGAATTAAGGGATGCTGTAAATTTAACTCTTAAATAGCCAGAGTATCAGATAAGCCATCCAATACAGTATACTTTTTTTTGATACCTATATTTCCCTTATGATTCAATGTGTCTCCTCTGGATCAATTTTCTTTCTCTTGCATTTGGGTTAAATATGTTGGCTTCAAGAGATTATGTCAAATTTCAGTTATTATTTTGAACAGGTAAATATCTAAATAAAAAAATTATAAGGCTGAGAGCTAGGGGGAGACTTCACGGTACAGCAGTGCCTAGCATGCCAGAAGCTACAGAGGAGCTCTGGGTTGGATTTCAGTACCACAGAAAATTTTTTTAAAAAATGAAAAGACCATATAATGTCTTGTTTCACCATGTAAGATTAAGAAATAATCATGTTAATCTTACTATATTTTTCTATTCTGACTTATCTATTGTTATTAACATAATTTAGGACCTTGACATAGTTATAATGCTAAAACTATGAAATATTTTGTATTACACATACTTTGGCATGATTTATAGGACAAGTAGTTTGCAGGTCCCTGTAAGGGCTTGTCAGAAAGGTAAAGTGCATACACAGAGAGTTGAGAGGTCTTGGATGGAAATGCCTGACCTAAAAGGGGAAACTGTTCTGTATCCTTCAGAAACAAGTGTAACTCATATCTGACAATAAATCTGAGCTCATTTAGATTTAGTAAAAATTACCAGAATTTTATAATGTTAGCATGTATTTCAAAGTTTTCTAAAACAAATGAAATATTTCTCGAGTTCAAGAATGGCTCACTGGTGACTGTATGATAGCCTTTGCCTTATATCCTACAAAGGAGTTTGAAATTTATTCTCTGTTAGAATTGTTTCAGAGGTCATTCTGACATATTTTGGAATCAAATTTTGCCATTATTGGATATTTTATTTCCATGTCTTTCCTGACAAGTATTTGTAAAAGATAACACAAAATTTAAGAGCTATTGCCTGGGTCACAATATTTTCCTTTGGACTTGACATACATATGTAGAATTCTAGGGTCACAACCTCCCTTCCCACTCTCTACGAAGAAGTCTCAGCATGAGCTTTCCATAGATCTGCAGCTATGTCTGATTTCTTGTAGGATTTTCCTAATACTATTCTTTAATGCTTTATAATATTGTATGCTACATCTAAAGGTATGCTTTATTATTTGTTTTATATAAGACAAGACCTTTCCATTTGTAAGTAAATTTATTTCTCCAGTCACAAAAATTTTTTTAGAAAATGCTTTCTAATGCAATTTTGAACAATTTGCTTTTTAAATTTATCTGGCCTTCTTTTCAGGATCACCAGTTGTGCATGAAATTAAATTTGCTTTTCCCTCTCCCATTAATCCACCTCATTTTTGGTTAGCAAAAACTCTGGTCTTTCTTTACCTAATGGTATTATTTAAAGCAACGATATCACTACATGGCACTGCTCCTATGATCATTGCATTTTCACCTTAGGTGTTGTAATTTTTATCATTTTTTTCATCTTAACAGTATTTTTACTCATTTATTTTATTACCACGCTTTTATCTTTTGCCTGAGAGAGGCTAAGTTTTCTTACATTGTGACTGCACAACAGATGCTTTCTTTGCTCCTGTCATTACACCTGTCTGTAAAGTAGTAATAACCTCTCTGGATTGGATGAACCTGCTGTGACACATCATCATTGAGATATAAGTCAGAAGCCCTAGAATTCATTCATTTAATGTGTACATTCAATGTCTGAAGTATTCATGGGCTGTGAATCCATTACCACGACCTCCTCCTTCTGATCTGTTTTTCTGTTTTGCTCATTCTGGACTCTAACGCACTCAGAAGGTGGCCTTCCTCATAATCTTCTAGGCCATCACAGACCTCATTTTAGTATCATTACATTTGCTCTTGGGTTTCTGACAGAATAATTTCACAATACTTCTGATTTACAGCAGCCAAAAAGCTATGAGCATTGTTCCTATAAGATTATACTAGTTCAGAACAGATTAGGTGTTTGTTGGTGGGTTTCTGCCAGGTTATGGTCATAAATGGAAGCTGTAATCTAGGCCTCAGCATCTGTCAAAACTGTGAATGCAATTGTTTGTATTTTTAGGAGAAACTCCCAGAACTTTATGGTTTGTGGACTGCATCTTGTGCAAGCACTCAAATCAAAGAGAAATTTGTCCTATTTTATATTATTTGATTCCTTTCAGTTGGTTTCTTGATCCAGTGAATAACAGGAGGAGGTGTACTAGACCTCTGCCTGAACTATCCTCAGAAGTCTAAGAAGAGATTTATAAATTCATTTATAAAAATGCAAAACATAGGGGCTGGGGGTTTAGCTCAGTGGTGTAAGTACCTGCTTGGCAAACATGAGATCGCAGCAAATAAATAAATAAATAAATAAATAATTTAAAAAAGAATAACCAGGAGAAATACTTGGGTTTATAAAATGCAAAACATAAACAATAAAAGTATGTGATGAATCTATATTTTGGTGTTGTAAGTATTGAGCCTGTATAATGTAAATAAATAATAATAAAATGTATTTTTCCTGCCTTTTCTGGAGAAACAAATTGGTTTAAAGTCAGATGACTCATTAGCTTCCAGTAGAAAATATTGTCATTTTAACATTTTCTCTGAAGAGCAAAGAAGGTCAAATGACTATGTGGAAGAATGTATAACACAATGAAAAAATAATCCAGTGATGTTTCTTACCTTGGTTTAAAGGAATAATTTTCAGAATTCTCAAAGTTCTTACACTTTCAAGCATGTGAGTTAAGTTTAGAGATGAGAACCTTGTTACAATTCTGTAAAATAAAATTAGAATTACTCAGAAGTCACTCTGAGTTATTCAGAAGTCATTTGCTATTTATGTTCAGCTTTATTTTAAAACTTATTTTAAAATTATATATTGAGGCATTTTACTTATTCCCACTTTTCAAATCATTTTATTATCATTTAGAAGACAAAAATTGCCATGAAACAGGGTAGAGAGGTAAGTATTAACAAACTTTAATTATGAGAGTTTATAACAGTGTCACACTGAATACTCTTAACATATGAAATATTCTACATTATTTTCATTTGTACTGTGTTATCCTATTACTGAAAATACGGATAAAATAGGAAAATAAGGTTTTTGAATGGGTGGGGTTCACTTGAAGCATTTACAACTGTTAATAGTGGTCATTATGAGAATAATGACGATGAGAGTGATAATCGGAGGGCCTTACTGGTCACAATGATGGTGAGTGGTAACTGACAATAGAATGAAGGGTACATTTCAGTTTAAGGCACAGGCTCTGGGGCCAGACCGCCTGCATAGGAAGGCAGCTTCCAAATTTTGTAGCTGTGTGACAGGGGAAAATCAGCTGATCTTTCTCCCAGAGTACCTTTAAATGAAAACTAAGGAAAGTATTTCTTGATTCAGAGGTTTGCTGCAGATATTAAATGAGAAAATGTGTCTAAGCATATAAAAGATCACTTAACACACGGGCAGCAATGTTAGCTAAGTTAGCTATATATTACCTGACAATAAAGGAAATAAGAGACACAACTATAGTAATAGTACAGCTAGGAATAACAATTATAATGATATTTGCTATTATTTTTTACTATTGACAATACTTAAGCAGCTTTTATTGTTTAAAAAGGTTATTTTTTTTCAGAAAAAATGACCACCAGAAAACTACAAATAGAATGTCATTTAAAATTATTTTTCATCAGAATCGGATGCCTATGGGCATTTCCATATCTATAAAGCAAAATATAATAAAATAGAAGTATTTTAAAAAGGACATAAGATAATGAGAATGTACATAGCACTACAGAAAATTTGTATGTGTTTAAAATAAACTCAAATTATAAATAAAGAATGAAATAAAAGACAGATAATAGGAAATAGGGAGAGACACCTTTCTCAAATTCCAGGGCGATCAAGCAATGAGAAGGTAAAAATTGGAATAGGATGCATTGTGTACCTGCAGTAACTTCATACAAGGAAGGTAAAATTATGTACTGCAGACATAACTAATAAAGATATACAAACACATACAAAACACTAATTTTAAAGATACCCTATTCTCATAGTATATTTACTAGTCTCAAGCAATGTGGCTAAACGTACATTGACTGAGAGACTGAGGATTAAACACCTTAGGGCATAGTTTTATGTCTGTGAGGAGCTATCTAATTGCTAAAAAACCCACATAAAATGCATAAATTCAAGGGCTAATACTCTTGCTCAGGATAGAAAAGTAGAAAATCTC
The DNA here is from genome assembly GCF_034190915.1 of Cavia porcellus. Classification (NCBI taxonomy): domain Eukaryota; kingdom Metazoa; phylum Chordata; class Mammalia; order Rodentia; family Caviidae; genus Cavia; species Cavia porcellus. The sequence goes on from NW_026947495.1 coordinate 54,979,986, forward strand.
CTATTCCTTTCATTTTCATTAGATACACTAAAGATCAATACAGATATTGCTGCCTGAGAGATTCACTGTAACTTATGAAAGATTCCTCACTTGCAAAAGTTTTGCAAGTAGAAATCTTTGCAAACCTCAGTTTTTAAACTGGAAGCATTATTTTCACAAAGCATTAAGAAGTTTGCCACTTGAAGAAATACTTACTCAAATAAAGTCACACTGAAATCAAGCCAGTTCCATGGATCTCCAAGGAAAGAAAAAGGTCCTGCCCCAATACCTCTTGCAATGACTTTTACAAGTATTTCAAATGTATAAATTCCAAGCAAAGTATGTCTGCAGAAAAATTTTTGTATCAATAGTAAAAGTAAGAATAGTACATTGTCCATTAAGGAATACTGTGCTAATAATAACTCTATGGTATTTGAAAATAAGTCATGAACAGATCAACACTTTTCTGCTTGGCAGACCCAAAACAACCAGTCAGAAAAACAATCAAAACACGTGCCCCGAGCCTATGCTTTAGACACTCTCTAGGATGTTTGCATCTGTGGCACCAGCTATGAAATCTGACAGCCAACTTTCTTCAACAATTCTTCTTTTACCAAGATGCTGGGCTTTTCATATTACTTAGGATAATTAAGAGAATATTAAATTTACTACACATGGAATTGCACAATAATTAATAATAACTAATGGGGTATGCAATGCTTAATTTATGATCATTTATGAAGGAATTTTTTTGGTGAATCAATATTAAATAAACCTTCTAAAGTCAATAATTTTTAAGGTTAAAGTTCAGAAAGTAAACTTAAGTAAACTTTCTTACTTAGAAAATTTAATGAGCCTTTTACATTGTAGTCTTATGCAAGTAAGACTACTTGTATCTCTTAAGGAAGGGAAGTAAAATAGAATATTAACAATTGCTTAATAGATGGAAGGTTTTTCGAGCTGGAAAAAAATCATGTGTGGTGTTGCAATAGTAAAGACCTGAGACACTGAAATAGCATGTTAATCATTAATAATTGCATTTGCAATAAAATTCTATCTGTATGATACAAAGAAATAAATTTATAGCTAAAGAATCAAATATTAATCCAATTTATTAAGACAGAGAGGTAATTAAAATTTAATTAATAATAATGAAAGAGCAGAAATATCCTACAATTGAAGAAATGTATGTTTTAATTTACAAATTTCATTCATTATTATACATATATAAATACCACTTTATATATTAAAATTATGCTACTATGTATTAAGTATAAATATTGAATTGTGTACTGTTATATAATGCAATGTATTAAATATAATATTAAAATAGATGAAATGTCAGAAAAAGAATTTCTTATATGGGATAGTGTGAAAAAAATCATATGACTTACTCTACTGCTGGTTCCCATTCTGGCCCATTTATCATGGTCATGAGTATGCAGTCAGTGAGGACACTGATTAAGATTAACAGTTGGAAAAGAGTAGGTTACAGTCAAGGAATAAAGAGTAACCAATAACATTTGAAAATATATATTCTATAATCTGTGTTTATATGCACATGAGATAAAATACATTCGTAAGTGTTCAATGTTATATATTATATATATGTACACATGTATTTCTTGTTAAAAACCAATGGAGATGTGAATTAATATATGTTAATTTCCACTACCACTGTGCGTATTAGAAAACATACTATATAATTTTATGTATGAAGTAATATATGCAGTACAATCCAGGTTTCAATGTAATGTGAGAAATCAATCAGAATTACAAACCATTTGCAGGCCTAGTTACTAACAGAATAATTTATTTGGCATTAAAGTCCTTTAAACACACTCAACAAGCCAAAAGAAAAGGATATGGATGTATCAATACTTTGATGGTTGTTCCTCTGATAGTACTGAAAGGAGATAAAGTGCAAAAGATGGAAGCAGCATTGAATCTGAAGATGGTTCTGTTTTTATTCAATACCATGAAAGTCTATAAGGAGAAAAACATCAAGTGAAAATGGAATGTAGAACTACAATAGTATCAATTATGCAATACACTCCTAAAGATTAGAACAGTTATACTTTTCTTCTTTTGAATATTCTTTTACAACCTAAACCAAAAGGAAATGCATTTATTATCTTTATTCACAATTAGGCTTAACTGCTTATCTACAGTTTTTTGTTTTATTTTACTAACATTATACTGAAAACAAGGCCAAGGATATTAAAAAAATGAATATAGTTCCCAAGTTAGTCCTGGTTGGTGTGCCTGGGGCAAAAGCTTCAAGGTTGGCTTATTGTCATAAGGGCTGTTTTCAGCAGCACCATTAAGGAACATGGTTCAAGCTGTAACGTCAGTTTAGACAGTTTCCAGATTCACTTTACTTAAACAGGGTCATCATCACCCCACCCTTTGTCTACTGTGTTAGATTCACGTTGACATCTCCATGACCTCATCCTATTTCCCACAAGTTACAGCACAGCTGAGTTTCCAGTTACAGCATCCCTCATTCTTTTCTTGTTCCAGAATCAATCTCTATCCTTGCCTCTTCATGAAAGGTCTTCCTTTTGCATTATTAAAATTTGAAGTATTCTTCAAGCAGTTATTCAGGTTTTTCTTTCTTAATGAAGACTCTTCCAGCCTTAGTCTACACAGTCTCTGTCTTCTAAACAGAATTGTTTTTCATATTTCGCATTCTGTAATTGTGTAATCGTATAATCTTTAGGATTATAAATGTATTAGTATGTGCCTCACATCTTCCTTGAGATATGGGGTAAATATATGAGTATATGAGTACAAAGGGTGAATATAGGTTGAATAGTGTCCTAAATTTTGACTAAACTCATCAAGTTAACTGTTTTAAATTTTGTATATTCCAGAAATTTTAAAGTTACTTCAAGACTGCCAACCACAAATAGTCAATCACCATGTTCTCATAAAACAAATCATTTATATTAAAATATGTCAGTGCACATTTTAAGAAATAACAAAAACCACATAATTGGATATGTTACAAGAGCTTTTATAAAAATCTTAAATATGTATACCCAACATAAAACACTTTGTGCAGTTTGTGTAATTTAAAATTATTTCTTTGCATGCTGTTCATTCCATATTTTCCTATCTAAATTGTATTTTTTCACATTTGAAAAATAACATAAAAATGTACTAACAGGGATTTCAATTAATTGCTCACTTTTTTGTTGTAGTAGTATGGGTCCACATCTTCTAAGGGCTCCGACACCATCTCTCCAGAAAGGTTTCCATAAAGGAGGGGGAGCTTTTTGCCAACGTTCAGGTCAGGATTTGGTTTTAAGTCATCCTCTTCATTTTCCTCACTGTGCTTCTTAGCAATGTGCTGCTTTATAAGTTCCAGTGACTTTCTGCTGAAGGGGACAAGACCCTTCAGTTCTGGGGAAGCCATCACTGCCAGTTTTGCACCTGTAAGAAATTAATTTTCTTCAGTTTGATAAAGAAACTGGGAATATTTCTAAAAAGCTTAAAAAAGGATACAAAATATTGAGACTAGCAAATTGAACAAGTACTTTCAAAGAACATGTTTCAAAATTTTGTAGAAATCTAAGTTGTCATGAGTTTTGCCTCACTTGGCTTTACACTTCACTTATAATTTATAAATTACCCATTCTACTCCATGTAGTCATTACCTCAAAGTTTTTTATTTTAAGAAATCTTCCCCTCTAACTTTTCTATTTTTTTTTTTTTTTTTTTTGTCTTTTTCCTTTTTATCGGTACCGGGGATCGAACTCACGACTGTCTGCTTCCAAGGCAGGCGCTTATGCCGCTGAGCTAAACCTCCAGCCCCTAACTTTTCTATTTTAATAAAAGAGTTCTAAGGTTGTTAGAGAACTTTCTGTAATAAAAATTCAATTATTTCACGTAAGTTGCATAGAATCATTGATTGGTATTTTCTTCTCCAAATGTAGTATTCTTTGCTTCAAGATCATATGCTTCTGTGATCTTTTTATATTTTTCAGCATATCTTTTGACTCAATTGTAGTATGTACTTTTTCTTTTTTAAGTGACAAGAAACAAAATTAGGGCCTCTTGCCCTGAACTACAAATCCAGCAATATGGGTCAGTGTGTGTGTGTGTGTGTGTGTGTGTGTGTGTGGTGTGTGTGTGTGTGTGTTTGAGACAGGGTCTCTCTATGCAGCTCAGGCTGGCCTTGAGCTCACTTTGTAGCCCAGGCTGATCTCAAACTTGCAAGTATCCTCCTGCCAGCCTCCTGAGTGCTGAGATTACAGGCCTGAGCCATCACGCCTGGAAATACAGGTCAAATTTAACTTACATTTTAATTCAGATATCTTTATAAGTTCTGCTTTACTCTGTTGTATTCATCTTTCTGACAAATGCACAGAAAGTTTCAATTAGTTTCTATATATGGATATTTACCAAACATATCTCTTAAAGCACATTCTTCCTCAAGATGTGGCAATTTCATCAAAGGCAGTAATTTAACAGGTAAAAAGAAAAATTGTCCTCTTTTTCCAGCACTATGATCACTACAACCTTTGAGTTACTGCATAAAGCGAAGCCGTACACTTTAATACCTTAAAAGGACTAAAACAAGTGACATCTACTTACCGCCCCACAGGCCCTTGTACCTTGGGTTTTATGGAGTTCACAGGACAACAAGTTATGGCCATAAATGATTGAAAGGAAAATCTGAAGCACGTTTAGGTCCAGGAAATTGTTTACTGTGGGAGAAAATATTTTTTGATTGCCTCAGCTGCCTCCATGCCTGCCAATCCACGGCCCCTTCAACTCCACAATCTACTTGGGGCCACCAGAGCTGCAATAGCCCAAATTGGAGTAGAGAAAAGCCAGAAAAAAATGGCATTCATGGCTGCAGAAGTGGCTACTGCAGCATTTTGTGGGGAGGGTGGCACTGGCAAAGCCAAGACAGAGATGGAGCCCATCCCAGCAGCAAAGAAGGCACTGACACCTTCCCTGGAACCATCATCCAAGTGGAAGCTGTAATTCCAGACAGTGAGCTGTTCATTGGGCGAGCAGCTCCTCCGCAGCCCCGCCCTATGAGGTGAGCTGAAGCCAGAGTCGGGAGCAACAACCCCGGGTGGCCAAATACAGGATACAAGTTTTTCTTCTACACAAAAGAATGATTCTCAGTTGTTACATGGGTCTTGAAAGATCATTCATCCACACCCATTAACCTGTTTTCTGGCCAAGAGTCTTTTCATTTATTTCATATTCTCCAACATACAGTTTGGTCATGCCACATCCTCTGTTTCATTGGTCATTTATGCTTATTCCCAAGTGCAGGGCTTTCACTGAGGAAAATGCCACAGTAGACAGATTGTGGCTACTGTCACTGTTGATCCCTCAGCAGGCTTCTGCCTCCCATGCCACCTAACATCAAAACACTTCTGCCTTGTGCAAATAGTTCCTTTTAACCCAGGAACAGGCTTGACAAATTGTTAAACAATGTTTCTCAGGCATAATACATCTTTCTTCACTCCCTAGGCGGTTAATCCTGAGGGTTACACCCCAATTATCTCTAGTAAATGGATGTCATCACATTTCTGAGTCTGGCCTTCTATACTGGGTCCGTTTTTCACTGGATACTGCCTCCGGATTTATTTTTGCCTCTGCCTCCACTGGGGAGGCAGCTAGACATGTCGTTGCTCATTGCTTGGGTGCTTTCAGTATCCTTAGCTGCCTATAGGCACTTAAGACTGACAATGGTCCATCCTATTCAAGTGATGCCTTCCAAACATTTTGTAAACCTTTTTATATTTTCCCTACCACAGGAATTCCTTATAACCCTCAAGATCTCAAAATTGTTAAACGTGCTCAGCATTTATGCTAAAATTCAACTACAAAAACAGAAATAGGAATTCTTCCCTACAAAATTCACACCTCATAATAGATTTCACTTGATAGTGTGTACTATTAACTTTTTAAATCCTACTAGGGATGGAACTAGAGCAGCAGAAAGACAATTCAATCAGATAAAGGTAAATAAGCTAGGAAGGTTCCTTTGGAAAGATTTTCATACTGGACAATGGATGCAAAATACATTTGAGTGCTCTTTGATAGTGTAGGCAAATTGTCTGTTTTAATTTCTTTGTCATACTGTGAATAGCTTTTTTATTTGAGCTCAACATTTTTTTTCTATTTTCCTTTTTACTCTTGCATTTTTGTATCACTGGTTCAAAATATAATTTGGGTTATAGATTTAAGAACCATGCTTCCACCTGGGCTGATGACTGGTCGATATTATCAAAATTCGTTTTTCTTAGAGGTCATCAGCAATTTGTTAATTAAATGGGAATCTTTGAGCTTGGGTAATTGTCTGTAAAGGCTCCCTTTTATGAATAAGAAAGCAGCTGCCAGGAGACATTTGTCTGATTCTTTTTCATTAATAGGAAGCCTCAATGATTTCCATTGCTTTATGGGAGACACCGCAACAAATACTGTTAAAATGTATTATCATGAAACATTTACATTGGTCATCTTCAAAAGATCAAGTTTTCTAGAAAATAAGGTTTTGGATTTAAAGATGCTCTGATAAAAGGTTTTCATATGGCTATGACAATTGATTGTTATTAATTTCATGTGTTTTTACATGTATTCTGGCTCCAGAGGTACGGGTCTCCCAAAATGTAAAACAGGACTTGTTTATGGTGACAGACTTTTCTTTCAGGTTCAGACATTTGCCTTTTTTGTGCTACAGATACCTGTGACAGGAGCTTCATGCCAAGACAATGTGAGATCATCTATAAAAAATTAATTTAAAAATGGGGGAATCTTCTAAGATGTTTCTCTTATACATGTGTTATTACACTCAGAGATGCTTAGGTACTATACATTTCAGACAGTGTCCCAAATTTCTTCAATGAGATTTCCATTAAAGATCAACAAGTTAGGTGAAAACTTCTCATACGCTAGACAGGGATACCTGACTAATAGTGCTACTGTATGTCAAAATGGAAATTTGGGTATGTTAAAAAATGTTGACATGATTGTCATGCCACAATATCATTTATGGCCCTTGATTTCTAATATTCTGTATAAAATAGATAACTGTTTTCTGTTAATATTTTACAGATATTCAAATACTATAACGTCCATAGCTGATAGATGTAATGGTTCTATTTTGTATACTATTAAGCTCATTATACCCAATGTAATGTAATTAATCATCTCTTCTGGATGCTGAACAACTGATGTTTGGAGACCAAAACTTAAGAGAGATAAATGGGTTAGGAGGACAGCCAATATTTTGGCCCTGGCCTTCCGAGGTCAATGAGGGCCTAGGACATAAGAGAACTTCTATTGTGACAACCTATAATTCAGTGAGTTCTCAGCCTTCTGACCAAAGAGATTGCTATACCATGTATAAAAGTGATCAGTGATGTATAATGCACCTAAGGAGTGTCATTTGGAGAAAAAAGTCTCCCAAGCTTTTACCCAAAGCAACTTAGTCAAACAATGTCTGTGACTCACCCAGATGGCTGACACTGAAGCAGAACTCAGAGATACTATGCATGGTTTCAAGGTAAATCCTAAGGAAACTTAACTGACCTCGATAGACAGCACAAATTTAATTTTAATTAATGTCTCACCTTAACTTGGTCATGAACATCCAGCAGAAATATAACCAAAATTTATTAAACAATACCATAGTAATATGCTAGTCATAAATGAAACTCAAATCACTAACATTTTCTGACAATTTCTAGCTACACCAGTACTGTTATGGATTGATGGGCTGTACAGGGATAACCTGCTAAATGCAGGGACCTGAAATTCTTGGACTGGGAATCTCTAACCTAAATTACTAAGTTCACTCAGAATACAAAGGGTTTGAGAGTGAGATGGTCTTCTATAGAGTCCTCCATATACAGCTCTCCTCAAACTTCAATAGACCACAACTGCTTACAGTTACAAAGCAGAAAAGGGGAAAATGTGAAGAGAAGCTGGATATCCATCACACATGCAAGGCTGGAACAAGGCTGATCTGGAGACCACAGAGTGCCTGAGGCAAGTCACAGGAACAAGCTGCTCCACTCCAGAGAACACCAGGCACCTGCAGCAAGCCACGCAAACAGGTTGCTAGGCAGAAGGGTATCATGTGAGGTCCACCTGCTGAACGTATAAATAAACACACTGTGGTCATTAAGAAGTTTCTTTTTTCTTATTGGGAGAGACAGCTCAACCTGACCTCAGCTTTCTGTTTTCTGACTCTTGTCTTTTATCCTCTATCACCTTTCACCCTGAGAATTTTGAGAGCTACATTGTATGTAGCAGTATATATAGATTTTAATAAATTAATTTGCAAAATGTTTCATGATGTGAAAAAATATGACTTGAACAAATGTGATAAGATAGATTCATAAGGAAATGTCCAAACCTCATTTAATCAACAATTACAACACACTAAAGCCCTTAGTATATTCTTCATGGCTTATTTGATATACTAACAATCTTGATTGTTGTTGAAAATAGCTTAATAGAAATAAACATAGTTATGAATTTTACAATCAGATAAAGATAGAAATAAACATAGTTATGAATTTTACAATCAGATTGCTGAGACAAAATACTTGACACTCAAAATGAAGGAAAAAATATTTAGCTCACTGTTTGAGGAGGTTTCAGTTCATAATCAGATGGCTCCAAGGCAGAGTGGCATGGCACAGGGGCAACACTTCAAGGCAGCCGCCAGAGCAAAAGAGGGAAGAACAAGTGTCTTCTCCTCCCTTATACTGTACACAGCCTCAACCCCCACCCTACCCAGCGCTCTTTCAGTGCAGGTGTAGCATTCACAAAATCCACTAGCCCTCCTCTTGCACAAGATGAGGATGTTTACAAATTAAGAATCCTGGATCCCTGCTGAGTCCATTGATTAAACTTCTAAACTGCTCAAGTTGACACAATGTATCAGCTATAACATTTATAATCAAAACCAAATGTTGTGTGATAACCTAATGTCTTAAAGATGTTTCTCCTGTCAAAAAATTGGAATTCCCTCTTGGTTTAAATAAGAATATTTTTTAAAAAATTGGTAAAAAGGCCTAGTATTGTAACTGACACAAAACAGAAAATAATATGAATTTTAAATTGTGATGAAAGTTGGTATCTTAAAGTAGTGGGACAGACATAATAGAATAACATAGAATAATGCTATATGTAAAACTTAGAAATTTTAACCATCTGCACAAGAATAGTGCACAGGTGCTTTTTATCAGAAAACTGTCTTAACAGTAACAAAATACAAATGAATACTGATATGTGCCTGCCAAGAAAGCTAATATTACCTTCTTCTTTATTGATTGAAGATAGAGGAGGCAAACTTTCCGTACACTTTGCTAATCCATTAGCAGGCACAGAATCTGGAGACTTCCCAAATGGTAACGCAATGTTGATTAAAGTAAAATGACATGATGTTGAGGCCATTTAAAAAATAAATGATGCTCAAAAATTGAAGCAGAAAAGATGCACAGAAAATTTTGTTTTCAAGACTCTAAATGATTTTCATGTGGAAGAAAGAAAAGACTTCCATATATTTACAAAGAATGAACTCAAATCAATGAACAGATGACAGAATAGATTTAGTTCAAGATATTAAAGAGCTTCCTAAATAGCTGTCAAAAATGAAATAGGTGTATTTACCCATTAGACCTGTCTCTTAATTGGCAATAAGAAATACTGACTTGTTGGATGAGATGATTGTGACAGATTCAAATATTGATTGGTAATATCAGTACTTTTAACAAAACAAAGTTTCAAAATGATAAACACTTAGATTGAGTTTGTTTCAAAATATCACGATTGAAAATTTGGATTAAAATATAAGCAAAAATAATTCTACATAGCATATTTGTACATCTTTTGGGGCTATAGTGAAAGTAACTCTTTTTCCTCACCCCCCTTCCAGCATTTGTTATTGGTTGATTTCTTGATAACAGCCATTCTTTCTAGGGTGAGATAGAATATCAGCACTGTTTTAATCTCAGCATTGCATGGTCCCAATGATGGCTAACAAACATAAGCTTATGCACGTTAAGACTAAAATAGAATTTCCATGCACTCTGGCTGTTCTCCTCCTAGGTAACTTCTTAAATGACTTGAATACATCAGATTACAGAGAAACGTGTATAGCCATGTTTATAGAAGTACAACTTATAACAGCTAAGTGTTGGAAGCGAGCTATATGTTCATCAACAGATAAGTGGATAAAGAAAGTGTGGCATTTATACATAATGGAATACTACTCTAAATAAATTTGAGTCATTTGTAGGAAAAGTAATGTGCCTTGAGATTATAATGTGAGTGAAATAAATCACATGGACAAGCATAAATGCTATGTAGTTTTCTCTTAGAGGAGAAAGACACAATATAAACATAAAGAGCAAAAGAAAAGGTTGAGAACAGGAAACATGAAGTAGCTCTATTGCAAAAAGACAAGGAAATAAAGAGATGGAGGGAGGGTAAGGGAAGAAAAAGTGGTAAGAAAAAGAATTCTGACGCGTCGTGTACATATACCAAATCCTCATGAGGAAAGCAATCATTAAATGCTACAAACATGTACTAAAAAAAAAAATTAAGGCTACTATTCTTAAAAGTGTATAGAAATGGAGGCTTCAGATTTACTTCACAGATGCTTTCATTAATGGAAACAATCTAGACACCTTTCAGCCTTAAGATTCATGTATTTATTTCATAGTAAATGTAGAACAGACATTTTCATATTCTGTTACCACTGTAAAATAAAATAATCTTGGACTTCTCATTTTTCTATCCATTAGCTATGAGACTTTAATAACGTCTCTGAGCCTTGTTTTCCTGATATGCGCAAATTGGAATCCTTCAGATATCTCACAATGCTGTAAAGATTAAATCAGACAACAGAAAGCTCATGCCATGATGCAGGCTTCATCAGCATTATTCTGTCTCTCAACAGGGGTACTTATCTTGATGACTCTTTTAAAGATAACTTGGATGTTGAATGAAACTCCCTGAATTTTTGACCTGAAGAATGAATGGCTAGCAGGCATTATCTCTATAGCATTGAAAATCAGTCCAAGCACCTATCAAATGCAATTGGCATACATTTGACTTCTAGAAGGTTGAGTGCAGGCTCTAAATTATTAATCTCTGAATCATAATTCAGTAAAAGCATTTCTGTGGGGAATTTATATATTATGGTTCTGTCACTATGCTTTTCAATGCGCTATCTTAATACAGCATTAATGTCTGAAAACATGGAAAGATTAATAGTTAAGATGTCCATTAGACTGCCTTTCTAAAAAGTCGACCAATGAAAGTAAGCTTTTGGCAATTACTGTATATAGTTCATGCTTTTTCTCTACAGAGTCTATCTCTGCCATTATTTATGTTGCTAATTAAAGTGGAAGTCATTTCTCTTAGATATCAACTGACAGATGAAAAACCAGAAAAACTATGGGTGTATGGGTTGAAATTTTATAGAAAAATATTTTTCTCCTTGGGTATGAACTATAACTTACCATAATATTCTGGTAATTATAATTATGATTATTCTTACTGAGTGGCTATCATTTGAGGAGAATAAAATTAGATGACTCTAATTGGATTATTTTATTTCGCATATATGGTCTTGTGATTACCATTTTACAGATGAGGAATCAAAATTGATCAGTTTTTTTGTATTCTCCATCACCACATAGCTGGTTAGGTGGTGGAGGTAAACACTAACACAATTGTCAACATCGAAATTTAAATAGCTTCACATTATAACACAAGAAATATTTTCAACCTATAGATATTTTAGGCAAGAGTAAACAATTGATACCTCAGTATGGCAACTTTAGAAATGTGCAGAAATCAAGGGGTCCACAGGGCTAATTTAGCTTCTTAGTTTCATCACTGAATAGTTGATAGGTTAATGTCGGTGGGTATATCTAGAAATTTTTTTTTCTTTTGCCAGCGATACTAAAGTAAAACACTTTCAGATTTGTAAAAATGAAAATTAATGAGTATAGTGAACATTAAATTGGGTAAGACAAGATACTGTTTAACATGGTAGCCCACTACATACATTTAGGAAATTTATTATAGTATAAATAAGGTAGGAGATTTGCTATTGAAGTGAAAGCATTTAAAATGTGATGTCATGACCTCAGCATAACTCACCAAATTCACCAATTCAAGTTTCTAATGTAGTTTTGCAAATGAGATAGAAATTAGAGCACTACGTTTCAGCAGTTTCAGGGGCAAGAGTAACATTGCAGTCAATGGTCCTGGGTGTGACTAAGTCTTTTCTTAGATTTTAGTTCATCATATGGTCTTTTTCTCCAGATTGATTTTGTTACTATTATTAAAAATATTCCAAATTATTACTATGTGATTGGATGATTATTTAGAAGCAGAGATTTGTGACAAAGTCCACTCAAAATGGTAAGTGAAAACTCTAGGTGTAGCGTATATACACCTAGTGCTATTTTGCATTCTTGTTCGAACTATTATAATATGAATATTTGGGGAAAATGGTTAGTTGTGGAAGTATACATTCTAAATTCAAATCTGTGCTTTACTGTCTTCTGGCTTTGACTATAGGCAGGGCACATAACCTTTCCGTACTTTGGTTTTTCAGCTATTAAGCTGGAACAATCTGAATATGTACCTCCTAGAATAATATTAGTATGGAAGGAGTTAAGAAATATAATACAACTAGAACCCTGACCGTTAAGTACCACACAGTCAACAAATACTTACTGTTATTTTTTATCCTTTGAGTATAGCATCTTTATGTGAGCCATCTTTCAAATGGAAATAACTGTCTCATTTCTGAAACTTTTAAAGAGAAAATGCAGAATATAGAAAATAGAAAGGCATTCCTTGTTCTTGGATAGGCAGAACTAACATTGTTAAAATGGCCATAGTACCAAAAATAATAGATTTATTACAATCGTGATAAAAATGTCATAAAGTTTTTTCATAGAACTAGAAAAAATAATTCGGAAATCAATTTAAAACATAAAAGACACAGGATAGTCAGCACGATCTTGAGTAACAGGAGCAAGGCAGGAGGCATTACAACCCCAGACTTCAGGTTACACCACAAAGTCACATTAGTAAAAATAGTACAGTACTGGCACAAAAACACATATTTATCAGTGGAATAGAAAAGATGATACAGACCCAAACCCAAGCACCTTCAGGCACCAAGTTGTTAGCAAAGGAGCTAAGAGCACAGTCTGGAATGAAGATAATATAACAAAGGTGCAGGGAAAGCTGGGACGCTACATCCGGAAGAACGAATTTTGATCCACATTTCTCAGCTCATAACAGGAATCAAAGAAAAATGATTAAAGACCTATATAAAAACAAAAACACTGAATCTATTCAAAGAGAAAGCTGGTAGATATAGATATAGGATAAGATTTCCTGATCAGAATTAAATTATACAGGAAACAATACCAAATATTAAGAAATTTGATTTTAAATTAAAAAGTTTCTGCACAAGGAATAAACGACCATACTGTGAGAAGACAACCTATGGATTGGAAAAAGAATACTTTATCAGTTACTCCTCAAATAGAAGATTAAATTTAGAATATATAAAGAACTCAAAAAGTAGACAACCAAAAGAAAGAAAGAATTACAAAAAAAAGAAATGCAAATGACCTGTAAAATTCCAGATCTGTTTGTGCACACCTGCAATTCCAGCCCTTGGAGGCTGAGGCAGGATTATTAATTTGAGTTCAAGGCCAGCCTGATCCATAGTTAGATAGTAAGTCTAAATAAATAAATAAAATCAATCCATGCATTAAAAGATGTCCAGCATCTTTGGCCATTAGAGAAATGGAAATCAAGTAAACACTGAGATTCCATCTTAGTCTAGTGAGAGTGATCATTATCAAAGATTGAAAAAATTTAGAAATATCGAAGAAGGTATAGTAAACAAAGGAAACTTTGTATCTTGTTGGTGAGGATATAAAATAGCACGACGACTTTGGAAATTAGTGTGGAGATTTCTTGAAAAAATAAAACTACCAATTCCATTTGATCCATTCATCCCACTCCTGACTATCTTATCAGAAAAACTGAATATATCCTACAGTGAAATATTTATATATGTCTATAGCAAGACAACTCACAATAGCTAAACCATAGTAGTGTGCTATACACCCATTAAAGATTAATAGTTAAAGAATATGTAAGGTATATACAAAATGGAGTGCTACTGACTCATAAACAAGGATGAATTTAAGTCATGTGCAAGAAAATTAATGAATATTAAGACTGTAGTGCGACGTATGTATGTGAAATATGTCAGTCAGAAAAGGTAAAATTTTAGTTATCTCTCTAATATTATAGACATAAAATATAAATAATTTAAAAAGCAAAATACTGTTAATGTTAATAAAGTCTACAGAGATGTAGACCCTGTAGAGATGGGAAGGGGTAGGTAGAAGTAGACTAGCAAAAAAGAAACAAAGTTGGACATGTGTATACATCAAACCTCCAAGCTGAACGTAAATGTAAACACTGTGTAATAAACATGTGAGAATGTTTTTGAAGGGAATATGCAACACACAGTTTAACTTCTTACTGGTGGCCCAAATAAATAATGATATACAATTACAATGATCATCTTCAACACTATGACATTCTTAAATTATTTTATTTTTTAAAATTTGACATTTAAGAGGCTGAGAATTTAGCTCTGTGGCATAAGTGTCTGCCCGGCAAGCACAAAGTCCTGAGTTCAATCCCTGGTACAGAAGAAAAAAAAAATTTTGACATTGATTAATTATCACTTACATAAAAAGAGAATAAAAATAAATGTGTTTAAAAACCTTTTTTTTTACTACTATGTACACTTTTTATTTATATATTCAATCTTTCGTAGAGACTTATGGCATTATGATGTCTTGAATTATTAAAGTGTTTTCTTTTATCCCTGTCACAGGGAATTAACATTGATGGACTTTAGACATATTTCCTTTTTCTCTCTTTTCTTAAACCAATTTAGAAACAGATACACATTCAAAATCTATATGATAAAGTTGTCAAGAAAGGTCTTCTTTTTAGAAATGAATCTTGTCATCTGTGGTGCTCTTCAAACAATTATTCAACTACCTGTATTTACTAAAGAGACTGTTAAACACCAAAAGTCTCTTTTTTTAGTTGAGAGACAGAACTAGAGTACCTCAGAACAAGATACTAGGGAAGCACAAAATACAATTTTCCCCTAAATGCAGATGGTAACCCCAACATTCATAACCAACAAGAGAGAAGCAGAGAGCTCTGATCAGACTGGCACATTCACAGCCGGTGACAGGGTATTTTTCTCAGAATAGCCTCTTTTGTCATTCCTTGGGCTTCCCCACTTGGGAATCAGAGAAACACTAGCATGACATTTTCCTACCAAATCTAGCAGCGATAACAAAATCTTTATCCATAGTGTTAAGAAAATTAAAAAGCCATTAGCAGAACTAGGCCTTGTTACATGGTGCATCAGAATATTAATTTTTATTTACATCACATCTTAAATTTTAAAAACTCAGTGGGGTCGAGTACTTTACATTGTCTTCTGCTTTATCTGTATGCTTTTCTGTCTCACGCTTTTAGATTTTATTCTTGTTTTTATGTTGTTCCCTCCCCGCTTTTTTAGGTGGTTGTTGTTTGCTTTGTGTGGTATTGGAGGTTGAGCCCAGTGCTGGCTTTTATCTGTTTCCTCTTCGAACTACTGTCTCTAACTTATGTTTGAACATAAAAAGCTACATTCAGTGAAAAAAATAAAAAAAAAAAAAAACCATGCCAGAAACCTCCCTTCCCGTTTCCCCCTCCCACCCATCTGCTTCTGCGCTGCACATGGAATGGTTGAGATTAGAGGAGGTTGACTTGTGGGTAAATAAGGCAGAGCATACTTCTCTCTAGATTCTCAGATTCCACATAGTTTTAGAGAAGGTTAATGCTATTTCTTTTTATCATAGGCATAACCAAAACATATCACAGTTATTAATGATGACTTCCAGTTGCAAGAGTAGAAGTATTTCTCTGCAGGAAGACTCACGGCAGCCAGCAGGACGGACTTGACATCCCGTGGGAAATAATCGTGGACTTGATAAGTAAATCAGCTCTAGCCTCCAAACTGACTCACAGTTTATGCTTTGGGGGCATACTTCCTCGGTGTTCTTGGATTCTTGTTGATTAGCATGGCTATCTTTTTCATTTTTGCCACACTTTTCTTCCCTGCCCACAAACCTGTTTCAAACTTTTCCAATTAAAATGGCTTTTGGTTTATGGTTCTTATTTTTGCACTATCTGAAGTTGTGTTCTGCTCTGAGGTCAGCAAATTTTGACTAAAGCTTTTCAGTATATCTATCAGATTTAAGAATAATCTACTCTGGGTCCTAGTTCTGTGCTTTTGCTGTCTTCAGATTTCCAGAATCGTTAGCTCTAGTCTTCCCATATATCCTGTGTCTTTATCCCTCTCTGACCCCTCTGAAGCACACTGGAATATGCTATTAATTGGGGAAAAAAGTTGTAAACAAGTAAGTCTCTCTATAATTTAATCATGCTTATATACATATTTATTTATTTTTTACTTGTTTTGGGCCCTGAAGAGGGAGCATAGGGAGTGTAGATCTGCATCCCCAGTTCTTTTTACATATTTCAAAAAAAATTTGAGACTGAGTGTTGCTGGGTTGCCTAGGCTGACTTTGAACTCATGATTTTCTTTCATTAGTTATACCAGAGCTTGGATTACAGGCACAAACCCTTATGCTTAGGAATTTTTTGTCTATATATTTTAATATTTTTATTTCTGGTACATTAAAGTAAACTTATTTCCTGCAAAAGATCATTTTTATAGTTTGATTTGAATTATATGGAAATAAAGTAAATCAAGGTTATTTTTACATACTGTAATTTTTATTCAGGCATAATATTTGTACATAATTTTGAGGAACAGTGTGGTATTTTGAGTCAAGTACACATTCAGTGTGATGCTTTTGACCTTAATTTATGGAACACATACATACTTTTAAAGTGCTAAGCATAGTATAAGTGCACTAGAAGTAGTAATATAGTAAAATCACTGAATTTAGGAAAGGGAAACATAAAGAAAACATAATTATATACAAATTAGAACCTACTGGTTAAGCTTGCCACAGCAAGGAATTCTAAAATATTCTAGCACTCTCACATCTATGAGTTGGGCCATTACACAGATTTAAGCAGTGTAAAAAATATTAAAACTTCAAGAGACATAGAGACTGAAATGAAATCATTTAAAATATCAGTGAACCTGGATTTTACAGATTGTCAAGTTGTCTAATATCTGACAATAATCAAATAATGTCTATCTCCTTGAGGAAGTGAGTTGTCTAAGATGTTAAGTGTTAGAAAAACACACTCTATTGACATAGTAAGATTAGAAATACACAATTTCACAAGTGCACAAATACACAAGTGCCACAGGACTAAGCTAATTTTAGTATATGTGTTGCTAACGTGAGCACTAAAACACCAAACCAAATCTCCTCCCTGCATCTGACTGTAAGTTTTCAAGAGCAATGTCCTTGAAGGAGCTTAATGCATTCAAAAAACAGGGAAGGATGCAGGCCAGTGGTGGTTAAGAGCTTCTGAAGGGTCTCCTGTTTCACTAAGAAATACCATAATGCCAGAGTTAAAGACAATAGAAAAAGAGTTTTCCAAGGACACAAAGTAAATCTGATTCTGTCTTAAATGTTTCTACTTGAATTTTCAAATACAGTGGTTTAAACAAACATTCTAAACTAGTAAATTTCCCCAGTGTCTTCAAATAATTCTCAGAAATTCTGCTTGTAAAGTTGCAAAATCATCCTGTAGGATTTCTAAATTACATCCTGTTACTCAAAAAAATCAAGTCATAAAGCAGCAAATTGTCCTAGAATTCTGCCTAGTGAACTCAGTTTATCACATCCTTAGCCAAGCATTTCCTGGCCAGTGGCCACATTAGGAATCAACAAGTAAAAGAAAAGTAATGTCTGTCATTTCCCAGAGAAATACAAAGGAGTCTCTAATGTAGTGTATACCTTGCCCTGGATCCTGAAGTCCTTCATAAAAGCTAATCCCTGCGATGCAAGACCTGATTTCACTATCTGGTTAAAAAAAAATTCCAACTATCTCATGAGTCTCTTGAGAACAGTTGAAAAGTAGCTCCTTGGTCCAGGTAATGGATTTCTTCCAACCTCCATTGTTGCTCGACTTCTCACAACCTAAATTAAGGACCAGACAGAAAAGTTTTGAAACACTTGTCATTATAGACCAATCACAAACCTCTATTGTGGTTGTGAGTTAGGTTGATACTGACACGGAAGCTTTAACAATGCACCAAACTCTGGGTGGCTGACTAGATATAACAACTTCTAATCCATAGATCATGAATCCTGGAGCCTTCAAAAATGGTGAGAGAACCAATACTCTGGTGCTGAGAAATGTAGAGAGAAATATCCTCTCAGCATAGCTGATGTAAATCATACTAGGTCTTGACACCGTATCAGCAATCTCTTGGGAATGATGTAAAATCCCAGGAGCATATGGCCTAATCTAGGCACATAGGAATGTTTTGGATTTATCCCCTTGAAATCAATGTGACACAGCCTGCTAAGCATCATTACAATTATTAGATATCTCCCGTATGAAGGATAAACCATTAACTGCAGTTTCTTGGACAAATATTTAATTAACAGCATTCCTTCTCCAGAAAGTCCACATTCTTTTCATCTCTTTGGTCAACTCTTCCCCTCAGATTTCGAGTTTTCTTTATACACCAAGTGCGTGTTTAGCAATAACCTTATTATGCTGGCATTCAAACCATAAGGATAATGTCATAACATCACTCTAAAGTCATAAATTAAAAAAAGAAAACATAACTGCACAGCTAGGTCATTCACCTTATTTTATGACTCACAATAGGCCTCTTGGATAACTTGTTTTGCTTTCTACTTCTTCCTTACAATGCACCCAGTTTTACCTCTAAATAATGGGACTAAAAGTTCCAAGTGGCCAGAAACCATCTGAGTATATGCCTGTTGTTGAGAACAAATTATTAATGACATGCTCTTCATTTTTCAAAAGCGTTCTGAGTTAGATGATAAATTGCCTGGCTGTTGAACCAGTGAATGAAAGTTGGGCTTGTAAGAGCTGCTTCAACATCATGTCACATCAGCAGCCAGAGCTGCATCTTCTTAAAGATGTACACAACAAGGGAAAAGGGGGACAGCAGAAGGAAGTGTTGCCTCCTCTCTCTTGCACTTTGAATTGCTGAGTAGTCTGCCAGCAATGCAGCAAGACCACCCTGACAGATTCTTCGTTGGAAGGAGACCACTCAGAGAAGCTATAGCCTCTTCTTGCTCATTTTTGAATCCTCATGAAATTGAAATAATCACTTCTAAACAAAATCAAACTACGTGTTTTTTGGGATCTAGAGTTGATACTAAGAAAGAGAAAATAAATGTTCTTGCCAACGAGAATAGTAAATTTGTATTATGTACTGTGTGTATGTTTATACATGTGTGCATATGCATATACTATGCATAGCAAATGCTAATGCATTTTTTAAAAAGTTAGAATACAAGGGTATAGCCATTATGTAAGGCAATGAAAATAAGTAATAAAGAAAATTACATATTTAGGACATTACACTCAGAGGGTAAGCATCATATCTCAAATGTCGTTTTCACACTGAAATGAATAGAAAATAAGGCTAAAACAACTTCTCAGTCATTTCAAATTATTCTGAAGTGATTATGCTCCATACCAGCAAGAACAATGTATCAAGCCTATTGCATCAATGATACTCAAATATCAGTGATACTAAGGTCAATAAAATAAGTTAACTGGGAGCTAGACAGTACCATTTGCAGAAGTGAAGGTTACAGAGACAATATAATCAATAAAATAGAATCTACATGGTTGAGAATGTAGGAATCATACTTGCTGACCGTTTCAGCTGTTTAACGACCAATTTAAATAGAGTTTTTGTGGAACTATTTCTCTATACTTAAAAGATGTATTATGCTTTGTTTTTCCTTTTTTCATACATTCCAAATGATTCTCAGCTAAATACTCACATGTAAATCTCTTCCCCGTAAAACTCTCTAACTAGAATCCTTTATTGCTGCAGGGTTTATATCTCAAATGATTTTTGAAACAGTGGTTTGTAATTTTAAAAGAAGCTATAAAAATATAATCATTGATGTCTAGGAAGCAGTAGAGTCTGAGAAAAAGATCATTGGTGCTATAAATTTCTTGGCATAATCAATAATATTAATGATAAAACTCTGTAGAGACATAATGGAGATGCTCCTTCTTAGAATGAGTTTTGATAGTGTATCTTGGGGAAGTGATGGTACTCTCAGGCAGTTCAGCTGAAAGTGTGTATTGGTGTTTTGTTTTTCATTTCTTGTACTCTGGCCCCGAAATTAAGCTGCCTTATCAAAATTCTTATAGAAGTTTAAGAAGTCAGATTTGCAAATATGTTTATCATAACACAATTTTAGCTCACAAGAGGGGGAATAAACTGTTTACCCTAAGGAGCTAACACTATAAATTATGTTACAATGAAGGAATACGAGTCAATAATAAAGGAATAAAACAGATTTGTGCTCAAAGATAGTCAACAAATCAACTAAGTTAAAAATGTAAATCTGAGAAGTTGCCTCATTCAGTATTAAGCAAGTTTTAAAAATACTTTTTATTTTGTAAACAGCATTGCATTTTTTTCGTGTTTTCATTATGTACAGCATACGATGAAGTATAGTTACATTACAGAATAGTTAATTCAAGACAGGCAACAAATATATTTACCTCATATAATTATTTTGTGATAATAACACCTACTTTTCTCAGGAATGCAATATATCATCATTAAATATAGTCACCTGGCTAATTGAAATCTCTTCCTTCTAACTTTAATCATGTATTCTTTCACCAATCTGCCCCTAACTCCTCCAATCCATCCCAACCTCTGATAACTATTAATGTGATCTCTACTTCTTATAATTATATACATCCATCTACTTCTTTGTTATAATTATGCACATAAAATTACATGTGAGAGAATAAGCATATTTCTCCCATCAGAAATAAATAAAATATCTATGGAAAAGTACTAAAAAGCTGTTACAGATTTCTAGGGCTGTCTGGTTAATATTTTTATAGTATTTAAACATGACTCATAATATATGTATTGCTAAAATACTGAAACAAAGTTCACACACTCAAGTTTTGGGAAAAAAGGATAACTGACCTGAAATCACACCATTCTACCTGGAAATTTGCAGCCATTCAGGTAAAAAGAACTTTAAATTCTCCCTTGTCTTCAGTCTGTTTTCCTCTTTTGGATTATTTTTCCACTTTGGTTACTTCCATTCCAGTTTTGAGTATCTCATGCCAGGTTATATTTTTCAAAAGACAGTGAGGTTTTACAGTAATTATTGTTAGGAAAAGCAAAATGCTCTAGAAATTGTGGACCAATTAAAAGTAAGAAGAGAAGTATATTTTACAGGATGAGAGTGGGCCACTGTGAAGAAAACACAGTGACCAAGAGCTTAATGGTGCCCATCTGTTTTTATGAGAAATTAAAATATTTTATAGCCAAATAATAAGATAATACTAATACTTACTATACTGCATATCATTACCTTCAAACTACTTAGCCAGAGTATAATACATAAACCAAATACATTCTTACAAAAAAAAAAAAAACTGATAAAGTATTTGCCTCTGGCAGGAAGTTTATCCAGTCTAAATTAATTGACTTTTTACACTTTTGCCATGAATCAGGATTCTTACTGTGTCTCTATTGTGATCCCAGATCAACTCACATTGGTTTTAGATCCTGTTCTTCAATTTATTCACTTCATTCTGGACTCCAATCTCTCATTCTGGCAACTTCAGTCAATGTTTTCATAGAATGTTATCGTGAGGAAGAAAATTATAAATAAGCAACTTTCTCAAATACATTAATGTATGTTACTATTTTAGATTTTATTAATTCATAAATGATAAATGCATATTTTATGAGGTGCAATGTGATGTTCCATAACTGTATATATTGTGAAACTATTAAATGAAACTACATAATCATTTCTTTGTGGCAAGAATATATATATATATATATATATATATATATATATATACCTTAATGTTAATCCTAGTTGCTATGCTGAGCAATGAGTCACTAAATCTTTCAGTCTGACTCTTGGTATACTTTGTCCTGCATCACTCCCTTTCTCTTATCTACTCCCCCACTTCCAGCCTCTAGAAACTACTCTATTTTTCTGAGTTGTTTTTAGATTTCATATTTAAGTGAAATCATACAGTTGTCATCCTCTGTATGTATTAGCTCTGCATCTATAAATCCGATCAGTCATGAATTACCAATGATTGATTTATGTGGAACACATACATATGTTTTCCTATTGTCTCTTCCTATACAATACACTATCACAAGTTAAGTATATTTGCAATATATAGTGTATAAGTAATCCAGAATTATTTTGAACTATATCCAGGATGTGTACAAGTTAAACACAAATATCATATCATTTTATGTAAGAAACTTGAGCATTTTGATAGATCCAGGTATTTACAAGATATCCTGACACCATCTATGGGTACTGAGGGGTAACCATATTTTTTCTATGCCTGGAATATTTCACTTAGCATAATGTTCCCAGGTTCATCCATGAAGTTATACACAGTATTTTTACCCAGGGAATTGAAATCATTATTTTGAAGCATTCTCTGCACTTCCATGTTCAATGCAGCATTATTTACATAGCCAAGGTATGGAAGCAACCTATCAGTGGAAGAGTAGATAAATAAAACATAGTATATACACACAAAAGAATATCAGTAAGAAGGTCATTTGTCATATGCAGTAACATTTTGTTCCAATTATAACTCTCAAGAATATTAATCCATGCTTTCTTCTGAATTCAAAAACAAGGAAATTGTCTAATAAACAAATAAATATGAGAAAAAGTGCAAAAGCATATGTTCCTTCTCTTCCCAAATATACAAATTCTCTTTTCAGAATTGAACTTTCTTCCTACAAAGTAAGAAAATTTAGATTCTAATGATGAAATTTCATTAAAATAAAATCAAGTATTGAGGTATTGTCTTTCTAAAAAAAGTACAAATCACACACATTCCTAGAAGCATAAGCAACTTTCTCTAGAAGCTGATACATAAGAAAAAAATCTTTAGATCAGCACCTGACCTCAAATTCAAGTACAAGAATGTGTCCAAGAAAAGCTCAGGGGAAGTTCGAATACTTGGACAGAGATGGACAGGACGTTAAGTCTCTGAGGAAGATGGAGACTAAGGGTTCCAGGAACTTGAAGGAGAGTTGTCTCATTTAAAGTTCGTTTGACTGGCTTAAAAAAAAAAAAAAGTTCGTTTACTTGAGCATCTGTAGAATACTTTGTGGTTCACTAGGAAAGTCTCTTGTTTCTGTAGATACAATAAAAACTTACGTGCTGTTACTTTCCAGTGTACCAAAACAAACATGTTGGGGTCAGGCCAGAATCTTTTCAGTACTACTGTTATAACCATAGTCAATTAGACTCTGGACCAGAAGAATCTGGCCGCAGGCCCTTTAAATGATCACAAGAGAGGAATATGTTCTTGGTCCTGCTTGATTAATACAAAAGAGATCCAATAGAAGTGTAACTTGTGTACTCACCAGCAGTCCTATGGCCTTTGTGGTCTACCATTTTAGATGCCACTGGACCTACAAAAGTACTTTTTTCTTTAAATTCCAGAACTGGTTTATTTATTGGAATCCTGGAGGTCTGGTGAAAATAGCTATTTTGTCTCTGTCCTAGTAACTGTGAAGGAGTCTGTCTATGTATTCAGGATTCTGTCATGTTCAAAATCTACTCCAATTTTCAAATGTGGATGCAAGCATAATAAATGCCAGATCCTTTCTCAAATTAGAGTGTAAATTGAGAGGATATTTGAAACCGATTGAAGTGAGTAAGTTTTTATATCACTCTAAGTTACACAAAAAGTAACAAGCATAGTCCCAGAGAGCCCAGAAAAGAGAGTAAATATAGACCAGGCCTAAGACAGAGACTAATCTGGTGCATTTAGACCAGGCAAACTCTAGGAAACCTCAAAGTATGAGACAGGTATACTAGGAGCTTCACCTTACAATTTAAGTCAGAGGAAAGGAATATTTCATTTGACACAGTATGTTCAGTGACAGACCACGGTCTCTAAACCTGTACCACCTAAATCTGCACCAAACATTCTAATCTCAGACACATTTTGGTGGTATCCTTTCTTCATTATCTTTCATGCTAGTTTCATCAAGCTGGACTCTCACCAGAACCAGAGGTATCTACCGAGATAGTTATTCTCAGACAGGGTGAGCCAGTCCAGTCAGAAATACTAAATACACAACAGGAATATCTGTTTGTTGGAGATGTTAGATTGGCATATATTAAAACTGAACATAGTTTATTTATAAGCAAACCAATAATAGAGCAAATATACATAAATCTGGATCATAGATTGGTCAAGAAACATGTACCACTTGCAAAAAGCCCACAGATAAAAATATTCCCTCCACGCTCATGAGCTCCCTTTTCAATGGAGAAATAAGACCTCACTTAGACAGTATTGGTTAGCCCCATGAAGAGAAGAGGACATAGTGGGGAAAAGTGAGATCTGTTTCTAGTTTAGTCCTATGCAATATTGGGTGACTGTGCGTGGCTGGCAGCCCTGTGAAGGTGAACAGGTGTTGGAAATATTCCCCTCAAACTGAACAACACCGATATTGACCTATGTGGACGTAACAGGATTATATTCTCAGAAATAAGAATGCCCCTTTTCATTAATTTTGTCACCATATGTTTTCAACAGAGAATCTCAGGTATTAGGTAGAGAGTTACACATCAGTCTCTTAGTAGCCCAGTTACAAGACAGATCTGATGCTGATGAAATAAAAGCAGAACTTCACGGGCTACTTCTTCTCTAAATAAGGTAAAATATTGGTGCTTTAATTTCTATTAGCTTAATATGCATTTATTTTGCCACAACAAAATTGGTGAGAATGTGCATTAATTATCCTATCAAATCAGGTATAACATTAGATTTTTGGGACAAATTGTCCATTATGTGTTTAGCTCTTCTTCCAGTTCCCTGATGGAGAGTGATTTGTTACAATGTGTTTAGGGGCCTGACCATGTTATTTGGTATCTATTAGCCTCTTTTCCAGTGTCTGTGTCCAATTTGAGGTTTTTTTACTATCTTTTTTAAACAAATCCAAGGGAGAAAAAGGCTCATAGTATCTGTTCCTTGAATGCAATGAATCTTTGTGTGTGTGTGTGTGTCTGTGTGTGTGTGTGTGTGTGTGTGTGTGTGTGTGTATGTGGAGTAATTGATAAACTTTGTTTTTCCTATATTACTTAATGGATCAATAAATTTAGCAATATTCACTATGCTTGATAACTTAATCTTCAGGAAGCAGTGTTTACATCTAAAGTGAAATTTCAAACTAAAAATCAAAGGGATAATAATCTACAGAATATTCAAAGGTGTTTACATATGAGACGTTAGCCAAAGCACAATCTTTTGTAAGAATGAAAGTTTACAAGTTACAATATGCTTTAAATAGTACAAATAGTAAAAGATAGGTGAACTTGGATTTCACTCCCTCCACTCATTCTAGAGAGATCCGCCCAAAGATCTTCCCAACGCTAACCGCAATTGTACAAAATATGACATCTTCTAAAATTCTTCATGAAATTCTTATGAATTTATCCCCAGTAGAACTTTTTGATGTGCCATTTACAACTCAGGAAAACAAAGGTTAATCAAGTTAAATAATTTTCTGTTTGTACATAAAGTTTTATAATTCTAAATTCAACAGATTTCTTCAGTGATCTTCCAATTCGTTTGTTAATTAGCCAGATAATTTTACCAAATTATCCCTCATTTGATTTATCTTCTTTACCTGTAAAAGTAGCAACTGAATTTTAGTAGCTTTTTAAAAAGCTAGTTTTAACAGGCACAGTTCCCAGGACACTGGTTATCACAGAGTTCAAGTTCTTTTTTTGCCAAAAATTACACACCTAAATAATAACCACAGGGAAATTCCCACTCATTCTTATTTCAAGATATATTCTTGATTATTACTGAAGTTTAACTCCATCTTTCTATTAATAAAACTGGCCCATCAGTGAATAATTCCACAAGAATTTATCATTTATCTTGATTTGACCAATGTCCTAAGTTCTAGGGGTACCGTCACATCATCACTTCTCAAAGAGAACTGGAGCTCCAGAGGTAGATGTTTTACAGGGCTTAACAATACAGCAAGCAAGCAAACAACATGCAAAACGCAAACTCTGTGCAGCAAAGCTGTGCCGAAAACACCCCCATGGTTGGTGGTTACACTAAGCACATCAATTCCCATCACATTTCTCCCTCTACCTTTATATTGGCGATTTGTACTCTATAAGAAAAACATCGAGCTTGAAATGTAATTGCTCAGAATAAAGACTCGATGCCTTAGAAGCATAGTCCAACCTCCGTAAGCTTTTGCTCTATGCTCTATCTGTACTATCAGTGTGTCATGCAGAATAGAAGTCATCATCGTACAGGTTTTCTAGAGATTTTAACCTACGGGAGCACCTTGGTTTCCACACCTTGCAGGGAGGATGTGATAGCAGCCACACACCTAGTGCAGAGCAAACACCCACGGTCCACAGCTGCTCCTAGTGTAGGTGGCTCAGAGTCTGAAATCCTCATTTCCATCTCTTGCTGGGGACTCTCAGAGTGTGTACAGGGAGGGGCAGGTGGGAGTGGGAAAAGCTGGCAGCAGCCATCGCCATCCTAGTACCGGACACCATAGCATGAAAATCGCACTTACTTGCTACCAAGTGACAGGCCTCCACCTCCACGAGGACTTGAGGGAACCCCAAGAAGTAAGGTTCCCGGAGCCCTTTCCTCCAGAGCTTCCTTTTCTTCACGGACCTCTGGGTTCAACTCTGGCTGCTTAGATGTTTCTAGGCTGGTGTCTGCCCTCAGCAGCTGCAGCCGTTTCCATGGGGCCACCTGAGCTGCAGGCTAGGAAAGGGGTGCCTGGAGCAACTCCCCAGCCGCTGACCTGGAGACTTTTCCAGCCAAGAGCCCGGCGTAGCAGTCGGCGGATGGGAAGCTGTATTTGTCTCTTTCCCACTCCTCCCTCCCCTTCCCAGCCACGCCACACTCTCCCCCGCCCTCATGCCCAGACCAGTGCTCGCCTTCTGCTTGGGTGTGGGCGGGGTGATGCTAACGGAGACCAGCTGCAGAGGGAGCACAGCTTTGGCAGGGAGTCTGCGCCTCCAACTGCCTGCAAGAGGGGACAGCTAGAGGAGCCTGAACTGGGGACTGGAGACGAGGGGGTGCGGGGCGGCTGGCCCAAGCAGAGAGGACAGGGGCAGGATGTAGCTAAATCGCGTGTTGTGCTGGGTTTGCCTGGGGTGGCCGAGCGGGGAGGAAAATGAGGAGGAGAGAGGAAGACAGGAAGGCAGCAAACTCGGATTCTTACCTTCAGGGTTTTAACTTTGCCTTGCTGCACCCAACAGAGTACACCAGGGAAGTTGATTGTCAGCCTTCAGCCTCCAAGGCTGCACACTGCTGTAGATTAGTGTGTGATGTAGACGTGTTCTTTAGGGAAGGATTGGTTGGGATCATTGAAATCTCTTGCTTTACCTTTTATTCCCAAGCTAATGATGAGAGACATGAGCTACAAGGAAAAAAAAAGTTTTTCATGTTTCAGAAAACTGGGACTCTGCAGTATAGTCTGAGGGTTAAGGAAAGAGATGTTGGGCTTTGTCCCCAAGAGGGGTTTGGAAAATTTTGCAACAGTCATTTTGTAATCCTCACAGAATACTCTTTGTTGAGCGCCTTGTTTTGAGAACACAGTGTTTTATTCAAAAACGCATTAGTGTGTGTCTCTAGATAATAGCATTTTAAACAGCTCAATGAGGTATGATTATGACATCTAAAAAATATCAGTAATGATTCTGTATTGTCCAACTTGATTTCTTTTTAAGAGAGGATACCTAAATCACCCTGCTGTCTCCCCTCCGGTCGAAATGATTAGTACATTTTCTAGTCCATGGAACTTTCCCCTGGCAGCGTTTCAATTTATGCTCCCCAATAAAATTGTAAACATTATCAAATATCTTAAAGCTTAAAAAATACTTGAAATAATTAAAAAGAAATGTGCAATAAACAAATAAATGGCTCCAATAAATAACTGGCAATATAAGCAAGAGTCAAATAACAGGGAAATCAAAAGAATTAAATTTATGATCTGAATTGGACAAATGTTTTTGTTGTTTTAAAAAATTTTCTTAACACTGAAATAATGTAAAAAGCTAAATCTGAAATATTTTTGCAATGTAAGCTCCTGGTATGTATTTAACTAAGTAGCTTCCTGTGTTGATTTTCTCAACAGAAACAAATGTGTGGTAGGTTTTGTTTTCCACATTTCTTCCTTATGAAATAAAAGTTATATTTTCTAAATTTTTCATTCTAAATATTTAATAGGAAAAGTCTCTACATACTTTTTTTCTGCCTTGCAAAGAGAAATCTGCTCTACCACACTACACTTGGACCAGATAAATCCCTGGCAGCATCGTTCCTCCTGCAGCATGTTTAGATGGGGGCTGTTGATCCTAATTTCACAGGTGTCATTGTTGGGAACGTCGATAGAGCCAAGGTGTGCAATTTTGGTGCATACTGTCACATCTGAGACTGGCAACACTCTGTGTTAGAGAACACAAGCCATCTCTCTTTCTAAAACAAAGAAACCAGAACTCTCCTTTACAAAGTCCTCTGATTGATCAATTTGTTTTTCTGTTAACAGCCATCTGACTCTATGGACATTCTTACTAACAACTTACTTTGCGTTTATAATCACAAAAGTCTCTCCTTCCAAACTAGTGCTTTCATTGTTAATAGCCCTGTCATCCATTTCAACACAAAGAACAATTTGTATGAAACATACAACTTCTGATTTTGTCCCTAGAGAAGTACCATGTTCTTCATATCACCACAGCTCTCATTTCCACATGTGCACTTTGCAATTTGTCATAGCCACTGATTTGTTGCTTTATATAAAAGTTACCTGCATGCTAAATATCTCTTGCATATTCATTTCTTTCATGCTCCCCTAGAATATATGTTGCATGACTGCACAAATGTACTTTCTCCTTTATTGCATCCACAAGTATATGGAACTACCTTAACAAAGGTTGGGTTTTATAGTAAATAGCAATTTACTAAAAGTTTGAACTCCAAGCATGATCTTATCAACTGTATGCTTCCTGGAAGAATGTAGCACCTCATCATAGGAAAAGACTACAGATTGTCTGAAAGATGAAAAGTGTTCATTGCTCTGGCTTCATCATGCCAATATCTTTCAACATTAATGCTTCTGTTTACAAAGATGTGAAAATTTCCACTGGCTGCAGAAACTTGACATGAAGCATAGAGCTACCAGAAAAGGAATTAGAAAATAAATTTCCATCTTGCCTGTTGGGAAGGTGAAGGGACTGTGACATAAATTACCCTACAAGAACACCAAAAGAAACTGTCTTTTGCAAGAGCCATTATAACAAAAACATGAATGTTAAAAATAATGGCAAAGACATGGATAAAAGAGAAATATGGTGCACTGTTGGTGAAAATGTAAATTAGGTGCTTTAGAAAAGAGTACTGAAGTTCTTTAAAGTACTAACAATAGTATACCATATGGTCTAGCATTCTCATTTCTGGACATATATCCAAAGGAACTTATTATTTTGAAGTGATACTTGTAGTGAAGCGTCCATCAACAGATGAAATGACAAAGAACATATGACAGATATTCACAAACACTAGGGGTCTCAAAAAAGTAAGGAAATTCTGTCATTCACAACAACATGGATTGAAATACAGAACATAATGCTTTGTGAAATAACTCGGGCACAGGAAAAATACACTTGTGTGATCTCATTTAAATGTGAAAGATTTAAAAATCAATCTGATAGAAATACAAAGAAAAAAGTAGTTATCAGAACCTAAGGGTCAGTACAGGAAAGAAAGGAAAGTTTCTTGTTGAAGGGTAAAATACTTGTTAGACTGAATGATTAGCTTTCAGTGATTTTCACTGCTTGCACATTTAATAATAATTTATCACAAATTACAAAATATTTTAAAAACATATTTCAGTGTTCTCCTTAGAAAAATAAATTGTTAAAGTGCTACATATGTTATTTAGCTTCAATAAATCTATCATGTATATGTAGGTCTAAATATTATTATATATCCACAAGTGTACACATTTTTTGTTTTTATTAAATAACATACAAAGATAAGCTCTATTTTCTTAGTATGTATTCAAAAAATGAATGTTGCATAGCTGCACAGCCTCCTATCAAGAAAAACTTGTGTCATTTCAGTACACTTCAACCACAACCCTGGGAGCATTACTCCTGTGCCATGTGTTTAAATGGCAGGTGTTGATTCTGACTTCACGGATGTCAGTGTAAGGAGATGGGATAGACACATTTCCTACCTTTATTATGAAATAATAAGGCATGGTTTTGAATTATTGGCAATATCAAAGGCTATGTTTCAAAGAAGAAATAAAATACAAATCATAGTACGAAAAACAAGCTTTCCTGAGCACGTGAAACCTGCAATATACTTTAGGTGCTGTAGATTAAGCCCAGGCTTTATACATGGCAGACAGCAATGTGTCACCGGGCTCTTACACCTAACTCAAACTTATGATTATTAAGACTTTATTTTCTTTAACAATTACATATTGATTGTTTAAGTGTTTTGTGCAATAGCATGGGAAATATTTATGAATTTTTTTCATTTTTATTATACTTACATACTGATGCAAATACAGTACAGTATAGAGTCGGTTGTTTATCTTTATTTCTATGTGTCTAGAATTCTAATAAAATTCTATTTATATGTTTGGATTGTAGGAATTTCTCAAAAAAAATTAAATCCTTATCACAGTCTTCAATACTGTCCTAAATCTCAGACCATAAAAATTTGGACTTAATCGATAAATAAAACTGGAAAGGGCTACTTCAAAATTGTAGAAAACTGAATAGTCTATTTCTCAGAAACAATAAGACATGCAGATATCATGTTTCCTCCTAAAGAGGGTATCAGTATCACTTTTGTGGCAGTTTACCAAATTATATGAACTAAATCTAATCCAAAGAATATATCAAGCAGGGCCAAATTGAGAAATATTATACAAAATACCTGGCTACTGCTTTCCAAATATATAGAGGTCATAGAAAGCAAGTAAAGACAGAAGGACATTTACAAGACCTAGTTTACTAAAATATTACAGTTAGATATAATATGAAACTTTGGAAGGGATTCCAGTCCAGAGAAATGACATGGTTTAAAACTAGTGAAAATTTAATTAAATCTATAAATTAAAAACAACAGTCTGGTTGGGAATTGGGCTATAAACGCTATTCAGTTGTCAATAGCATCACTGGAATCCAGAGCATATAGAGTTGTATGTTCAAATTTGCAGAGAAAAAATGATTTCCAAACTTAATATTGTATACAGAAATAAACTACCCATCAGTATGAGAGAATATGAATAATTTTCAAGGCCTGGAAGCTCATAAAAATTTTTATCCACATTTAAATAATAACATTCTTTAGGAATTCTTGCTTAAGAAGTTACTAGCTAATGTAATGTATACAAGGAAGGAGTAAAGAATTTGCTGAAGGTGTGGCTCAGCAATAGCGTGCTGTCCTATCATGCATGAGCCTTGAGTTTTATGCCCAGCATTGCAAAATCAAGCAAAAAAATGTTCCTAGCAGCCAATAAACAAGATTTAAATTCATGAGAATGTAAAGATATTTCCTAACAGTGGAAATAGATGTGCCAGATACAGAGCAGGTCCTGAGAGCAGCAGTCCAGATGGCCACTGGAGACATATGTATGTTACAGAAAAGTTAAAAGTGAAAACTGTTCACCAGAAATGTAAAAATTTATAAATTTTAGGTGCTTTTCAAAGGTTAAGTCTAAGAAAATAAAAAACATAAATATATATATGGAATCATTATATATATATATATATATATATATATATATATATATATATATTCCAGTACTATAGCTTTGCAGAATGTAACCATTATGGATTTGATCAACTTCATAAAGCCAGATTGGCAGGATGTTTGCATGACAAGTAAATGTAAGACAGGTAAAATGCTATTTTCCATATTAGAAATATTATAGATGGTATCTAACAATGACAAATTCTGAGTAATCAGCATTCACATATTATTAATAAATTGGAGAAGACAGTACATATGCAACAGTTAAAGTAATTCACTTGGAAGAGAATTCAGGAAGGGGAAAGGGTTTTGATATAACTCAATGTGGGTATTTTTTAAAATTATGTTTATGCTTTAACTTAATAAAACATAAAAATCAAGTTTATGTATAATCTCTTAGGAAGTTATTACACCAATATGGAGACATAATAATACCCAGCTGCTCAACTTGATTCCTGTTTGTTTTAGTCACGTTTCCATTGCTGGGATAAAACACCCAGCATCTACAGCTCAGAAGGAGGAGAGATTTATTTTGGTTCCTGATTTTAGTCTATGACTGGCTGACCTCAAGACAGAAATGACGTGGTGGAAAGGTATAGTAGAAATAAGAGCTTTACCCTCTGGATGCCTTTCTTTCTGTATTCTGGACTTCTCAGTTCTGATTATTGTTGTACAACTTGGCCACAACATTCAACCTGCTTCTCCACATCTTTCCAAACTCTTTCTGCAAACCAATTTCAAAGGCTTCTAAACCACAGGTCAGGTACAGTCACTATGATCATCCTTCTTCTCTGGTCCCCAACTATGTGTCAAAACACCCCACATCTACAATTTAAAGTAAAGAGGTTTTCAGTCCATGGTTAACTGATTCCAAGGCAGAAATAGCATTGTGGAAGATGTGGCAGTAGAATCATGTCCAAACCATGGCAGCCAGAAAGCAGAAAAATAGCAATTAAGAAGAGAGATGTATCCCTCCACTTCCAACAAGTTCCTGCCTCCTAAAAGCACAGTTAGCTGTGAACCTAACAGTGGATTAGTCCACTGATAAATATAGCACCCCCATGTTACAACTTCCTTCCATAAGTGTGCTCTGAGCACCTAATAGTTTGGGAGGGACATTCTAGTCTAAATCATAACACTACTTTATCTGTTTAACCCAACTGGAGGAAAAAATGAACTTTGAGTTATATATTTCCTCAAAAAAATATTCAAGAAGTAACTCACCAAAGAGTTTTTGTTCATTTTCACCTAGTCCGGAATAAGAGGAATTTCCAGAAAAACTACCAGATCTTTAATTAGCTTTTCTCACATTACATTGATAGCTGAGCCTGAGAAATTCACCTCTATCCTTTTTCCAGACTTCACCCCTACATTCAGTGAAGTCTTTCATTCAGGCCTAGACTAACACTTGTTCCCTCTTTTCTTTTAACAATTCGCTTGGAGATGTGATTCTATCTCTTGCATAAACAGAATATAATTGTCTTCAGGACCACTCCCACTGCATTACAACTGATCCTGGCAACAAGTCTTGAGTGAATCAATAGTCAGCGTGGACCCAAGCACACCAGGAAGAGCAACAGTATGTCAGCTGACACATCAAACATCAGCTGTAGTAAGAAGTTAATCATCTACGTCTATCGTAAAATGTTTCTAAGCAGAGAAGCAATTGATTTTTTTTTCTTTAGAGCATTATACAAAGTGAAAGAATTAGTCATTTAAACATGAATCAGCTATCTTTATAACAGTGTTTCACCCTATTGGGTCTTACTTTTTATCTTCAGTTGTTTATCTTTGTGTATTTTAAGACTTTAGGGAATTCTTTGCTGCCTCCCTCTAGAAAATCATGACATCCTGTTGGAATACTGGAAACAGGGAGAAACTATTGAAAGCTATGGAAGAAGATTTTTCAAATGCTAGAATATGCCTTTATTTTTATGTCCTCTTTGAAACTTCTGTGTTTGTTTACTCTTCCCTTTCCTAACTCACTCTACTGCACTTTTCAAAAGATCTGATTTTATTCTAGATCTTCATGTAGTTTGATGCTATGCTAAAGAACTTTCTACCCTCAAGTATAGGAGTAACTAGTCATATGTAGCTATTGGACATTTGAAATTACTTCATTTTAAACAACTATGAATTGCAACATTATTTCTCAACATATTTTTCAAGAATCTGCACATTGTGGGTAATTAGCATCCAGTTACTATTTACTAACTGTGTCAGAGTGACAGCTTCAAATCAAACGTTTCTGTAGCAAGAATTTAGATGCATAATTATTTGAAATGAAAATTACCTGACTGCCCCCTAGTGTTCAGATTCAAGTTTGTATGCTAGCAAATTAAGCTTCTGCTCCAACGCTATGACATTGTATTAAACTTTTCTCATTGGAGTTATTTTACATAATTTTGGCTTAGAGATCAGATCTTTTTTATTCTAGTTGTAAATTTGGTAAGATTGGTGAACATATTCAATACATCTGAATTTAAAAATAGACATCTGAAGTAATTTTGGTCTAAAATTAAGAATCTATAGCTGTTCTTTTCCTCCCCTTATTTTATCCATTGCTAATTTCCTTTTCTCTCCCTCTCATTAATTTCTCAGATTAGTGTTGCTTTATGTGATTATGGAAGCTGAGACATCCCAAGATCAGGGGTTGGGGAACCAGAGTTCCCGGGACGATAATGATGTTATATCAGTCTGAATCCAGGTCCGAAGACCATTATCCCTGCTAGAAGATACTCAGTCTTTTATTCTTTTCTAAAACTGAAATAACTCCTTCTTACTCAACCTTCAAGAGATTGGATGGGACTACCTCCACTGGGAAGGGAATCTGCTTTAGTCAATCTACAAATTTAAATGTTCACTCATCCAGAAGCTTTCCCACAAGGATACTCATGGCAATATTTAATTATATGTCTGGGTACCCTATTGCCTAATCAAACTGTCATGCAAAGTTAACCAGTTTATATATGTAGTAATATTCACTATACATATATGTATATATTGTATGTAAATTTGCAACAGCACATGTTTATTTAGCATGACTTTTGCCCCTCCTTTAAATTCAGTAGCAGGAATGATATAAATAACAAATTATTAGATATTCAAGAGCTGACAATGGTCTCTAGACATCTAGTCCAACTTTTGCATTGCATAATTTTGGGTTTATTTCATATGGGAGAATTAAAACCACCAAACCAATGAAAACATACCACATACTTTGCCACCTCAGACCTTTTTTTCTTTTTTCAATTTTCAGTGGCAAGTGGAAAGGAAGATTTCAATGCTAATTTTATGAATGTTGATTTTATACTAATGCCAAGTGTCAGTTGTGTGTCATACATTGTGCTTGGCACAAAGAGACATTTGCAGTCTACTAGAGGATGGTGATAAAGAAATATGATGTACAGTTTGATGTGGTAGGTGCATTAAAGGGCAAATGAAACATTTTGTAGAAATGTAAAGGAAACAACAAAACATTTCTTGCCAGAAGTGATGGCTAAGCTTTCTTCAAGGCAGCAAGTTTAAACAATAAACAAGCTCAATAACAGTTGTTTTCACATATCTGTAAGATATTTCACCATGAGGATAAGAGTAAGGCGCTTGTACTTACACACATCCTGGTTTTTCTTTAAATATGGATCAATGCTCTAAAACAAAAAAGATTCTTGAGACTTATTCTCTGATTAAATAATTTGAGTCTCCTCTATCTCAGAGAAAGGGACAGGTAAATAGAGAAAGTGTAAGTTGGCAGGAAGGACAGTAGGTAGTTTAAAAATCACTCATGTAAAAAATTAATAGCACTAAAGTGCTTCAGGAAAAGAATCACACTTTGAAACTGCAGCAGACAATAGGGATTTTATATAAAATCAATACTCAAGCTTTATTTTAATCATAATTTTTGAGAACTCAGAATGTAAGGAAATCTTTATTATACTTTTAACAAGATTAGCTGTGGGGAAAGAGCTTTTGTATTGGAATCTAGGAAAAGTAAAAACAGCATATTGAAAGAGAATTAAGCACAAGTTCTAGACGTTATTCTACTTTTAAAAAACTTGTCTTTAAATTGTGTTTTCTTTTTCTGATAATTGCAAATTTATCTTCTCAGGCATCGATGATTTCAGATTTAAAGGCTTCTACAAATGGTAAAATTGCGACAAAAAGAACGTTCTACACATCATCTATTGCAAGTGCTTTTTGGCTTCCACACTAAGGGTCATTAAGAATAAAAGTCAGTATTTGTATTGGTACAAAAATTAGTCCTCCTGCAGTGGTAATAATTTTCTATAGCCCAAGAGCATGAAAGAAAACCTGAAGATGCATTTAGATAATGTAAGAAGTACATCACTGCTCTAATATTTTCTGAAAATTTGTGAATCTTGAGAATAACAATTGTGATTGTATACTTGAGAACTCAACTGTATCTGGAGCATCATTTTACCTAAAATCAATTGTTTAAAATTCTTTTATAGTTTTAAATTCTTATTGATAACTGTATACAATACATATTTCAGCTCAAACTCACTATATACATTTCACGAAGGGCTAATGACTCATTGAAGTCAGAGACATAATGCAGTTTGTGACTAATGCGGTTTATTGTGCTCTGAAAACTTTGTCTGCTTCAAAACACCCCACATTCTCTTTTCAGTGGCTCCTTTTAATCCTTACCTAGTTCTTCATACCTTGTCCATCTAAAATCCGATTGATCTTCACTTGTTTCAAAACCTGAATTTCTTGCATGAGTTCCAGTTACTTGAGGGGAATTCAGCTTCTATTCTTCTGATATTAACATAACTAACAAAGACTTTCAATTAATTTGGGTTTTGCCATTTGTGAGGAAGAAATTAAATCATAACAAATAAGCATCTGGCATAGGTCTGCAGAGGAGGAGCTGGGCAGATCTGGGGTGCCCTCACTGGCCTCTCTGCGTGTCTGGAGGACTCTGGATTTCTGCGCCCAGACTGCTGGAGTTCCCTCAGGCTTCCAGGTGCAGTGAAGGAGAGAGGTGGGTTTGAGGCTTCCACATCAGCCTCCCCATTCCCGGCTTCATTTGGAGACCTGCTGAGCTCCCGATAGGTGGGCTG
Organism: Cavia porcellus; assembly: GCF_034190915.1. NCBI lineage: Eukaryota > Metazoa > Chordata > Mammalia > Rodentia > Caviidae > Cavia > Cavia porcellus. Next base: position 55,017,167 of record NW_026947495.1, read on the forward strand.
GCCCACACTACCAGCCTAGCCCAGCCTGTTTAGCTGCCGCGCCTGGCCACAGGTCTGCAGAGGAGGAGCTGGGCAGATCTGGGGTGCCCTCACTGGCCTCTCTGCGTGTCTGGAGGACTCTGGATTTCTGCGCCCAGACTGCTGGAGTTCCCTCAGGCTTCCAGGTACAGTGAAGGAGAGAGGTGGGTTTGAGGCTTCCACATCAGCCTCCCCATTCCCGGCTTCATTTGGAGACCTGCTGAGCTCCCGATAGGTGGGCTGGCCCACACTACCAGCCTAGCCCAGCCTGTTTAGCTGCCGCGCCTGGCCATAGGTCTGCAGAGGAGGAGCTGGGCAGATCTGGGGTGCCCTCACTGGCCTCTTTGCGTGTCTGGAGGACTCTGGATTTCTGCGCCCAGACTGCTGGAGTTCCCTCAGGCTTCCAGGTGCAGTGAAGGAGAGAGGTGGGTTTGAGGCTTCCACATCAGCCTCCCCATTCCCGGCTTCATTTGGAGACCTGCTGAGCTCCCGATAGGTGGGCTGGCCCACACTACCAGCCTAGCCCAGCCTGTTTAGCTGCCGCGCCTGGCCATAGGTCTGCAGAGGAGGAGCTGGGCAGATCTGGGGTGCCCTCACTGGCCTCTCTGCGTGTCTGGAGGATCTGGATTTCTGCGCCCAGTCTGCTGGAGTTCCCTCAGGCTTCCAGGTGCAGTGAAGGGGAGAGGTGGGTTTGAGGCTTCCACATCAGCCTCCCCATTCCCGGCTTCATTTGGAGACCTGCTGAGCTCCCGATAGGTGGGCTGGCCCACACTACCAGCCTAGCCCAGCCTGTTTAGCTGCCGCGCCTGGCCATAGGTTTGCAGAGGAGGAGCTGGGCAGATCTGGGGTGCCCTCACCGGCCTCTCTGCGTGTCTGGAGGACTGTGGATATCTCTGCAACCAGGGAGGGTCCACAGGTTCCTGAAGCACTGCGGCCTGTGGTGAGTACCCTAACCCGGCTGCGATTGAAGAACTGTGGAGCTTCCAAGGGGCAGGTGGGCGCACAGTGTCCCTGAGGCCCAGCTTGTCTGGAACTGCGGAGTTCTGAGCAGGCAGAGGAGGGCCACTGGTTCTGTAGGCCTAATGGCTTGGAGTAGCGCGGCGCCAGAGTCCCAGTAGCTCCAAACATAGAAGGGGATTTTCAACAGATCCTGAGGAAGCTTTCAAATAACACTTGAAACACAGAAATATAGGAAAATGACAAAACGAAAGACCAAATTACAACCTCAAACCTCCAGCCCATCTCAAGAAACCCTAGGAGCGATGTATATAGAAGAAAATATATCCCATTCACCTCATATATCGGACACAATAGCCACTGAAATTGACAAGCAACTCCAGGAAGCTTTAAAGAAATTCAAACTCGAAATAATCTCCCAGATAAAAGAAGAAATGATAAAAGAAATGAAAGAGATTCTAAATATATCTAAAGAAAACACAGATAAAAAATTGGAGGAACTAAACAAAAAGATAGAATCCCTAGACGAGCAATATAAGAAACAAACAGAATACATAATGCAGATGCACAGAGATATACAGGAAATAAAAAACTCCACTGAAAGTTGTAAAAACCGCCTTAATGAAAGTGAAGATAGAATTTCAGACCTTGAAGACAGGATTGCAGCTAGTGAACAGGAAAGGAAAGATCTTTTGAAAATAACAAGGAACCAGGAAACAACAATTCAACAACTGCAAGACGATGCAAAGAAGAATAACATAAGAATGATAGGGATTAATGAAAGAGAGGGAGACAACATGAAGGATGTCAGGAGGATATTTAGAGAAGTAATAGCTGAAAATTTCCCAAGCATGAGATCAGAAACTGACATCAGGATCAGTGAAGCATATAGAACTCCAAACAGTCATAACCAAAATAAAACTACACCCAGACATATAATAGTCACCATCCCAGAAATCCAACACAAGAATAGATTATTAAAAGCTGTCAGAGAGAAAAGACAAATCACTTATAAAGGAAAACCTATCAGAATCACAGCAGACTTCTCAGCACAAACGATAAAGTCAAGAAGAGCATGGAGTGAAGTATTCCAGATCCTAAAGCAAAATGATTTCCAACCAAGACTGATATATCCTGCAAAACTATCATTCAAAATAGATGGTGCAATACGATACTTCCATGACAAAGAACAGCTGAAGAACTTCATGAACACCAAACCAACCCTGCAAAAAATATTGAAAGACAGTTTAGATACACAAAGGAAAAAACCACTAAGCAAAGCAAATAATTAAACAGAACCGAAAGATAAAGATGCAACAGCAGAGAGATAACATTCCTACAATTAACCAGCATTTAACAGTAATAACCATTAATGTAAATGGTCTCAATGCACCAATCAAAAGAAACAGACTAGCAGAATGGATCAAGAAACAAAATCCAACCATATGCAGTTTACAGGAAACCCATCTAACCCAGAAAGATACTCACAGACTGAAAGTCAAAGGATGGAAAACAATTCTTCATGCAGCAGGAATCCAAAAAAAGGCAGGAGTAGCCATTCTGTTTGCAGACAACGTGAACTTTAAACCAACAATGACCATAAAGGACAAAGAAGGTCACTACATACTCGTAAGGGGAAAACTCCAAGAGGAAGAGATAACTATCTTAAATATATACGCACCAAACTCCAGAACACCCAGTTATATAAAACAATTATTAACAGAAATGAAAACTCAAATTATCAGTAACACAATTGTAACAGGAGACCTTAATACACCACTGACACCAAGGGACAGATCAACCAGACAGAAAATGAGCAAAAAAATAACAGAACTGAATCACACCTGTGAACAAATGGGTTTGATAGACATATACAGAATGTTCCACCCAACAACATCAGAATACACATTCTTCTCAGCAGTACATGGATCATTTTCTAAAATAGACCATATATTAGTCCACAGAACATATTTAAGCAAATGCAAAAGAGTTGAAATCATCCCTTGCATATTATCGGATCATAGCGCTCTGAAATTAGAAATTAATGACAAAGGATACTGCAAAAATTCCGCAAACACATGGAAACTAAATAACACACTCTTGAGTAATCAGTGGGTCACAGAAGAAATTAAAGAAGAAATTAAACAATACCTAAAAGAAAATGAAAATGCAGATACAACTTACCGGAATCTGTGGGATGCAATGAAAGCCGTTCTGAGAGGAAAATTTATTGCACTGAGTTCCCACATCAGGAAAACAGAACGAATACAAATAAATAACTTGATGCTACACCTCAAACAGCTAGAAAAAGAAGAGCAAGTCAAGCCCAAAGCCAAAAGAAGAGAGGAAATTATAAAGATCAGAGCAGAAATCAATGCAATAGAGACTAAGAAAACAATCCAAAGAATCAACGAATCAAAGAGTTGGTTCTTTGAAAGAATAAATAAAATCGATAAGCCCCTAGCCAACCTTATTAAAAAAAGGAAAGAAAAAGCTCAAATTCATGCAATAAGAAATGAAAAAGGAGAAATCACTACAGACCCAATAGAAATACAGAGGATCATCAACACCTATTTCGAAAACCTCTACTCTCAAAAGTTTGATAACACAGAAGAAATAGACAGATTCTTAGAAGCATATGAAGTACCAAAGCTAGATCAAGAGGATATAAAACTGTTGAATAACCCAATCTCTGCTAATGAAATTGAGAATGTAATTGGGTCCTTGCCCACCAAGAAGAGCCCAGGCCCAGATGGATTCACTGCAGAATTCTACAAGAAATATAAAGAAGACCTAATGCCGACACTCCTCAAACTATTCAATGAAATTGAAAGGGAAGCAATCCTTCCTAAGTCATTCCTGGAAGCAAATATTACTCTAGTACCAAAACCTGAGAAAGACCAAACTATAAAAGAGAACTATAGACCGATCTCCCTAATGAACACAGATGCAAAAATCCTCAATAAAATATTGGCAAATAGGATCCAGCAAATCATCAAGAAGATTATACACCATGACCAGGTGGGATTCATCCCAGGAATGCAAGGATGGTTCAACATACGCAAATCAATAAATGTAATCCACCATATCAATAAAGCCAAAAATAAGAATCACATGATCATCTCTATAGATGCAGAAAAAGCCTTCGATAAGGTCCAACACTTATTCATGATAAGAACTTTACAGAAAATTGGAATAAATTGTCTTTACCTCAATATAATAAAGGCCATTTATGACAAACCAACAGCCAGTATCATACTAAATGGCCAAAAATTGAAAGCCTTTACTTTAAAGTCGGGTACAAGACAAGGATGTCCTTTATCACCACTCCTATTTAATATAGTACTGGAAGTACTAGCCAGAGCAATTAGGCAAGAAAGAGAAATAAAAGGGGTAAAGATTGGAAAAGAAGAAGTTAAATTATCATTGTTTGCAGATGACATGATACTCTACATAGAAGACCCCCTAAACTCCATTGAAATACTCTTAGATACAATAAATAAATTCAGTAATGTGGCTGGATACAAAATCAATACTCAGAAATCAATAGCATTCCTATACACGAACAACAAAATTACAGAGAGGGAAATAAGAGAAACTGGACTATTCACATTAGCAAGCAAAAAAATGAAATATTTAGGAATTACTCTTACGAAAGAAGTGAAAGACTTATACAGTGAAAATTATAATACACTGAAAAAGGAAATTGAAGATGATCTCAGAAAATGGAAAGACATCCCTTGCTCATGGATAGGAAGAACAAACATTGTGAAAATGGCCATTCTCCCAAAACTGTTATACAGATTCAATGCAACCCCAATAGAAATACCATCAACATACCTTATAGATCTAGAGAAATCACTCCTAAATTTCATCTGGAACCAGAAGAGACCTAGAATCGCAAAGGCAATTCTAAGCAGCAAAGACAAAGCAGGAGGCATCACAATCCCTGACTTGAAGTTATACTACAAAGCAACAGTAGTAAAATCAACATGGTATTGGAATCAAAACAGAGCTGAAGATCAGTGGAATAGATTAGAAGATACAACCACAACTACGAGCACACTCAACCACCTTATTTTTGATAAAGGAGCCAAGCAGGTTCACTGGAAGAACGACAGTCTCTTTAATAAATTGTGCTGGAAAAACTGGCTCTCCATTTGCCGAAAACTAAAGCTAGACCCATGTCTATCAACATGTACTAAATTAAAATCTAAATGGGTCAAAGATCTGAATATTAAAACAGAAACACTAAATCTATTGGAAGACAAAATAGGTAGAAACCTTGGAGACATAGGAGTAGGTAAAGAATTCATGAACAGGACTCAAACCGCACGGGAAATACTTCCCAGAATCAATAACTGGGACCACTTCTTATTAAAAAGTTTCTGCATGTCAAAAGAAATCTCCAGCATAGTGAAAAGAAAACCCACAAACTGGGAAAAGATTTTAGTGAACTCTCTCTCAGACAAGGGCCTCTTGTCTAAAACATACAAAGAATTAAAGAAACTCAGACCTCCGAAATTCAAAGATCCAATCCAAAAATGGGCATCTGAGATGAATATGCAATTCTCAGATGAAGAAATGCAAATGGCAAATAAATACATGAAAAAATGCTCATCATCATTGGTCATTAGAGAAATGCAAATTAAAACCACACTGAGATACCATCTCACTCCTGAAAGAATGGCCAGGATCAAGAAAACCGACAACAAATGCTGGAGAGGCTGTGGGGAAAAAGGAACTCTCCTGCACTGCTGGTGGGAGTGTAGACTGGTACAGCCTTTGTGGAGATCTGTGTGGAGATTTCTCAAAAAGTTGGGACTGGAAATCCCATTTATTCCAGCTATTCCACTTCTAGGCATATTCCCAGAAGAACTGAAAGCATCATACCACAGTGATATATGTGCACCTATGTTTATAGCAGCACAATTTGTAATCACCAGATCTTGGAAACAACCCAAGTGCCCATCAACTGAGGAATGGATAAAAAAGTTGTGGTATTTCTATACAATGGAGTATTATTCATCTATAAAGAAGGATCACATTGAGATATTTATCAATAAATGGGCGCAGCTTGAGACCATACTCATAAGTGAAATAAATCAATCTCGCAGGTGTGAATACCGAATAGTTTCCCTAATGTAAGTAATGATTGAAATATATAAAAATATGTGGTAACCATGATTCCCCATTAGGTGGCCTTGAAGCCTTATAAAGTTTTCACTCATTAATTAGAAAGGCTTTATTCTGGGCTTCTTGATATGAAAATATTTGAAGCTAGAGTATATGAAGTTTTACCCAAATATTTCAAGGAAAAAGACACTATGGTAACTACTATTAAGTCAGGTTATAAGGTGGTGAAGTACTAGGTTATTGAAACAGTCATGCTGTGACCTCTATTGCTATATTGTTATGTCCTGTTTTATCTCAATCTCCCCCTTATTGTTTCAAAAAAAATTATTTAGTCATTTCTTATGTTTGTCTTAATTAAAGAAAAAATTAAAAAAAATTAGGATATATAAATAGTAACTCTTTTCGATTTCCTATTAACTTGTTTTGAAGTCCTGTAGTACTCCCACGATCTTGTTTTGACTGATTAGACTCTGTTCCATTCTATATGATAGTATCAAGTTTGAAGACATAGGCAACTACTTTGAAGACAATAAGATTCACTAAGATACCCATTCTGGTTTGACTATTGTCTTCTTTGGAAGTCCTGTAATGTTTACAATGCCTACGTTTTATTGGTCTTGTTCTCTACTGTTTTGTCCAACTTTATAATATCTAATAAGATAGACAATTCTTTTTAAGGAAACAAGGGACAACGTTGATAACCATTGTTGATAAACTTGTACTCTGTTCTACACCATGCGCTATGTCTATCCTTGGTATTGACTGACAGCTTTGTTTTGCCATATTTGACTGTATTCTTCCCCCCCCCCCAAAGAAAGTAATAAGCACTAAGGAGTAATAAAATCCAAGATGTGTAAATTTTGTTGTAAAAAAGAGAGGGAAAAAAAGAAAAAAGAAAAAGAGCTCTAACGGATATAACAGCAAGTGTGTTTGGGGGTGTTAAATAGCTGACTTTATCAATGTTTTTGGAACATTGAACACAGCTGTTTGCAGTCTCCCTGTTTGAATGTCCACCTTGTGTTCTTTGATACTGTGATTTGAGGAACTGTTTTCAAGAAAATAGTGTGTAATCTACTAGCAGGTAATTTCTTACTGTTATGGTTTTTTGTTTTGTTTTGTTTTGTTTTGTTTTGTAGTTCTGTATTGCGTGTACCCTTACGCCGCTTTGGTTTGTTTTGTGTTTTTCTCTTTTTCCTCTTAAATAAAAAAAAAAAAAATTAAAAAAAAAACAAAAACAAAAACAAAAACAAAAACAAAAAAAACAAATAAGCATCTGGTCTCTGGAAAAATGCAAATTACCTACTTTTTCTCAATGAACACATCTACAGTCCTATGGATTTAAAATCCAGTTAGCATAAGCATTGAGGAAAATTCTTAAAGGAGAAATAAATTTATTAAAAAGTAGCGTATCAAGAGCAAAATACTTGAAATTCTGGAGCTTCAGCCTGAAAATTGTCATTGTAGTCAGTATTCTTTGAGCACATTTATTTATAAAGCTAAAGGCTCACATGGAAAATAGCGTAGTATCCTGATGTAAATATTAAGTTCCCAAAGGCCCATTCTTGAGTCTATACTCTTAACCTCTGGAAGATAACCTGCTAAACTTTAAGTTCCAAACTAAAGGCAATCTTTAAATCTCAGTTTGCATTAGAAAAGCCTAAAGAAATGATTGAAAAACTGGTCCATACAGACTGGAGTCCAGGGAATTAAATTTTAACTATAGCCCAGATCAGAAGTTTAGACAAACTGAAGTACAGTTCTGTATTAGTCTGGTTGTTAGTGGTTGTTGTTTTGCACATGGGCATCTGAGGTGTTTGCTAGCGGTTACAGGAGCCAGCTTCACTCAGGAATTCCCCTGCTTCCCATGAGCTACTTCCTGCATAGTCGTCTAGCCCCAGGCAAGCCAAACACCCTCTTAGGGACTTCTCTATTTACTGAAGAAGAATGACCAAGGCCTCTTCCAAAAACTCACTTTTCATAATGCAGTGGTTTTGGCCAAGCATCGATATCTTCTTAGACTATTATGCAAGAGTCTGAATCTTGCATAACATAGTACCCCTCACAGATCCACTGGGACTGCTGAGTGCAGTGTTGCAAGGTGGCTTCTTCCACTCATTAATAACAGCTATGGGCAGCAAGTTAAATTTGGATCCATTTTCTAAACACAATTAAATGGGAATGCTAAGAGCAAATAGCCATCTCTTATTGCAATATCCAGAATGTTGCAACTTAGTTATAAAGAGAAGTGCTAAAATATCTTGTAAAGCCAATTATCATATTGGTAATTTTATTCCTTATTTCTAAACTTCTCTCCACTTTCATTGATTTCTAAGTTTATTTTATAGTGAACATTTTTTTGTAAAGCTATTAAAAACAATCCAGGTTTAGTCACCACACTACATTTTATAATGTCTGAAAAGTGCATAACACCTTAAAAATTAATGAGTTTTCTATAGTCACTACACTATAAAATATAAAGCAGTTATATTTGGTAAGAGTGTTGGTTTTAAAAAAGCTTATCATTAGCACTGTTCTTACTTATACAAGTTTTTAATTTTCTATGTAGTTTGTGAAAGACATTATGCATAAAGAACCCCCCAGATATTAAAAATGTAGTAGTAATGCAGACTTTACAAAAAATGAGTCTATAAAATAGTGTTCTTAAATACAAATGAATAATTTTAATGAGGCTACAATGTGGAAAAATGGAATCTTTCCGGAGTACAGAACTGGAAAACCTGGACTGTGTGTATTTGGCATTACTTACTACCACATCATATGTTCACTACCTCTTCTATCTTTGCTGGGCCACTTTTTTGTTCTCTACCTATCAATTTCTGCAGCCTTTGCTGCCAATGTTCCTGCGTGATGAAGTCCACTTTCTGTGATCAACACAATCACAGAGAAAGCTCCTCATAGTTCCTCAAAGAATGTCACTTCTATGAATGGAGCTGCAGTAGTCAGATGAGAGGGCTGGATGAAGAGTTGACCTTCTATGGGAAAAACTTTGGCCAATGAAGTGTAGGAATCCAGAGGTAATTGGAATAAACTCCCTTTTAACATCACCCAGGTTAGGACTATTTGAGATGCTACTAAGGAAATATCCAAAGAGACAAAACCATAGTTACCCTTGCTACAAATCTGTAACCACATCAGTCATGCCTTATTGCATATAATTCCTTTTATAAAAATCAGAAACTAAATAAAAGTTTATTTGCTTGTGTTTTACTAGCGATTGTAATTCCTCAAACTTGTTCCTATAGAATTGCAATCATCAGTAAAAATCAGACAGATTAGCCATTTACTTTCAAGATATTTTTCTGTGCATCCTTAAGACAATGTGACTGGCTAAGTAATATTTAATATTTAATGTCTTAATTTCAGTCCTAATGTAAATTTTAGTGAGCATGAGTTTGTTCAGCTTCTACCAAAGGAAGTATTGAAAGTCAGACAGAAATATACTTCACACAGAAGTCCGAATTAGAGAAGTCAGAAACTGATCCTATAAGGAGAGTTTACACCCAGAACTATCTCTTTAAGTCGGCCTGAGTATCCTTAGAGGGAGATTTGGAGTTTGTGGTTTATAGATTTTCCAGTCTAGGACTAGCTAAGCCCTTTAGATTAAGGGAAAGAAAAATCTTGAAAATGTTCAAAATGAAGTTGAGAAAATGAAGAAGATATATAGACAAGTAGTTCAGAATTCATCAGAAGCAGGGCATGGTTTTTGAATTATTTCATCAGTGCTGTATCATCTTCTCAGTCCTGCAGCTGTAACAGTGCGAGCTTGGTGTACTCTCTTTTTTATGTGTTGCATGGATTCACTAACATTTTTGCTTAGAGGTTTTGCATGTATCATCATGAGGGACAGTGACCTATAAATTGCATTTTGAAGAATATATGCAGATATTTGATTAATGGTTATGGAGACCTCATAAGAGATTTTTGATTATGTTCTCAATTTTCTGAAAAAGTTTGCATGTTCAGAAAAATTAAAGTGGGAAGCTATCTAGGTTTATATTTTCTTTGGGGATAATTATACAGTATCCAATTTTTTAAGTAGGGTAAAAACGACTCATACTTTGTATTTGTTTCTATGACAAATTTGCAAAATTATATTGAAGAAGTTTTTCCATTTTATCTAAATTTCCACCTTATAGGAATAAAGTGCTTTTATTATATTTATAGACTCTTATACTTGTGGAATATATATTGATATTTATGAGTAAAATCTTTGTTTGATAATTTCTCTTGAGGAATAATATTGTCTTTTTAAAAACTTCTTTTGAGAATTAAATTTGTTTTTTTCTGAATCTTTTATTGTTCATCAGTTTTCTATTTCACCATTTGCACTTTCTATTAGTTTTTCTGCTTTGCTTGCTGATAGTTCTTGAAATGGATTCTTCAATTATTAATGTTTCAGAGTTTCTTTATCATATTATGCATGTGAGTCTATAAATGTCATTTAGAATTTTTAGCTGCATTATAAAAGTTTCTGTCTCTTTTATTTCCATATTTATTTAGCCCAAAATATTCTATTTATTTGACAATGTGCTTAGCTACTGGGCTTCTTAGAAGTGTGCTAACTACTTAAATAGTTCAAGGTTTCCTTTTATTTGTTCTTGTTGATTAGAAACTTAAGTTATTGTTATCCAGAAAAATATTCTGAATGATTTTTAAATCTGAGGCTTTATAGCTAGACAATCTGTTTTGTTGAATAGTCTCTCTGTATATTTTTCAATATTTCCTGATTCTCTGTCTCTTTTTAACTAGAGTTGATAAAGATATGGCAAAATCTTATAAGTGTGAATTTGTGGATTTTTCACTTAATATTAGTGCTCTACATTTTGAAGCTACATTTCAAATATACCATTAGATTCAGCTTATTTTTATTAAAAATGTTATTCTCACTTCTTGTTTTAGTATAGTTATACAATTTTAATATAGCTATTCCTTCTTTTTGTTTAGTGATGCAACTTAAGTCCTCTTAAATCCTTTTTCTGATACTCTCTTATATTTAAGATATATTTATTATAATCAGAAAATAATTAGGCTTATTTTATCCAGACTGGAAATCTTTACTTTTAATGCTGTCAATGCTATATTTAGATCTTGATTAACTTGCTCATTTGTTCCATATTTTACTTGTGTTTATATTTCCTTTTTTGGTCTTTCTTGATTTGTGAATTAATCAAATACAGTTTTGGATATGCCTCTCTCCCAAATTAACTCATTAACTTTAGATCATTTTATTATTTTTAGAGAAATGACTTACAGATTACAAAATACGTCTTTGATTTATTGAGCTCTAGTTAATACTTTACTCCTGAATAGTAAAAATTTTTCATCGCACTTAAGTTTTATTTATTGTATTTACAACTTTTGAGCTAACTTCATTTTATATTTTTGATGTACATGCTGCGATTAGTGTTTTAAAACAATGTTTATTTTTACTTACTAAAATTTATAAAATGTACTTAGCTATAGAACAGTTAGCACAATTACACAATGTTTAACATCTCAGTAAATATCTAAGAACAAAATAGCATTATTTGTTGTTTAAAAATTCAAATAAAAATGTAACAGAAGATTAAAAGCACTTCAATCATGTAGAATCAAAACATTATTATTAGCAGCAGTGTAAAGTAAATGTAAAAATGTTTGAAATTAAGACACCACAGGTTTGCTTAATAAAACTAAATGAAAATCCAAAAAGTGTAGATGATACATTTACAAAGCTAAAAACAAAGAAATAGACAAAATAAAATTGGAATAATGATGAATTATAATTGTACTTGAAGAGTTATTTGGACCTTTTTCTTTTTCCTTATTACTATTAGAGGTTTTGGGATTGGTTTTTATTCCTTTCTATTGCTTTTTGCTTTATTCATTTTTTCTTCTTTTTCTTTTCATTTTTATTTTTTGATACTTTTATGTAATTCTTTTAAGCTTTTAATGAGATATTTTTTCTCACTTTTCTCTATTACTTCTCCTCTTCTCTTTACCTTTCTAATTTTCTTTCTTTCGTCTTTCTCTTAGCTAGTTGAGTTCTGGGATTACCTGGGAACACCACTATGCCAGGCATTAAGTTTTAGATAGTAGACTATATGGTATTATTGTTGAATTCATTTTATGGTTAATCGCTGTACAGTTTTAGCATTTAATAACTATTTCCTGTATGCTAATACTTGGTATTCCTTTTCATTTATACTATTATTGTAAGCCTTCTTTCTATTGTTAAGTTTATATCAGCAGAAATCATAATAGGTAAATCTTAGAAGCAAGTTACATAGTCATCAAATGAGTAGATTAGAAAATATGTTTTCACCCAATTGTGTGTTGTTCTGTCAGGCATAAAGTTAAATTTGAGCCATTTGTGTGGATATGAATAGATCGCACTTGCATGATGCTTAGTGAAATGAGTTTGTCATCAAAACTCAAATATCACATCATATCTCTAATAGGAAACACCCAAAATATAGATAAAGAACAATAAAAATGATACACAGTAGAAAATGGAACTAGAACTTTTGTAAATAAGAAGAGAATCTAGAAATAAAAGGATGAGGGTAAGGAGGGGAAAGGGAAGTAAAAAAATATTTAATGTGCTATGTACTTGTAGGAATTCCCTCCTATGATTGTAATCATGATGTACTGCAAATATGAACTAACAAGAAAAAAAGAAATAGTTCATATAGACTGAAAAATCAATAGTTAAAGGAAAATATATTCTAAATGCATTCGCTAGTGAAACACAATAGAACAAAAATGTATATAATTTGAATAACTACTTTGAAGATAACAATGCACAATATATTCACCATTATTAATCTCCTATTATTTCAATACCCCATATCAACCTTTTTATTCTTTTTCATTTAAAAATGTTTAAAAAGTATATGATTTATAGTTAATGTTTATAGCAGGGAAGTAACATTAGGTAACATTTGAAAAAATATGAACACAGCCTTTTATGATAGTCTAGAAGAAAAAAAGTAATTATCATTCACCGTGTATTAAATTCATATGCAAGTGTATTAAAAACTGAAGAGTATTATGAGATAACTACTTCATCTTATATACCACATTTTTATCTTAATCATAATTTTCTAGAAACATATAGTATTCAATTAAACATAGATCAATGATATTTGTATATCATATCATTACTCCTATTTAACAGTATTTAAATGAAAGTCAATTAAAACATAGGGAAATTTTCATTAAACTTGAAAATGGGTGGATAATAGTAACATTATTTAAAGTATTATTTTATAGCAAGAATATTAAATAGAGTAAATTAAAGCATTTATTAAAAATATAAAATGATACACTGGAGAGATGAGGCTAAATATTAACATTTAAAAACTGAAAGATTTTCTATATGTAGTAAACAGAAAAAAGAAGGAAATATCACATTATAATTGTAACACAACTAAGAAAAATTCTAAAAATTTGTAAATTTATATAATAATGTTGTGGATGATTAAATATTATTATGTAAGTACTATATTAGATTTTATCATCTTTACATTTAAAAATTCAGTATGATAAAATTTTAATAAATATAGCAGTAATTTCAAAATCAATATTGAAATGTAATACAATGCCTATAAAATTTCCAACTTATTTTAAGTAAATATTTTTTATTCTCTGGTTATAGAGAAAAGATGAACAGGTAACAAAGCCTAAGAAATTCTTACTGAAAGAGAGTAATGAAACAGCATCTATTACTAAAATGTATTACAAAATTATACCGATCACTATCTATTTAAGGAGCAAATTTTTGGCTGCTTTGGTTTTCTCTATTATTTATTCTTAATTTTATGGGTGTTTTATATTTATTTTTGTTAATTTTCAAGTTTATTCCTTGTTTAATCTTTATTATTTTCTTCTCCTGTTAGCATTAAATTTAGTTCATTTTCATGGGTATAGTTTCATAACTTGTAAAGTTAGTTTATTATTTTGAATTCTGTCTTTTGGTTAATTAAGTTTATTAGTACATGATGATCTCCATAATTTCATCATGGGAAAGTTGCACCTGTACATGACTTACCTCAAATCATTTTTATTCTCATGACCTTATCCTCTCTTCAATTTCTCTTCATGTCCTTAGTTACCAAAGTTTTGCTTCTGTTTTTCCTTCTTCTTTTCCCTTCCTTATTTCTCTCTTCCCTCTTCCTAGTTCCCCTTCCCATTTGAACGCTTTATTCCTGTTTCACAATATCTATTATACATTTTGGTTCTTATTTACACTTTCAGTTTCTCACACCAGAAACAATGCGATACTCATACATGCATTTGATTTATTTTACATAGGAGTATGATCTCAAGGTGCATATATTTAAATATAAATGATTCAAATGTGTCCTTTATAGCTGAGTAGTATTTTGTTGTATTAAAAAGTACATCTTTTAATTCATCCATTAGTTGATAGGTATTTGAGCAGTTTCCAAAATTAACTATTACAAACTGTGCTGTTATAAACACAGTGTGGATATATTACTGTGAAATGATGCCTTTAATTCTTTTGGGACGACATCAAGAAGAGGAATAGCTGGGTAGAATGGGACTTCTAGTCCCAATTTTTTGAAGAATCTCTACACTGATTTCCACAGTGTTTGCAGCAGTCTACTTTCCAACCAATAGTAAAGAAGGTTTCCTTTTCCCCGACAGCCTTGCCAACACTTGTTATTGGTTGATTTCTTGATAATTTATATACTTTTAGGAGTGAAATGGAATCTCAACATTTTTTTTAATTTGCATCTCTCTTATCAGTGATATTGACATTTTTCCATATATTACTTACCATTTCTACTTTTCCATGTGAAAAGTGTCTGTTGCTTTCAGATTATTTTTCAATTGGGTCTTTAAATTTGAAGATCAGGCTTTTTAAAAATTCTTTATATGTTCTACACATAAGTCCCTTGTCTGAGGGACATCTGAAAAAATAATTTTTCCACTCTATAGATGATCTTTTAACTCTGTTAATGATGCCTTTTGTTGTATAAAAGCTTTTTAGTAAGATTCCAAATAGTGATTCTTTGTGATATTTCCCTTGATGTTAAGGTTTTGTTCATAAAGTCTTTACCTACAGCAGTGTCAATAATTCTCCCTAGTCTACCTTCCATCAGATTTAGTGTTCCTGTTTTGATATTTAGATCTTTGATTCATTCTGAGTTTCGATGAGTGCAGAGTGAGAGACATGGATCTAGTTTTAATCTTCAGCATGTGGAAACAGTTTTTCCACCACCATTACAGAGGTTGTGTTCCTTCCAGTGTGAATGTTTGGCCTGTTTGTTAAATATAAGATTTGTCAAAGATAAGGAGTATGTTTGGGGTTATTTTTATGTTCTAATGTGTTCCATTGATCCTCATGTCTTTTTGCCCGTACCATGCTGTTTTAATCACAGCAGCTTTGTAGAATGATTTAAAAACAGAGATTGTGAGGCTTCCTGTTTGATGCCCAGAATTGCCTTTGCTACTCTAGGTCTCTTCTGTTTCCGAATAAATTTAGAATTGTTTTCTCTAATTGCTATTGGTATTTTTATTGGGATTGCATTAAATTTGTATAACAATTTTGGGAGTGTGGTCATTTTCACTACATTAGTTCTTCCTACCCAAGATCAAGGGATATCTTTCCATTTTCTGATATCCTCTTTAATCTCCTCTTAAAGAGTGCCATAGTTTTCAGTGTAGTTTGTGGTTTGTTAGGTTGTTTCCTAATTATTTCAGTTTTTTTGGTGCTATTGTGAAAGGTGTGATTTCCTTAGTTTCTCTCTCAGTGAATTTGCATTTAGGAAAGCATTGAATTTTGAGTGCTGACTTTGTATCCAGCTATAGAACTGAATTTAATTATTAAATACAGAAGCCTTTTCATGGAGTTTTTGGGATGCTCTGTGTACAGTGTCATGTAATCTGTAAATAATGATCATTTAACTTCTTTTTTTCCTATCTTTACTCCTTTTATTGTTTTCTCTTTTTTTAAGTAGATCTGGCTAATGTTTCCAAAACTATATTGAATAGGAAGGCTAAGAGTAGAAATCTTTGTCTTGTTCCTGATGTTAAAGTGAAATCTTAAGTTTTTGATCATTTAGTATGATGTAGGCTGTTGGTTTCTCATATTTTTTAATCATAGTGACATTAAGGCAATCCATTGCAATTTTCTGTAGAATTTTTATCACAAATGGATGTTGGACTCTGTCAAATGCATTTTTTCCATCTATTGAGGTGATGATGTGATTTTTACTTTGACTCTGTAGACATGATATATCACATCTATTGATTTCATATGTTGAATCACCCCTGCATCCTTGGGATGACTCCTCCATGGCATGTTTTGTAACCTTTCTGATGATTTGCTGCATTCTGTTTGCCAGTATCTTATTGAGGAGTTTGACATCTGTTTTCATTAAAGGGATTGATTCATAGTTTTCTTTTTAGGTTGAGTTTTTCTCTGGTTTGGGAATCATGGTAGTACTTGCCTCCAGGAATGATTTGGGAACATTGTTTCTCATTCAGTATTATTAAACAGTTTTAGAAGTAGCAGCATTTAATTCATTAAATTTCTTGTAGAATTCAGTAGTGAATCCATTAGGATCTGTGATTTTCTTTGTTGGTAAGTTTTAAAAATATACCTTCAATTTCATTGACTGATACTGTATTATTTAGAATTTTTACATCTTTTCAATTCAATGTTGGTAATTCATACATATCTAGGATTCTGTCCATTTCTTCTGTATTTTCTATTTTATCAGAATAAAACTTCTCCAAGCAGGTATTGGTTATCCTCTGGATTTCTGCAGAATGTGTTATGATTTCACCATTTTCATTCCTAATTGCATAAATTTGAGTCTTTTCTTTGCCTATTTTATAAGATTGGCTATTTACCAATTTTATTTAATTTTGCAAAGAATCAACCATTTGATTCATTGATTCTTTGTATTGCTTTCTCTTAGCTGCATTAATTTCTGTTTTGATATTTATGATTTCCTCCCTCAAACAAGCCTAGAGGGGTTGTTGTTCTTTTTGAGAAAGGGTCCTGCTATGCAGTTAAGGCTGGCCTTGAGCTCACTTTGAGGCCCAGGCTGGTCTCAAACTCTCAACGATCCTCCTGCCTCAGCCTCCCAAGTGCTGAGATTACAGGCGTGAGCCACCCACCACTCCTGGTAAGCCTAATTTCATTTATTCTTTTTTGCCAGAAGTTTGAGGTTCAAAATTAGGTTGTTTATTTGAGCTCATTCTGTTTTCTTGATGTGAGTATTCATTGCAATAAATTTCTCTCTTAGGACTGTTTTCATCGAGTCCCATGAGTTACGGAATGTTGTACTAGAATTTTTAATGTAAGGCCTCTGTGTTTTAAATGCATTGGTTTTTTCCAAACTATTATTTGTGTAGTGAAATTCCAATCAAAATCTGTACAGGCTTTTCTTCAGTTTTTTGTTTGATTCACAAACCAGTTTTGAACTTATGTGGCAATGTAAATACTTTAGAACCATAAATATAATAATAATCTCAAGAAAAAAGTATATGTGATATATATATGCCATCAGACATGAAGATTTATTATAAAGTTAAAATTATCCTTCAGAGAGACAAACAATATGTCAGAATAGAAAGCCTCAAAACATATACACATAGTATATGACACATAGTAACTTTTGACAATGCTGTCATGAAGTTGCTGTAGATAAAAATATAATAAATCCATTCATCAAATTAATCATACATTCACATAGGGAAAATGAATCTTGACTTCATATCATACAAAAAAATCAATTGCCTAAGTATGATAGACCTGACTGCAAAGTCATTCCTTAAAATGCCTAGAAGATAGTGTAAGAACATTTATTTTATGATCTTGGTGCAGGAAAAATTCTTTGAGAACAGAATAGCACTAATCAGGATTTTTAAACAAATTCAAGTTAATTAAAATTTATGAATCAATCAAATACCGCTAAGAATAAAACTATAAGGACACAGAGAAACACCTATGCCCAGTGAAACATTCATATAAAGAATACATAAACATTCATTTAAATCAGTAACAGAAAGACAAAGAGCCAAAAATTTTAAAAATGAGCAAACAACTTCAACAAAAATTTCAGAAAATGTATACATGTAGTTGGTACAAGTAAAAAATGTTATTTAATTTTATTGGCCATTATGATAACTATATTAAAACCACAGTACAAAGCCCAAATAAAGCTACACAAATAGTAAACATATACAGATCTGACAGTGCCAGGTTATGATGCTGCAGCAACTCATACTTCATTATAAAATTGATTGGCACTATTTATTAACAGTTAATATTTACAGAGTCTTGGTTCAGCTTGCATTTATCTTACATGACATGGACTTCTTTACTGGAATCTCTGAGCAAAAATTTTTTCTTTGTGTTTATAGGCAGATTATTTCCATATTTTTGATAAACAGTTGTTATAAATTTTGATTTTAATTCACATTGCTCCAATGCTTGAACCTATAAAGCTTCACACAATTGGCAGTATTTTTATGCTTCTTTAATTATTTCTGTCCCTCTTTTATAGAAAGAAATTTGTTGCTCTCTTAACCCAAATTGTCTTTCTTCTGTCTCTGTTGGCACAGAATTATCTATACATTTCATTCTCTCTCTCTCTTTCTTTCTCTCTCTCTCTCTCTCTCTCTCTCTCTCTCTCTCTCTCTCTCTCTCATTTCTAGTAGATAATATCCCCTACTATAATGAAATTCCATAGCAGTAGCCCAGTTTGTAGGGACCTAACATCATTCAGCAGGACAGCACAATGACTTTAAATTCATCTAATCATGTCTAATATCAACCTTTTTCCAGTCAAAGAGAATTCTTAGTGCTCGTGAAATTGTGTGCTCTTAGAAGTTGAGATGAAATAGTTTGCAATTTTACAAACAAGTTTCCTTGGCTTTCTCTATGTGATAAAGTAAAAAAGGAACAATAGCTGCAACAATAAAACACACTACCTGAAATATTTTTCAGTGTCTTCTATCTGGGGAACAGTTCTTCCCAAATTATACTGTCAGTTTGGTCAACTTGTATACCTTTTGACAGTAAATGCTAATGTCCTATATTCACAGTAAACCAGTATTCATGGCTCTTTTCTACAGTGATTGTTTCAAAGCTAAGTCAGCTCTATTTTCGTTTTGAAGACAAAGTTGTAAAGATAAATCTATTCACAGTTTCTGGTCTCTTCTAGTCATCCCAGGGATAGAGCTGTCATGTATATAGGTAGTGGGACCTAAAACCTAGGAGTAATCCATGGTAACTTCTCTCTGATCTTCATATATAAGCCACAATTAGTAATGGAGCCTAATGTCTTCACTCTTATATGGCTTCCAGCTTCTTATACTCATCCACATTGACAGCACCGTCGCCTGCCCTCAGTACATCAGCTTCATTAGCACCCAAAGGCATATTCCTAGTACACCCACATACTATCTTCTCTGCCAGTCTCTGTTGCAGGAAGATTCTTTCATAATAAAAAAGTACTTATAAGAACCCATCTTCTCTATAAATAAAGACCAAAATCTTTACTACTCCCATGAGCTTATCCTTCTGGTCTCTTTTCACACCACAACCCAACAAATGGAGTGCATGCTAACAACATTTGCTCAAGTTCTTACATTATGGTAACTCCCATAGTCATCCATCAGAGCCCAATAAAAGCTTAGTTAGCCATACCGAGCAGGTCAAAGCCTTCTACATTTACAGTGATGGCAATTTGCACATCAGTAGTTAGACAGTTATATGACTGATTATTCAATCAAAGTTTATCAACCTCCCTGAACAGAAATCCAATAGGACCCTGGTTCTCTCCTCTTCATGAGGATCTCCATCACCTAGAACAGCATATGACACATCATTTTAGTTTCTTAATCCTTTGGTGAACTATTGAGAAATAAGTATCTAGAAACTTTAAATAATTAAAAATCATCTATTATTTGATAAGATTGCCTTAAAAATTTTAGTCTCATCATCTTAATGCATGTTTTCACTAATTATTTTCTGAATTTTCTTACTCCTTATTTTCTTTCTTATTCCACTTTTCTCTCTTTCTTTTTTTTTCTCTACCAAAAGAATCTGTTCTTAGCCAAAGCACAATTCTATCAGCCTCTCTATATTCTTTAAAACTTATAATGAGGATAACTAAGAGGTCTTTGGCTAGGAGATAATTCTTACAAAAATAAGTAAGCCAGTGTAATAGCAATAGTTAACTGCTGAAGTATAAATTTAAGCATTTTATGTGAATTGGCTGACTTAGACCTCCAGAGTAATAAATAACTGATTTCCTGTCTCAAACTCGAAATTTTGACTCAGCTGTCAGTAAGCCTCATCAGTGAGCAGTACCATTTCTCTAGAGCAACAAAATAATTTTCAGCATGAGTTAGCATGAAAAAGTTGTGAAAAATGCATTCAATTATAGTTCTTAATGCTTACTGTTCCCCACTGAGGGTCCAGCATAAACCCTTTGTAGACCCCAAAAATATAAGTACAATGAACTAATGAGTGAAATCAAAATGATCTGATAAATGCCAGGAGTTAGGAAAAGTATTTCTAGGATAGACTGTAGGGGAAGTCTTGAAAAACACTAGTAACTAGGCAGAATAAATTACATGTGTGGTCAAGAGGTTTGGACAAGGACATAGTCATAAAATTAACTGGAATTGTACTTTTTACAAAATTTATTAATTTTTGAAAGATATACTATTGTTTTCCCTGATTTTCATTTTCATGTCTGTACCAAGATAAGGCAGATGATGTTAAGGAGAGTCAATTTACATCAATAAATTGTTTAAATATTTCATGGTACAAATGAGATGTTACTGTTTAGAAAAAGATTCACTTCTGCCTTAGAAGACTTTATGCCCCACTTAACATCTGATAGGGATTACTGCAACCTCTTTCAATGTAATTTCAACAGTAAAAAGTTTAAACCCTTTTCAAAAGAGTATTTCCTAATTTCATTCATCTTATTTTCTTTGTCTTTCTTCTACTAAATTGAACTTAGAATCAAGTTTTAACCGTTACACTAAGAATGTGTTTCCCCTCTTCAAGTTTCAATTCCCAATACCTTGACATGTTGATGTGTTATTTTGCTTGGAAAAATGTACTCCACAGGTGTGATTAAATTAAGGATTTTGAAATGATGAGATTATCTTGTGTTATCTGGATTGAACCATCGTATCAGAAGTGGCTTTTAAAAGGGATGCAAGTTATCAGAATCAGAGACAGCTTTAGATATTTTATTGTTATTGAAGATGGAGAAGGAATACTACACTGAAGAATTCTGGGGTGGGATAGTGGCCAAAGAAAGCACAGAGGTAGATTCTTCTTTAGAGATCCAGAAATGATTCAACTGTGCCTGAACATTGATATTAGTACTTCTCACCTCAGAAATAGAAGATTACAAACTTACGTTATTCTATTCATGATAATTTGATATAGTCATCATAGAAATCTCATCTCTCCTTAGAATGAATGTAACTAAGATTTTTTTCTTTTTCATTTTAAAGTTGGCAAAGGAGTTAAGAAGTAGTATGATTCACCCCTAAGAATTCATTATTTTGGAGTGCTGAGGCAAGAGATTATGAAAATAATTTTTGGAACAGTGTAAGTTCAAAGAAATTCAGTTTTTTTTTTAAAATTTTGAATGTAGTGACAGAATAAAGCCAATTGAGTTCATGCAATGAAATTGGTACAGAATGTCACAACAGGTTACTGGGATAACAGTAATGGATGCCATAGTATATCTTTGCAATTATCTTCACAATAGTTATTCTTTCAATCAGGGATAGCAAAATCAAACCAAATATAGAACATTATAGAACTTATCAAAGCAGAATATTGAATAGAGCAATACAATTAATCAGAACAAAGCAAAACAGTAAAATATTCGCCTTCAAAGAGATGGTAGAAAGAAATCCCCTCTATTTGCTATATTGCATATGGTCAACCTCCTAAGAGATGCTCAGACCTCTGGCTCCCATTTGCTAATGGGGGTTGGGGATGGGATGTTTGATTCTCAGCCTGCACACCGGTAAGCTCACGGCTGCTTACCAGGGAAGCAAGCTTGTGGCTTGGTTTCCCAGCACCCTAGGTTCTAACATGGCGTGGATCTCAGGAGACACTGGCTGGTTCATCCCCCGGGGTGGCCACCACTTACCTGAGCCACAGCTGCTACCAGGGATGCAGCTGGTTGCTTGGTTTCCCAGTGCCCTAAGTTCCAACATGGCATGGATCTCAGGAGATGCTGACTGGCTCTCCTCCTGGAGCAGCTGCTGCTTGCCCCAGAAATTCAGTTTTTGAGAAATCTTTTAAGAGGCTTCACAGCTGACTTTTAAAAAATGATTAGACCAAGGACATAAGAAAAAGAATATGGAAGTAGAATGAGAAGCAAATAGATGTGAATATATAATGCAGATGTGAATATATTGATGTTGATGCAAATACTTGTAGACTAATTGTTTACATATTTACTTAATTAAATAAGCTCCAGTTTAAAAACTACTTTTCTTGTCCCATTATGTAAGATTGTCAGAAAACAGACACG
Organism: Cavia porcellus; assembly: GCF_034190915.1. Taxonomy (NCBI): domain Eukaryota; kingdom Metazoa; phylum Chordata; class Mammalia; order Rodentia; family Caviidae; genus Cavia; species Cavia porcellus. Next base: position 55,039,840 of record NW_026947495.1, read on the forward strand.
AGCCTCAGAAAGCTAGCAATGCACACAAGCTTATATGAAATTGATATGTAAATTTTACCACATAACAAATTCTGGAGCTCTGTCATTCAAGTGAAATTTGGCTAGTAAATTGGAAACATTATTTACATTCTTTATTGATTGTACTTTATAATTATCCTAACATGAAATTTGCACTTTGTTTCTCTTTCACTAATATGTACTTATATGTAGACATTTAATTTCTCCTTTAGATACAATTGATAGATATTAATCTCTTCCCATTTATTACACATTTAGTCTGCCTGTCTCCTGATCTGATCCTTTCCAAGGCTGATTGACTTTGAATATATTAAAATTTCAGCATATATTTTAAATATATATGTGTATGAAAAATTAACACTTTTATAAACTCTTGAAATTGTTCTATAAACAAAACAATAGATTAAAAAAACACATCTCTTTCTGATGGGGAAGAAAAACTGGGAATAATTCCAAATTGTCCTCTGCCTATACTTGTTAAATGAAATGTAATTACCAAGTTTTATTCCTCGAGGCAATTGAAGAAAGAATCTTATACTTGCCAGACATCTCTCTCACCTCTATTACACTTATCCAGAGAGAATTCTCAGAACTCAAGTTTTGCTTTCCTGGTAGCTGTTGAGAGCAAACTGACAGGCTGTGATCTCACTAGAAGATGCCAAGAGAATCTGTTATTCCTGGCTGATTTGATAAAAGCATAGTTTTATGAGTTTCTTTAATCATTGATTCAGTAAATACTGGTAGTCTCTAAAAGATAGAATGGATAAATATTTAAAGTGTTCCAGAAAAATGAGATTTTGCACCCATTTCAGTTACCATCTACAATTTTTTTCCAATAAAATAATGTACCTTTGTGCTTGGGCTAAACACCTCCCAGGTAAGATTGAAAATTTGCCCTGGATAAATGTAGGAGAATTGGTAATTTTTAAAAATTTTATATGTTGATTCTTGCATAAATCAATACGCTTCATTATGTCAAATTGTTCATTTCAGTTATGATTATCATTGATCATGATAATTCATTTCAGTCCTTTGAAATTTTTCATGGTCTCATTCCATACAGTTTTAGGCAATTTTGTAACCCTGTACTTTTTCAGTCTTCCATTAACTTCATCATAGGTAACTGTGGTGGGCTGAATACTGATGGTCAACTTAAACACCAGCCAAACTGAATCAGTGTGGCACTGAGTGTAGATGGCCCACCTGAGGATTGTTGTCAGCATAAAAAGGAGACCTAGAGAGGAAGAGTGTTACTGTTTGGTGCTTTTGTTCTCCTGTTGCCATGGGTTCTTCTGGAGGAGCTTGTTGAGCTTTTTGCTGATACGAACTTGACTATTCTCTTTGTCAGAGGAGCTTAGTACATTGTTGTTGCTGAAATGTCTGTGGTTCACTTTGGGGGAGCTCTGGTCCTCAAGTTGAGCATTGCTTCCTGGCTCTAGTGTGGAAACCTCAACCTTTCGGCACAAATCTTTCATCCTGAAATAATGAAATAACTCTGTAAATTATGTGTCCTATATGTAACTGTTTTCATAGTAACCTCCGACTACAATAGTAATCTTTTAAGGTGTCACGTCAGTCTTGTCAAATGGTGGGGGAGGGTGTGTCCAGAAGAATTTAAATTTACTCTCTCTTTGAATATGCTGTAGGAAAATGATTATATTTCTGAAATAACTTGAAGTTTGTAATCAGTGATGCTTAGGCTTTGTTGTAGTAAGGGACTACAAGGAAAACAACTATACGACACGTGATTTGTAGTATTATTTATGATACTCACCCCAAGTCTAATGCAAAAAAAGTGCAGGAAATCTTTCCAGACAAAAAAGACCTAGAAAATCCAGCCAGGGGCCTGGATCCCAGAGTAATGTATGACTTCGGCTGAAGACTTAGAGTTACATATAGGACACATAATTTACAGAGTTATTTCATTATTTCAGGATGAATGACAATGCCTCCCACAAGTTCAACTGGAGGCCTAGAGTCCATGACAATGACTCATGCAAGTCTGTTTTATGGATTTGCACTGGGGAGACCCAAAGGTCAGTGGAAAAAGCTAGAAAGTCTTTGCCAGCAGGGTGAAGGATCTGTGCCAGGAGGCTGAGGCTTCTGTACTGGAGTCAAGAAGTTACACTCAAAGTAAGGACCAGGGTTCTCCTGAAAAGTACCACAGCCATCCTCTGTGATAATGAGGTCCCAAGCTCCTCCAACAATGGGAACAACCAAGTTCATATCAGGAAGTCACCATGACAGTGTTCTCCTGGAGACTGAACATAACATGGCTTCCTTTCCAGAGCCAGGAAGCAATGCTCAAACTAAGGGTGAGAGCATGCCAAAGTGAACCACAGCCATTCTGAGCAACAAGGTCCTGAACTCTTATGATGATAACAGCTAAGTTCATATCAGGGAAGCCAACATGAAGAGTTCCTCCTGGAGAACCAACAGCTCCTGCCACACTACTCTTCCTCTCTGGGTCTCCTTACATCTACATTCAGCACTACACTGATCCAGTTGACCATCAGTGGAATTTTCAATCCACCACAGACTTATAATTTCTATATTTCCTATGATCAAGTGGTTTGAGTGAGCTTAATCATGTTTTCAATTTTGAGAATTCCATCAGTTGAAGTTAGACAAAGAACCACAAGTGTGACAATAGTTGCTGAATTCTTATAAAAACTGTCTTGGAGATTATGACAAAATCATGCTATTTTTATTCTGAGACTAGAATTTAACATTCTTACATCTCTGATCTGTCTACTTCATTGCAAGTGGAGAAGATGGACCTGAAAGAGATATTTCCACAGCTCATTGCATATAATTGACAAAATCAACATTTGCTGTTCTTGGACAAACTAGTCTCCAGAGGCTAAGAGGAAATTGGTCCATGCTTCCTAGATCGATATGCTTGAGTCCTACACTCATATTAATATGGTACAAGGAATGATAGTCACTTGGAATCTCACTTCTGACATGGAGAGAGCTCAATGCTGGCAAGGTAGGTGAGATGAAGTGTCTCTTCCTGGAAGATGGAGTGAGACATGCCTCCATAGAAAAAGAGGTGGAAGAAGTAGTCCTCTATCTACAGGAAAAATAAATGTAGCTACTAATGCCATTTTAGAATTCTATTTCTACCAAGCTAGTTAGTACTGGGATACAGCAGATACGACTTTAAATCCCAACATCCACTTTTATACTAGAATGTTGAATAAGACCTTAAATATCTATATCTGATTCTTTACCTGAAAAGGACAATAATATTAGTAGGATTGATATGGATCTTAATTGAGATATTAGATATAAAACCATATAAAGTCCTTGACATGTAGTACAATACCACTAAAATGTTAGCTATATTACTAACTTTAGTTATTATTGTATGTTATTAGCATCAGTATCTTATCCTCAAATGAATACTTCTTTGGTTTGAATGCAGTGTGGTTATATATATGCACAGAGAGATGGATATTTATTAAAATTAGTGTTAAATCTGACCTAGAGTCCAGAACCATGGCCAATGAACCATATTAATTTTCTTTTGAAAATTTTATACACGTTTGTATTGAAACAGATCCACTGCCTTATTTACAAATTATCTATGGCTGCTTCTACTCATCTTGTCAAAGTTAAGTAGTTGGGACAGACCGAAGCTTTATGGCTCACAAAGCCTAACATATTTACTTTTGTGTTCTTTATACAAAGAAGTTTGGAATTCCTCCCAACCACTGTGCACGTATATGAGACATCACAGTGTAGATCAACAATGGTGGTAAGGAGCACTGATGACAATTCAAAATCAGAAAGGTTGTCAATATGTCCTGAAAGATGCAATGACGAGAATGTAAACTTGCCTAGGATTAGGCAGCCAGAATTTGCAAACACTCCTGTCATGTGTTTCAAATATGCATTTTGATCCTTCAACAAGGATATCTTTTCTTGTTTTTATTTTTAATTTCATTTACTTATTTTTAGAGAAAGAGAGAAAAGGAGAGAATAAGAACTGTTGTTTGAACCAAAGACTGTTGTTTTTACTGAGTTCCATCCACAGCCCTTTATATGTTTAGCTTTTAAATTTTGAGACAGGGTCTTGCTATGCTGTTACCCAAGTTGAGCTCAACGTATGATCCTCCTGGCTGTTTCCCAGATATCTGAGATTATAGGATTGTGCCATCACTCCCTGCTGAAATTACTCTGTTTCAGTTTTGCTAATTTTCTGTCTTCATTTCTTTGAATTTGTTATTCTTTTTCTAGTGATAGAAGGTAAGGACCATGTCCTGTGAACAATGACGTCATTTAAAAGTACAGTTTGTTCTCAGTCCTGATTGTTCTGCATCCCACAAGTTTTGTTGTAAATCGTTATTCTTGTGTATTTTTTTATACTTTTTATTTTTGTTTTTTAATGCAATGGTTGAGAGTATTTCTTAATTCTCAAATAAATATACTTTTTCTAGTTTTACTATATCTGAGAACATGATGTATAATTTACTTCTGAGTTTAAAATATTCATTTAAGCCAGGAATTTATCTCAGTGACGTAAGTGCCTGCCTGGCAAGTGCAAGGTCATTAGTTTGATCTCCCATACCAAAAAAAAAGAAAAAAAAAAAAAAAGAAAAAAAAACTCGTTTAAACTAAGTCTATGATCAATTTTTATGTGTTACACAGAAGGACAATAAAATTTATTCTATATTTGGGAAATTTAAGATTTTCTCCATATATTACCTTGGTTATTGGGTTGATTACTTTTGTCTTGTTACTGTGACAAAATACCTGACACTCAAAACTAGGGAAAGAAAGGTTTATTTAGTTCACAGTTTGTGGAGGCTTCAGTTTATAATCAGCTGTCTCCAAGGCAGGGAGGCCTGTGGCAGAGAGGCAACTATTCATGGCAGCAAAAGACAGCAAAAGCAGCAAGAGCAAAAATGGAGGACCACAGAATTATTAAAACCCAACCAATACTATCCCTTGTGTTGTATGTAAGTACTCACACCCATAATCCCAGCATCGGACCATGAATTAATCACAAATTCTAGAAGCTCCACACTCCCTGAGACTGCATGAGCTTTGGAGGGATATCCAGACACAAACTGTAACAGTTATGTAATCAAATATATTGATCACATTCTATAGCTTCTATATCTTGTTTTGTGTCTGATATCTCAATTCAATTCCAAAACGAGTGTACTGAAATCTTGCAAAGAGCTATGGGAAAAAAAGTATGCTGTGATCTCATTTAGGCACATATGTAAGATCATCCTTAAATGTGTATGAGCTTCCCTACTCCCAGGTGTTAGTGCCATCATTATGTTACATTAACACATTGTATTCTTATTTATAAATAATCACTTTGCATGTTTCAAACTTTCCTATTTTAAAACTTGAATATGAATAAGTATTTTTTGTAAGTATTGACACTTATACTGGCTAGTCCTATAAATATTTGGTTAACTTCTTAGAATAAGAATGGTTTCTATTACCTGGCATTTTCCAGTGTGGTAATCAAAAACCATACAACATCTCTCACTAGATCAGCTTAGAGTCAGCACCCAGCCTTGTGCTGTTTCCTTAAACTAGGAGTCTTGCTTGCCCTATGTATTAGTTTTCACTTCTAAAACATAATCCCATTGTGGAACACTAGATGGAACTAAAATCCCACTTATTGCTTCACACAGAGTCACGATCTGGATTTTTACTCAAATCAAACTCAAATTCTGATTTAGATTGTTTAGCTTTGAGCCCTTTTCCCCCCAACTCTTAAAAAGACCACAATCTACAGTGATTTGTATAATTCACTGTAAATTTTATACTGCAAATATGTGTGCATATCTGAGAAAGGAAAGGAAATTTCAAGAGCGACGAAGCAGCAAAACTAATGGGCCGAGCTGCTTAGATGTAACTGAGGCCAGCAGAATCCGAGCTCCACAGAGTATAAATTAACTTCAGATGGGGTTCATGATGTGCTTATTAGTCTCCAAATTTTGGCCACAACAGTTTAAAATTGGTTAAAATGAGATATGATTTTGCAGTGGGCAAAATTTCTTTTGATCTTTTCAGTGCTAGTCAACCAAATTTTTGAATAATGAGTGAAAAGGAAAAAACAAAACAGTTAGCTGACGTGTTCATTACTTATATAGCACAAAGCAAAATTACCATCGCTCACATCTTTTAGAAGGAATCTGGCTTAATAGTACTTTTTCTTTATGAAATCATTCTTAGTCTATTGTACATTTTTCCTAAAAATTTAAAGTGATTTTTAATATAAAAATACCCTTGGTTAATCTGCTTAGCATTTTCCTTTTATTTCACTAGTATGGGAAAGAAAATAGAAGAACTCTCTGAGAGAAAAGTTTTGGAAGAGTTTGGGGGTTATAGAAAGACAGGATATATTAATCTCTCTGTCATGTCTTTCAGGAATATATACTGGTAAGCTTTTTGAATGGAAGTGAAAGGTAACAAGAGCGTATGAATTTAACACCTCCAAAGGAAATAGGAAATTTGATCTGTCAAGTGCAGGACAGGAAAGGAAAAAGTAAAAGACAAAAATTATTATAAACAAAACTACAAAGTAACAGAAATAAATTGGTATTATTCTGCTTGGGCCATCATAACAAAATTTATAAACCATGTAGCTTAAACGACAGGAATTAGCTTTTCACAGTTCTTGAGGGTGACATTTCCAGATCAAGGTCAGTCATTTGGTTTTCTAGTGAGGGCTGTCTTTACACCTAGCAGAGAAAAGCTTTCTTGCTGGGTCCTCAGAAAGGACAGAGAGAGGAAACAAGCTCTGGTGTCTTTTTTATGGAGTCATTAATTCCATCATGAAGATCCCACCCTCTTGATGTTATCGAAACTCAGTTACCTCCTAAGTGCCTCATCTCTCAATAGAATCACACTGATGAGTCGGGTTCAACATACGAAACCAGGTGGGATTTCAGTCCATAACAGTGCTGTAAATAGTGGCATAGAATATCTCTTTTTTAGTTTAGTTTTTAAAAGCTCTAAGTGAATTCTACTTATTATTTAAAAGATAGGAACTCTAACACAATATACCTATGCAAAATATATTTAAATTTTTTCATATTCTTATCATGTATTTATATAAATGAATATATAAAATACATGGTAATACATTATGATGTATTTACATAGTATGCATTGCATAATAAATTATACGATAGATTAGAAACACTATATAAGTAGCATATTTTAAAACAGAAATATGACTGAATTATTAAAACCCAACCAATACTATAAAATAGGAACCCACTTAGCAAGAATACAGCTATTATTATTTTAGAAAAGGTTATTCTGTTGTTGATTTAAAAGATTTGAATAAAGTGATTTAACATAATGTATGTATGAGAATTATGAATTGTATCCTTATATACTCACAAATCTAAAATAATCCCAAAAAGTTATATTGGTCTAGTTTTTCACTCAAAATTTATGTTGAAGGCTAAACATCTGTAGATTGCTAAATTTGCTTTAAGAAAATGAATGACAAGATATTGATATATTCTGCAATAGTATCCTTTAAGCCTACATAATCTGTGTATACAGAAGCAAATCATTAGTAAGTGGAACAGAAGCATTAAAGAAGTAGACACATGCACATATTCATGCTTGAAATACAACACGCCACCACAAATCAGGGGCTGAAACTGTTAGAAAAACATGCTTTCTGAAGAAGAAAACATACGCTTGGTCCTTCCTTATACATAATTCATGAGTAGATTTTAAATATATTAAAGATAAAGAATGTGCAATTTTCACTACAAGCAGAGAAAATAATACTTGGGCTAGTATGCAGTCTACGGGAAGAAACAAGACTTATGCAAGACCACAGCATAAGCTACGTAAAACGAAGTCAGTTGTTAGCATGTCAATGGTAAGGTTTTTGATTCAGCAAATCATACCATAGATAAATGGGCAAAATATTGACAAAGTGTAAAACTAATGGGGAATTTTACCTGAAATATAGAAATAACTTCTGTTAATTAAGGAAAAGACAGAAACTCTTGTGAGAGTTGTGGGAGACCAGTGAAAATGAAAAATTTCCACAGATCCAGGTTCAACAGCAAAATAGTATGCAAATAAACTATTATAGAAATGCAAATTAAAACGGTGAGACATTGCTCTTTTCTGGAAAACTATAATTAAAAAGTATGAGAATATCAAGTGTAAGTGAATATAAAAAAGGTGTTAGCTTCCATTTCAGTGGAAAGTATTTTTTTTTCAAATTAGAATTAATGCCTATGATCCCATGATTGCTTACGTAGATATGGTGCAGAAATTCTAAGAAACTTACATTTACAGATGAAAATTTGTACTTTTATGTATATATGTACCTGTATGTACCTTTAAGCACAGGATAAGAATATTGATTGTGGTACTGTTTGTAGTGACAGTCCGTGGTAATTTGAGTGTCCCAGAGAGATGTGAGACATATTTAAATGTAGTGGATGTTCATTACGGTTCACTATGAAATGCTAAATATAGACAATCATGTTTCAGCAACTCTGCAAGATGACTAGTCACAGATTTGGGTAAGAAAAGTAAGAAAAGACCTGAAGTTTACACCAAATATTTAAATATATATGAAACAGTATATTTTATGAAATTATATTTTAGTGTTTATGAAATTTTATTTATAGATTATAAGAATAAAAATATTGATCATAAAAGAAGGGGAAACTAAAAGGATAACTGGCAGAGATATTTGATGGCAATGGAATTTTTAATTTAAAAGTTAACCAGTGGTTATGGTTACTAAGTTACACTTTTACAGAAGTAACAATTTCTGCTGTGCTATTACACAGTGGAGTGACTATAGATAATGATAATATAGTGTGGGTTTAAAAAGGCTGGAAGAAAATAACTTGAATATTTTCACCACAAAGTACTGATAAATGTTAAAGGAGAAAACTACGTTTACACTGATTTAAATATACTATGGAAATATGTACTGAAACCTCACATGATACTCCATAAACATATAAAAGTTTTATGATTTCATGTCAGTTAAAAATAAATCACAATTGAAATATATACAGTACTATTTACTCAAAATTTTAGCTCTAATAGCAAAAAAAAAATAAAACAAAGGAAAGAAAAAGTCATAGTTTCTGATATATTTATAGAAGTCATAGTATCTAATGTTTGTGTATAATATGTTACTTAATACTTCATTTTAAAAGGGGGCATATTTAACATTTTAACTAACTTTTACCTAATAAGGAGAAGGACATTAATGTCTCTAAAAACATAATTTTAAAATTATGTATCTTTGCACTGTTAATTACTATTATTGTTCATTGCGCCATGAATACCATTAGGTCACCACGATGCCTCATTTTACGGATTAATTCTAGTTTGTTCTACTTGCTATCCCATGCACACTTTTTACCTGCAGATTCTGTCCAAGGTAGAATATTCTCAGCCTTCTTTTTTTTGAGTATGTTTGCTTACATTTTTTTCTCCCTTGTTTTCATGCATTTCTGTTAGATATCAACCAGATTCTCTAAGTACACCTCATTCGTTATTTCTTTGAACTTCCTTTGCTTTTTTAATCTTTAATAGCTTCTATATTTGGTGTGTGCTCCTTATTATGGTGTACACACCTTCCATCCTTTCCTCCTGTTCCTTTTCAACCTAAACAATCTCTGACTTTGACATTTCATTAATTACAATTCTAATTGCCAGCATTTGCAAAGAGTAGCTTTTCATGTCATCCTGCTCATGTGTTTCATGGTTTCTTTTTCTGTATACCTCTGAGAACCTGTAATATATTTATTTAAATTTATCTTACATTTACTATGTTATACTGTATTTGATGTGACAATCTCTTCAATTTTGATTTCATTAGATGTCATTATCATTTGTTTCCTCAATTTTAAAAGATTCAGTCCATCTATAATGGCCTGTCTTCCTTCCTTTCTTCCTCTCTGTTTCTCCTTCTTTTTTTGCTCTTATTTCCCTTGTCTGCGTTTTCAGTGCCTCCCTTTGGTCCTTACAGTCCCCTGTATACTAATACATTTATATTCACACTGCACCCCTGTAGTCTTCCGGGAGTGTTGAGGGCATCTGGGATTCAGGGATGGCCTAGCAAGCAGCCAAAGTGCCAGGCTTCAGCAGGAACGGTTTTCTGTGTCCCCTCCCACATCCTTAGTTACTCTTCTCTCTGTAAGTCATTCTCTTGATAAGAATGGTACTTTCTCTTTATCCCCACCCTCCCCACCACTTCCTGTGTGAACCTGGACTCAGTGTCCTCCTCTGTGCTGGCGTTTACTCCTTTCCTGTTTGTCTACTTTGGTGGCTGAAGCACAGAAACCAATGTTTTAACTCTGGTTTCTGTTTTTACATTTTATTCCATTTCAAGAAATATTTAGCTTATTTTTGTGGATTGCTATGCTTTTAAACATTTTCTTTCTCCTGATTTTCCTAAAAAATATTTGATATATTGATATATTGGTAGGGTTCTTGTCTTTTTTAATTTAAAATAAATCAAAAGTACATAACTGTACGGCTGTAGGGAGATTTCTTTACCGTGATTTAAAATAAATTATTTTCTCGAACAAAGCCTTAAAACATACAACTGTTTTGTAGTCCCCAAGTGGTGTTTCAAAATTATTCTTCTAAACACATGCAGATTATTTTTAATTTCCTACATACTAGTCAAGAATTTTAAAGTTTAAAATGACATAATTATAGCTTTTAGAAAAGTTAAACTCCTTTTTTTCTGTTTGATGACATAGTAGCAAAACGTAATTGGAAATTATATTGCTTAACAGACAGACTTACTTTAGTGATTTAACCAAGCTTACTTTAGTGATTTAACCAAGCTTATGATCTATTTTGTGAAAATAAAGCTGGAGGATTGGTTGTGCTACTTCTGAATCATTAATTTAGACCACTCTCTTCATTAGAAAATGTGATTTCACATTAACCATTGGCAACAGATAAAAATTTTGAATTTGCAGTTAAAATACAGCATTTATAATTTTATGTGAATATTTCTATCATTAAAAGTTAAGTCTAATTTAATATTAATGAAATACATTTATGTAAATATGTAGTAACTACTGTGAGTTTTGCAAAACTGCTACAAAATTGTCATTTCTAGGAATCCTCCTTTTTTCATATTTATCATAAAGATATTTATATAATAAAGGTACTAATATTAAAATCAAAGGTATTAACAAGATATTTTATTCAACATAAGGCACAATTAAAATAGATTACTGTATTAAATTAAATTGCACTTGAATGCTACTGGTCCTTAGTGGATTTAGTTTTTAGTTTAATTTTTAGTTTTAGTTTTTTTGAAACTTCATATAATTCTTTAATTCCAAGATTGTTTGCGCTATTAGTTTAGCAAGTTTGAAGTTCCAAATATTCTAAGCAGTACTTACTCTCCTACAAGTTCATTTTTAAATCTATGATTACATAGAGAAGAATAACACAGACATACATTGATTGCATAGAAGTAAATCTTGCTCACCTGACATGAATGAACTATGAAAAGAACATGGCCCTTGAAGTTAGGAAGCCCAATGCCTTGTGAATTTGATGTCTCTGTAAAGTTAAAAATTCTGTGAACTTAAGAAAGAGTTATTAAAGTGTCAATTTCATCTTCTGTGAGATGCTGAACATAGAATGTAACTCCTAGGCTTGTTTGAGGTTAAAACGAGGTACTGTAAAACTGTTGGTACAGCATTTATCATGCATGATGAACTCAGTGATGATTTTGCTGATACAGATGCATCAAATGATCTATTTGATTCCACGGGTTCAAAGCACCTAAAGTACAATGTTGTCTGTAAAATATGTGAATATTTTAATCAGCAAGTGATTTGAGTACCTACTGTGATAGCTATATATTTTCAGTTGTTGAAAGCATAAACATGAGTTTGAATTCTTAGTTGTTGAAGAACATTCATAATTTGATCATTTTCCTAATTTCAAGTAGAAGAATACATAGCATTTCATCATGAGAAGAAAATGTAAGAACCATAAAATAATAAGACACTCTGAGAGCTTTTATCTTTGTTTTTTCTCTCTGGATTTCTAGTTTCCTATGTCTCTCACTCCAGCTTCTCCTGAGGCTCAGCTTCTTTCCGCTCTCCCTCTGCATAGCAGATAACCGTCCAAGCTGCTCATAGGAGTCAAGTGGCAGCTCCATAAGACTACATCTTCTAACATTTGATTCTGTTTATCTTGGAAGCCAATTCCATTGATCCAGTGTTGGTTGAGTGGTCCCATAAGTCACTCAGTTGTGGCAGGTGACAAGATCAAGGAGCAAGTAGATGAGAGGATCGAAGAGTCTAAAGATACTATCTACGCAGATTGCACATTTCTTTGCCACTAATAAAAGTTACAAAGGGAAAATATATAGTTCCAAACATACTGGCATAAGCTGAATGAAATAAAATCAACCATGCCATATCTAACTTCACCTGAATTTTTCTGCATCTAACATATTATTAAAATACAGCGTCAAAAGGAAATGAAAGTTGAAGAAGTTGTCATGCAAAGCCAAGAATTCCCTGACAAAAGCTTTGGGATAATTTCACAGAACTTGCTTTTTTACACTTTCATAAGTCACGTTTATTTGTTAGTTTTTTACTTCAGTCCTTCTGCTTATATGAACAAAAACACATACTATTTATCTTCAGCTTACTCCACTAATGCAAACTATTTCCCAGACCTGAGCCAAACAGATTCTATTGTCTAAATAATGAACAGATGAGTCTTTTTGTATGCATTTTAAAAATGCATGTTTATAAAATAACATTTGGAGAAGATTTATGCTTGTTAGCTCAATATCATTTTAGAAAATGTTACACTACCATAAAATATTTTAAACAGCTTGCCACACTAAAGGTGGCTAAAGGGCATCCTCATTTATTAAACAAAATATCAGTAGTGTTATCTGGAATATAGATTAAGGAACAAAGATGATGTGACATTCAAGGACAAAGTGGCATAGAGATGGAAAAATAGACTCTTAATACCAACTAATTCTGTAGTGAGAATAATAATTTAAAATATGGCAGCCAGTTTAGAGAAGAGAGCTTCTTTATATTGTAAAAGGCACTTCCCGGGCTATGTGATGAGACTAGGAATTAATTATTTGTGTTTTACATGGATGAAATGTATTCCTTTTCTTGAACCAAATTACCTTTAGTCATGATCACCAGTGCTTACTGAATTTCCACTATGCATAGATTCTACGCTGGGTTTTGGGGATTAAAAAAATTAAAAGTTTTAATGCCATATTTTAGGGACTTTAAAGCTTAATAAATAAGGCAGGAATACACAGAAATAATGATTAAGTATTACTTTCAGAATTTTAGGAGATCTAAGCAGTACATAACTAAAATGAAGAAAATTAAGACTAATTTACTCAAGAATATCCACTAACACAATTGATTTCAGTTGTAGAGGGCCTGGAAATTGGTTATAAATCTCACCACCACCTTGTTGAAGAGAAAAAGAGCAGACAGCTTATTTCTCTCCAATGGAGATTCAAAGCTTTAAGATGAATCATTGAAGTTTTAAATTTTATATCAGCAGAAAGTCTACAGACAGGAAAGTTTTTCCCTTTTGTTTTATACAGCAGAATCTTCGAAAGCATTTAAAATCAAGCTTGGTAGATAACTGCTTATTTTGTGCTTAGTGAGTGGAATAGGTCCACTTTCAACATGACCCTACCAGGGGTACCTGCTTGAGCAAGATCTCAATCAATATTCTGACTTTTTCCTTCATATTTCTTTCCTCGGGCCCTATTACCCTCACTAGTGCTAGCGTATGATGTTCGTCTTTTAACTAGCATTTGCCATTCAAACTTGGCATCAGTCATGTTCCCTCTATTTTGTTCTGATGACCCAATCTTTGCCTACATATTTTCATTAGATTAAAAACAAAAAGTAGAAATTAATCTCCAGTAAAGGAAATTGTTTATGCTCAGTAAAGAAGAAAAAGTCAGTGCAGTACATGTATTCATAGGCTGGTTTCATTTTGTTAAGAGAATGAAAGAAAAATTGGAACTTTTGTTAGGCCAGGAAAATCTGTACAAGCTTTATGAAAGAAAATTCATTTACTCTTTTACTGTTTTGACACCTGGTGAGTTCATTTGTCAATCAATAGTAGTAACTCTGTAGAGTCAGTCTTCAGGTCAGAGGTGGGAGTCCTTTCATCTGATGCTAATTAAAAACATTCTTTAGAAAATTATAGGCTGCTTCACTGGATTGGTTCCATGAGATAGTTCTTGTAACAAATGCCCATGACCTGAGTGTCTCTCCTTCTTTCCTATGGTGTCTAAACTTCATTTTATCAGGGTGTTATATGAGCAACTCCATTCTGTGTAACGGATTTTCACATGTCTCAATTATGACACTTAATTTTCAATGCTTTGATTACCTGTCCTGGATCTTATCTTCTGATTCTTACAACACTATATGAAAACTTACGGATTATATTAAAAATACATAGTAATTCTACTTGTACTGCTCAAATCCGTCTTACATTTGCATACTTACATTAATATTTTGTAAACTTTGAGCAATGTCTTTATTTTTGTTGCCATGGTATCTAAAATCCCATCAAACTCTGGCCCTGACATGTCCCAGTACTAGAGTGACATCTATGATGGGAATAGCAACCCTGTACATACCCAGAAAATATTTGCAAAAGGTAAGATAGGTGAATGGGCTGGAGAGGGTGGAGTCAAGCAGGTAGCTTTGTTAGCACCATGGTTTTTTCTTATCCCAATGTTGTATTTTGTACTTAGATATTTTACTTTACATTTTCGCTGAAAATGCAAATATTATTTGAGAGAGTAATTCTTTAAGGATTATTTGTCTCCAGGCCAACTATGACTTTATATATATATATATATATATATATATATATTAGTAATGCATTATTGACATCTCCATTTAGAGCACATATAAAATAAAAAACAAAAATATGGATGGAACGAGTCAGATTTAAAGTATATGGAAAGATTTTAATAATATATTCACTAAACAGGGCTAGAAATAACAAACCTTCTGCATTGCTCATCGATTTGCCAATAATACAACTGCCAAGCAGCTAAATATCCATGTTTTCAAAATTTACTTCTGCAAATAAGAGAAAACTTATGATGTCTTTATTTATGATGTGCTAATTTTTGCAAAGGCGTTAGAATTGTATTCTTTCCTTTAGATTTGATTTTTTTTCTAAAGAAAATATTTTTATAGCTTTAAAAACTCCACTAAATAATATAGGTGATTTGTATTTTATAAAAGAGAAAATGTAAGATACAGGCCATTCCAATTATTGTAAACATTTTTGGGATCCGGAGCTTACTTATGTCTGAATATCATCTTTAACACTTAATTTTAGTAAGTAACATGCACAGCAAAAAATACGGAATTGGCAAGTGAATACATTAGTGGCATTTGTTTACATCCTCTTTCATTTCTTATTCATTCCATCCTTAGAGATACCCTCTCTTCAAATTTTTCATAAATTACAGCTAAGAGTTGTATTTCTCACTCCTACCAGGAATATTTGCATTAAAGTAAGGTCGAAGCTTTGAGCTAAGTGACTGACGTTCTGAATTTGAAATAATAAGAATCAGCCAATCAATGAAAGGATTTTCTTAGACAGGATCCAGTGCAAATGAGATCAAGAGTGGTGGGCAACTAAATACTTCACGCCAGGATGAAATTCTTTAATTTGCTGCCTATTCTGTTTCAGAGAAATGTGCATCCAAAGGGTCATATACATAGAATATATACTCTGCATTTTGCATACTATGCTTGCAAAGACGTGTTTAAAAAAGGACAAAAGTAAGATGCATAAAATTAAAATTAATGTAATTTCATCTGTGTTGTCCAAAATTTGAGACATTCTAGACAAATGGATTCTTTATGTAAATGAATCTGTTGTATATACATTATGATATAGAAGAGAATAGGAACATGATTTTAAATCCAGAAAGCTACACTACTCAGCTTACAATGTAGACTCATTTCAATTTTGAAGTCTCTGCTAGATGTATGATAAATATGGTAAAAGTAATATGGGAATTTAGCATGAAGAGATGCTGTTGTTCAAATAGCAAAATCAACAAAAAAGAGGCAGAGACTAATGGGAAATAACAGTAATGATTGCTGACCATTTTAAAATCCTTGTTATAAGTTTATTGGTCTTGGTTTCTATGACTCAAAAAAATTAATTTTACATATATGGCCTATTAACCATCTTTCTATTTGTGGCATGTTATATGTATATGGCATCATGAGAAAACACTTTGTAAATCACAGTGTTTAAAAAGCAAAGAGGACTTATCTTAATTTATCTTTGAGATTTATTACCTTACAAAAAGAGGCACCCGAGAGAAATTCAAGAACTTCATTATACACAAATTTGATGAGACTGAGAGGTGTGCTATTAGAATATAAAGTAATTGATTAATATGTAATATTGTTGTAAACAAACATTATGATGATATCTATGTTTACCCCCTCAAAAACCAGATAATTTCTACTTCATAGCTGCGCCTAGAAATTAAAAATATAGTAAAAAAAATTGTTGTATATGTTCATAAATATGAATGAATTTTTATTCTATTTTTAAAACTCATCACTTAAAAGGCCTGAGCCAGATGATTTGACATGCAGATGAATTTAAACTCACTTCACCAAAACTCAGAACCATCTTTCCATCTAATCATATTTTAACAATATTATTTTCACTGTATATAAAGAATGCATACCTTATACAGTTGGCTAGAAAGAAATCACACCAATACTAACTTAAAAATCAGTGACTTAGTATATTGCCTTTAAAAAGAAGTAAAATTTCCATCTTCCTATAGTAATAAACTCATGCATAATTCACAAGTTAAAATTTATAACATATGTAAAAGTAAACCAAGTGAATTACAAGTTACTTTATTATTTATTTCTTTTATTTTTGTTTTAGACAGGATTTCACTACATAGTTTAGACTGGCCTGGGAGATATTATTTAGCATAAATAATGAGCTGGCCTCAAACTGACCTCAAACTTGTGGCAGTCTTTCTGTCTTAGCCTCTTAAATTCTGGGATTCTAGGAATGTTCCAGCATACCTAGGTCAGAAATTTTAGTTATTTTTAAATTAGATTTAATTCAAAACTCCTTGATAAGCCTTTAAATGGTATTATATTAACACTTTTACATCTTCATTGAGATTTATTGTTTGAAGAATATGAAGATGTTCTGCTAAAATTTCAAGTCACTGAAAATAATAAAAGCCATGAAAAATTGTCCTTCACTACTTTATTGGCACTCCACTTAAAGAGTACTTAATTAAATGATTTTTAATATGAGTGTGAAACCCATTATTTACATTAAAAACATCAAGGCTGACTTCTTTGCAAAATGTCTTTCTAGTTGTTTTTTTGTTAGAGTTCAGGTGTCAAATATTAAAAAGGTTGTTCCTGTTTGCTCTTTTAAAGAGACTAAGCATTATAACATTGGATTGTTAAGCAGGGAGTTAGATATTAGTGGGCCTCAGGGGCACAAAATAGCATGCTGTACCAGTTATAGTTAAGTAAAGGTACAAAGGCCTCAATGCATAGTACATTCATAATCATGTACTAAGTCTCAGAGCTAAATGTACAGGCCTTTTACTTCCAGAACATGGCATAGGGATTCCTGTTTGCCACAGCCAGCAGCACAATGGTTTTAGGAAAGCAAATGGTCTTGAAGGATCTTTTATCCTTAGGATGGTACCTGGTTTGAATTAAAAACTTGTGTTTCATTTTTTAACCTTTTTTTCCCAAGTTCGTACAGAATTAAGGCCCCTAAAAAACACTATCTGAAAAGGACAGGAAGACATAATTTCAAAGTAGAGTCTAAGTAAAATGTCACCAAGTACCATCATCATCATACTTCTCTCCCAACCCAACAGTAACTGTATGGCCACCTATGTGTCTTGACTGAACCCTTTCATCAGAGAACAAAAGGACCAAGAAGATTCTGTGTGTTCTCAAAACACTACGACCTGCCTTTCCTGTGAAAGATGAGGCTAAAGTAAAAACCAAGTGACAAGGTTGAGAGACCCCAGCCATGCTGGAGTAGGTTAGAGGAATTTACACAACCACATAAAAACAACAATAGCAACAACAGAATGCAGCCCAGGGAAGGGAACCTGTAAAGGATATTGGTGAATTTCTCCAGTCAGGAAGGAACAGTGCGGAGCCTGGGGAGGGCAGGGTATTGGTATATGTCAAGGCTGAACTCTGGAAGTTGAAACATATAGAGTGTTATGCAGTTTCTAGAGGGCCCCATGGAAGTGTTCACCTGAATAGACACTACGAAAGGCACCCTCAAAGCAGTAGATTGAATATGTCTCAATTAAGAGACAAAACACAACATCTGGAAAAAAAGTTTTTATTTTTTTCCCCCAACAATACAGACAACTTCATAGTTCTTTGGACATTTGAGTATTTTCTAAATAGCAGATAAGATTGAGCTGATAAAAAGGGTGCTTTCATCTCAGAAAATAAAGTTTAAAGGTAAACTTTAAAATAATCAGAGTTTTCAAACTATTTTTGTAAAAAAAATTCATGAATATATAGGATAATATTAATACACAGAATATAAGAATAAAATTTACAATGTCTAGTATCCAGTCAAAAATTATCAAGCATACCAAAATCAGAAAAGATATAAAGCATAAAGAAAACAATAATACATGCAAACAAACAAAATAAAGAAAAAAAGATTATAATGATATTTTATATGTTCATTAAACTGGACAAAAATTTAAAAGTTTAGAGATAATTAGGCATCTAATTTTAAAAGTCCCTAAACATTTTATAAATATGAAATTGTCTTAGTTACTTTTCTTTCATTATTGAGTCAAAATACCCAACACTCCAAATTAAGGAATGATTTATTTAGCTCACAGTTTGTGGAGGTTTCAGTCCATAATCATCTGGCTCTATGACTGGGTGACATGGTCCCAGGACAATCCTTCCAGGTGGCATGAGACAGTTAAGGTAGCAAAAGCAAAAAGTGGGAGAGAACAAGCCTCTTCGCCTATAAACTATAAGCAGACTACGACCCCTTCCCCAGGGTGAGTGTGGCACTTGCACCACCTCTGTATGCTGTTCTTGCACATGTTTACAATGTAAGGATCCTGGCTCCCTGCTGAATCTTTTAGTTTCTAAACTTCTCAAGTTGACACAATGTATCAACCATAGCAGAAATACAATTATTTTTATAGTGCTGGAAATTGAAAGGGCCATACAAGTAATAGGTAAGTGCTGCTCTTTAGAGATTTGTCAAAATCCTGAAGTATAAAAATATGTTAAGTAAAAAACACTAGAAAGACTATTAGATGCAACAGAAAAAAAAAAAAAAACAATAAATTTGAAGACATAGTAGCAGAAACCACCCAGAGAATAAGAGAAATAAAATGACTTTCAACAAATCAGTAGAGAAGTAAAAATTATGAGGCAAATTTCAATGACTCAGTGTATGTGTGATTGTGTCTCAAAAAAGAAAACAAACAAAAATAAGTAAAGAAATAATAGTTAAAATAGTTCCAAATTCTTAAGAGACTTATAAACACCAAATTCAAGAAGCTCAATGCAATCCAAGTATACAAAAGCTTTAAAAAAGGATATCAGGATGCATTATAATGAAAGTGCTCAACATTAATGATACCATAGTAAGAAGGAGCTCAAGTTTCCCACAAGTGACTGTCAGAGACACCTTTGAAGTATTGGAAAGAATAAACCCACCAAACTAGAATAAGAGGGCCTGTGAAAATGTCTTCCAGAAATGAAAGAGAAATACAATTTTATACATACAAAAGGGAAAGAATATGTTAACAGAAGACTCATACTACAAAAAGATTTTAAGGCAAAGGAATTTTTCCTTATGTTAGCTGAGGAAGGGCTTTGTGAAGTAACGCTGACAACCTTTCCACTAACCCAATGTTAATCTGATCATTATCAGGTTAAGAAAATGAAAATTACAATGTTTACTGCTGGTCACACATTCAGTATTCCTCTGGATTACTTTATTAGAAAATCACTTGTTGATGCAGTTCAGTAGCATCTTGGTCAAGAGAATTCTAGGTTCTGATTTTCACATGGTCTCAATTTACACTGGTGGAAATATTTTTAAGAAAACTGTTGAGTAATGGGTAATTCAAAGGTAAAGGGTCAGTGAAAGACTCCACATTGTGGGGCAGGTTGAGTGTTGGGTCATTTTCAATTAATTTGGCTATTCTTACTATAGAAAGATTGCTTTTTGGCACTTTCCCCTCAGTCCAGCTTGTTTGGGACCTTCTCCTGGTCCCAGCCAGGGAACCTCACAGCTTCCAGGTGCACTGGAGCAATTTGGCAGGTCTGGGCACCAGCATCCCTCCCCGTTCCTGGCTGTGCTTGGTGGACTGTGGAGTTCTAAGCAAGCAGATGGGCACAACCGGTTCCAGAGGCCCACCAGCAGCCTGGCATAAGTGCCCCGCGCACTTCCCCACAAGTCCAGCTTGTTTGGGACCCTTGCTCAGCCGGCCAGGGAACCTTGCAACATCCTGGTGCACTGGAGCAGCGCAGCAGGTCCAGGGAGCCAGCACCAGCCTCTCCTCTTCCAGCTGTGCTTGGCAGACTGTAGTGCTGAGCAAGCAGGTGGGTGCCAAGAGTACCAGAGGCTGGGCATGAGTGGGCCTGCTCCACCCCCAGTGAATCTCTATCAATCCAGGGAACTGGGTGCCAGAGTCCCAGAAGCTGAGGGAATAGAAGAGGATTTCCAACAGATCCTGAGGAAGCCTTAGAGTAACACTCAAAACACAGAAATATAGGAAAATGACAAAATGAAAGATCAAATTACAATCTCAAACCTCCAGCCCATCCAAAGAAACCTTAAGAGTGATGTACATAGAAGACAATATATGCCATACACCTGAACTATCGGACATAATAGCAACTAAAATAAAGAAGTAACTCCAGGAAGCTTTAAAGGAATTCAAACTAGAAATAAATCTCCCAAGTAAAAGAAGAAATGATAAAAGAAATGAAAGTGATGCTGAATATATCTAAAGAAGACATAGTTAAAAAATTGGAAGAACTAAACAAAAAGATAGAATCCCTAGATGAGCAATATAAGAAACAAACAGAATACATAAAGCAGATGCACAGAGATATACAGGAAATCAAAAATTCGACTAAAATCTGTAAAAACCACCTCAATGAAAGTGAAGATAGAATTTCAGACCTTGAAGACAAGATTGCAGCTAGTGAACAGGAAAGGAAAGATCTTTTAAAAATAACAAGGAATCAGAAAATAACAATTAAACAACTACAAGATGATTCAAAGAAAAACAACATAGAATTGATAGGGATTAATGAAAAAGAAGGGGATGACATAAAGGACATCAAGAGGATATTTAGAGAATTAATAGCTGAACATTTCCCAAACATGAGATCAGAAACCCACATCAGGATCAGTGAAGCATATAGAACTCCAAATAGTCATAACCAAAATAAAACTACAGCCAGACATATAATAATAACCATCCCAGAAATCCAACATAAGGATAGAATATTAAAAGCTGTCAGAGAGAAAAGACAGATCACTTATAAAGGAAAACCTATCAGAACCACAGCAGACTTCTCAGCACAAACAATAAAGTCAAGAAGAGCATGGAGTGAAGAATTCCAGATCCTAAAGGAAAATAATTTCCAACCCAGACTGATGTACCCTGAAAAACTGTTCTTCAAAATCGATGGTGAAATAAGATACTTCTATGACAAAGAACAGCTGAAGAATTACATGATCACCAAGCCAACTCTGCAAAACATATTTAAAGACAGTTTAGATACACTTAGGAAAAAAGCACTAAGCAAAGCAGACAATTAAACAGAACACAAAGATAGAGATGCAACAGCAGAAAGATAGCATGTCAATAATAAACCAACACATAACAGTTATAATCATTAATGTAAATGGTCTCAATGTACCAATTAAAAGAAACAAACTGGTAGAATGATCAAGAAACAAAATCCAACCATATACTGTCTACAAGAAACCCATCTAACCCAAAAGGATACTCACAGACTTAAAGTCAAAGGATGGAAAACAATATTTCACACAAGAGGAACCCCTCCCCCACAAAAAAGCAGGAGTAGCCATTCTGTTTGCAGACAATGTGAACTTTAAACCACTAATGATCAGACAAGATAAAGAAGGTCACTACATACTTGTTAGAGGAAAACTTCAAGAGGAAGAGATAACTGTATTAAATATATATGCGCCAAATTCCAGAGCACTCAGTTATATCAAACAAGTATTAACAGAAATGAAAAATCAAATTATCAGTAACATAATTGTAACAGGAGACCTTAACACACAATTGACACCAAGGGACAAATCAACCAGACAGAAAATCAGCAAAGAAATAACAGAACTGAATCACACATGTGAACAAATGGACTTGGTAGACACATACAGAGTGTTCCATCCAACAACATCAGAATACACATTCTTCTCAGAAGTACATGGGTCATTCTCTAAAATAGACCCTATGTTAGCTCACAGAACATATTTAAATAAATGGAAAAGAGTTGAAATTATCACTTGCATGTTATCAGATCATAGCAGTTTGAAATTTGAAATTAATGATAAAAGATACTGCAAAAATCCCACAAACACATGGAAACTTAATAAACACACTCTTGAGTAATCAGTGGGTAATGTGAAATTAAAGAAGAAATTAAACAATACCTACAAGCAAAAGAAAATACAAATACAACTTACCAAAATCTGTGGGATGCAATGAAAGCCGTCCTCAGAGGAAAATTTATTTAACTGAGTTCCCACATCAGGAAAACAGAATAAATACAAATAAATAACCTGATGTTACACCTCAAACATCCAGAAAAAGAAGAGCAAGTCAAGCCCAAAGCCAAAAGAAGAGAGGAAATTATAAAAATTTGAGCAGAAATCAATGCAATAGAAAACAATCCAAATTATCAATGAGGCAAAGAGTTGGTTCTTTGAAAGAATAGATAAAATTGATGAGCCCCTAGTCAAACTTATTTTAAAAAGAGAAGAAAAAGCTCAAATTCATGCAATAAGAAATGAAAAAGGTGAAATCATTACAGACTCTATAGAAATACTGACGATCATCAACACCTATTTCGAAAACGTCTACTCTCAAAGATTTGATATCACAGAAAAAATAGACAGATTCCTAGAAACATATGAAGTACCAAAGCTAGGTCAAAAGGACATAAAACTGGTGAATAACCCAATTTCTATTAATGAAATTGAAATGTAATTAAGTCCTTACCTACAAAGAAGAGCCCAGGCCCAGAGGGATTCACTGCAGAATTCTATAATAAATACAAAACCTTATGCTGACACTCCTCAAACTATTCAATGAAATTGAAAGGGAAGCAATCCTTCTCAAGTCATTCCTGGAAACAAATATTATTCTAGTACCAAAACCTGAGAATGACCCCACTAAAAAAGAGAACTATAGACCAATCTTCCTAATGAACACAGATTCAAAAATCCTCAATAAAATATTGGCAAATAGGATGCAGCAAATCATCAAGAAGATTATACACCATGACCAAGAGCCCTACCCAGGCATGCAGGGATGGTTCAACATATGAAAATCAATAAATGTAATCCACCATATCAATAAAGCCAAAAATAAGAATCACATGATCATTTCTATAGATGCAGAAAAAGCTTTTGATAAGGTCCAAAATTCATTCATGATAAAAACTTTAAAGAAAATTGGATTAGATAGTCTTTATCTCAATATAATAAAGGCCATTTATGACAAACTAACAGCCAGTATCATACTAAATGGCTAAAAATTGAAGACCTTTACTTTAAAATCAGGCACAAGACAAGGATGTCCTTTATCACCACTCCTATTTAATATAGTACTGAAAATATTAGCCAGAGCAATTAGACAAGAGAGAGAAATAAAAGGGGTAAAGATAGGAAAAGAAGAAGTTAAATTATCATTGTTTGCAGATGACATGATACTCTACATAGAAGACTTGCAAAACTCACTTGAAAGACACTTAGATATAATAAATAAATTCAATAATGTAGCTGGATACAAAATCAATACTCAAAAATCAATAGCATTCCTATACACTAACAAAAAAAAAACACAGAGAGAGAAATAAGAGAAGCCACACCCTTCACATTAGCAACCAAAAAATGAAATATTTAGGAATTACTCTATTTAGGAAAGAAGTGAAAGATCTATACAGGGAAAATTATAATACACTGAAAAAAGAAATTGAGGATGATCTCAGAAAATGGAAAGACATCCCTTTCTCATGGATAGGAAGAATAAATATTGTGAAAATGGCCATTTTCCCAAAACTCTTATACAGATTCAATGCAATCCCAATAAAAATACTATCAACATACCTCATAGTTCTCAAGAAATCACTCCTAAAATTCATCTGGAGCAAGAAAAGACCTAAGAATAGCAAAGACAGTTCTGGGCAACAAAGGCAAGGGAGGAGCCATCACAAACCCTGACTAGAAGTTATACTACAAAGCAACCATAGTAAAATAAACTTGGTACTGGAATCAAAACAGAGCTGAAGATCAGTGGAATAGATTAGTAGATACAACCACAACTACAAACACACTCAACCATCTTATCTTTGATAAAGGAGCCAAACAGGTTCACTGGAAGAAGGACAGTCTTTTTAATAAATGGTGTTGGAGAAACTGGCTCTCTATATGCCGAAAACTAAAACTAGACCCATGCCTATCGCCATGTAATAAATTAAAATCTAAATGGATCAAAGATATGAATATTAAAATAGAAACACTAAATCTACTGGAAGACAAATTGGGTAAACACCTTGAAGACCTAGGGGTAGGTAGAAAATTCATGAACAGGATTCAAAGTGCAACAGAAATACTTTCCAGAATCAATAACTGGGATCTCCTCTTATTAAAAAGTTTCTGCATGTCAAAAGAAATCTCCAGCATAATGACAAGAAAACACACAAACTGGGAAAAAAATCTTAGTGAACTGTCCCTCAGACAAAAGACTTTTGTCTAAAACATATAAAGAATTTTAACAAATCAGACCCTCAAAATTCAAAGATCCAGTCCAAAAATGGGCATCTGAGATGAATACACACTTCTCAGATGAAGAAATACAAATGGCAAATAAATACATGGAAAAATGTTCATCATCAATCATTAGAGAAATGTAAATTAAAACCACAATGAAATTCCATCTCACTCCTGAAAGAATGGCCAGGATCAAGAAAACCATCAACAACAAATTCTTGAGAGGCTGTGAGGAAAAAGGAACTCTCCTTCACTGTTGGTGGGAGTGTAGACTGGGGCAACCATTGTGGAGGTCAGTCTGGAGATTTCTCAAAAAGCTGGGATTGGAAGTCCCATTTGTTCTAGCTATTCCACTTCTAGGCGTATTCCCAGAAGAACTGTATGTATCATACCAAAGTGATATATGTGTACCCATGTTTATAGCAGTAAAATTTGTAGTTTTTGCCAGATCTTGGAAATAACCTAAGTGTCCATCAACTGAAGAATGGATAAAAAAGTTGTAGTATTTTTATACAATGGAGTACTACTCAGCTATAAGGAAGGATCACATTGAGATATTTATAAATAAATGGATGCAGCTTGAGACCATACTCATAAGTGAAATAAATCAAACTCACATGTATGAATACCAAATGGTTTCCCTATTGTAAGAAATGATTCAAATATATAAAAGTACATGGTAATCATGATTCCCCATTATGTGGCTTTGAAGATTTATAAAGATTTCACTCATTATTTGGAATGGTTTTTTTCTGGGCTGATTGATATTATTGTCTGTGATGATATGAACAGATATTTTGAAGAAAATAAGATATCATAATAGCTAGTGCTGATTTAATATCATCTGTTTTGAAGTCCCACCAAACTGCTGTTCTTCTGTCTCCATTGGTTTTATCATGTTGTATCTTACTGAATTTTATTATATGTGATAGTATAAATAAAAATTTTATAGGAATAAAGATAATATAGAAACCATGGTTCGCTTTCTGTTAGCTGGTTCTAAGTACCTTGTAATACTTTCATCCTCTTGAATGGTTTCACACTGCCTTGATATGTTCAATGTCATAGTAAAAGAAGTTATATTCAAATATTTCAAGGAAAGAGACACTATGGCAACTACTATTAAGTCGGGTTATCTTGCGGTGAAGCACTATGCTGCTGAAATTTTTATGCTTTGACCTGTATTGTTATGCTGTTATGTCCTCTTTTATCTCAATCTCCACCTTTTTAAAAAATTATTTGCTTTTTTATTAATATTTTTTTAAGTAAGGGAAAAATCAAAAAAATTAGCAGGACATATTATAGTAACTTTTTTGATTTTCTATTAACTTGATTTGAAGCCCTATATTGCTCCCACCATCTTGTTTTGACGGATTTACTATGTTCTGTTCTGTTTGATAGCATCAAGTTTGAGGGTATAGGCAACTACTTTGAAAGCAATAAGATTCACTATGACGCCCATTCTGGTTTGACTATTATCTTCTTTTGAAGTCCTATAATGTCTCCAATGTTTAGGTTTTATTGGTCTTGTTCTGTACTGTTTTGTTCAATTTTATTATACCTAATGATATAGGCAATTCTTTTTAAGGGAGCAAGAGGTATTATGGTAACCACTGTTGATTACCTTGTATTCTGTTTTTACATCATGTAGTATGTCCATCCTTTGTTTTGACTGACTGCTTTGTTTTGTCATATTTGGTTTTATTCTATTCCAAAAAAAGTAAGAAGAGCTATGGGAGTGATAAAACCCAAAATGTGTAAATGTTGCTGTAAAAATAGAGGGGAAAAAGTGCTCTAAAGGATACAACTGCAAGTGTGTTTAGGTGTGGTAAGATAGATGAACATATTACTAAGTTTTTGTTGGATCACCGAACACAACTGTTTGCAGTCTCACTGTTTGAATATCCACTTTGTATGCTTTAATCCTGTAAATTGAACAACTATTTCTAAGATGATAATATGTAATCTATTAACTAGTGATTTCTTACTGTTTTTTTGAAATTCTGTATTGTACACTTTTACTGTTTTGTTTTTTTCTCCTTTAAATAAAATTTTAAAAAAGATTGCTTTTCTCTACTTACTTCATGAATACTGCTCTATAAATTATTTTTCAATCCTGATCTTTCTACTTACCTAAAACTCTTAACTCCTAAAATTTTAAATGTAAAAACTATTTTGGAGTACTGTATTCGTCTGTCAGTTTTTCAACTGACAAGTTGTAAAAAAACCAGGAGATGAAATATTCTGTAGATATAAGCATTAAATATTTGAAATATAATCAAAGAACAGGAAATGATTTTCAGAACCCTGGTTTAATAATCTAGAATTAACTTGCTTATAGGAAAAAAAAAGCATATCTCATAGAAGAACCAAAACAAAAATTAAAATTTATTTTAAAATGGCACATAAAAGCACATAGTAGTTTCCAAATGACATGATTCAAATGTATACTACATTTTAAAAATTAAATTTAAAAATTGAAATTATAACACACTTTAATAGAAACTAAATAGATTAAAATTTGAATTCATATTAAAAATTTTCCAAGATAAGTATCTGTGGCTACCTGAAAAGTTTTGCGATGATTAAATTTTGAATGTGCATTTATGAATGTGTGAAACATCATGTGGCTAAAATAAATAAAATAAGAATACCTTGCAAATTCAGAGTGAAAATCTGTAGACATACAATAAAGAAAATGTCAGGAAATAGTAAATGCTTTTAAGGCTGTATACAGAAAATAAAGAACAGGAAAATTTCTATTTGGAAAAAAATGATGTAAAATTATGAAATTAAAAAAAATGAGGGTAAGAAAGAGAGAGGGACAGAGACAGAGATAACATGAAACACCTATTTTTATTTGTCTCTTGGTCTTCATAGGAGGAAACTTGTAAATATTAAGATAAATATACTGAAGAATGCTGAAAAATAATTAGTCACTAAAAATTGAATTGTAACATCTCCGCTAGTAATTCTTTTGATGTAATAGACATTGGACCAGGAGTGGTGGCACATGCTTGTAATCCTAGCACTTGGAATGCTAAGGCAGGAGGAATTCCGTGAGTTCAAGGCCCACCCTTGGCTACATAAGTAAGTTCAAGGCCACCCTTCCCTACATAACAGCACCCTGTCTCCAAAAAAACCAGAAACAAAACAGACATTGTATAGTATACTACAAGATGTATGATTGGTCAGTGTCAACATTTGAAAAAAAAATAGACAAGATCATGAGGTTAGAGTTTGACAGTACAGGTGATTTAATTATTTAAATGAATCAATTAAATATTTAAATTATTTTAAATTCTTTAAGAGGAAATTAATCTGAATTCATTAAAAAATTTTAAAAGTATACAAGGCATGTGTGAAATGCACAGTGAATGCTTAAATTAAAATTATATTACAGTAAAAGACACTGGCATTAGTCACCCTAGAACCATACTTCTCCTAGGCTTCTGATGCATTTATCATATACTGCCACTTCCTGACAGTTTCAGAAGTTTTTTTTTTTTTTCCTTAATGATTTTATTTGTAGAGTTGCAGCTGCATTTTAGAGGTCAGTTTCTGGGTTCAGCTCTAGTAGACTGAAGGAAATTCCTGCAAAACCCTAAGAAAATGATTTGCTGAGGAGAGGTCCACTAATCCCTTGATCAAGGTGGTAGAGGCAGAAATGATTGTAGGTTTGAAGACACTGGATGACAGAAAAGCTGGCTTACACAAACAGTTGCTTCTACAGCTCAACATTATTATTGATTTTGTAAAAGAATAGTGTCATGAAATAAAGCTGAAAAGCACATTAACAAGATGAAGCAAATAATCAAGATAGTCCTGTGTGTTGTATAATCAGAACCCCTGAAGAAAGAGGCAATCATACAAGAAAGCCTAAAGACATCCACAGGAAAACTATCACATTATATACAGGGAAATGGTGTTAAATATGGTTATTGACCTCCCATTAAGAACAAGTTTGATAACATACTTAAAGTGGCCAGAATTCTGTAGCTAAAAAAAGTCTTTCAAGAACAATGGTGATAAATCAAAGCTAAGAAAAATTGAGGTCAGCAGTTAAATGACTATATTTTAGAAAGAAAATAGAAATCCTACCTTCAATAAAAGTTTGTATCATAATTGAAGAAAAGTCCCCTTGAAATTCTAGGAACCTATCATATTACTTGCTTTTTCATATTACTTGTTGTCAGAATATAGGTTCCTTGATTTTTCCCTTCTATTCTAGGCCAAAAAATTTATGTCTTTTATAAGTCACCTTTATCATATCTCAGTATAATCATAATTGCCTCGGGAATTAAACTATTCTTTAGATACTAAGTAAAATTCTCATGGTCTAAAATTGAAGGGTGCCTTATGTCTCATTAAAACTTAAATGTCATTAAAATTTTCAAGCTCCATTAAACTCTGTGAAGCCTCATTAACTAAGGGTTAGGGTCTTTAGACCTCTTAGACCAAGCTTGAGAATAACTGTGTTTTTTAAAATTGTTACTCTTAGACTCAAGCAATTAGAAAAGACTGGTTAAGCATCAAAAGCTAATTAACCTGCAATCCATTAATGTATTTTCTTCATTGTTGATGCAACACGGTTTGTTAAATCAATGTAGTCTATGAAATAGTTAAACTTCATCAATCCAATTAATCATCAAAATGCCAAACACTAAAAACTGTTGTACTTTTGTTCAATTTTTAAGAAAAAATTCTTGTTAGTTGACTAAAATTCATTACACTTATGAATAAATAATGTTAATACTCATCTCCGTTTAAATTGCTGACTTAAGTTACCCTTTTTAGGGTGATATTGATTCAGTGAAAGTCTAAACATTTTCCAATACTATGACCAGTGTCATCAAGACTCCTCGACACTGCTCCCTGTATGTACATCTACATCCACATCTGTGGGTGTGTTATCTGTTAATCTATCAACAAATTGTATAGCCAATGAATGGCTACCTACCAGTAATCTATGCAATTATTCTTCACAAAAGAAAAGTCCCAGTTTTTTTCAATCAATATTTTATGTGTGTGGGGCCATAAAGTTATTTTTTCATCTTAGCATCATATGAATTTTTAATAGTTAAAAATGTGTTCAGGAAAGTAACTTTTCTTCTTTCAACTATGAAAATGTAACAAGCAAAACAAAAGATTTTGAAATCACATTTATTTAATCTTTCAAATAATATCTTCCAGGTAAAGATGAGGTATTCCTACTTATGTCTAACTTTCATTCAGTGATCAAATAAGACCCAAGGTATGGAGAGTTACTTGGAACCGGTTATCTGCTCTCCATAACAAGTCTCTAACAAGTTGTAAGAGCAATCCAAAAATTGTGCAGAAACAGGCAAGTCTTTAGTCCAAATCATCACACTCTTATTTCTTGATAACTTGCCAGATACTCCACATAGCATCTCTGCCACTGCAATTTAATTGCTATTAATCATTTATTTTAGGCAATAAGACCTGAATAGCAGAACAAGTTATTCCATGTCTGCTACTATGACCTCACGCAAAACTGGTTTATAGGCTCAATTATGCTGTGTATTTTCTCCAATTATCCAAAGAATTCAAGCAAATAATATGCTTTTTTCCTCAAAGACTAAAGTGAAATTTTCTTTCACATGAAAAAACACATCTCGACTTATCTTTCTATAGGTACTTTAGAGATGTGGCAGTATCCTAACTTTTCCGAGGTTTGTCTCACATTTTAATGCACATTTTGTGTCTTAATAAGGCAATTAGAATTTGTTACATTCTGTTGCTTGATTCATATATGTCTTAATTTACTTTCTCATAACTTGAATACAGTACTTGACACACGTTACTTAAGGAAGGAATGGCTTATTTTGGGTCACTGTTTATAGAGGTTTCAGTCAAGAGTTGACTGGTTCCATGGAACGGAGGCATGGGAGAGGAGAAACAGCCATGGAATGATGGTGGAAATCTGAGGGCGAGCAAGGAAAGAGGGAAGCAGATAAAGGCTTCCAGACCACTCTTCCAGTGACAATTCCAGAGTTGCTTCGAGACCACTCTTCCTACAGAACAATGTCATATAGACACATCTTCAGTATCCTCATGCACTAAGTAATTCGACCTGGTGTAGGTACCTCAAAAATAAAATAAAAGAGTTAACAGGATCAAAAATGCAGACTTACTGAAAATGGAGAGAGAAGATTGAAATGATAGGTAGAGATATAAAAAAAAATAATCACAATATGCTACATGTTTGCCCCTGTTCCCCCAAATGAGTATAACTATATACTGTATTGCAAAAATATACAAATAATAAGCCATATACAATAACTCATTGTACAAAAAGAAATCAGGTTTTTTTGATACCTCTCTTCCCTCAGCTTCAGAAGTCATCAACTTTAATAACATCCATTCAAATTTTCCTGCCTCAGAATGCAAAGAAATTAGTAATTAGGAAGAATATCTAGTAAAATAAATATATTTATTAGTATCACTTAAAAGATCTATTTGAATAATAAAAACTATGGATTAAAAAGTCCTTTTTCTTATTTAGAAATACATTTTTGTAACATCCTGTTTGCTGTTATACTAGGGTTCCCTCTCTATAGAGGCAAAAGTTTAAAAATTTGATTTCACTAACATGTAGGAATAACTTAAATTAGCACATCAATTATTCATATATAAATGTTTCCAGGCTACAAAAAGTATGTATATAATTTGTCACATAAGAGGGATAATTTTTCTTAAAATAAATATTCTTGGCAAATTATTTTTTCATAAAGGTAAAATCAAATTAAAATGTATAAAAAAATAAGTTAGAAAGTCCCAAATTAGTTTTTCCTGTAGGCTTGAATTCAGTATCAAATAGTTTTATAATCATGTGATGTTTAACATTTCATGTATTAGCATATAAATTGCTCTTTAAGATACCTTTAATATTTATTTGCAGACTGCTGAAATATGTAGAGAATATTAAAAGCAGTAAAATACATCTATTATTTGAAAAATTGCTTCTCCTAATAATATGTCAAAGAATTCTATGTTAAATTTTCTTAGTTTATACTTTCAATGACGTTCTAACACTCTTATGTCACAAGCAAAGCAGGTCTACTGCAAATCAAAGAATATTTATTTGGCTTTTAGCTACTAATACTAGAGCAAAATGTTTGGAGTTAGAGTTTACCTGATAATTTTACAGATGATTTATGAGGCAAAGAGGAAACTTTTATTAATTTTACTTTACTATTCTGTGTTATTGACAGTGAAAGCTATACATCTCCATATTCAAGTAATGGAGACATGAACAAATTATCTTTTCATAAAAGCAAAAGTCCAGTTGATAGAAAATTTAAACCTCATGTTTATCAATATTTTGGCTAAACTCTCTATTTGTGTTGAGTTGGAAGGTTTTCAATTGAATTATATTCTTCTAAAATGTGGAACCCCTAGATCCCAGTAGTAGTACTTATGAATATATTTTGAAAATAGGTGCTTTGCAAGTATAAGTAAGGTTAGATAGTTATGCTAACTAGATTTCCTTCATTTTGAATGAAGACAGCGAGAGGGAGTAAGAGAATCAATATGCTCTTCAAGGGAATATGGCAGTGATTACTTTCCTCTACCTAGACAAGTTTTCATCTCCTCCCAGCATCTTAGTAGCTAGAGACTAAGCCTTCAACATACCAGGTCTGGGGGATGCTGTAAATCCAAAGCAGAAGATTTTGTCTATGATCTCTAGAAAGGAGCCATTGCTCATCTCATAATCAAAAATACACAGACTGTCTTCAAGAGTTCCCAGAGTCTCAACAGTTTCAGCGCTGCTCGAAAGTCCAAATTCAAAGTCTCCTCTGATATTCAACATAACTCGTTAGCTGTGAGTCCAAAAACAAGTTATATACTTCCATAACAGAATAGTGCAGGGCAAATGTTCTCATTTCAAAAGAGAATAATAAGAAAATATCAAGGAAGAATTGGAACAAATCAGTAACAAACCTATACAACAAGCAATAAAATCCCGTAGTCCATGTCCAGAATCCTGGCCATGTTGTAGAAGGATGCAGGTCCCAGAGGGCTTGGAAAATCCTGCAGCTAAACTCCACATGACCACTCTCTCAGGCTCGCTCTGCTCACGGCATGCAGCTTTCTTCATCTCTGTTCTGGATATTTCTAACATCAAAAAGACAGATGAGATGTTCAGTGAGAAAAAGTATAGCATAACTAAGCAGTCAATGGACTTAACTGGTAAAATGATCCATGATCTTGAAGAAGATACATAGGCAATATATGTTGAGGTATATCTTCAATTCCAACAGTGGAAAAGTTGAGAGAGGACTGTTTTTACAAGTTCACAGCCAATTTGGGCTATATAAGTTCTATGTATAGAATTACATAGGAAGATCCTGTCTCAGAAAACAAAAACAAAACAAAAATGATACAAACAAGAAACTTAGAGAACTAAACATGATGACCCAAGTTATAAATAATTCAAAAAAAATTAGAGTCTATGAAAATATATCATACAGAAACGCAGGGTATAAAATAGTCTCTTGATAATGTGGACACAGGAAATGATCAAAGTGAGGAGAAAGTGTTAGAAATATAAGACAGCCTGATAGTGGAGAACATTTACTGAAAAGTTCCTTAAAATCAATAGAAGCCCATGGGAAAGGCATCCAACAGCTGTTATACAATTCAGAGGAAACTAACCAAAGAATTAGAGGAGTCAAAGAAATTAGAATGAATTTTGTTCCATACCTTCCACTCTACTAACTTCAAATCAAAGTGGATCCAAAACATAAACATATAAAAACAGAAGCACTGAATGTACTAGAAGCAAATATTGGTAAAACTCTTGAAGGCACCAGCATAGGCAAAGACTTCCTGAACAGACACCAAATGAACAAGAAATAACACCAATATTTAACAAATGGTTTACATTAAAGTAAAAATTGTGCATAGCAAGAGAACAGCTAACAGAATGAAAAGACAATACACAAAGTGAGAAAAAAATTATCAAACACTCCTCAAACACTGGGCTAATATCGAATATAAACACATTCTAAGTATATTATTTCCCTCCAATATAAAATATGCTATTGAAATATGGGCAATTAAAATGAATAGACACTTTATAGAATTAAAAATACCAATGACCATAAATATATTAAAAAGTTCAACAACTTTAATCATTAGAGAAATGCAACTCGAAATATACTGAGATTCCTTCTTACTGCAGGAAAATGGCCATTCTCAGTACAGTACAATCCACAATGGTACTGTCCTGTAGAAGCAGTTACTAGTCCACACTGCTGGCCCTGTTCCCATGACATAAGTCTGGTAATAAGTCTGACAGTGTGCCTTGATTGTAAGTTTGAACAATCATTAAATAGATGGTTGAATGAGGAATATCAGTTTCAGCCATTAAGAAGGGTAGGTTTGAGTCTTTCAAAGTAAAATGAGTGGAACTTGAGATCATAACACTGAGTAAATCAGCCACAGAAAGTCTTTTTAAAAATCACATAGTACGTTTACTGTGAGAGATATAAAATATAAACAATTTAAAGAGTGAAATAAAGAGTCATGTTCAGAAATAAGGGAGATAATTTATTTAGAAATGGGAAGAGGATCTAGGAAAGGATAGAGAGGGGCAGGTTATGGGCAGAGAGGAAGTAAAAACAGCGAGGATGTGAAATGAATATGGAACAAATTCCCATGATGAATGTGAGCATTATGTATCACAAACGTGTACTAAACAAAACTAAAATATAAAGCTTCAAATAAAGAGCCAAGGAGAAAAAGAATAAAGCATAGATTTGAGAACTTTTAATTATAGTGAATGAACTAAATGATTACTTAATGTGATATTGTGATAATATCAATACAAATGATATGATAAAGAAAAAACTGTTTCTTCCTAAGAATGGGTCATTTGAAAATTGTAATCATTTAGAATAGTTTGTGTTTTATTTAATCCTTGCATCAAGGTTTACTGAGATCTTACCGCAGCTCTAGTCATTTGAGCAAAATCCAGGAAGATAGATGTGTATAGGAAAAAGCTAGCATGGAAATGAAACTCTTTCTCTTTTAATGAAACAGAACTCATAACTATAATAATGTTAATCTGTCATGTGAAACAACTTATAATCACATTCATTGTTCTTGTTATACTCTAAAGGATGAAAAATATTAGGTGGTAGTATAGACAAACTCCAGAAGCATTCCTAAATACAAGCTTGCTTGTTATTAGAACCAAATGTTTGATCATTTCATAAACTAACAACATTAAAAAAGACGAAAATTTGTACTACAACCGTGAGTTTCAAAATTCCTGCTGTTCTTTTGGATTTTTATTTTCCTTTTACATATGACCTTGAAATTTAAATGCTAAACAATAACTAAAGCTACGTGGCTGACAAACCAATGGTAAATATACAGAGAGTTAACTCCATTGTTAAGCAAACAGGAATATAATAATGTTCAGAAATTTATTGCATCATACATTTAGTTGTTCAAAATTACTGCAGACTTGGCATAAGCAAAATTGCTGGTACTTTTCAGTGCCCAGCTGGTCTTAACTGTCTATTGACTATGTAATTCTTAGCTCAGTTGGACTATTATGGGACGTCAAGATGGCTCCCACAATGAAGCTAAGCTGGATGCAACAATAAGACTGCTAGTAAGGACATAAAAGGAGG
Source organism: Cavia porcellus (assembly GCF_034190915.1). Classification (NCBI taxonomy): domain Eukaryota; kingdom Metazoa; phylum Chordata; class Mammalia; order Rodentia; family Caviidae; genus Cavia; species Cavia porcellus. The sequence goes on from NW_026947495.1 coordinate 55,075,629, forward strand.
CAACAAAACTGGAAAAGCAGGTTGCAGTGTGTCATCAAGTTAAATATCTACTTACTATATTACATATCCATTACACATTTGCTTTAAATAAATAACAGCATATTATCTACAGAATGCTTTGTATGTAAGTGTTGACAGAAACTTTATTTGTAATACACACAGGTAAAAATCATATAAATGTCTACTAATCAATGGATGAACAAACAAATTGTGGTCTATTATTATTTAACAATAACGAATAAACTGTAGTAGCATATTCAACCACTTTAGTGAATATTCATAGGAAGTGAGTGACATCAGACATAAAAGTACATAATATTTTATTCTACTCATGTGTAATTCTAGAAATTATAATCAAATATATAGTAGTAAAGTAAATACACATTTTCTTCAGGAATGGGTAGGAAATGCATTACAAAGAGATGATAAAGAAAAAAACTTGGGAGTTAATAGAAGAACTTATTTTTTTGATCATGGCAATAGTTACTTGAGTTTGTAAAAATGTCATAAGATCAAATTGGATGATTAATATGTTTGCTTTATAGTAAATCAAATGTGATTTTAAATCAAATTACATACACAACAAAATAGTATACAAATAGAAGAAATAGTAATCTCAAAAAATACAAAATTCTTGCCAACCTCTAGAAATTTCTACTGCTATTTGTAAACAGTATATTTAAATACATTCCGCAGATTTGCTTATAATCTTAGCATGTAGACATATCCTACCTCTACATGTTAAAGAAAATAACTAAAATAAGTATGCTATTGTCAGACCATAGAACACTAAGTCACAATTAAAATAAATGTAGTTTTTCTTTTATTATTTTGTTGACTGGGAAAGATGATCATGATGTAAAGGAATATATACACATGAACACAGAGACATATAATGCCCGAATTATTACATGAGTTCCTGTTATCCTATTTTATCAGAGTGTGTGCATATATGGGAAACAGGAGAAGGGAGAGTAAGAAGGCCCCCACGCTGGCAAAACTGCATAGGAAATTGTGAACGATATCTGTGAGACTGGCAAGGATGGAGCAAGTTGGGGAGAAGAAGACATTTCACATTTAAACTCATTCATTCATTATATGTTTGCAAACTTTCACAAAATGCAAATATCACCTATAAATTAAGGCCCAGGAAATTAATTCATAAAAGATGTAATACTAGTTGTACTATCTTGTTATATGAAAACATCACTAAATAAAACATTATGTATTATATGACTTCTAAAATAAATTATACATGCATATATATTAATCAACTTTCACTAGCTTAGGAAATATTCACAAGATCTCTGTATCAATTATTGTTTTAAGAAAGTTTGTTCAAGGTGGTTTTCATCTCGGGATCCAGTGTGTGAAAGCAATATTGTATCTGGGACATGTCCTTCTCACTGCAGAAGAATAGTACGGAGTATCTCGCAGAAACAGGCAATGATTTTTCAAGCTTCTGCTCAGAACTGGTACAAATGTCTACTGCTTATATTTAATTAGCCAGAAGATGTCAGCAGTCAAACACGACACTGAATTAGGAAAGTGCTCCCTGCCTACAGCTAGGCATTATGTGTAATGGGGCAATGCACAGAAAAAAAGTAATCATATTATTCAAAGGCATGCATCAAACGCTTCAACAAAAACAATGTACAAAAGTTTGAAGTAGTTTTGAAAGACCTAGAATGAAATGTTAACACAGACATTTATACCTAGGCCACCAAATTAAAAGCATTTCAGTTTTTCATTTTATTCATCTTTATTTGTTAAAATTTTCTGTAATTTGTGTGCATACATGCTGGTTAAGTCAGCCTCCTTGACTATCACAATAAATACAAAAGTTCCCTTTTATGTCCTTTCTACCCCTTATCCTACCTCACTTCTCTTTCCAGCATGCTGCTTTTTGTTGCTCAGCTATCTCTTTATTTCTATGTGTTTTTAGCTAGACTTTTACCTACATGATGTAGAAGGTTTTTCCTGTCTCTTGTTCATTGTTCTACTGAGAATAGTTTGTGGCACATAATAGGCACTCAATAAGTATTTCTGAATAAAAGAAAAACAACAGTAAGTTCCACTTTAGAATTAATATAATCACTCAAGAGGCAAACTCTTTTGCATATGAAATTAAGTCAAAGAGTGATTATGAAATACATAATACCATTTTTTCTTCCATTTTGAATCTCAAAACACAGAGCAAGTTTCCTCAGTATAATCCTCTTTTCCCTCTTCTTTGTTTCATAGGGGAATTACTCTATTTACTCGCTGACAGTTCTCTACATCATTTTTGTTACTCCTTGTTTGCTTATCTCAATTGTTTACTTTCCTTTGCTCTTATGTGACTCTTGGGAGTCAGCGCACAGGACAGCAGATCTTCCTCTGAGTGAGACGTGCAAACCCCTCCACTGCTCAATCTTTTCCTCTTGGCTTCCTGAGAGCTCTTGGAGGAAATCATGCAGGAAACTCTGGAGGAAAATTTTGGCTCAGTTTTCATAAAAAGCCAGTTAAATGATTGAATTTTAGCATTAAAGGACCTACTATTTTTAAACAAGTGAAAAAAATTCATATTTATAAACTTTCTAGCTGGGAACTTGTAGGACACTAGGGGCTCTGTATGGCTCAGTCACCTGGGAAAACGAGTTTTCCTGAGTAACATGAAAACAGTGCGGAAGGAATCTGTTTTTCCTGAACCCAGTAAACGCAAGAAATCTGCTGTAGGATAAGGATAAACATTTCACTGGGCTCTGAGGACTGCGGGTCGTCATAAACATGGATCTGTACAGTGCTGAAGTGCAGGATCTTGGAGCTGTGTGTTCTACCACATAGCTGACACTGCGGTCTCTTTTAAAGAGTTCAGAGATCGTAGTCCTGCTGGCTCATGATATGAAGCATATACACATATGCTTATTTTTCACTCATATATCTTCTTTTCTGAGGTGTCTGTTCAAATATTTTGCCTATTTATGTGTTTTCTTGTTGAGTTTAAGTAGTTATATATATTGCGAGCATGCACATTTTAGCTATATGGTTTGTAAATGTTTTCTCCCAGGCTGTGCCTTGAATTTTCGTTCTTATGAAATAACAAAAGAAATAGCATCTTTCAAAAAGCAGAAGCTATTTGTCATGTTGAAGTCCAATTCTTCAATGATCTTCCCCCCCACCTACTTTTGCTCCTTTGTCTGTAATATACTCACCAACTCATATATACAAAGGTTCTCTCTGCTTTCTTCTAGAAGATTTACTACTTTATATTTTGTGTTTAGGGCTGTACTCTATTTGACTTACTTTTTATATTTGGCTTATTGCACGGATCAAGTTTGTTGTTTAGTATGGCATTGTTTTTTGTTCCATCATGTTGAAAGTATTGCCTTTTTTCTACTCAGTTTCCTTTAAATCAAAAAATCAACCATCCGTATATGTGTGTGTGTGTCTCTCTCTTGTCTGTTTCTCTCTCTCTCTTCTATAAAACATATATATATATATATATATATATATGTCAGTATTTTCTGTTGTATTAGTTTTTACATTGTTCTATTTGGCTATTATGCCAATTCCTTACTCATTTGGGTCATTTTATCATAAAACTTGAATTCAGGAAGTTTTAGATGTTATGATTTTCTCTTTTATTAAAGTTGCTTTAGTTATCCCAGATTTTCTGCATTTCCATATTTAATTTGGAGATGCAAATTTCTAATATTACCACGTAGATTTTGATAAGGATTTTGTTTAAATACAGGTTGTTTTGAGGGAAGCATTAATACAATAATAATATTGAACTTTTGGACTCATAGATATGGTATATTTCGTCATTGGGCATACTAAGGCTCTATTTTGTTTTGAAGCAATTGTTACTTCAATCTTCAGTTGTTATTTACTGGTACATAGTACTACAATTGATTTTTATGCATGTATCCCTCATTTTAAAACTGCTAAATTAACTGCTGAATTATAGTAAATGTGTTGTGGAGTTGGTATGATTTTTACAAAGATGATTAGATTAGCTTCAAATAAAAGTAGATTTATTTTGTTATTTCTACTTTGCAATCCATTCCTTTCCCTCTTTCTCTTCTGCTCTCCTTCCTTTAGTCCTTATCTGCCTTCCTATCTCCCTCCTTTTCTTCATTCTTTCTTTATTTTGCCTTATTTTGCTGATAGTTTAGTTTTAACTGGGTGGACCGAACCAACTTTATTCCCATGAGCGAAAACCATACTTGTACATATATAATGGGTTTGCAAAGAAAGAAAAAATAAATAATTGCAAGAAAGTAAAAATTGGGACTGGGGATTTAGCTCAGCGGCATAAGCACCTGCATTGCAAGCAAGCGATCGTGAGTTCGATTACCGGTACCGATAAAAAAGAAAAAAAAAAAAAAAAGTAAAAATTGACAAATAAGTGGGAATACTATTTTTATTATGAAAAGAAGGAACCCAGGAGCTTATATATGCTTGGCTAATATTCTACCAGTGAGCTTTATCCTCTGTTCAGAATTTTACTGACAAATTTAAAAGGGCTTATTCTATTTATAAAAATAGCAAATATTAAAAATTACTGTAAATAATTCAAATCAATATTTGATTAATGTTTTGATCTTAATTTGTTTTGTAAGCTTAAGATCTCTTAATCATTTATTAGATTTACATATTTAATATAATTGTCTTTTTAAAAGCATTTTTGATTGTTGGTATAAGGAAAACCTTTCCAAGTACTTAAAGACTTAACTAAATTCAAGATATTAAATTAAAATGTAGTGAATTTTAAACTTTGTGAAACAATATTATTTAAAATGTAATAAAATCTGTGTTTTAGGTTAAGAACCATAAGTCAAATCAGTAAATGAATTACATATTGTAAATTGGATTCACAAGCCTGGCATATTTACAATCCATTCAATTCCTTTAAAAACCGAATGTATACTTGTTCTGCTAAATTAATATAAATATCAAAAAATAAAAGTATTTGTGACATGCATACTTAATTAAAACCAACGACAATTTATTTTCCAAAATTAATGAATGTTGGCAGTGATGAATTCTCATTTTTACTTCCAAAACACTGTCAAGATAGATCATTCTCCACTCTTTACCATTGCAGTCATCTCCAATTTAGACCTGTGCCTCGGCCTCTCCGCCTGTCTTCCTGTTTAGTCATTACATGCATAGTCTGCTGTTTCCTACAGTAGTCGGAGGGCTCCTTCTACAATGGCATTTAGCCACCGTGTTCACCGTGCTTTTTCTGTCTTTGTTTTTTTAAGTAAAATTCAGTGGCCCTAATAACATTGTGGAAAGGCCATGTATGATTTGACCCCTAGTTACCCATGTCTTAGGTCACCTTCCTTTTATTGGTTACTCTGTTTCAGCCACAATAGCCTTAACTAGTTTCTCAAATAAACACAAACACTTACAACTTGGGATCTTTGCATTTTCTACTCCTTCTCCCTGGAAATGTTTTTATTCATGTGGTTCAATATCATTTATGTACCTGTTCAAATTCTTTCTTACCTGAGAGGCTAGCATATCTAACCACCTATGAAACACACCATTCTCCATTTTCTGTCTTATTTGCTCCATCTAATTTTGTGACGTTTACTCTTTGTTTCAGATTATTTTTATTTTTTTACTATCTTTCTCTTCCTTATCATGATTGTAGGTTTTGCAAGGCTAAGGATAGTGTTTTATTTACTGCTATGTCCCTCACACTCAAATCCTGGCATAGGAATAGTGATCAATAAACATTATTTAATAATGACCATTTTTTAAATATATAAATGAATTTTACTGACAGTTCTGATCTGCAGATACTGGAGTGCTAGCAGATGATGAACTGGGTATAATGACTTCCTGGGAAATATATAATGTTCCATGAATAAGTCAACAAAAAGATAAAAAACTACCATAAAATATTAGATCCTCATGTTCTCAGAAAGTGCACTAAATTTAATCCTAATCGTAAGTTTACCTTCAGTTGCCTTTTCTGTATAATGAAATGTCTAATTAGTTTTTTTGCCAGTTTCTTACTTCATTGACTTTATGGCCTTAACCATGGTCATGAAGATTTTTAAAATAATACTTATGCAACTACTGAATACAGTCAAGATACCTAGCAAAATCGTGGTACATATACCAATTCTAAATGTTAAGTGACTTTTACTACTGTGAAAATAAAAATGAGATTTGGTATTTTAGACTTTTCATTGATAATAGGTATCATAATTACAACATTTTTAATTCAGTATTTCTGAAAGTAAATCTCACAAATTCTTTGAATTAAGAAATGGGTAGGAGCAATGCAACAGAAGGAAAAATTTAACAAAGGAAATTTTGCTTGATGCTTACTTCAAGATGAACTTTAATAATCACTTAGAGAATTGAAGTTCATGCAACAAGAGAAAAAATAATGAAGTCTTGTTTTGTAATTACAGACAAGCCTATTTAAAGGTCAAAACAATTCTCTGTCTACTGACTTACTAGAAACCAATATTTCCATGTTTTTTCTACAATTAATTTTTAGACTCAGAAGTAATTAATATGTCAAAATCAGGAGACCACTCCACTTTCAATGTGATATTAATTAAAAGATACTATGCTTCCTATTAAAATATTGAAGCTTACTGCTTCTATACTAAGCCCACCCTAAAGCAAATGAAAAACTGAACTAAACATAAAAATAGAAAACAAATGAATGAAAATGTCACACGTAGCTTTCTTTCTTATTTTTCATTATTTCTCAACCTTTTGCTCCTGCGCTTACTAATATATTGTCTCTTTTGCTGACAAAGAAATTATTTTATTCTCATTTCTGCATACAATTCCCTGTGTGCCAGCTTCTTTATCCACCAGTACACAGGGGACTATTTTGTAGTTTAATATTTGTATAACAGATATTTTATTTTTAATTCCACAAATAGATCTCTGGGTGCACAGATTTGATGTATGATGAAGCCAATAAAGAACTGTCTCAAAATGAGCAATATATCACCAGCCTCATGACAGCCAGATAGATTAGTTCAAATTAATACCAAAATAGATCATGATATATTAGTTTTCCAATAGTACTTCATCTTCTTATAAATAAGAATTCCTCTCTACAGTGTAGATAACATTTAGAATCCCTTGAGGTCTCAAAATAAAGCAATTTATATACATAAAATCTATGACAACACCTGAGAGGGGGGAAAAACCCAGTATCATATTATTTTTCTTTGTGTCACAGGACTTGCTTAAGAGACATCAACATAATAGCAAGAAATATTAGAAATTTTCTGTAGCTGAAATGATAACATTTCCACTCCTTACTTTTGAGATAAAAAGTCTAAAGTTCAATTTCCAGTAGAAATTAATTTTTCATTTGCTGCGTTGAGCGTACACATAGCCTTGATATCTATCTGTGATTAAAGTGGGAGTCACAAGACAAAAGCAAACTCTAGAATAATTTAAAAGATTTACTTTCTGATCTTGGGACTAAAAAACAGAAAAGTATAAAGACAAATACTTGTATGAAAACCCTTGTCATATTTAGAAAAATTACTTCTATTCTACCACTTCCATGTATTTAAAAGCAATATAAACCAGCTTAAAGAAAAACCTTGATGCTTTTTGTAGACTAAAATAAGTGTAAGCAAACCCAGTTCCTCTCATCCTATCTTCCAGTAACACTTTTAGTTCTCTCTCTTTGCATGCCTTGGTTTCATCCTGAGATTGCTACTAAATTTGCAGAACCAATCCCAGGCTTCATAGTAAATCATAATAATCAAAAAAAAAAAATAATCACAAAGGCTGGATAAAGGGTAATTTAATGAATTATTTTCAGAAGATGAAAAATTGTGTTACAGATTCCCAGAAACATCTCCTTATAAATGAGCCTCATGTGCGTGCTTAAACCAATCACTGAAAAGGGAGGGTAAGAGATGAAAGAGTTTTCTGCCCGGTTAAAGACAGAATAACAGTAAAGTGGCCTGTATTTTAAGAATGCAGAGAGAGAACCTCAGACCACTAAAGTCTGGCTTTCTCTCTGCGGGACACGTGGTGTGGGGGTATACATATAGCTTAGGTTTGGGGTAGAGCCTAAGGGACATTACTGATACACAAGTAGCTCATTGGAATTTATTTCGAGCCACAGGTAAATTCCTTAGGGGCGGAGAAGGTGACCTTTCACTTCAGCCTCCCACAGCTGCAGCACTGCAGCGTCCCCTTTAGGGCAAAATTCTTTCAAGAGTAACGAATCAACTTGTCCAACATACAGAGTTGAGATAGGGGATGAGGTGATAAAGTGATCCCTACACAAAAAGAGAAAAGATCTTTGCTAGAGATGAAGTACAAGAGAGGAATAATTAGTATATGACCAATAGTAATACATACATACTTTACATATACATATATTCTTAAAAAATCTTTACAGGAAATATATCTGATATTCTTGATGTAAATAAAACTATAGGCCTGGGGGTTTAGCTCAGCAGCACAAGCTCTTGCTTGGCAAACACAAGGTTGTGAGTTCTATACCCTGTACCAAAAACACAAACAAACAAACAAAAAGAAATAGATCAATATATAATTGGGAGCTAAGCCTTATTGATCAAGTTTCAATTTATAGCTTATATTGGATTTTTATGGTCAAGGATTTTTTTCCTGTTGCAGAATTTCTATTATTCCAAGCAGAAAAGAAAGACAGCTGAAAATATAAATTAAGTTTTTCTATAAAATAATTAATTGAAATGTCATTCCTTATTTACTATTATTCATGCATAATGAACCCCATTCCCAGGTCTCTAAAGCTGACGTGCACACCCACCCCTGTGTATCCTCACCCAGCTTCACATTGCAGTGGAGACTAAAGTGCACTATCCTACAGATTCTGCTTTCTCAAACCCTAGTGTGCTAAACACAGAAGTGGCCCATTCATCTACAAGTGAGACTGGAACGCTAGATGAGTGCTTCATGTGAAGTTGATGTTGAACCTGAATGCAAGCTGTAATGATAGATTTAGGCCCATGAACTTCAAACCCTTCCCCTTCATCTCATCCTACACCTTGTCATTTGCTTTGAAGATTGAGGGATGCTTTCCGTTCCATGTCCCCAGTTTAGAAAAGAAAGATGGTGGTTAGCTATGGGGTACGTGATGTAATCTTGTCCTTTAATGCCTTCTTTCCTCTGCTGATAATTCCATGATCTCCTATACAAAAGAAAACAGGAAGGGAGTTGTAATTTTTAAATTTCTTTTTAATTGAGGTCTTGTAATTATTTTTATTTGGAATTTTTTCATTTAAAAATCTCTCCAGTACCAATATTACCAGTGTTTTAACTCTTGGTTTTTGAGGGCTTCTGCCTCTCATGGTACGATTTACTGCACATTTCTTACTGAGTTCTCCCTCCCATCTAATGTTTGATATTCAAAGACTGGGTACCTATTTTAGGTTTGAATCACACATCTTCACTACTAGTATTCAAGTAGACATTCTTTAGGTGTAAGACAGACTTAAATCCATTGATAGTTTTTTGGAAATGACAGAGAAGAACACCTAGAGTGAGTAGGACTGCTAAAAAGTGCCTTGTTTACATTTACATACTTGTTTTCATTTTCAGTACCATAATGTTAAAATCTATTATTGGGGCTGGGGATTTAGTTCAGTGGCATAAGTACCTGCCTTGCAAGCAGGCAGTCGTGAGTTCAATCCCCGGTACTGATAAAAAGGAAAAAGACAAAAAAAAAATTAAAATCTATTATTAATTTCCTTTTTAAACAGAAATGTAAGTTGGAGCTATTACATTTACACTGAAGGGAAAAGAAACCCTGAATGGCTTAGGCCAAAGTACTGCATAACTATATTCCCTTCTAAAACCATACTCTCTATTTTTACATTTCCAGTGACCAGTAATTTCTTCTCCAAGCTTTGACAAATTGTTTGGAACACCACCATCTATCTACTGACAAGTTCCATCTCTTTAAGAGACTATATCTTGTCTTTGAGGGTGATGTTAACTGTTGACAAACTGTGGTCTTGTTTAATCCTGCAAGGTATTAAAGTTTCCAGGCATCAAGACCTTGTTGTATTCTCTGTCTGAATCTTTTGTTTATCTTCCTACTAGTAAATGAAAAATGTTATAAACCAGATTTGCTTTACATGCTATATTCGAGGAATTGTACATATCAAAGGTTTTGTGAACTGCTATTGAAATAAAACTCTAAATTTCAGTAGTGTATCATGCTAGAATTTTATTTTCCCCCTCCCAGAACTGCTTGGGATCAAACCCAGGGCACCACAAACATAAGCATGCGTTCTACCAACGAAGACCATTTTTAACTATAGAATTTGATGCATTGTATATACTCCAACAACACGAATTTTGTAAGCTTCCCTTTATGTGGGAATTAAAAATGTGGCTTGTTCTATTTTATTGTGCAGCAATTCATCTATAGTTATATATTTTTTCACCTTCAGAAGTAGAGAGCTCATAGCACATTTATTTCTTATGCTTTTTAGTCTATATATGACCCAATTTGCTTTTGCTTACACTCTTTGCTAGTATATAATACAGTCCTAGAATATAATAGAATATAGCCCTACAAAAAATAGGCTCCAGAAAATTAAAGGCTGGTGATACAGTCTCCAGAAACTAGTTTGTTTTATACAAACAAGACCCAAAGTGTTGGCAAATAACAAGCTATTTTGAATAAAAACAGTGATATTTTAAACCACAGAGATCATTTTAATAATCACTCTAGAAAACTGAAAGAGCCAACATTGCTATTGGAAAATAACTCATAGTGCTGTAGAAGTAAGGATTTGGAACCTCAATGACTTTTAGAAATTAAAAAAATTCTAGTCATGCTGGCATTGCGAAGTGCTTCACTGTACCTTCCCACAAATGATGGCATTAAAAATTTAAAAATTGAATACAAGCACAACTGTTTGATTAAGACAACTCTAATAAGTGGACTAACAGAGTTTTTATGTGCTATATGTAAATTTTTTTGGTTGGAGGACATTTCAGATCAAAATTACACGAGATAAATTTCAATGTTCATGGAATCTCTGGACATTTTTCTAGAATCCATAAAGCCACATATTGAACAGTTTGCCATATCTTCTTCCTCTTCACACTTTGGGACTGAAGATTACACTCAGGGTTTTCTCACTAACATGTAATCTTCTCTCCCTTGTGTATTTTGAGACAGTATCTCACTACATTTCAGGTTAGACTTGGGCTTGCCATCCTCCTATCTCAGTCTCCCTGAGTGCTGGAATTATAGAAATGTAAACTGCACATGCACTTGGGGCTAGTGGGTCACTCACCAATGCCTCGTTGTTCCAAATTCACCCTTATTGTCTGGCCTGAAGCGTGGTTGTAGGTGCTATAATTATATTTCCCCATTGCCAGCTGACTATGAGCATTGTCATTACAAGTGCTGGAGAGACACTAGAGGAAGGAAGGGTTGTACTTCTTGATTTCATTGTGCTTTCTGGCCTTTGTGTTTGTGCAACTCATTCAGGTCTTGCAGCTTGAGTGATTTCTCTGGGATCTGGTTCCTGCAAGGTAGAGTACCAAGTAGCACTCTTGAACAGTTTTGAGCAGAATGTTTATGGGAAAGCATCTCACCTCGAAGAGCTTTCTCTGACATTCTAGGGAGTAAACTACCCTTATTGCATCTAAGTAGCACCACAGTGACCATCTGCCATCCATAAGATATAGTCATTCTTTGTCAGCAAAATCTCAGTTCTACTTTGGAACCTTTGCCCTGGATATAGGAACACATGAAGTGTTAAAATTTTCTTTCTGTTTGAACCTTGCTTTCCCATACACAAAATTCCTGCAATATTTTTCTTCAGCCTACAGGTAAGGGAGACATAGAATAGGAAAATACACACAAAGTTAATACTGAAGAGTGTATAGATAGAAGTTCCCAAAGGATCTTTAAAACATAAGGCTATGAGATTTCTCAAAAGGAGGCATGTGAGTCACAACTGTTTTTTTAAAATGGAAAGAACAAGTAATTCTAGAACACGACAGGAGGGACTGCATTAAACATTTTCCTCCTTTTTCTTATGTTTGACAAAAGTCAAAAATTCAAAGAAATTTGAGAATTTAATCTCTTGTGAAATGAGTCAAAGAAGTAGTGTTTGTTCTGCATTTCAACTAACTACCTGTACCTAAGTTCATTAAAAAGTACTTACTTTATATTAGGCACACCAAGGCCATGGTGCAGATCAGACATTGTTGAGGACAGAAACAGCATGTAGGCATGCAATCTTTATAGCCAAATCTCCCTATTCCATGAGATTCTTATTGATGCAAATCTACAGATAAAGAGGAGAATCTGTGCAACAGAGAAAGTCATGAGAAGTAAATCTGATTCATTATTGTATTGGGAGAGTTTTTAGAGGCAGAAATAAGATCTATTACCTCTGAGTTTATACAAATGTGCCTTACTGTTTGTTCCCGGTTGTAACAAATGTCTCCTGATAAGGTAGGTTAGCAATGGAGGAAACTAGATAAAGGCTGTCTGGGGACTATCTATTGTTTTAATTCTTCTACATCTCTAAAACTATTCTGAGGCAAAATAAATAAATAGAAGAAAAGCAGTTAATTTATTATACCTTTTAAATTAAATCTGTGTTAGTTAAATTCAAACCTATCATTCTGTCTCAGTGCAATATAAAGCTATACCACCTACAAATAAATACTAAGAATGTAATCCATGGAGACTCAAATATTCATTCAACTGAAATGGTCAATCACTATAGATGCTGTGAGTAATGAAGGTAGAAAACAGGCATTTTAGAGAAATACATTACTGCTTAAATTGCAAAAACAAAAATAGCTAAGTGTTTTGTTTTGTTTTTGGCACCAGGAATTAAACTCATGACCTTAGGCTTGTCAGGCAGGTGCTTATGCTACTGAGCTAAATCACTGGCCCAGTAAATGTGTTTTTTACATAGAATTTGGGTTTTTCAAATATACAGATAAGTAAATGTGAAATATACAGTGTATTGACTATGAAGTAATATTTTAAAATTTCAAGGACATTCACCTATAAAGGAATATACATGTATATGAACCGGAGCTTTTAGTATTCCAGGGTAAGTTACCACATTAAATCTATTTTGAAAGAAATTAAATTATTTCCCAACTCTTTAATTTCTTTATTTATTGTGTTGTGTCAGTACTCCACATAACTGCACTGAATTAACTAGAATATCTTCATGGAAGAGTCCTTGAAAGTATTTTGAAGCATTAGTATTTTTAGGGAAAAAATTCTTAAAGTAATTTTAACAAGATTTATTATATTACTTCTTAAACTTCTTGATCAGGACACTTCAGAGTGAGAAGGCTTTAAAAAGACATTCTAAGTTTTCAGAAGGTGGCTGATCCAATTTAGAATCCATTAGACTCATATTTCAAAAAGACGCAGTGAGAGTTTTTCCAAGGTCAAAGTCACAGGGTATTTTTTTTTTTCTTTTCTACTGTTTTTTTCTTTTCGTAAGTATTTAAGTTTCTATTATTGCAGTGTTTGGGAGACAGACTGTTTAGCACACAGACTTCCAGTTGGACTAGACTAACATTGTTTCTATATTCATCTTCTTATCAACTGTATAATCTCCAGGAAAATTTGAGGGTATTTTTTTTCTATTACTTTAGCATCTATAAAGTGCAGATAATAATGGATGAATACTGGGTATATTAAATAAGGTAATTTGTAAAGTTTACTATGCTTAGCTTGCAATTAACAATTTACCTTATGGAGCATACATTTATTAAATGTGTTTCTTTTCTACAATTTTCAACATTTGACCTCTCTTTTTTTTTTAAATTTTATTTTAAAGAGAGTAAAACCAAGCAAAACAAAACAGAATAAAGCCAATCAAATCAAATCAATGTAAGTGACACAAGAATTCAAAACAATAGGAAATCAGCAATGCTTACCATAATGCCTCTTGCTGTCTTCAAAATAGCTGCCCATACTTCAGACTTAGTAAAACTCAAACAAAACAGAACAGAATAGAACCAATCAAAACAAAACAAAACAATGAATGCAATAAAGAACTTCAACAAAAATAATAATAAATCCAAAATGACTGCTATCCAATATCTTCCTATCTTTGAAATAGCTGCCCGTGCCATTGGATACAATAAAATCAAACAAAGCAAAGCAGAATGAAACCTAACACAACAAAATAATGAAAATGATACAGGACTTCAAAACAAGACAATAGGGAATCAACAATGGCCACCACCCTCAGAAGATTCCCCTTAGGCTACATTGTTATTGTCATTCTCTGAATAGTTGATTAGAACACGGACTTTAGACCTACAAAGTCAATGGAACACTACTAAAGCATTAAATTGTTCTACCTCATAGCCATCATTGCAGCCTGTGTTCCTTGGGAACCACCTGTAGCTTATGGTTGGAGGTAGGGGGTGAGGAGGTAGGAGGCTGGTTCTTCTTGTTTCCTAGCCCACACACTGGAGGGGGCTGGCATCTGTCTCTCCATACCACAGCCCGCACTTGGTCTGATTCATACGGAAGGCTTTCTGTTGATTCTCTTCCTGGTAGTCTGTGAATGGTGTTGACTCACAGGAAAAGGCTGGTATCTGGCTGGACCCCTGACCTCTTCTCATTACTCCATTGTTCTACATATTGACATGCAGTGCTACATTCCTGGTGGTCATATCTCATTGGTCATTCATAGATTAAGGGTGGAGGCCTGGGTGGCAGTTATAAACTCCAAGAGTCTACACTATGGTTGAGTGCAAAGGTGCATCAAGCTACCAGAAAGGGTGTTCCCTGAGGAGAGGCCAGAGGAACTGCAATTTAGAAGTAAAAGCAGAGAGAGACTAGAAAATAGGTGCTCATGCATGTAACAGTGGTTCCAGGTGTATGGACAGAGCATGATGACAGATACTGAACTAACGTAGATATATTATTACTCACTGGTGCCAAGGGTTATTAATGTTTAAACTTTCCATAATGTTACTGTGTCCACCATAATAGTTCTACACAGAATTATCTTATCATCCTAAAAGCACCTTTACTTTCTTGTTCTTCCCCCTTGCCACTTCAAACCGTGGAACACAATGATACTTCACTATCTCAGCACTTGTGCTGTTTCCAAAATCTCATAGTTAATATTGCAGACTATACACTTTTTCCCCTTTTATTTGTATACACTTAAACTTAAATTTTATCTGTATCTATTTGTGGCCTAATAGCACATTTCTTTTTAACCAATCCATAATACTCTATTAAATGGATGTTTCATAGTTTTCTTACTCATATATTTATAGGGAGCATCTTGGTTTCTACTATTTGGGACATTTATGAATGAAACTTCTCCAAACATTCAGGAGCAGGCTTCGTTTAGCTATGACTTTTTAATTCATTTGAGTAAATAATTATAGGCACAATTGATAGATCATGTAAGACTATGATTAGCTTCACAGTTTTCAGAGGTAGACATGTTACTTTTTTGCTTTCACCAGGAATAAATAAGCGCTCCCCTTGTTGTACATACTCATCAACATTTTGTCTTTCCAAGTTTGCGTGAATTTTAGATACCCTAATAGGTATATAGTAGCATTTCATTACTATTTTAATCCTTTTTATGTGCAGCTACAATGAGCATACTATTTTACTTTTGAATTTTCTAATACCCAAGGTAGTGGAGCATTTGCATGTGCTCATTGTACTTTTTATGTCTTGTTTGGTAAGGGGTCTGCAGATTTTTTTTGAGGGGGAGGTCTTGCTATGTTACTAGTCTTCTTAAAAAATTTTTATTTAAAGAGAAAAAAAGCAAAACAGAAAAAGGGTAGAAATAATACAAAACTTAAAAAAAACAGTAAAAAATAACTAGTTGATAAATTACATCTTGTCCTCTTTGAAATAGTAGTTCAAGTTACAAAATTAAAGCATACAAAGTGCACATTCAAACAGTGAGACTGCAAACAGTTCTGTTCAACGATCCTACAAAAAGTAATATGGTTATCAGTCCTACCCCACGTAAACATACATGTAATTACATCTTTTAAAGCACTTTCTTTTCCTCTCTTTTTTACAATAGCAATTACACATTTTGGATTTTATTACTCCTATATTTCTTATTACTTTTTACACTAGAGACACAATGTGATATTTATAAATATCATTCTTATTTATTAAACTTATGAGCATAGTCTCAAGTTGTCTCCATTTACCTATGAAGGCCTCAAGATCATTCTTTTTATAGCTGAGCAATATTCCATTGCATAAAAGTACCATATCTTTTTCATACACTCTGCCAGTTGATGGGCATTTTGGTGGTTTCCATGATTTAGCTATTACAAATTGTGCTGCTATGAATATGGATGCATATATATCACTGTGATCCGACCTTTTCAGTTTTTCTGAGAAAATGCCCTAGCGTACCTGTTAGCTCTGATTACATGCACAGCTCCATGTTTAAATTAGATTCTCGAAGATATCTAAGAATTGATGACTTTAAGAGCTTTTTGGTATATTTTGGATATGAGTGCTTTATCAAAATCTGTTTCCCATTTTGTGGCCATTTTTAATTCTCTTAGCATTACCATTTTCAGAGAAAAAGCTTTTAACTTTAATGAAGCCATAATGATATCATGTTTCTCCCATGGACTATGCTCTGGTGTTGTATCTAAAAAAATTACACTGCCAAACATAGTCTCTTGGATTTTTACAAGAATGTTGTAAGCTAAAGTTTCTCATTGATGTGTGTCGTATTTTAGTTAGCTTTTGTGATGTTTGTAGAGTCTGTTCTAGATTTTTGTTTGTTTCAAAATATAGTTGATCAGTTATTCCTACACCATTGTTTAGAGTCTATCATTTTCTTTACTGTATCACCTTTGCTCATTTTTCAAATATTAGTTAATTATACTTTTATGAACTCTCTATTCAGTTCCGTGAACCTATTTTTGTATTTCTTTGTCAATACCTTACTGTTTATTGATGTCATTTTATAGTATGTCAGGAAATTGAGTATGGTCAATCTTCTGACTTAATTTTTTTCTTTAATAGGGTCACTGGTGTTCCTAATGTTTTTACTTTTCATATGAATTTTTTAATTAGTTGGTTGATATCTATCAAATACAGTGCTAAGTCTTTGATTGATATGTAATAGAATCCTTAGATCAGTTTGGAAATAATTAATGTGTTAATAATATTGAGTCTTAAACTGGGAGTGGTGCCATATAACTACAGTCCCAGGACTCTGGAGGCTGAAACAGGATGGCAGGTGAATTTTGATATTTTTTATTTGTCAAGTATTTCACATAAGTTATCAAATTTGTAAGCTGACAGTTGTTCATGAGTCCCTCACTCATTCATAATATTAATAATTATGTCTTATTTATTTTATTCTTTGTTAGTCTTATAGCTTAAATTATCTCCACAAAGACTTATACTTGGAGGACTTTAACTTTGTTGGATGAAATCAAAATTTCATGGCATTACTGGGAGATGATGGAAACAGGAGGACAGACTTAAAGAGAGTAAATTGTGAGAGCATAACTTTGGAGACTGTGCCTGCTTACCATGGAACTCCTGACTCTCTCTTTTTCTTTCTGCATTTCCACTATTAGGATGTGAGCGCTTTTGTTCTTTCAATTCTCTGCCATGATATTCTAACTTTTGTCAAACCCAGAGCAAAGGAAGCAGCAAACAAGGACTGAATCTCTGAAACCATGAGCCTAAACAAGTCTTTCTTCCTTAAATTTATTTATGTCTTGTGTTTTGTCACAGAAATGGAGAGTTGCCTAATAGAGTTAAGTCTGTCTTAAGAGGTTTATCAATGCAATTGATAGTTTTCAAGTAATGAGTTTATTTAGATGTTCATTCATTCTTTCAATTTTATTTACTTAAGCTCTAATTTTATTATTTTGTGTGTTTTTCTTGCCCGTGGTTATGTTACTCTTCCTTCACTAGCTACCTACAAGGGAAACTGTTTTAATTTTCCAATTGCTGAACATAGTACCCAATATCCATAATTTAAAAGAGGAGAGATTTGCTTTGACTGACATTTTAAGACCATTCAGTCCATGGTCAGTTGATCCTAAGGTAGAAACCTCGTAGTCGAAGGGGATCATGGAGCAAAGTAGCCTGTTCATGGCAGATAGAAGGCAGAATAGTGTGTGGCAGGAAGGTACCAGAGAAAGGATATCAAAGCTGAACCTCCATGACCCATCCAGACACCCCCAGAAGTGTGCTCCAACTTCCCCTTGGCAAATCCTAACACCAACAAAGCTTACATTCCACCATAATCACTGCAGAAGTTTAAATGGTTAATTTGTGATATTTCTTATGTTATACTTTGTTCACTCATTGCTGTATGTTTTCCTCTAATGTGTGTGTTTACTGCATGCTAAAATTTTTAAATTGTATTCTTTTCACTCAGTTAATAATGTAGTTAGAATATCTTGAGACCTCTTCCTTTGACCTACGAGTTGTTTAGAAATGCTACTTACTCTGCAAATATCTTGCTATTTCCTAGCTATCTTTTGGTGTTGTCTATTTTTCACTGTTTTAGTTTGGAATCAAAGTTTGTGATTTACATTCTTAAAATGTGTTAACTCATGGTTATTGGCTCAGAATGTCATCTGACTTGGTGAATGTTCCATATGGGCTTCAGAGAAATGTACACTATTTTGTTGTTGGATAAAGTATACTATAAATGTCAATTAGATCCACTTGATTTACAGTGATGTTCAGTTTAGTTGTAGGGTTGCTGATTTGCTGCCTGTTGGATCTTTTTTTTTGCTGATAAGTGATGCTGAGGTTTTCAACTCCAAGACTCAATTTGTCCATGTCTCCTTTAAAATCTTTCAGTATTGGCTTCATATATTTCCATGTTTTGTTAGGTAGACATATATATTGCCATTCTTGAAAATTCATCCCTTCTTTATTACCTTTTATTCCTTCTCCTTGACAAATTCCTTTGCTTGTCTGATTTTCATGAAATAAATATGTAGCTACTCCAATTTTCTTTTACTCCTTTTTGGAATTGTTGGGCTTTAATTAGACATTTTATGTGTTACCATCTTCTCTTCTGGTGTATAAATCTGATTTTTAAAAATACCATTTTAGTAGTTTTATAAGAGTTTGCAATATACAGTGACAACTAATCTAAATCCACTTACACATAGCAATGTGTTGCTTCACAGCTGTGCACGTGCCTTACAACCAAATATTCCTAAATATTTTATAACATTATTGATTTGTTTCATTTGAGTGTAAGTCATGGCAACTCAAAACATCGTTACTATTTTTCTTTGAAAAATTATATATAACAGATAAGAATATTAAATATTTTATTTTACTTTAATCTGTTCCTTTGCTGAGGCTTTTTCCGTCTTTATGCAGATCTCAGTTTCTGACTTATGGGTCAGACAGAGAGAGAGAGAGAGATGATGATTAAAGGAAACTTGAAAAGTCATTAGCAATGCTCCAGATCTAGAAAGATATGCAGGATTTTCCACCAATTAGAAACAACACTTGCACAGGCAGCAAGGAGGAGTAAATGGATTTTAATGCAGCTGGCACGTTGGTGTTGATGGAAGACAAGATTACAGGAGAATATAAGAAGCAAACCATATAATGCCTCTTCTGCCAACTTGGGTTTGGTTAATTTTGAAGATCAAATAGGAAACACTGAAGTATTTTAAGCAGAAGTTGAGAAGCATGTACAAAATGTGCTTAAGAAAACTCACAAATTGATCTTAGATTGGTAGTGTTCAAGTAATAGCATGAGTCAGAATTTCATGGGGAGATTTTGGGACTGTATTACCAAAACTGCCCCCAAACTTTGCCAAATACCTACGATTTTTTTGTGCTGAATTTGGAGTGAGTGAGGCCTGAGAATTTGCATTGCTGATGAGATTCCAAACAAAACTAATGCCACTGGACCAAGGATCACATTTTGAAAATCACTGATGCAAGGGATGAACAGACTAAAGGAGATGCATACTTCAAGACCAATTAGTGTAAAAGCAATAAAATCCATTTAATTGGACAAAACAAAACCCACACAATAAAATTGAATCAATTTATTTATGTTGTTAATAAAGACAAAAAATTAAAATATGTTGCAATAAAGTCTGTTTGTAATGCATTGCTAGGAGTCCCTCTTCTTTTTTTTTTTCCCTTTTATTCTCTTCCTTAATGTCTGCTCTATTACACTTTGAAATGTAGTATTTGGGTGGAGGCCCAGGAGCGTGTGTGGTTAAATTATACATAAGAAGTAAAAGAAACTAGATGAATAGGATCACTAAATATTATTGGACTTCAATTGTAATGATTTTCTATGTTATGGTATAGTTATTTTTTTTGGAGGACTATCATAATTTATGTCTACAGGCTTTTGACATCTTAGTCTGGTTTTGAATATATGCTCTTAGAAAAGACAAAGAAATCAAAGAATCTGTGAGTAGATATAAAGGATGTCTGGTCACAGAAGGAGAACATGAAAAGAACAAAAGTGAAAACCAAACCGTAAAAAGAATTTTACCTACAATTATTTATCATTTGTCTAGTAAATAGGAATGAGGATAAGGTTAAGGAATTTATGCTGCATATTTCCCTGCTGCTTTCTTGACATTGTTTTATAGAACTTTTATCATTCCGTAAATCATGTATCCAAAATATTCATGATGAGATGATAAAATCTGAGATAACTGTTAAAGTGCAGTTGGTGAGACAGAAATCACAATTTTCAGCAATAATACAAATGTAGAATTCTATTTCAACTCACAATTCAAACTGAACATTGTGTAAAAACAGTCTATATCCTCATAGTGCTTTACTAAGCATAAAATATAGAGAAGTATATATGTTAAATATAATTACTATACTCATCTGAAATTCAGATATGAATATCTTTACTACTTATCATTCTATTGTCAAAAATTGTCATTAAAATAGCATTATCTTCTTTTTTCCACTGCTTTTTTTATTTTAAAAACAACATAAAAATGATGATATGGAATTTCAAAACAAAATAATAGGAAATTAACACTGGTCAATAGATTGTGTATTATCTTCAAGGTAGTTGTTCAGATTATAAAATATAGGCATAAAAATAAACAATCTAACAGTGAAAACACAAACTGTTCTTTTTAAAGAACGGATTGATAATATAGTCATCTGCTTTGTGTATAAACACACACATGTGCATACACACACACACATGCACACACAAACACAATTTTTTCCTTCTTTCTTTTCTCCTTTTCCTTATCCCAGTTGTTCTTTCCTTTTAAGGCATAGTCTATACATTCTAAGTCATTAGGTATGACTGCAATATGTTGCATATGGTATAATCTACAGTGTCTTATTGAGTGGTGGTCTTTTTAAAATTTCACTGCCTGAGTGAATGACACTTTCTAATGTGCTCATCATCAGCTTGTTGGTGCAATAAAAATAGAATAAAAGTAATAACTGGATGTAATGTTTCTTCAAGATTTTTTATATCTGCACCGAGGGTCTTGGCCCATGGATCGCACAGCTTGTCTTACAGATTTATAATGCAATCTTCTAGTTTTAGATCTTGAGCAATCTAAAAAGCCAACAAGTCATTTTAAGAGTTTTGCCTTTTGCTGTCACAGTCATAGCAGCAGCAGTTGTTGCTGCTGGAAAAAAAAAATCATTGTTATTCATGTTACAAGGACAGGGCTGAGAGGCCAGTCCTTGATCAAGGAAGAATAACTGTGAATCAAAAGGTGCTATTGGGGAAATTTAATCAGAAAGTGAAAAATGATTCTTTTTGTATGACAGTGAAATTTATCTTTCCAACATTTATTCTAAGACATATATATATTAGTACATAATAAGATACTGATTTTTGTTCTGACACTCTTTTTTAAGCTGTTACTTGTGGTTTTTCTAAAAGCAAATATGAGAAAAACAAAATCCTGTCATCAATGAGTTTAAATTCTAAGGACTGAAAAAAAATCTGCAATTACATTTGTCTTGAAGCTGACAGTGTAGTAGCAAGCTAACATTACCTTATTAGCTACAGTCTGTGTAACAGTACACGATAGACCTGTTGTGATAAAGAACAGTTGGCAAAGTTAACCTTTTGTGAAATGAAGCAGATTTTACTAATATGTATCCCTGAACTGAAATTGCAGAAGTTTTGGCCTGTTTCCCAAGATTTCTTGCAAGTGAATAAATTAGTTTTACTTAACTTGAATCTTTATAGAACACAGGTTCAAAAATCTGAAGGGTGCTTTCCAAACACAGAATGGTAATCAAATATGCAGTGAATACGTAAAGCTGTATATTAATTTTTTGTAACTGTCATCTGTATATTAATTTTTTGTAACTCAAATTACATGAATTGTACCCTTAAAATATTGTATAGAATTTTTTCCATTTATTATACTTCCATTATTCAGACATGTTTAACCTTATACAATTATTTATTCCTGGTAATATCCACTTTCCCAAAAATATTTCAGGGCAAAATTTTACCCTTGTTTTCATCAATTGCTTCTAAAACATGAGAAAATGAAGATGCACTATGTGAAGAAATTATTTCAATATTTCAGGACAGAGAGTTCTTACATTTTTATAAGCCCTTGCCAAATTAATTACCATAAATACAGATTAACAGAACACTATTTGAAAAACACTAAAAAGATATATAAAAATATATATGTGACTATAAGCCTCAAATATACGGGGAAAACTATTTCTTCTGGGAGAATAGAGTAGCAGGATAATTAACATATAGATTCTGTTTAAGTTTTAAATTAGTCATTTTATGTTTTTATAAAATAAAAGCACATATAGTGCAAATTTTTCAATTTTTATATTCACACCTGAATATGTAACAATACCCACATTCTTAACTCTTAATAATGTAAGACTGTCTATATCCTCCTTGTATACAATCTCATGTCATAAAATGGCCATCACTGCATCACACAAAAATGAGTATTGTGCATACCCTTAAAGTTTATGTCATCTGTCTGACTCATTCTATATGTGAAACAGCAAGATTATGTTTTAAATCTGAATATGTATCTCCTGTGTTGTAGTCAAGGTTTTAAGGAAAACAATTTAATACAGGACACATAATTTACAGTATGTTAGGAACGTCACCCAAAGAATTAAACACAAGAAATGCAGGAAATCTGTTCACACAGTAAAGACCCCAAAGAACCTAGCTGAGGGCCTGGATCCCACAGCAACATCCTGCATGAATCCAGCTGAAGACCTAGAGCCTGTGACAGTGCCTCCCAAGAGTCCAACTGGAGGCCTAGAGCCCATAACAATGACTCATGTAAGGCTGTCTCACCGGTCCGAGGTCAGCGGTAGAAGCCAGAAAGTCTGTACCAGAGGGATAAAGGATCTGTGTCAGTAAGTGGATGGTTGTGCACTGGAGCCAAGAAACAAAAAAGTAAGGACCAGGGCTCCCCAAAAAAATAACACAGCCATCCTCAGTTACAATGAGGTCCCAAGCTCCTCTGACAATGAGAACAGCCAAGTTCCTATGAGGAAGCAGCATGACAAGCTTCTCCTGGAGACTGAACTGCAACAGGAGAATCAACAATCACCAAGAGAATCAACAACACCCTGGAGAATGAACACCACCATTCCTCTCTGGGTCTCTGTTTAATGCTGGCAACAATCCTCAGGTGGATCATTCACACTGAGCACCATGTTGATTCAGTTCAGCCGGAGTTCAAGTTGACCACCAGTCGTCAATCCACCACATTTTTTGCAATACCATAGGCCATCTTTTACTGTGCATTAACTACACATTGAGTGTTCTTTACATTGAATTTTCTCTCATTTTTGATATGAGGAAACTCTGGGAATCAAGAGAATTTAGTAACCTGCCCGAGTTCACACAGTCACTGTATATCTGAAAGGCAGGCCTGATCCTGGCCCATGTGACTCCCTTCCGTTCAGGCACAGTGCAGGCCCTTCTTCTGGGGAGTCTATAGAAAAGCAGACAAGTGATCAGGCATCTATCAATATATAAAGGGATGGGGTATCTAAAAGAGAATTTGAAGTCAAACAAAACTTGGAGGCAGGTAAACTTTTGCTTTGTATTTATAATCTATATCTCTATGACTGTTACAAGCCATATTTCATTGTGCTTTTCTCCTCTGGACATCTTTCATCTACGTGGGGGCTCTGATATCGCATTTTTTGACCTCACTATGCCACCATGATGTACTCTTGGCAACAGCATTGAGTTTCTCCCTTTTTGTCTTCCTCAAAGCCTTGCTTCCTTATTAAACTTTGACTTTTTCATGGCCAGAGACTATATGGATTGCGCTATAATTTCTGGAGTGACAGTTGACTAACTATTACAAGGGTTCAGGTTCGCTACAACAGCTTAAGGGCTTTCTACAACATACACATTCTGACAGAAGAATTATTTTTAAATGGGGTAATCCTTTAAAGATGGAATTTGTGAGACCACAGAAAACATTCAAGAGAGAGATTTTGGGGAAGAGTATATGTTTGTTAGACACCTTAAATTATATTGCCTTTGGATGGAAAGATTTTGTTATTGCTCAAGTTTGGTCTGAAATCTATCTCCTAGCAGTAGTAATAAACCCCAGCCCTTGCCTGACACAGAATCTGAGAAATCTGAATGTGGATGTTTCCAATGTGCCTCCCTCAAGGCAATTCTCCATTCAATAGCTTAATGCCAAAATTTCTGACTTTGTAACCAGATATTCCTCTCACAATATACTTGCTTATACTAGCAGTCACCTGTCTAGTTCTTATCTGATGTGGCTCATTTTATTCCTACCAATGTAGTCACTTTCTTGATGAATCTTGACAGGAGATGAGTTAGGAGTGGGTGTGTTTCAGGTGAGACACAGAGACAATGATACATGTTTACTAACAGAAGCAATAAAATACAGATCTTAAAGAGGGCAGGTGTTTTGTACAGCCAATGGAATGTGAGGATCCAGTTAGGACATGCACTCTAAACCAATAGGTAGAGAACAACGGAGGACCAAAATCTGTGAGCGTAGAACTGTATTTTGATACAAAATGTTATTTGGTGGGTTTCCTGCAGATAGGTCTATAAGTGAATTTTAGAGAAATCTGGTCTAAGTTTTGCAGAGTAATATCATGACTGAGAGATGGTCACTCAGTGTATTCGAGGCGTCCCTGAGGGACTTGGATATCATAGGGCTAAGTCAAATAGCTTGACTCTATTTGTCAAATAGGTCAAATTTGCCCAAAACTTGGTTATACAAGACATAAATTTGTATTAGCTAGGTTTAAAATCAGGAAGGAGGTAGAGAATTGGAGTCTGCATCCAAGCCCTGCTTCTTAAGTGAGAAAGTAAAATCTCTTTTCAAAATGGATGTTATGGCAACATAAAATTATATGGATTGTCTGTGAATTTTTTTTTTGTTTTTTAATCTTAAAACAACTGATGGCAAAGTAATGTCAAGCACAATATCAGCTCTGAAATAAGTGATGAGCAATATCAAAACACCTTAAAGAAAATAACAAGCATAAATTTAAATTTGCTGTTTAAATATATATTTGTTATAGCCAAATAATAAAAGAAATAGTCAATAAATTTTTATCTGTGCGTGTATCTGACATGAGACCAAATGTTGAAACAAACAAGGCCATTTTTCTTAGCACCAGGAAAGAAAAGTAAGTAACTGAAAGAATATGCTGTGTTTTTTTTAAGTAAATGACTCTTGAATAATAATATAAATTCTTTCTCTTTTATTTTTGTAATTAATATTTTTAATCCTACAGAGTAATCTCATGTGTTGTTTTGTTAATGACCTTGTATTGTTAACATAATTCAGAATAAAAAATTACCATAAATCAAGTGACTGAATTTATACTGTAAACATTAGCATCCAGCAAGAAGAAAAAAGTTAATGCTCTGAGAAAGCAATTCTTTCACCTGTAGTCTCTTGGGGGGAAAAAAAAAAAAACCTAGACTCACCAGTCATAGATTTCAACAATGGTTTTATTAAAAGACTTCCCAGTTGATACCCATATAATGTTAGGACTGGTCTAGAATATTTGGACATTGGAAAATGTACAAGAAATTTTTTAGCTATAAATAGAATTTGCTGTTTCCTAAATATTATTGATGATTGCCGGTTATTTCTAGATCTAGTCTTATTCCTTGATAAATACAAGGACTACCAGTGGAGGAACTTTGTTAAGGTTATCTGACTTCCTTCAGTTAGGAATAGAGACATTTAAAATCATGATTCTCCTTATTCTTTTCACTGCATAAGCAATCCCTGAAGCATTGTTTTAAAGGAGAGGTAGCAAAAGAATAGCTAGAATTTTGAGTTAGCTCGTGAATGTTAACTATCTCTCTGCTTTTACATGAATTAGAAATAAATCTTCATAATGTTACACCACTGCTGCACTTTTCTAATATAATACATTTCAGTCGATTCTGATGGACAAAAATGGCTCTAGGTATCTGAAAAATTGTCCTTTAAAATTGTTTTCTTTTCTAAAAATATAATGAGGAGTTGCCTTTCCTATGTCCAAGAGCAATCCATTACACATCAGTCAAAAATGCTCTTCTTATTTTTAATTTTTGTTTTCTTTATTTGATTCACTTCTATATATTCCAAGTTTTTAGCTAAAATTGGATCTAAATACTTTTAAAATGTGCTTTGTTCTCATTTTCTTAATATTGTCTGAAATTTATCTCTTCTATTAACAATTGTAATTGATACATTTGGTACACTCTACTGTATCATTTTTTCTCTCCATTCATAATTAAATACTGATGTCAAGTCCTCAATGTTGACTATTTTTTAAAATCCACTGAAAACTGACTTCACTCTATCACTCTATTATATGTAAAAAAAATCAGTAATAACTTTCGTATTTCTAAATCCATGGGCATTTTCTTCAGGCACATCTTCCTTGATAAGCAGCAGAGAACACATGTGCTTACTCTTGAGATATCCCTACCTTTGACTGCAAAGCATTTTGCTATTTATCTTCCTCATTCTCTTAGAGGTAATTCCTGTGATTTATTTTTAGCTTTCTTCTCCTTTACTCAGGCATTAAATGTTAGATTTCCTCAAAATTCACTCTTTCTCTTTTTTATTCTTCTGTCTCTGTATTCTTTCTATGGGCAATATACCTGTAAGATAATTACTCTAAAATTTACATTCTATACCAGATCTCTCTACAAAGTTCAATATTTATATATCTGATCATTTTCCAGTGTTTACTAAACTTTGACTATGTGAAAGAAACTGTGTTACACACTAGACTTACCCCGGAATGAGATTCACCACAACTCCCAGCACTCAGGAGGTTAAGGAAACTGATAGCTATGAGCTACAGACCAACCTTCATGACATAGTTAACTCAAAGTCAACATGATCTACACAGTGAGACCCTGTCTCAAGTGAATGAACAAACAATGCACATTTTTTATAATACTTAGAGGATATTGGGAGAAGCCAAAGTTTATGTCAATTTATATTTATAATATAATTATATGATCCTTCCTCCTCCATTGGATACAAGTGCCTCAAAACCAAAGGGTATATCTAATTCTTTTCATTATTATATTTTCACTTCCCTACATAAGAAAAAAATGGAATGAATATTTGTAGAATAAATAAATGACTGCATTCGCAGACAGCTAGTAACCCTGTTTTACATGAGACTAATTTTGTTTCATTTTTGTGAATCTTATATGTCTATTGCATTGTTTTGAACTTAATATTCAAGTATAAAAACATAAAAGCTATAAAATATAAATGATTTAAAATTCTTCCTTTGTTCTATGCAAACTAGGTAGAAGGCAAATAATCTATAGATGTTAAATAAAGGCCAGCATTAATATATAATGTGAAAGTTAAAAGTATCCTTTGATTATTTTACCTGAAGATTTCCAAAGGCTTCATGAATGTTTCTACCTGTCTTGATTTCTCTAAATGAAAGAGCATATGTGAAAATCATTACAGGAGACAAACTCATATGATCTAATCACCAATAGTAATCCTTTAGTGCATATGAGATATTATCTAAATGTTAGTTTCACATAGATACCAAGGGCAAGATTCTGTAATGCAAAAGTATTGTCTTTTGTTAGAGGAGTTTGTATCTGGAGATTAAGTAGTGTTGCCCAGAACTGAAATAACGTCTACCTTTTTATGCTCTGTTTCCTTGACCATGAACACAGGATCGCCACATATAGCTAGAAAACTGTACATTTCCAAGAGCCACTTTTCCTCAAGGAAAAGTATTATTTGACATAATTGCATAGAATATATGAGAAAGTTTCTGGTTCCAAAATCTCGATAAATTACTTATTTTCTTTAAGTTTGGAAAATTTATCTGAGAATAGGAATAGTCCTTCAAAGATGGGAGGGACCCTGAATGGGTGGTCTTCTCAATAAATTATAATAGTTACTCACTAAAGTGTTTTCTCTTAGTCTATAAGCCTACAGTTGACCTAAGAACTCTGGAAAGTTTCTAAATAATTGAGTATTCAGTATATACATTCAGCTTTCCATTTATGCAGAATCCAGGAATGAGAATTGTAGTATATAAGAATTCATCTATTGCAGTACATCTTGGTCTAAATTCATCTCTGTAAATTGATATTAGGGAGATGCCCAGAGACTGAGGGCTCCGTGGTGCCTGATAATGAGAACTCATATGGTATCTTAATCACTTTTCCCATCTCTGAGACACAATACCTAACCCCCACAATTTAAAGGGGAGAAGATTATTTTGGCTCACATTTCCATTCCTTGGGTGGCAGGATCCAAGGCGGAAACAGTATGGCGGAAACTTAGGAGTAGGATACAGCTGCTTCCTCCATAGCAACCAGGAAGCTGAGAAAGATTGGTAGAGATGGGCACAAGAATATAGCTTGTAGGTCACTTCCTCAGTGCTACATCTCCAACCAATCCCATCTGCTAATAGCGCACTCAGCTACTGAATTATAGCAACTCCATGATCCAATCACCTTCCATACACATGAAAATTTCGTAGGACATTTTAGATCTTAAACATAGCATTTCACTCCAGCCTCCAAAAGACTCGTGACCATCTCATGTAAACTGCACCTAGTCCATCTCTTTATAAAGTCATCAAATTCATACCAATGTCAGCACTGCTAAAAAATTTAAGTTCAAAGTTTTTTTCTGAAACTCAAGGTACACCACATACATGTAAGAAAGAAAATTAAAATCTTTTAAAATACGGCGACACAGAGTACATGTTCTCCTTCCAAAAGGGAAAATCGGAGAATAGAAAGACATTGTGTAAAACATAGCAGGGCACACATTAAATTATGTAGCACCATGTCTAGCACCCCAGAAAGGTTGTATTGAGATATAAGCTCCACAGTGCTCGAGCAGTGCAGCCCCTGCTATATGGCTGATTGCAGTCTGTATAGCCTCTTTTTGGGGTGGTTCTGTTCACTGTCTACATCCCTCCTCAGCAGACATTCCATTTTCCAGGCATTTTCCACTTTCTGGAGTGTTTAGTGCACTTTTGGTTTCACTTCCACAGCTTCACACGATGTCCCCTCAGGGACACATTCCTTGGCCTCCCAGGCTTTCCTCTGAAATCTGGGCAGAAACTTCCTTAACCCCATCACTTTTGCATTTTCTAGCCCTCTAGAATCAGCACTGTTTGAATCTTCCAAGGTCTGCTGCCACTTGAACAGTAGCCAGGCCCTCTTGGGCCACAGCTGCAGAACCCTCTGCATGTCTAGTTGACTAAGTACTGTAAAAAGAACCCCAAAGAACAAATTCCCTAGGCATCCTCCTTCAAGTATGGGTCCCAGGCTCTACTACAGTGAAAGCGTCAGGCTAAACCAGGACATGATCAACACCACTGAGGCAGGCAAAGTTGAAACAATCAGCAAGGACTTTACTGTGGATGAGGTACAGTCAGGCCTAGAGCAAAGAGACTTGTCCCTGAGAAAGGGATGAGGCTATGTTTTGTAGGGGAGTTTAGGTAAATGGAGGGACTCTGCTGAGAGAAATTATGCTGAAGGAGGTAAAAATTTTGGGGGCTTTTCAGGGGAGGAGAATCCGAGAAGGTTCAGATGTCACCTGTGGTTTTCTGCACTTGGTGAGGGGTACAGAATGTCTTCTGTGGACTCTCTGTGCAAAAAAAATAGAGATGTTTTGTTCTCTTGGGCTAGGTGGGAGATTTCCTATTACTAAGGTGGTTCCCAGCCTGGAGACCTAACCGAAAGCTTTTCAGATTTATTTCACTGAGCCTAGGAATTGATTCCTGAGATGAATTCAAACCATCTTTTCTATTGTTCTGATGCAAAGGAATTGATTTCCTTTAATCCTAATTTTTATTAGCAACCACACCTTCTTTAGCACCAACATTATGATCACTATATGATAAGAAATAATATTGTTTAAAACTTCAACTCTTTTATTGGTCCTGGTTTTCAATGTAAATCTGGTCAAAAGCAATCAAAGGAACCCATGTCATCACCTAAATATTTTAGTGCCTTAAAATTCTCTCTTCCAGATATAGCACCCTAGCTTTTAACCTCTTACAAAATGTCAGGACAAGGTCAAACTGAAGACAATCTCCTGCCAGGGTATAACACACGGCCTGTAGTATAATTGCTATTGGCTCCTTGTTCTCACTAAACCCTCCTGAGCTCAGGCTTTAATGTTTGTATTTCTAAAAACATTCAGGTATCTTGTACTCAGATGGGGATCACCCATCATGATGTGCTTACACATAGCATTTTGGGGCTTCTCTAGCTTGCATCTCCTAGTATTTTTATTTCCCAAGGGAACCATTTCCCCTTCGTACCAAAATCTATCTTAATCACCTTCTTCTTACTAGGGAAAAATATCTGACACCTACAATTTAAAGGAGGGGAGGGTTATTTTGGCTCACTTTTTCTGTCCATGGTCCACTGTTCCCAAAGCAGAAACAGCACAGTAGAAGGGCCTGAGCAGAGAATATCCATGGCAGTTAGGGAACAAGAGATGATGGAAGATCTGAAGAAAATCACACCCTTTGGAATCTTGCTCTGAGTGACCCACCTCTAAGCAGGCCCACCTTCTCTTCAGTGTAGTCAACAACACTCATTAGCTGAATCTACTGAGGCATGTAGCAACCTCATCATCCAATCACCTTCCACACAAATGAGGAATGTTGGGAAGACATTTTAGATTTAAACAATAGCATATGCCATAGTTGTTTCTCTATCCTGAGATTTTTTTTTGTCTTTTTCCTTTTTATTGGTACCAGGGATTGAACGACTGCCTGCTTGCAAGACAGGCACTTATGTCGCTGAGCTAAATCCCCAGCCCCTATTCTGAGAATTCTTGACTCACTGCTGAATGTTTCCTCACTCAGTGTACTCTGTATGCATGGGAACATAAAGAGCAAAAGACTTGTAACAGTAAAACATTTGCTATTTCGTAGTAGCTATAATGATATTTGTGGGCCGGGGATATAGCTCAGCACTTCAGTGCCTGCCTGGCAGGCACAAAGCTGTGAGTTCGAATTCTGATATCAAAAACTTTTTAAAAAATGGTATTTATATTTTATTTCAGATGTAATGTTCATATCTAGATTCACATTTATATCATATTTCTCCATAAGACACATTTTATCATTGAAAGTTTCTCATGAAGAGCTTTACCTTTTACTTAGAAAAATGTAGACAGTGAAAAATTGTTCATAGAGTCATTTAGTCTTATACAAAAAAATTATGTGAAAATAAGCATTTTTTGTCCTCTATGCACCAGTTTACCTTTTGAAAAGCAGAAAATCAAGTCGTATTATGTGAGAAAAGAACTCTGTTCTATCCCCAAAAAAAGCGTAGACAATAATCCAAATAGAACGCTGATTTTGAAGAATTGCTACAATTCAGCTTAATGATTGTAGAATTAGTAAAATTTGCAAATGACAGTTATAATTTTTCTTCCTTACTTGGATAGGAACTAGAAATTTTCATAAAATTATACCTTTATACACACACAATTGCAAAACCTAAGCTTATACCTAAATTTATAATAAGTGAAATTTCACTAAGCTTTTTACTTAAAAGATTCTTTATAAAAATTTTAAAGATTTTTTTGCATAATTACAGAGTGCTATAATCATCCTCATCATAATCATCCTCCTTCCCCCAAAAGTTTAATACCTATTGCCAGTCAATTCCAATTTCACCACATGTACCTTAGCTCTAAAAACTAATCTGTTTCTGGTCCCTGTAGTTTGTCTGCTCTGCACGTTATTTAGTAAGTGGCCTTTTTTGACAGGATTCTTCCATATAAGGTATTTTTTCAAGATTCATTTGTTGTGAAAAATGTTAATTTTTTATTCCTATTAATTGTTGAATAATATCCCTTTACATACTGGTAATATATATTTATGTCCCTTAATCAGTTGATGACAATTGGGTTACTTTCATTTTGTGGTTGCTATGAATAATATCTAATATTAATATGTTGGATTTTGTGTGGCTAAATGTTTTCATTTTTTTTTTTTTTTTTTTGGTTGTATACTCAGGAGCAGAATTGCTGAATACTGTGGTAACAAGGTTTAGCCATTTTAGAAACTACTATGTAAGTCCAGTGTACTTATATATTTTACAGTCATTAATAGTATACAGGGATTTAATTTTCTCTGTATCCATAGGAACATAATTTATTGTTTTTTATTATAAGCATACTAGTGGTCGTGCAGTAATACTCTGAGGTTGCTATGTGCTTTCTCTTGTGACTAAAGATGTCGATGTTCATATAATGCCTGTTTTACAGTTTTTTAATGAAATTTATTTGATCATTTTTATGATCTTGTCAGTTAATTTTCTGAATTTTATTTACAGAACATTCATTGATAGCATGTAAGAATGTAAATGAATTTTGTGTATTGATCTTGTGCAATTTTTCTGAACTTGTTTATTAGTTCTAACCTTGTTTTTAGGGAGCTATTTAAGATGGTCTAGATACAAAAAACATATCACTTGCAAATAGAGAAAGTTTCTTCCTTCCCATTGTGGATTTTGTTTCATCTTACTTTCTTACCTACATGTGTTGTCCAGGACTCTCACTATAGTCACATAAAAATGGCAGGCATCTGTCTATTGCTCCTGGTCTTGGCTGAAAGTGAAACAGGAAGCAAAGACCTGACTTTCCACAATTTTGTTTTAATTTTTCTTTTGTGGCTGCCCCAAACACTTGTGGCCAGCTTAGCTGGCACCCCACAGCTGCTCAAGGTGATATTTGCTTTGTTTGAAGTATGGCTAGATGGTGGACTTATCATAAAGACTTTGTCCTGGAGTCTCTTGGAAAGCCCTTTTATAGCCTTCCTCTGTTAAATGCAAGAGGTGCTCCTTTCTATCAGTGAAAAAACAGAAAGTTGGACACTGTACATGCAGAGATTATCTCTTTTGCTAGTGACTAACCTTCCCATACTCTTAGTGGTTTATCTAGCATTTTTCCCTATGCTGCCCATAAATTCTAATAAACCATCTTCCATATATGGTATTTTTGCCTATTTATGATTTAAATCCCACCTAAAGCATGTTGGCTTCATACACTAAGAACTGGTAACACCAAAGGTTGCTGCTGCCAAATTACCCAGCATCAAGGAAGCTAACATTATGGAACTAAATGCCGGGAGCAGCTGGGGCTGGTAACACTGGAAGTGCACGCAGCAGAGAACTATGGTAGGCGATAGAGAAGTGCGGGGAGCCTGCATCTCTGGTGGCCGGGAGAGTTGTGGAGGCCTGCTGGTACCTGCTGGCTGTGAGCAGCCAGGGAAGCAACTCAGGTGAAGAGCTAATAGAACCAGACAATCAAAGCACAGGTACATTTTGGGAAAAAACCTGCACTTTGAATGTGTTTGATTTCTACATTAATTGAACAAGAGAATGGTGGGCAGCTAGATGGTAATATTTTGGCTGTCTGTACAGGGACTCTTCCCTTAGAATTTTCTGCACAAGGGTTTGGACAATGGTGACTACTGTCACCAAGAGAAAAGGAGGAAGAAATAGCTGATTTTTGATTTTCCTGTTACATTTGCCTAAATACTCCCATTAACCAGTGACAAAACACCAGTGCTTTTTAACTGAATATAGTTTCAACTGTTTATTTTTTAAAATCCATATCTACGGACATGCCTTATAAGACTGGGTAAATTCTTTCCCATTCCTAATTGAGTATTTCTATCATAAAGATGTATTAGTTTTGTCAAATGCCTTTTCTTCATATACAAAAATGAATAGTTTTTATTCCTTTTTACTATTGATACAGAATATTATGATGATTGATTTTGGATATTAATTGAACCTTAGATTGTTGTAATGTCTTATTTTTGTGTTGTATACATAATATTTTATGATTTGATTTCAACTTGATAGTTTGGTTTCAATTTGACAGCATTTTGGACTATATTTATAAAACATGTTAAACTATAGTTTTATTGTGACTTTGAATGACTTTCATATGTGGATATTACTGGTATATCAAATGAATTAAGAATTATTACTCTTTACTTTTGTTTTTGGAAGTCTTTTTGAATGAATCGTTGATTACAATTTTTCTTCAAATGTTTGGTAAAATTCCCAATGAAGCTAAATAAAATAAACAAACAGTAAAACTAAAATCTTTTAACGTAAGGCTAATACATTTTATGTTACATAAACAAGGTATGTTACATATCTTCTGTTGCTGGTTTATTTCATGATAATAAACACAAATCAAACATAATTATTTGTACTGTATACTTGTGAGTTTTATTTATACCCTTAGCTTTAAACCTAATAACCATAATTTCAGTTGACTTACAATTTATGTGGTTACTTTAAAGAAGTTTTATCTATGATAAAAATTTGAAGGCTGTAAACACTCAGAATAGAACATCCCAGGATGTCAGAAATATTTTCAAATAATGCAAAGCAAAATGTAATAGAGTGTTATAGTTACTAGAAGACTTGCAATTAGAGAACACCAGCCTAATTCTTTGAAAGGGTTAAACCTGTGACTCAGCATAAAAGTGACACTCTCATTTTCCTTAGATAACCTTGGACATATAAATATCAAGCAGTAGTGCAGCTATGAGTTCTGCTGTTCTTTAAATGAGATTTTAAAGTACTCATGCTTGTAAGTTTAAAATACGGAAGTGTATACAAGACCAAATTCTGTCATGCTGAACATATTTGAAGGAAAATTTAATGACTGAAAATTTAACACTGATGACTACAGAAAAATTTATTATGCTTCTATCTGTTTTAATGAAAGTGATCTAGAGAGTATAAAAAGTATGAAGCAAGTTAAAGAAATTTCAAGAGATAATATGACAAATCTGGAAAGTATTCATGTTTGTATAGAATAAAACTCCGGAGCCAGAAATGATGGGTATTTCTGGACTCCCAGCTACTTGGGAAGCTGAGGTGGGAAAATCACTTGAACTCAAGAGTTCTAGGCAGAAACTCCACCTCAAAAAGTTCTCCAAAAGAATTAAGTCATAGCTATAATTTGTGAGCATTGTCATATATATTTCATGCAAGATAGAAGTCTAAAGATGATTTGAAACCATATCTTTTGGGAGATTAAAAATTAAAATCAATTCATATAATCCTACCACAGTAATATTTGTAAAGTTAATACACAGAATGAAGGACAGGCACATATATAAATAGTTGCATCATTTATGTAATGGTGGTTCCTCCTTTAAAATATCTTAAAATAGAACTTCCTTGCTTCCTGCCTGGCTTGGCAGACTCTGGGCTTTTGGACCTATAGGATGCCTTCAATTCCAGAGGCTGGGCAGCCTGGGGTGAGTGTCCTCACACCATCCCCTGAGCACAGGGAGTTTAAGATCCTTGCTCTCGCCCAGCCAGGGAACTCCGTGGCTTCCTGCTGCACTGGACCAGCTCAGCGGGTCTTGAGCCAGCCTGCACCAACTTCCCTGCTCCCTGCTATGCTTGGAGGACTCTGGGCTTTTGGGCCTGCCAGGGCCCTCAGTTCCAGAGGCTGGGTGGCCTGGGGTGAGTGTCCCTGCACCATTACCTGAGCCCAGGGAGTTTAAGATCCTCCCTCAAACTTTACGGCTTCCTGATGTGCTTGGTGGACTCTGGGGATTTGGGACAGACTGTGTCCTAAATTCTGGAAACTGGGCAGCCTGAGGTGAATGTCCCTGCACCATCCCAAACCCGGGAGTTTGGGATCATTGCTCCCACCAGCCAAGGAACTTCACAGCTTCCTGCCACACTCTACCTACCCCAAAGGGTTTGGAACTACCTGTCCCTCAGCCAAGGACCCTCTCTCAATTCGGGAACTGGGTGGCCAGAGTCCTAGGAGCTGAGGGCATAGAAAAGGATTTCCAAAAGGCCCTGGGGAAGCCTTGGAATAACACTTGAAACACGGAAATATAGGAAAATGACAAAACAAAAGACCAAAATACAATCTCAAACTTCCAGCCCATCCCAAGTAACCTTAGGAGCTATGTACACCAAAGAAAATATATGCCATTCACCTGAAATATTGGACATAACAGTAACTGAAATAGAGAAGCAACTCCAGGAAGCTTTAAAGGAATTCAAAGTAGAAATAATCTTCCAGGTAAATGATAAAAGAAATGAAAGAGATGCTGAACAAAAGAAGACATAGTTAAAAAATTGGAGGGACTAAACAAAAAGGTAGAATCCCTGGATGAATAACATAAGAAACAAACAGAATACATAAAGCAGATGCAAAGACATATGCAGAAAATCAAAAATTCCATTGAAATTTGTAAAAACTACCTCAATGAAAGTGAAGAGAGAATTTCAGACCTCGAAGACAAGATTGAAGCTAGTGAACAGGAAAGGAAAGATCTTTTAAAAATAACAAGGAATCAGGAAATAACAATTCAACAGCTGCAAGATGATGCAAAGAAAAACAACATAAAATTGATAGGGATAAATGAAAAACAAGAGACAACATAAAGTATGACATATTTAGAGAAGTAATAGCTGAAAATTTCCCAAACATGAAAATGGAAACTGACATCAGGATCAGTGAAGAATATAGAACTCCAAAGGCATAACCAAAATGAAACTACACCCAGACATATAATAATCACCATTCCAGAAATCCAACATAAGAATAGAATATTGAAAGCTGTCAGAGAGAACAGACAGATCACCTATAAAGGAAAACTTATCAGAATCACAGCAACCTAGACTGATGTGCTCTGCAAAACTGTCCTTCAAAATCAATGGTGAAATAAGATACTTCCATGACGACGAACAGCTGAAGAATTTCATGATCACCAAGCCAACCCTGCAAAGAATACTGAAAGACAGTTTAGATACACTTAGGAAAAAACCACTAAGCAAATCAGACAAACAGAACAGAAAGATAAATGCAGCAGTAAAAATATAACATGTCAACAATAAACCAACAAATAACAGTTATAGCCATTAATGTAAGTGGCCTTAATGCACCAATTAAAAGAAACAGACTGGCAGAATGGATCAAGAAGCATCCAACCATATGCTGTCTACCAGAAACCGATCTAATCCAAAAGGATACTCACACACTGACAGTCAAAGGATGGAAAACAATACTTCATGCAACAGGAACCCACAAAAAAGCTGGGGTAGCTATTCTTTTTGCAGACAATGTGAACTTTAAACCAATAATGATCAGAAGAGATAAAGAAGGTCATTACATATTTGTTAGGGGAAAACTTCAAGAGGAAGCGCTAACAATCTTAAATGTATATGCACCAAATTCCAGAGAACTCAATAATATAAAGCAAGTATTAACAGAAATAAAAAAATCAGGGGATGGGGATTTAGCTCAGCGACATAAGCACCTGCCTTGCAAGTGAGTGGTCATGAGTTCGATCCACAGTACCGATAAAAAATAAAAAGAAAAAAAAAAGAAATGAGAAACCAAATTAGCAATAACAAAATTATAACAGGAGACCTTAACACACCATTGACACCAAGGGACAGATCAACTAGACAGAAAATCAGCAAAGAAATAACAGAACTGAATCACACCTGTGATGGACTTGATAAACATATACAGAGTGTTCCATCCAACAACATCAGAAAACACATTCTTCTCAGCACTATATGGGACATTCTCTAAAATAGACCATATATTAGCCCACAGAACATATTTAAATAAATTAAAAAGAGTTAAAATTAACTCATGCATGTTATCAGATCATAGTGCCATGAAATTAGAAATCAATGATAAAAGATACTGCAAAAATCCTGCAAACACATGGACACTGAATAACACACGTTTGAGTAATTAGTGGGTCACAGAAGAAATTAAAGAAGAAATTAAACATTACCTACATGCAAGCAAAAATACAAATACAACTTATTGGAATCGGTGGGATGCAATGAAAGCTGTCCTCAGAGGAAAATTTATTGCACTGAGTTCCCACTCAGGAAAATAGAATGACTACAAATAAATAAGTGATGCTACACTTCAAACATCTAGAAAAAGAAGAGCAAGTAAGCCCAAAGCCAAAAGAAGGAAGGAAATCATAAAAATCAGAGCAGAAATTAATGCAATAGAGACTAAAAAAACAATCCAAAGAATCAATGAATCAAAGAGTTGGTTCTTTGAAAGAATAAGTAAAATCGATAAGCCCCTAGCCAACCTTACTTTTTAAAAAAGGAAGAAAAAGCTCAAATTCATTCAATAAGAAATGAAAAAGGTGATATCACTACAGATTCTGTAGAAATACAGATCATCAACACCTATTTCAAAAACCTCTACTTTCATAGGTTTGATAACACAGAAGCTAGGTCACAAAGCTAGGTCAAGAAGATGTAAAACTGCTGAATAACCCAAATTCTATTAATGAAATTGAAAATGTAATTAAGTCCTTACCTAGAAAGAAGAGCCCAGACCCAGATGGATTTACTGCAGAATTCTACAAGTACAAAAAGACTTAATGCCAACACTCTTCAAACTCTTCAAAGAAACTGAAAGGGAAGCAATCCTTCCTAAGTCATTCCTGGAAGCAAATATTACTCGAGTACCAAAACCTGAGAAAGACCCAACTAAAAAAGAGAACTACAGACCAATCTCCCTAATGAACACAGATGCAAAAACCCTCAATAAAATATTGGCAAATAGAATACAGCAAATCATCAAGAAGACTATACACCATGACGAAGTGGGATTCATCCCAGGCATGCAGGGATGGTTCAACATACATAAATCAATAAATGTAACCCACTATATCAATAAAGCCAAAGGTAAGAATGACCCGATCTTTTCTATAGATGCAGAAAAAGCTTTTCATAAGGACCAACCTTAATTTATGAAAAGAACCTGACAGAAAATTGGAATATATGGTCTTTAGATCAATATAATAAAGGCTATCTATGACAAACCAACCGCCAATATCATACTAAATGGCCAAAAACAGAAGGCCTTTATCTTAAAATTAGGCACAAGACAAGGATGTCCCTTATCACCACTCCTATTTAATATAGTACGGGAAATACTAGCCAGAACAATTAGACAAGAGAGAAATAAAAGTGGTAAAGACAGAAAAACAAGAACTTAAATTATCATTATTTGCAGATGACATGATACTCTACATAGAAGACCCCCAAAACTCCATTGAAAGACTCCTAGATATAATAAATAAATTCAGAAATGTAGCTGGATACAAAATCAATACTCAAAAGTCAATAGCATTTCTATACACCAACAACAAAAATCACAGAGAGAGAAATAATAGAAGCCACACCCTTCACAATAGCAACCAAAAAAAATGAAATATCAATGCAATCCCAATAAAAATATCAACATACCATACAGATCTAGAGAAATCACTCCTAAATTCATCTGGGACAGAAGAGACCTAGAAGAGAAAAGACAATTCTAAGCAGCGAAGGCAATGCAGGAGGCATCAAAATCCCTGACGTGAAGTTATACTATATAGCAACTGTAGTAAAATCAATATGGTACTGGAATCAAAACAGAGCCGAAGATCAATGGAATAGATTAGAAGATACAACCACAACTACAAACACACTGAACCACCTTATCTTTGATAAAGGGGCCAAACATGTTCACTGGAAGAACGACAGTCTCTTTAATAAATGGTGCTGGAAAAACTGGCTCTCCATTTGCTGAAAACTAAAGCTAGACTCATGTCTATCACCATGTACTAAATTAAAATCTAAATGGGTGAAAGATCTGAATATTAAAACAGAAACACTAAATCTATTGGAAGACAAATTGGGTAAAAACCTTGAAGACATAGAGGTAGATAAAGAATTCACGAACAGGATTCAAAGTGCAATGGAAATACTTTCCAGAATCAATAACTGGGATAACCTCTTATTAAAAAGTTTCTGCATGTCAAAAGAAATTTCCCATATAGTGAAAAGAAAACCCACAAACTGGGAAAAAAATCTTAGTGAACTGTTCCTCAGACAAAGTACTTCTGTCTAAAACATATAAAGAATAAAAAAACAGACCCCCAAAAATTCATAGATCCAATCCAAAAATGGGCATCTGAGATGAATACACATTTCTCAGATGAAGAAATACAAATGGCAAATAAATACATGAAAAAATGTTCATCATCATTACTCATTAGAGAAATGCAAATTAAAACTACACTGAGATTCCATCTCACTCCTGAAAGCATGGCCAGGATCAAGAAAACCTACAACAACAAATGCTGGAGAGGCTGTGGGGATAAAGGAACTCTCCTGCACTGTTGGTGGGAGTGTAGACTAGTACAACCATTGTGGAGGTCAGTCTGGGGATTTCTCAAAAGGTTGAGATTGGAAGTTCCATTTGACCCAGCTGTTCCACTTCTAGGCATATTCCCAGAAAAACTGAAAACATCGTACCTTAGTGATATATGTGCACCCATGTTTATAGCAGTGCAATTTGTAATAGCAAGATCTTGGAAACAACCTAAGTATCCATCAACTGAGGAATGGATAAAAAAGTTGTGGTATTTCTATACAATAGAGAACTACTCAGCTATAATGAATGACCACATTGAGATATTTATAAATAAATAGACACAATTTGAGGCTATACTCATAGGTGAAATAAATCAAAATCATATGTATAAATACCGAATAGCTTCCCTAGTGTGAGAAATGGTAAGAATAAATAAAAGTATGTGGTAATCATGATTCCCCATTATATTGCTTTGAAATCTTATAATGTTTTCATTCATTAATTGAAATGGTTTTATTCCGGGTTGTTTGAATTTATTGTCTGTGATGGTATGAACAGTTATTTTGAAGAAAACAAGACATTATAATAGCTAGTGCTCATTTAATATCATCTTGTTTTGAAGTCCCATCAAGCTTTTTTTCTTCAATCTTCATTGGTTTTATCATGTTGTATCTTACTGGATTTTATTATATATGATAGTTTAAACAAAATTTTATAGACAAGGAGATAATATAGAAACCATTGTTCATTTTCTGTTAGTTGGTTCTGAATACCCTGTAATACTTTTATTCTCTTGAATGATGTTACACTGTCTTGTTATTTTTGATGCTATAGTATACAAAAGTATACTCAAATATTGCAAGGAAAGAGACAATATGGTAACTACTGTTATGTCAGGTTATCTTGTGGTATAACACTATATTGCTTAAATTGCTCTGTTCTGATCTTTGTTGTTATGTCCTCTTTTATCTTAATCTCCTTTTAAAAAATAATAATAGTAATACTAATTAAGACTGTCATTTAAAAATATCTTGAAGTCAAACAAATATCTTTTTTATTTTTGGCACCAGGAATTGAACTTGAAACTTCGCATTTGCCAAGCAGGCACTTCTGCCAAACAAGTATCTTGATGCATGTATTATTGTTGGTTTAAAGCTGGATACACAATAAGCACTAAAAATTGACTCAAAAACAATAATGACTACAATAATATAAGCAGAAAATAATAGTGTTCCCACTTGCTTTTAACAGCCAAAGAATGAATTCAAGTTTTCACATATAGTCATTATGTTATTTTTCATTGACAAGTAATAATTGTATATATTTCTGCAGAGCAACATGCTTTGTTATGTGCTATACATTGCAGAATACATAACTCTAGATAATTAATACATACATTGCCTCAAATACTTCTCTTTTTTGATGAGAACACTTACAACTGTACTATTAATTTTTGAGAATTAGACACATTGATATTTATAATAGACTCCATAATTTATAATTAGCTCTCTTAATTTATTCCTCTGAAACAAAATTTATAATCTTCAATTGACACCTTCCCAATCTCTCCACCTATACCCTCTGCTAACTACCATTTATTTACTCTGTTTCTTTGAGTGTCACTGTTTTAGATTCCATGTAGGAGAGTGTGTGGTTTTGTCTTACTGAGCCTGGATTTTTTCATTTTCATAATGCTATCCAGGTTGATTCACATTGTTGCAAATGACAGGATTTGCTCTATTTTTAATTATGGCATTTTTGCTGTATATATCATATTTTCTCTATCTGTTGATCCACTGAAGGACACTTACACTGATGGTATAGCTTGGTATTATGAATAAGATAAATGCATATGGGAAATCAGATATCAAAGTGACATACAGATGTCATACTGTTGCATAAACAAGTAATTAGAAGTTTGATTCTTATGATATTCCTATTTTCAATTTTTTTGAGTAACCATTGTACTGTTTTCCACAACAGGACCACCAGAGTCACTCCTCACCCCAATGTAGAAGCTTCTCTTTTCTCTACATCCTTGCCAGCATTCATTCCATTTAGCGTTTTTGATATCAAATGTGAAGTGACATTTCATTGATGTTTTAATTTGAATTTACCTGATTTGTAATGTTAAATTTTTTCATATACGTCTTAGCTAGTTTTGTTCTTTGTCTTTTCCAATTCTTTGCCAATTTTTTCTAACTATTGAGTTTTTTTCATTCCTTATATGTTTTGAATAAAAAATATTTATTAGATCTACTGCCTGTAGTATTTTCTCCTATTTTGTAGGTTAGTGCTTTATTGTAATAAGTATTGTCTTTGTCCTTCAATACTTTTTATCTTGATGTAATCCCAGTTGTATATTTTTGCATTCATTTCTTTTAGGTTCATAAATAAAAATAAGCATTTCCCAAATCAATGCCATGAACTTGCCCTATATTTCTTCTCATATTATTAGAGATTTAGGTCTTAATTTTAAGTCTTTAGTTAATTTTGAATTTATGTTTTAAATCATATAAAACTTGTGTTCTTTTATTCTCTTTTTGGTTAACCAGTTGGCCTAGCAAAATTTAATTTCTTCTCTTCTTTTCTTACTTTAGCTAGCATTATGTTGATTTTGGTATCTTTTTTAAAAACTTAATTTCACTGATCTTTGGTATTGATTTGTTACTATTTCATTTGTTTGTGCCGTGTCTTTATCATAGTTTTCTTATACTAGTTTTTGTTTTAATTTGTTATTTTTCTAGTGTCTTGAAGTATAATATAACATCATTTATTTGAATTTACCTCTTTGTCTCACATATATATTTATTTTTATAAATATCCCTGTAGAGTCACTTTTGTTGAACTTCTTAAATTTTTAGCATGTTATATTTCTCTTTTTGTTTGTCAAAAACATTTTAAAAACTTACCTTTAACTCACTGGTTGCTGAAAAACATATCATACAATTTGGGAATATCTCTCTCTTTGCCATAATTTCATGTCATTATTTTTGGAAACTATACATGATATGATTTTATTCAATTTAATTTGTTAAGCATTATTTTGTGAAGTAACAATTGTTCTGTTGTCAAAAATGCTTATTACATGCTTCAGAAAAAGTACATTTAACTGATACTGGATGGGATATCTCCTACAAGCTCATTAGCTATATTTTGTCTAAAATACAGATCAAGTCTATATATTGTCTTATTGTTTTTTCTATCTAAATGATCTGCTCATTATCAAGATATGGGCAATGAAATCCCTATTATTTTGAGATCTATCACTATTATAATTAAATTGTTTTGCAAAATACTTTTAAATATAAAAGCAATATAAAGTGACCATCAAACTTTAAGTACCTAAGCAAAGTAGACAAATAAGTGGCATATGTATTTTAATGAATGTATACATTTTTATTCTATGTTTTTCTTTTAATGTAAAAACATAATAAATAACTCTCAGATGCCAAGTGTTAAAAACCTAATGGAGTGACAAAATAATCAAAAAAATGTTAGGAAATTTTTTGCTATATTTAGAATGACAGATGATGATCTGAACTAGCTCGTATTTGTGAAGAAAAAGGAAGTGTCAAATCTAGAACAAATTTTGGAAGTAAAACCAGAATGATAAATGAAAGATGATCTCTAGATTAAAGAGAGAAATCAGATGACCACTTTATTTTTAAATTCAGTTTCGAGATGAATGTCATTTACTAAGCTAGAGAGCAGTAGAAATTGTAAAGAAATTAAGAATTCTACTCAAGACATAAGAAGAGTGAGCTATCTAGTAGACTTCTGTTAGAGACATTGGCTGAAAGTAGAATATACTAATAAAGAGCTCAAAGAAGTGGTCAATACTTAATAAAATACAGTGTATGCAGAGGAATTAGGGAGAATAAGATTACTAAATATAGTTATCCATTTATTTATTTATTT
Source organism: Cavia porcellus (assembly GCF_034190915.1). Classification (NCBI taxonomy): domain Eukaryota; kingdom Metazoa; phylum Chordata; class Mammalia; order Rodentia; family Caviidae; genus Cavia; species Cavia porcellus. The sequence continues at coordinate 55,120,218 of NW_026947495.1, forward strand.
TCAAACAAAGTCTTACTCTGTAATTCAGGTTGGCTTTGAGCTCACACTCCAGACTTGCCTTAATTCATAGACTTTCCTTTCTGTCTTAGCCTCCCAATTCCTGGGATTACAGGCAAGTACTACTGTATTGGGCACAAAATATAGTTATTCATTATTTCTGAAGATAAAGGGGTTAAATACTGGAACCTCTTGGGAAGTTTCTAGTGTGCAATTTATATAAAAGATAATATTTAGTGTCTGTCCCATGCCAGCTGTATTTCCACATATATTTAAGATGACATTTATCTCTCGCAATATTTCTGTAGGTTAAGTAGCGCTTATCTCCATAGAGTACAAAATGCCAAAATAGTTTTCCCAGATATGATTAAGAAATTGTATTTCTCAAGACCTTAAAAAGACTTAAATGTTTCTATCATATTTTAGGAAGGAGTATCTGAATCATGAGCTTCCAAAGCAGGTGACCTATTTTATTCACAATCCAACCATTTGAGGATAACTTTTCAAATTTGAGACTCATCACTTTAGCTTGACCACTGGCTGCTGAGCTGAACATTATAAGAATCTGAACTGCTGATGGTATTGCTTGCTTTACTTAAAACACTGTTATAACACTGGTTTTCTTTTTGATGCACTATATGCTTCTAATGGGTTATTTTTAAAGAAAGACTTTTAAAAATTTTAAAAGCTTACTGAAAGTCCATATTGAATGGGATTTATATCTTATTTTGTCATTTCAGAATAAATGTCTACTTTTCAGATTAAAAAAGGCAAAACTGCAGGATACATAAATCAGAGTTTTGCACAGTTTGACAATTTTGAGGCAATGGGATACTAATGTACAACAGATAAAGCATGCTTGTTTTGTATCAAAATGACTTGGGTAGAATTCAATATAAAGATATTGCTTAGATATCATTTTGGTTACAAAATATTTATCTTTATTTTGCTTTGAAAGATATACACATGAAAATTTCCTAAAGAGATTTGTACTAGAGTTTGAATTTGGTACTCTAAACAATAAATAAAAATATTTCTCAGAAATCAGATCTGTATTCTTTCCTATTAATACTTGCTTTGGTTTTTCCATCATAAATACAAAGTATGAATTATGAATCAGGTTGATTGAAGTTAACAATGATTCTCTGAAGTTTAAAATCTGGCTTGTTGTGTCAGCCCACCTGATGCAATTATGAGTAATTTCTAAAAAATGCACTTTATCAGACATAACATAATAGAGACAATTATACTTCTAAAAGAAAACAAAACAAAGCCGTTTCAGAGAATTGAGAAAGACTATGTTCAGTTTGTTTCTGTTGATGATTTTTTCCTAATTTATTTTTACTGTAGGTACCTAGAGACTCATTATGGGCTATGCAATTTCAAATACATTCATGAAGCTGCTGCTATTTCTTGATACACTGTATGAAATACACAGCTTGCAAGCATTTTGCAAAGAATTGCTTTATAAAACTGGAAGGTTTGGGACTATGGCCACATAGCCTGATTAACTAAAAATGGATTCCCTGATGAGTATATCATTACTCTCTTCAAGCTTTATGATTATTTGCTGGAAATACCAGTGATTTTCCAAGAGCTATTTAAGGAATGTGTTTTGTAATAGAAGAACAAGCATTGCCTCAGAAGTCATGTAATATATCTTCTACTCTTGCCTTTTTCTCTAATTTGGTAAATTCCCTAATCTCTTTTAGATACATTTTCCTCATACATGAAATAGAGATGAGGTAGCTGTGGCTGTCATTCCTGATGTCATATGATTGTGAGAATAAAATGAGAAAATACATGGATAACGTAAGTAAATAAATCCAATTTTACTCATTAAATACTATTGGATCTTATTTTATCTGTAAATCACTTGAACATATACAAATGAATTTTATTTTAATGTTTAATAAAAAGTTTAAATCTGTATTTTAAAAAGCAGGATATTTACAAAAGACAGACTTAAATTTTATGTTTTTCAATAAATTGTCAAGGTAAAGCTAAAGAAGAATGGATCTGACAGAAGATTTGGCGAGCTTTGGTCGGCTGGAGTGGCATAGAATACACAGACTTAAACAGTCACAGTGGTAATCAAAGAAGAAAGAGGACTGAGATCAGAAAGGATCCTCCAGAGAACAGTGAGACCCTGAGTACTAGACCAGTACCAGTGAACCCAGTTCCCTTCCAGTCCAACTGGAGGAGATGACCTTAAGACAGAGTAAAATCTCTGAGCAGTCATGCCCACAGGATGGTGGCTGAAACCTAGCTGAGCTCTGCTTTCATTGAGAATAAGACAGAGATCCAGTGGTCCATGTGGTCATCCCCCTTTCACTTCCTTGTAGGCAAAAGTCCTAGTTATTGGTGGGAACCCAGCATAAACACGCCAGGACACCTTCTCCTCTGTTCTGAACTAAGGGACCAGAGTTCTAGTCTAATTCTGATTACAATATTAGTAGAATTGGAAGGGTGCTCTATTTTTGTGGGGTGGTTTTGTCCTTTCATCTGGTATTACTTCTTGAAAGATCAGGGATTTTGCATTGGCACCAGTGCAGGAATCTGAGTTATTACTCTTACCTCTAGAGTCTCTTGCCAAGACACAACACGTGTTTCCCAAGTCAATGTCTACTTTGTGGGGTTAACTACATTATCTATTTTACTTAGTCATAAATTGGTTTCAACATGCCCACACGCTCAGCCATGTTTAACTTAAACTCCCTCTTCCTGTTCTCTTTAATTACTCTCCCTCTTACACTTCACATCTCCCACTTAGCCTCATCTATTGTTTTTCCACTTCTTTTACTTACTGCTCCCTCACCCTCTCAGATCTCCCCACCTCTCCCTTGCTTCTCTGTGACTCAAATACTATTAGCACAACATATTTCCTTTGTTTTTCTTTTTGTCTTTCCTCTTTCATATATATATATATTTTTTTTCATATATATGTATATATGTATATATATATTAGTATACATATGTTTTTTCATGGGGTTGTGGAGTTGACCTGCACCATAAATTTTCTGTGAAGGAGTCAAATAAAAGTTTTCTATTAGCATATTAACTGCTGTCAATGTTCTTACACTTTCCCTCAATCTCCAGCTATATTTCTCGTCCTTCTTTCCTTTTCTCATACCTACAAATAATCACTTTCTACCACCTTTTCTACCTCTCCATCAGTTCTGGGCATATCATAAAGTTCTGTCTGCCTTCCTTTTTTTATTTGTTGTAATCTCTTCTCTTTTTTCCTTTTCTCTGAACTTCCTTCTTCTTCCTTTCTTTTTTTTCTTCCTTGTTCACTAAATTCTGAACATTAGTACTATTTCAGTGTCTTTATGGGTTATTGATGGAAGAGTGTGCATTTTGAACAGGTTTAAAAATCTGTATTGCTGATTGATTTTGAAGAGTCTGATATAACAGGTAATCACTGTCTTCTTGCAGTATAGTGATCTAGGGCAGTGCTAATACAGTTGTATGAATTCTAAAACATAGCCAAAGTCAAAATCACATTATATGGGAGGTATCGGTTAACTTAATCAATCTCCACAGCAGTGACAGAGATTTCTCACCTAACAGATCTGTAACACTGAACACAAAAGCACTATAAATATGAGAAAAAGTACAAGATATACTTCAAAATTCTTAAGTCTCTATAAGCTACTCTGACATGGCCAGAAAAGGAGGAATTCCAACCCAATGAGCATAAAAACAAATGTCTACAATGCTTAAAAAGATCAAGAAGAGACAAACAGATGCATGAAGCAACTCTAAGATGTTCTATGCACTTAAAAAAGACATAAATATTTAAATGATTCAATTAATATGCTGATAACAAATGAAGAGCTGAATAGATAAAGGAAGACAACACAGGATACAAATGACAATTTCCATGAAAAATTAGAGAATATGAAGAAGATTAAGGCAGACATCCTGGAAAAGAGAAGCACAAATGAATGTCATGCCAATTGATGTGACTAATCAGAGGAGAAACTATTAAGATGTAAGAATAAGAACAAAGTAGTAGGTCATTTAGTGACATTCTAAAAGTAGCACATAATCACAAGAGGTTAATGCAAGAGCTCATTGAAGACCTTTAAAGAAAACATCCAAGAAATATAGTTATCAAGAAAGAGCCAAAGAAGAGAACAAAAGTCATAAAATTTTACTCATTTACATTATTGTACAAAACCTTCCAAAAAGTACCCAGATAAATGAAGCATTTAGAACTCCAAACAGGCATGGCCAGAAAAGAACCTCTCCACGAAACATGTAGATATTCAGGACAAACCAAGAACACCAAAAGCCACTAGAGAAAAATGTGAATAACTAATAAGTATAAGCCTATCTGAATAACAGCAGATTTCTCCACACAAATGTAAATCTCAAAGAATTTTTTAAGTTCTTAAGGAAAGCAGTTGCTAATCAGATTAGTATATCCTGCAAAGCTAGTCTTCAAAATTGACAAAATAAAAACTGTATAAAAATATTTTATGCATATTAAATCATTAAAATTATTTAATTATAGAAATACAGATGAAAATCTGGGCCATTCATGGACTGTGAGGGAGAAGAGCAAGAAGTCAACAAGAAGCTAAGTCCTCCTGTGAGTCGGTGCCATGTGCAGGCTGACTAGAGGAGAACCAGACACCATCCGCATGGGCAGGGAGAAAAGAAGAGCCAGAGTTCCTCCCCTCCCATCCCATAAGTGACCAGCTGATCTCAAAAACACAGACTGTGCTGATAGCCAATGAGATAAAATAGAACTTAATGCTTGTAGTGTTACGTTTCGCTAACTTTGCAGATCTAACCCCAGTAGTCTGATCATCTACTCAGAGGATAATAATATGCAATATAGCATATATGGAGGCTCTCCTTCTGAAGATGTTGGTCATTGTTAATTCCCTATTGCTTGTGTCAAAATCCTGAATCATTCTCATTGTTTTGGGTTTATTGAGTTTTATTCTTGGTTATCTTGTTTGATTTTGTTGTATCTTGTGGCATAGGCAACTATTTTGATGATAACAAGATATAGTATAGTAGCCATTTTGGATTTACTATTATCTTGTTTTGAAGTCCTGTATTAAGTTCATTGTTTTATTTTTATTGATTCTATTCTGACTCAGTTTTGTTTGATTTTACTAGTTGAAGTTTACTATGTCTTCAGCTATTTTGAAGACAAGAGGCATTATGCTAACCAATGTTAATTTCCTATTACCATGTTTTGAAATCCTGTGTCACTTACACTGTTCTATTTGATTGGCTTTATTATATTTTAATTTGCATGATTTATTTCACTGTAAAGTGAAATTTAAAAAGAAATATAGATGAATACTGTATATTAAGATTCTGTAGAATTCACACAACAAAAACATTTTTCAGTGTACATTCAAAATAGATGATCTTTATAGGAACATGGAAAATATTTGTGAATGATTTATATTATTTCTAAGGTTTATATATTTTAAACTCTTTGACTACTTATTTAAAACTACTCAACCATTGAGCTACACAGAACCATCAATCTTCATGGTGACACAGCAATGTGTATGTCTTCCATCAAAACAAACAGTCATCTACATGCTTATTTTGGACAATGATTGATCTTTTACTGCAGACAGTAAATTTATTAATGAAAACATTTTTTCAACAGCAATGTCGGTGGAGTATCTACCATATGCTACGGTAGTGGTGGAGGACATATGATAGAAGCAGACAAAGCATTTGTCTTCACAGAGACTCCCGTTGCTTGATGAAGACAGAAAAGGAAGTACAGCATGACCTTTTCAACAGCTCAAGGAAAGATGTCTTAGTAAGAATAAACAACCAATGCAAGACTCATGGCTTCTTTTGCGACATGGTTGTAATACTGGAACAAAGAAACAGGTCCAGATGACTAGAACAGAGAGCAAGAAAAGTAATAGCAGATGAAGATGCAGAAGTAGTCATAGCCTGATAATGTGGAAGACTAAATATCAATATAAGAATGAATTCTATAGACTTAGTACATGTAAAATTTTCTAATAATTTTTGGCAGTCGCATGGTGATGGTGATGTATTTTCTCAAAATACTAAAGAAATTTAACATAAGTGATGTTTTCTCAAAATATTAAAGAAATGTAACATAAGTTTTTGATATTTCAATTTCAGGCAAATATACCAACTCTCCTTACTTGACTTGTTTAGAGAATATGATGTAGAACAAATTTGAATTGTATAGTACTTTCTGATAACACTAACATGGTTGGCTTTGCCTAGTTACAACAGGAAAGAGGTGAGTGTTGACAGTATCTTCTACAATAATCTGAATCCTAAAAACAGAATCTCTCCATGTGTTTACAAGAACTCTCTTATGTTGTCTTAATTTTTCACAACATTATTTTCTGTGATGTCTTAATTTTTCACTGAGATCTAAGCACAAAATTGTGATCCATAAAATATGACAATTTTGTGAATAATGTAGCAAAAAGGCTTGAGTCCAAGTTTCTATTGGAATAATAGATTTTATGCCATTGAGTTGTAAGAGTCTTTTAAATATTTTAGAACTTAATCCCCTTCTATTATAGTGTACATGATTTGTAAATATTTCTTCCATGTCTTTTAACACTGTAAATTGCTTCCTTGGCTTTGGATAAGCATGTTTATGTAGTCCCATTTGTCTGCTTTCCTCCTCCTTCTTGTTGTCAATTACACAAATCATTGATATGATTAATGTCAGGAAGATTTTCTTCTATGTTTCTCTTCAGGAATTTTATAATTTCAAGCCTATGTTTAAGTTTTTATCTCATTTTCATTGATTTTTGTGTATGGCAACAAACCAAGCTAATTTTAATTTTTGCATTTGCAGTTTTCCCAACATCAATGGTTGCAGAGAAGTTTCTTTCTCCATTGCATTATATACACATAGTTGAGGAAGAATAGTTGGTTTTATGTGACTGGGTTTGCCTCTGGGCTTTCTAGCCTGTTGCAATGTTGCATTGTTCTACATCTGTTTTGTGTTAGTATCATGCTGTTTTGGTTGCTTTAACTTTTCAAGAAGTTTGGAAATCAAAAAAAGAGCTCCTTTTTCTCACTCATTCCTTCTCCTTTCCTTTCCTCCCTCTCCCTCCCTCTCTCTCTCCATCTCTGTCTCCCATCATCTCCCAACTCTCATCTCTGTCTCCTTCTCTTATCCCTCTCCCACTCCTTCTCCTTCCCTTCTTCTCCTTCTTCTTTTTCTTCTTCTGCTTTTTCTTTTAGGTATTAAATCATACCAGTTAAGATAGCCATTATCAAACAAACATGCTTGTTAGCGAGATGGTAGGAATTTGAAACTCTACACTGTTGGTAGGAATACAGAAGGAAAAAAAGCATGGAATTTATAAAAAACATAGAATTAGCATATGATATGGCATGTCATACAGCTATGATACTCTTGAATATTTATCTAAAGAGTTATATTAAAGAAATAGTGACATGTTCTTATTATTATAATACAGTATATCTCAGTCCATACATGCACTTCTTTGTAAACAATGTGGTTTGCAAACAGTGGTGTTTGGCAAAATTTTACTTTTGTTTTTAAACCCTTAATGGGGTGATGAACAGAGCCATTTTCCCACAGGGATACGGACATGGGAATCTTTTCCAGAATTGTGGAACAAATTAAGTTCATGAACCAAGGTACCACTTGTAACTAAAATAAACAGCCTAAATGCCCATAAATAAATGAAATGATAAAGGAAGTGTGGCTTCTACACACAATAGAATATTATCAAGCCTTAAGAACGAAGGAAACTCTGTAATACGTTATGACATGGATGAGCATGAAGATGTTATACAAATGAAAAAATCCAGCCACAGAAAAAGCAAATTACACCTCCACTTAAAAGATGTGCACAAAATAGTTTTAATATATGTAATTGGAGTAGAATTGTTATTTCTGAGGGCTGAGGGAAGTTGCAAATGAATGGAAGTAAAGTATCAATTAGACAAAATTTGTAAATCCTAGAAATCTACTATACATATCGTCCTTAGTGTTAATAATGTTGTATTATGTACTTAAAATGTTGTTGAAAGAGTACATATTACAATGTTTCTACAATAATTAAATTAAAAATTTCCAATTGTTCATTTTCTTTACCCAAAACTATAAATAATATTTTTTAGTCTTCTCTATCCACATCCCAGGCCTTTATCTTTGTCTCAGTATTTGTGTCTTTTTGCCTCCACCACTACCTCTTATACTGAAAATCTCTAAGAAAGGATTTTTCTGAGTCAGCTATAGGGAGAGCCTTTACACCAGAATCTCACTGGGGATTCCATAGATAACTGATTTAGCTCATGCAACATGCCATGTTCTAAAATAATATCTTAAAAGAAGTGGGTTAGATGGTCTAAGGCATTGCAACCCAAGAGTACAAAATCATCTCTGGGATCTTGTTCAGAAGAAGGCTTTGGGGACAGCAAGAATTCAGACTGTTGTACATGCATTGTGGCATCAAACACACATACACACAGGTACATGCATGCACAAATATAATGCAAGGATAGAACCCTCACAGAATACTTTGTGTTACTCCTTAAAGAATTATTAGGTTCCTAAAAAGCAACTTACATCATAATTTATTTCTTACTCTGCTTTTCAACTGGAGATAGAAATTGTTTCCTAAAAGGATTAGATAAAATAAGGTAGGTGCATGACTCTCTGGCTCAGAGGATGGAATATTGAATTTAAATTAAACTTAATAAGTCAATTAGTATATTGGAAGTAATCCAAAGAGATACTGATAGTAAGCATTGACATAGTACAGAATCAAAAGAAAACTGTTGTCAATATGAAGCATTAGACTGGAGAAAAATGAAGACATTAGTAACTATGCAGAAATACAGAGTTTCACCAAGCAAATACACTTGGAAAAGGCATGAAATTGTTGTTAGGTAGCTCTCACTGGAAGCAGATTTTATGGTGAAAGGGTTACTTTTTAAGTTTGTCAGTTTTTGCAGTACGTTCAGAAGTGCTGGGCACAGAGAAAATGCTTTGTGCGTACTTGTAGAATAAATGGTGAGACCCACAACATGTGTAAGGTTCTTGTTTAGGATAGTTAAGATGTATGAGGCCAGGCATGGTGGTACAGCAATACAGAGGCTGAGGCAGGAGGATTGCTGTAGGTTCGAGGTTAGCATGGGCTACAAAGTTAGTTCAAGGCAAACCTGATCTGCATAGTGAAACCCTGCATCAAAAAAGAAAAAAAAAAGATTAAAAAAGATACCTGAGGTAAGAGGGAGAAGAATATCAATAATCAAATTTACCCATGTCCTTAAATTCATCTGTAATAATTAAGAGATGTAGATAAGCAGAACAATTCAAGATCAAGCATTGGAGACTTTAAACAGCATATCCATATGGCTGGTAGTTTGAAGATAGTAGGTTGGGTAGGTGGTTGATTATACAAACCTGAACAGAGAGGGATTTTCTATATAGAAGTAATAGATAGTAGCCTTGAAATGACAAAATCTGTTAGATATACAGTGATTCTAGCCCAATGTCTAACATACAGAAATATGGTTGATTGAGCAAATTCTCCTCCAAAAAGTTATCATAGGAAAAAATTCCATTTCATTGAAGTCAAAGGGTTAAACAGTACTTTCTGAAAGCAATTTAAAGTCCAGAAAGATTGGCTGAAAATGAAATAGTTCATTGTGCACTGAGAAAGCTGGTGAATTAAGAAACTTACATAGGAAGAATATTCTTTTAGAAGAAGTTTTAGAGTATTCCTGTTAACTTATCAATTCTACTAAAGAAGAATTAAAAACCTTCTCCTTTAACAATAATGCTGAATGCTTTGAGAGAATTCAAGTGTATTTTCATGATCCTAGCACTTACTATTCAAAACTAAAATAAAATTATTATTATGCTCTGAGTGTATCACTACAATTAGTATACATTGATTATGTAGCATTATAAACACTAATTCAACTCTTATCCTGATAAGTGGGTATCATTGCTACCCTTGAACTGGGTCTGAGGGAGAAAGAGTAACTTACTCAAAAGCACAGATGATGAGTGAAAGAATTACAATCTAAATATAAGTAGTTTAAGGTCAGAGCACCTCACTCCCCGTGCTTCCATTCTTTCTCTGCTGTTATTCTGAGACTAACACCGAGGGCCTTGCATATGCTAGGCAAGTGCTCTACCACTGTTCTATGTCCCCAGTCCTCACATCCCAACCATGGTTGTATCTACTGTGCTTGAAGCTCACAGGTTCTCCGTGTCTTATTTTAATATAAGTTTTCCATGTTAAATTACACTACATGTTTTCAGTGTAATACAATATATATTTCAAGTGCGTCTGAGCCTTCCAGCCTTACTCTATTACAACTATGCCTTACAGAAAAATATGCAAGTTCTAATTTACTATATTATGTTGGAGTGTTGAAAGGTGGGTAAAAGAGAAAACAAACAGATCTTTCTATGTCTAGTTTTCATTTCAGGCCCACAATTCACATGGATAAGCTATATCCTAATTTAACTTTTATTATTCTTATTAAACTTCTAGGACAATTTTGTGTTAGGTATGTATATAAATGAGGAAACAGTTCTAGGAGAATTAAAACCATACAATTATTAACTGGTATATTTATGTCTTTTAAAAGTCTAATGCAAAGTTTTCTAGAACTTGCTACTTTCTTCCACCACTGTATGCTTCTCCACAGAATACTATCTGAATAGAATTTAGTCCCATTCACACATTATATGGGATGTTCTACGCAAATGAAGCATTTGATTAAACACAGGGATCTTCTGGTTTCAATACATATAGTCTACTAAAGTGACAGAAATTTACTTACTTATGGGTACTCCACACACATATATAAGAAACTATAGCTCAACTGTAACACTCCAAAAAGACTTCCAAAACTGCTTCAGAAAATGTTAACAAGGGTGGAATAGATGTGTTCAAAAAGAGGAGGAGGGTAACCCACTCAGGACCCCTTCTGCCTCTCTCGCTCTCTGATAGAAGATTTCATTTGCTCAGTAAATATATTCTGCTCTTAATCTCTTTTATTCCTAAAATTCATTCTTCAATTTTAAAAAATACAAACTCATACCAGACATATAGCTAGTTGAGAGCTTCATTCCCATGTATCTTTTGGATGAATCCACCAAGATCACTGAGTAGAGGTAAAAGTTTGCTTTTGTGTCATAGACTCTGGACTGGGACACATTTAGGTAACAAATTTTTATTCTTCAAATTTTGTTATGTTTTGCCTATTGCTTATAATTGCTTATACTTTGTTTTACTTTTCTTAAGATGATGATATATCTAAGTTAAAACATGGGACGTTTATAAGGTTTTTTCTTGTACATGCTAAATTTAAAGTAGGCACTAAATGTACTGGTACTCCTTGCTTGACTCTATTTAGATAATAGCACTGGAGAAAGTACCCATTAGAATGCCCCTAGTAGATTTTACTATAAACTTCTGTAAAATGTGGCTTCATAAATAAAATCTAGCTCAGTTCTAGAAAATATACATGCCTACAATAAAATACAAGACTCCTTCCAGTATTTAAACAGTACCCAACTAGTGGCTGGTCTTTAAGACTTGGAGGACAGGTTTTACTGGACCAGACCGGCTGTAGTCTTCCTTTGCACTCTAGAGGAAATGCCAAGCCTGTTTTGCTTCAGATTTCTTTCTTTGACCATTTTTAATCTTCTCCTCCACTTTGCACCTTCCTTTTTTAGAGACACGTAAAATTAGAAAAAACTCCAGTGTTCCAAACACTTTCCTACTAAGTTAAGTCCATAGAAAATGAGTGTTTGTTAAAGCTAAAGACAAGGAAGTCATTCTAGAGTGGGGGACACATACCCCATCTCTGGGTCAGATGAGCCATTGGAACTTTGCCCGTCTAGCAGAACATACATAAAAGCCACGTCCCATCTTAGTGTTCTGGGCAAGTCTCCTCTAGGATACTGAACGTGAGACAAGTTGCAAAGAGCTGATTTCTAGGTGAAACCAGATGGAGCTATTTCCAAAAGCAGCACACTTATGGGACCAAAACACATTTAAACTAAGAGAGGTTTTCCAGCTCTTCATTTATATGTATCTCTTTGGTGCATCCCCATTAAAGCTAATGGCCAGCAGAATGTTGACCAGACAGACAGCTGGAATCCCTTCTGGAGACTGACCTCTGGGTATCTGGGCCAAAGGAAACTGAGAACAACTGAGGCTTTATGAACAGGGCAACTCTCTGGTGGACACTCAAAGAGTCCTTAGTGGAAATTCATAACCCCAGAAAATCTTTATTTATCTATCTCCTTATATTCCTTTGCTAGTAAACTAAAAATGTTCCCTAAACTTTTCAGGCAATTAGACTACCTCTTCTCTCAGAAATTATGCTGAAGCAGTTTACAACAGCTGTTTACTTTTCAAAGAAACAAGTTGGAAATGATTTGCTTTTGTGCCTTATGCATGTTGACTAACAAGTAAAAGAGATTTTAGTCACCCTTTTCTGCATGCATAAAAGATGTGCCTTTACTAAAGTGTAAGATGTAATTGTATATGATAAATATGTTTAAAATGTGAACTTTAAATAAAGCATAGCCTTGTCTCACTGTTAGGAGAGATAGCCTAGGTAATTAGATAAACTTTGCCCCAAGGACCAGGGCAGAGTTTATCAAGTTTGTTATCTTTATCTATCCCTGGAGGAAATATCCTTTACAGAACAGCCAGAGAAATGCTCCAACTCACTTTTTTTTTTTTTTTTTACATTAAACAGAAAGCCGAAGTTTATTATAAAGTTATACTTTCTTCTTTGAGCATTCCTGTCACAAATAGGCTTATGGAAACAAAGTTTAAGAACTACCTGAGAAGATAAAATTGTGTGCTAGTTCAAGGGTCAATGGGGTGACTGAATTTTGTCTTCAACACTCTGAAGAGGTTAATCCTCCTGTACTGGGGTGGAGTCAACCTGAGGGATGCCTTGAGGACATTGTCAGATAGAAATTTAAAAGATATGACCAGGGCTGGGGATTTTAGCTCAGTGGCATAAGCGCCTGCCTTAGCAGGCAGTTGTGAGTTCGATCCCTGGTACTGATAAAAAAACGAAAAAGACAAAAAAAAAAAAAAAAGATATGACCAATTGTTTCTTTTTGCATAGATAAGTGGCTCAATATTAAAGTCTCATACTCTTATATGCCTTGTTTTTAACATTTATAGACATGGGAAACTCAGTGCCAAAACCCCTTACATCTTTGGGGTGCAATCCTAAGCACTGGAAGATGTTTGACCCCCTCCATGTTGAAAAAGAGTTGTTTGATATTTCTCTGTATGTGTGCATGGCCTACCCACCCCCGAAGGGCCAAAATGGAATGCAGAGAAAAATATGAATTATGATGTTCTTTTGCAACTAAAATCATACTGTGAAAAATACATCAAAATTGCACTATGTTTAAGATTTTTTAACATTAAGAAATAATTCTTATTTTTGCTCCAGGTATAATTATTATCCATGTGAGACTATCTCCACTGATAAGTCTCTTTCTCTCAATGACTTAAAACAAATTAAACTAGAACTAGGATAATTTTTAGATGATCCTGATAAGTACAGATTTTGTTTAATGACACGTTTATTACCCAGTCAATCCCAGATATTAGAAAAAAGTTACAAAAGATAACCTTTGCTCCAGATAGTTCACTTATACTATAGCAAAAATTGCTTCCTCACTATTTTATAACCATGATGAGGAAGAAGCTGGGGGGGGGGGACAAAGAGACTGAGAAAAAACAGCTGCCTTTGCTGCAGCATTAAAAGAAACAGACTTTAAGTCTGATTCTTGAAGCTTCAAGAAGAAGCTGGATGACTAGTCACCTGCTGTCACTGTCACAAGGCAGTCTACCTTAAAGGTGACTGCATTACAAGGTCCCCTAAGTCGTGCCTAGGCTGCAAAGGTGACCACTGGAGGTTGGAGTGCCTTCTGAGGCCAAGACCTCAGAGTTCAGACCCAACCTATCCACTGGTCCAGCGGGACTAACGGGCCTCAGGGCACTCATCTGCTCCCTCTGGTCAGACTGTCATCTCTACCTGTGATCTCTTAATGGAACCCTGAGTAATCATGACAAGAGGTAAAAACTAACCTATTGCTGGACATTGGCCCATGTTTCTTTGTCCTTCTTAACTCTGGTCGTCCATCTAGGCATCATATCTCAATAAACAGCAAAATATATGTTGCTTAAACTCTAACTGGGATAACTTTCTCTCCATTCATTCCTTTTAGTTATACTTAAAAACCCAACTTCAATCCTGGAGAAATTTTATCCTGTCTAAATATTGTCAACTAATCAAAATAATGCTGAGAATATAGTACATGTTGCTGTTCATTTATAAAAACTTAAGACAGTTTTTCATTTGCCAAAACAATATATTAATCTGCTTCTCATATGTTATTAAAAATTTAGAGATAATTATAACTAAAGCTAGAAGGATTTATAACAAAATATCAGACTCCATCCATAAAGGGAACTAAGAACCATTGGGTTATAATTGCTATCCTTTAGAAACAGTCTAAATATATCAGTCAACTCTAATGCTCATGTCTTGATTATACATGCCTTTGTATATATACTTTGATTATACATGTTTTGATTAAAGTTTATTGTTGCTTAAAAGGTGCTAAACCACAGGTAATCATACAGATAAAACCAATAAAACATATAATGGATTCCTTTTAGATTCCTTTTACTATGATCCACCAGATCATGTCCAGAGAAAATGTTATATGGCACATATTGAAGTCTTAATTTACTATATTCAACAGACCTTACGTGACACTGGAACTAGTTTCTCTCTACGAAATAAAAAAGGTAAAATTAAATAAGCAGGCTATACTCCAAATTCAGATAGCATTAGATGTTCTAACAGCAGCACAAGGGGATACTTGAGCAGTTGTAAAAACTAAATGGGTTATATTCCTGATTCTTCTGCTAATATCTCAATAGGTGTTCAAGATTTTAGACAACAAATCAGTGACATATGAGACTCTGAAACTCCCTGGATGCTATCCTTATCCTCCTTATGGAAAGCTATTTCTATCTCCTCTTGAGAGAAATCTTTTAACTTTACTCAGAATTATCCTATTGATTCTATTATTTTGCTCATACATACTTAATTGTTTTAACTTTGCTTGCTCCTACCCAAGATAAAAGCACCTGGTTTAGATAGACCCTCTGCAGAGTATCCCTGATTGCCAATCAAACAACTACTACCTCTTCAGCCTGAATAAGCCAGATCGGTCATTGCCAATTACTTCTTCAGAAAGATGATAGTTACAGGCAACTGAGTTAGTTAGAAATACTATAGGCAGTCAGACAGGCCTGGGCCCTCCAGTGCAGACCAGTTACCTTGTAATTGGGGAAGGCAGACACCTCTGCTGTGAGTCAGACTTTAAGACAAAAGATAAATCAAATGTTTCCACATGTTTCCTAAGAATAAACATCAGGAATTGATATTCTAAGTCTCCACTATGCTAAGGAAGCCACTACTCACCTTCCCAACCACTTACAGGAAGAGTCACTGCTTTTTATGCATGCCAGCTTGCTATGTGACTCGCTTCCTTATATGTCCTCAATTTAATCAGGTTAACCTGTGCAGTTAATCTGATTGGTTGATCATAGTTCTGTCCCACCTCATGCCCATCTTGTGAATTCCCATGTTTTCCCCAACTTGGATCTGCATCACTTTGTGGTTTTACTGTATAAAAATCTCTAGAAAGATAAGAGTCTTTGGCAACCCCCTCAGAATTTCTTCTGTTTTTCTCTCTCAGACAGAAGCATTTTTTTCTCTCAATAAATGTATTCTAATTCTCAAAAAAGAAGGGGAATACTTTGAGGGGGAATGATGTATCTTTTCCTGTAGATTTTCATTAAACTTTTACCGTATTTTTATTGTATCTTGTATTTTAGATTATTGTGTCAAATCATAGATCTAGAGTACTAAGAGAATAAAGAGAAAAGCTAAAAGAATGGAAAAGAAAACATGTTTACAGCTACACCTTAGAAGACAGAATTGATATCTAGAATATATGAAAACATCAATAAAATTAGACCTCCACAGATCAGAAATCAAATTAAAAAATGAGCAGCTAAAATGATTAGACCCTTCTTAGAAGGAGAAATAAAAAAGCAAGTCAGTGCATGAAAAACGCTCAACATTTCTGGAAATTAGAGAAATATAAATTTAAAAAACACTGAGCTTCTACCTAACACTAGACAGAATGTCAATTATTGAGAAATCAGATGGTAACAAATGCTGGTGAGGCTGTAGGGAAAAGAAACCTTTTTATGTTGTTGATAGGAATGTAAACTAGTGCAAGCATTATGGATGTGAGTATAGAGTTTTCTCAGAAAACTAAAAATAGAAATTTCATTCAACCCAGCTATTTCCCTTGTAGATAAAACTTCCCAAAAGAATTCAAGATACCATGTTTCAGTGACACACACATAACCATGTTTAAAGCAGCATAATTCATCATAGCTAAATCTTGGAAGAACACTATGTATCCATTAACAGATGAAAGGATTAAGAAAATATGATATTATGCACAATGAAGTGTTACTCTGCTATAAAAAAGGATAAATCTGAGTCATCTATAGGGAAGTGGATGCACTTTGAAACTGTAATGTTAAGTAAAATGAATCAGGCACATAAGTGTAAATATTGCATGGTTTCTCTAATACAGAAAACCCAAAGCATAAATAAATTAATTAAAGAAAAAAATAAAATCTATAAAAAAGTAGAGAAATGGAAGAAACTGGGACATATGTAGAAATAAAACTTGTCATAACCACAGTGAACTATATATTGAAAACATGTTGTCTTGGTTACTTTTCTCTCATTACTGGGACAAAAAACTCAGTACCCAAAAGGAAGGCAGGAAGGTTGATTAGCTCACTGTTTGTGGAGGTTTCAGTCCATAATCAGCTGGTTCTAAGGCAAGGTGGCATGGCTGAGGACAGCCGTTTATGGCAGGTGCAAGCAACAAGATGAAAAGGGCAAAAGAGGAAAACCAGGCCTCCTTGCCTCTCTTGTATTGTACACTAGTTCAACCCCTGGGTAGGTACAGTACTCACACTGTCAATTTCAGCACTAAACAATGAACCAATTGCAAACACTAGACTCAGCTGCTTCCATGACTGCGTAAGGCTTGGGGGACAACCAGACACAAACCATAACACACATAGCAATAAAAACTTCACATTATTACATTATCATAATTTGTTTCTATAAACTAGACATTTTTGATGTTTTTACTTCAATATTTTTCTTCTGTGTTTAGATATTTGATGAACCTAATATAGACAGTATAAACTTCAGTGTTACTTATGTAAGATCTGACCATAATTAGATCTTTAGAGTGTAACTCAGAAGCTATACAGCATTATATACTTTCTTCAAAACAACTACTCTTACCTCAGTGCAAAAATTAATATATTTTCTACTCTTAATCACGATCTTGAAAGCCACTGACAAAAGACATGTGTTATCTTTGAATGATCAAGCACTGCAACTCTGTTGACTAATTTTTAGACACAAATAAGACATTATTTGACTTAATTACAGAATTCAGAGGGTTCCAATATATAATATGAATGAAATAATAGACAAAAATAAGAAAGTACAATTTCTTCATGTTTAAGATGCAATTCAACCACATATATATTAATATGTCCTAAAAATTCTTTATTTCTCAAAGATTCCTTTGCAATTCATCTTCATTCTTCTTTCAATATTACTCTGAATTCAATAAACTTTGTTACATAATATAATATTGAATAAAGGGCTGGGGATTTAGCTCAGTGGCATAAGCACCTGCCTGGCAAGTGCAAGATCATGAGTTCAATCTTCAATAACCCAAAAAACAAAATACATTCAATTCCATAATTTAGGACATTAAAAAAATAAATATGAAATCAGAATATAATAATGAATAGAATATTGGATAAATTACATTTAAATGAGTCTTAGTTTGAAGAAATGGCTGTATTATATTTTCCTTAGTTGATAAAATCTAGCATGGGGGAAGGCTCAAAGTAAATGTCTAATTTAAACATTTAGCTTTTGTATTATGAATATTACCTTGTCAGGTTAAAGAAAGATCTGATTATAATCCTGTCATTTTCTACATAGGCTTTCAAAATGACAGTTCAGTTGCTTTTGTTTCTTAATAATACATTTTGTTGTCAATATATAAATGTCCCATGCTTTTTTTTTTTGAGTGAAACTGATTTTTCAATAGACAAAACATAGTCAAAATCTCCATGTGATTCTGTTTGAAAAGGAAGAGTTTATTGTTGCTATCTGGTTGCAAGAAATCTTTAATAAATAAAAGGAAAGAGAAATCAAGCAAATATGTATCATGTGTCAGAGAAGGTTATGTTTAATTTTATAGTCATCATGAATTCTGAATCTAGTATAAGAATTATTCACAGGTATTTTTGTTGAAGGGAAAATCATCTCAAAAGAGGAGTAAGTTAAGATTTCACTAGAATCTGTTTTGGCCTATTCAATATCTTCACACATATTTTTAAATTAATTACTGTTTTCATTTAAGTCCTGTTTTCTTCCTTTTGAAAACTCCTCTTAAAATCTCTTGAATCAAGTGAGTTTTGTTTCTAGTCTGAATAGGAAAGATAAAGGAAGTGCTTCATACATTTATTCATTCTGTCTTCTAGATTGTACTCATTGAATATCTGCTCTCTGCCAGGTGCTGATCACCATGATTAACAAGTGTGTGTTTGCAGTCAAGTTGCTCTTAGACTTACACAGGCAGGAGAAACAGGAGAAACAAAGATGACAATACAATGCGCTAAGAGCTGTAACAGGGACATGCTTTTCTCATTGCCTGACAGGATGGAAGAAAGGAGTTAGGGAGTGGTTAATGTATTCCTCAGGCTTCCATGAGGAAGTAAAGTATGATTAGCTTTGAAGAATAAAAATGAGGTGAGCATTAAGGTTGAGCAAGGATATTACAAATGGGGGGTGTCCAGAAATTCAAAGGTGTAGAGCCTTTAAAAAGGTGTGACATACTGAAGGACTAGAGTTAGTTCAGATATGGAATATTTTAGAAAAAGTGGATAGATGATAGATAGATAGATAGATAGATAGATAGATAGATAGATATAGATACATGAGATAAATGGAATGTTGAAGCAGGGAACAGATTAGATTATAAAGGGGTTTACACATCATGATAAAGATTTTAAATATTGAAAAGGTTATGGATTATGGGATTCATTTAAACATCTTGAAGAGAGTGTGGAAATTGGATTTTAGAAAACTCTTTCGAGTCTAAGCATAGGAAATGAGAGGACACCAAATTGGCAACAGGGCTTTAAGTTAGAAGACATAATAAATAGTAATATTCTATTCCGGAGAACTAATAGTGGACACGTGAAAGACAAAGTAGCTGAGATAGTAAGAATAAAAATAACAGCACCTTCTTAGTAATTGATGCAGAAGTAAGCAGGCCAACACAAGTTTTTAGGATAAGGCCTTATTTATATTTTAGATTTTTACTGGCAAGTCAGCAAAAGACCATGTTTCCCTGAAAGTAACAACTAATTGGGAAATAATCAGCCTTGGAGACCAGAGACCAAAATTGCCAGCCCCAGTCATTCTGCCTTACCTGTCATTACGGAGTACATGCCAGGCAAGAAAGCAGTGACACAGCCATCTGCAGGACACAGCCATCATCATGTGAAGATCAGTCAGCACTTGTCTTCTGCTTAGGTCTTATTTTCAGGGAAACAGAATAACAGAGAAAATGGAAGACAGGTTAGTTGAAGACTTCAGAAGGAACAGAATTCAACACTGCATATGTTGATTCCGAGTTATTTTCAGGACATCTTGGCCAATAGCTATGAATGAGAAAGAGAAAAAAAAAAAACTAGTGGGTAAGAATATAGGGTGTGAAGCTATATTCCCTTGACTGGAGCACATTAAGATTCATTATTTACTCTCTAGGGGATACTTGGAAAAGCATTTGTCTCTAAAATCTCAATTTCCACTTTTAAGTATATTACAAAGATTAGATTTAATGTTACATGGAAAATATCTACCAGTGCTCTGTAGAGTTTGCTAGTTTTGTTAATAATTTAAAAATAAGTGGATTCATTTATGCCTTAAGTTCAACAGAAATAGAACATAGAGAGATGAGGTTACCCTTACAGATCTGAGAGTATTCAGGGTATGAGTGAGATGAGTGTTTTTGAATCTTGTACTGAGTTATCTACAATCTCAGTTATCATATGCTAAAATAACCATTGCACAGCAAATCTAAATGCACGGGTTTTCAGATTAGTTGGGCACTTCTGATATTAGTTGGGCTATCTTTTGTTTCTGCAGTCAACTATGTATTGTTAATTTGGGGTTGGGTTACCTTGTATATTGGAAGTTTAGCTGGCTGTTGACTGATTTAGAAAGACTTCTATTATTCTTTATGTGTATCCAAATTTCTTCATTTAGTTGCAGTATGGTCTCATAGAGTAGCAGATGTATAAGAGCAGTTAAGCCTAATTATGCATAAAAACAAATACATACTTTTATCAGTCCTCTGCTTACATGATAATTACTAACACCACTTTAGCTATAAACTCACACAGTTAATCTTGAAATTTCATTGAAACTGGAATTTTAAAAGGCAAAGCAGCAGATACAAAGTAATGGCATTAATTGAGACCAATAATGAAATCAATCTACTTCTTTAATGGCCTAAGCAGTAAAAAAATAAAACAAAACAAAACAAAACACTCACATTCTTCCCATAAGATTAAAATTTCCCTTCATAAAATGACTTTCTAATGCATTATTTTTCCTTATCTCCCTGACCAGTGTATGTTGTTGCCCCCATATATAATACCATGAGACATACTTTTAAAGTAGAAAAATTTTAAGATGTTTTACTAAAGGCAGCATTCAGAATAGCATATGACAAAAAATGATAATATTGATCATAAAAACGATTTATCCATTCCATAAATATTTACTACAGTTTATAATCTATAAGGCTTGGCTTTAGTGGTGACAACAATAAAGATGCAAAAGAGACATGTTTTATTATATTATGCATTTGTATTTATTAAAGGAAAGAGATGACAAATAAGTAACAAAAAGATCTTGTATTTTAGGGACATGCTATAGTATATGAGTAAGGCAGAATGATGTCATGGAGAAGGAGCTGGAGTGGTGGGAACATTAGACAGGATGCTTTGGGAAGTAGGTTTTGAGTTATGAAAGCCACAATCAGATCTCAGCCACGCGAGGTTTAGGTAAGAGTAGTGTATGTGGAAGGAGTAAGAAGTGCTCACATCCAAAGATATAAACAAGTTTAGTCCACTATAATATTTTAAAGTAAATCAGATGGCTGAAACATGATGAATTAAATAATATGGAATGAGACTTGGTGTGGCATCATCTTGAGTTTATTACAAATACACAAGAAAGGCTTACATGGTTTTTAAGTTGGACAGTGACTTGCTGTGATTTCTGAGCAGTGGAGGTCACTGGGATGGTCTAATGGTCACACCTGCACTGGCCTAGACACCGCCACCTGCCTGGAGCAGAGAATATTTTCTATTCCACACTGATCAACTCTTTTGATTCAGTTGTTTAATGTCACTGCCACATGAAAATTTAGTTTCTGCATGAAACTTAAGATGTTATCATTATCTTGGTTACTTTTCACAATCTAATTGTCTTCAGATATCCTCTCCATCAGAAAGTGCCAAGGGTTTGTCCTTACCCAAAAGTGAGAATCTGTTAACATGAGCGTAAGAAAGCAGGAGACAACGGAAAGGATTTGTGGTTGAACATAGTTCGCTGCCAGTCTTTTCTGCTGTGTTCTTCCTGGGCCTCTCTTCTGCTATATATTTGGAAAAGTTAGTAGCCACAGAAGCTCCCTGTAGAGTTTCCCACTGTTGGAAAATCTAGGAAGCTTCCCATTTCCTCAGCTACCTGTTCTTCATGAATAGGTTTGTTGAGATCTGAGTGGTTTCTTGAAGGGAGGGCAGAATGATACATAAATTTGCTATAATTTTGACTTTCTCCAGATCACTGGAAACCCAGGAAATCACATTAAACCTGCTTGTAAAATAACTGAAAGTAAATACTGTCTTATGAAAATTAGCTTTAACAATCTTCTCTTTTTCTGGATTTTTTGTCCATGCTTCAGTTATCTTCTTCTGTACTCAGGGACATCCCCTGACCAAAGTAGTCCTAGTCCTTGTGTTTAGAGTCCTCCTCTGACCCCAACTGAATACAAATTCTCTGATGATTGTTGGAATGTTTCCAAGAGAGCAGAAGCCTGAATCAGATCCCCCAATGGGCTGCCTAGTGAGTCATGCAAGTATCAATTTTATGATCCTTCGTAACTCTGTTCTTACATGGACTCTTCCCAGATTAATATTTTGGTGCCGTTAGGAGGGGTAGGTCATGGATTTTCAGCCCTTGAAAATGGAATCAGCACTGTTTGAAAAGAAGCCGAAGGGAGTGTTTATCTCCCAGAAGCACACCTGGAAAAGGGGAAATGTGAGCCCTCACCCCATTCAGAATCTCCTGGAGGCTGACCTTGGACAATCCCAGCCTCAACGAACCAACAACCAAGCATTTGTTGTTCATAAATCACATGATCTATGGTGTATTATTTTAAAAGCCTGAAAGGAGTTTTCCCAAGATTAAAACAGAGAAAAAAACTCTACAGAAAGACTGTTTTATTTTTTACTGGAAATATCATTTCCAATTTCTACACTCATTTACTTCTGCACACAGGTAAGAATCAAAGCATTACATTGTGCTGGTTTCATCAACCACTTTGGTCTTACCTTAGACAGCTTCTAAATCTAGTTTATTCATACATATTTCTTTTCACAGAAAATTAAGTTAGGAATTTCCATAAGAAATGGAATGCAGGTGTCAAAGTATTGCCACAGATAAATACTTCATGTGCTATTCAATTGTATATCATTCAAAAAGGGCATCTCTGTCTACTATGGAAAGAGCAGTTTATAGGGAATGGGGAGGAATCTATGTAGAAGCAAAGAGAGTTTGGAAGCTTTTATAACCAAATAAGTACATAATTAAAATTATCTTGAATATTCTTGAACAGAGTGACTAACAAAGAAACAGGTACATTATAGGAACTGAACAATTCTTTATTGGTTTATCACTTTAAAGGGAATATCTGGCTCTTATCTAAGCTTTTAGATGTGCCCTGGGAACAATATCAAGGAGCCATGTGCTGGAAAATGTTATATTGAAAACAGCATTTTAGAGGTATCTGGAGCATTAACTTTACTGCAGACTTATACAATCCAGTAAAAATACTAACATGAAATGGTTCTAAGCAAAGCATTTCTTCACAAGCTTTTGAAATTTCTTACTAGGCACTAAATGGTTGAATATTTTTATTGCTTTAACTCTGAGGCAAAACTGGATGAGGTCTGTAATTTGAATACAGCTATGTAAGCAATAGTTCAGTAGTTAGCAACGTTTAATATATAAACCTAGCACATAGTGGTGTGAGTGCTTGGGCTCTCCCCCCCCCCATACCTCTAACAAGGTCATTAACCGAATTCTAACCCCCAAGATGATGGTAATAAAAAATGAGAAATGATTATGTCATGAGGGCAGAGCAGTTACAGATGAGTTTAGTGCCTTTGTAAAAGCAACTCCGGAGAGATCCCTTCCCTCTTCCACTATCAGACTTAAATGCTACTGAAGTCTTTTAAAATTTGGTCATATATCCTTTCGTATCAGTGATACGAACATTATTTTAAAATATCAGCTGTTATTCCTTGATTCTGATAACTCAGAAGTACAAAATTAAAGTTTAAGATGTAGTGTCCAAGGATAATAAAGAACTTAACAGTTTTCAAAATGGATAAAAATGTAATTATTGTTTTAGACTGACCTAATGTTTTATTTCAATAATAGTTTGAACAATGAACTTACCTTACAGAATTTGGTGGCAGTTCCAGGTTTTTTTTTGGTGTACATGTCCAGTAGCAACAAATTCAAAGTCAAACCTCATAACATTAGGTATTGGCACGTTGTAAGCACACACAAACACCTACACACATGCTCTATATGTCCCGGCAGGATCCTAGGATCAGGACTTACGTTAATACTTATTATACACTTTAGTACTTCATACTATGCAGTTCGTAAAACCTTTCCCTCTTCCAATCCCATTTGTATTTTTGTGTTTCCTTAGAATATAGGGCCAATTTTACCTTTATTTTGCTGGAGACCAACTTATTTCTTATGAGGAAACTCCATGCTACTCAATGCACTAGAGAAATCCTTGTCTTTTAAAGTGGAAGATTCATTCTAAATTACTGTGAATAAAAACATTATTTTGATTCACAGCTTCCCACTTCTATGCCGTTAAGAGTGGGTAAAAAGGAGCTTAAAGGCTCAAAAATTGCCTCATTGCTAGTGTTTACCATTACTTGCTATGATTCATGAATTGATTTTCTGACTTCATATCTACAAGAAACAGTAAGCCTTTTTAATACTATAATTTTTCATAAGCTGATAAATAAGGGAGATGATAAATGAGCTTTCATCCTGTAGCATCCTCCAAGAGGGATCTTGAACAGAATGTTGTTATTTTGAAGTTATCTTTATTGTAATGTTACTTTACTCCCCATTGCTTTTCAGAACTTTCTGAAAATTACATTCCTTTGCTTATCAGTTATTAAAACTTACAGATTGCCTTTGTTCCTTTTAGTTTTGGAGGTTATTTTGGTGCATGGAGCTGGAGAATGAGACAAATGGGCACCATGCAATAGTTAACACTCAAGGTTAAAAAAGTTCTATATGTGATATTAGTTTCATGTTGTGGTTAAAGGTTATGGATTAGGAAGAAGGTTCTAAAAATATGAATGGGAAAAGGTAGAAATGATATCTTCACAAAGAAAACCACAGTGGGGAACATAAAAAATGATAATACTTTGGCCACCTTCTCTTCATTTTTAGAATGCAGCTTCATTTGGCATTTATGCAAACTATAAAAAGCAAACCTTTAGGGATCATCATAATAAAGTCATGTTTCTTCTTCCATTTATTGAAGAACTGCCCAAGATATCCAGAGCTCAAAGTCTTTCCATTCTCAGTGATGGAACCTACCCTGAGCAAACATGCCCATTGCTGCTCTTCCCAGAGATATCTGCCTTTAAGAGCTGAAGATAATTAGGCTAATGGGAATATATTGATTGCATAATGAATATACTTTTACATGCGTGACAATTATGCTTGAAAAACTAAACAAGTTAAAAAAGTCTTATCTAAGGATTTACCAAACAGTGATAAATGCACTGTTTGATAAATACTTAGAAATAAGATTCTCTTATTAAAAGTTATTAACAGTATAAAAATTGCTGTGGTTATATATGTACCATCTTTTATAAATGTATCTGACGTGGGTTAAAACAAGAATACTAGTAGATCTTAGTTTACTCACAAAATTGAAGCTCTGGACTTGGAATACAATCTCCTTGGTCAAAGCAGATTTTCCTTCCATATATTCTGTATCCTAAACGTCAATATATCTTTTTGTAAATAACATTAATGAGATATCATTAATGAGTCATAAAATGTGTGCTCTTGAAATGTAGAGCTCAGTATGTTGTTTTGTCTATGATAGAGCCACATCACATCATAGCTCCCTAGTTTGGGAGTATTTTCATCAGCCTCCCGAAAACCATTTTCTGCTTTCCTATCTTTATTCCAGTCCCTTCCTCTCCATAGTACCTAGAAACCACTACGCCGATTTCTCTAAGGAGTTGTCTACACTGGACATTGCCTATAAACAGATTCAGACTACATGTTGTGCTTTGTGTTATCTATTTCCAGTTTTTCTTCTTAATCTTTATCCTTTGGCAGTTTGACTACATGTGTCTGGATTTAGATGTCTTTGTGTTTATAGTGCCAGAAGATGTCTCCATGTAACATGTTTAGTATCAATTTGAGGACTTTTTAACTGATCATTTATCTTTATTGTAACTTTCTTCTTCTGGAGATTCCTTCATAAAAGTACTTAATGAATGAAACAGTATCCATGTGCCGTCTATTTTTTAAAATTTCTTTTTGTTACAATTTATCTAACTTAATATGCTGAAGCTCACTGATAGTTCTGATCTAACGTTGAGCCTCTTTGGTAAGTTTTTAAATTCAACATTTGTCTTACTACTCCAAGATTTTTAATTGATTTTCTTTTACATTAAATTAAATCACTTTATTGATATCCAATGATTAAGTATCATTCTTCTATTTTCCTTTAACTTTTTAGGCATGATTTATTTCAATTCTTCAAATATATTTGTAATTTCTTTTCAAAGTTTTGCCTAAGTAATTCCATACCAGAGCTGCCTTAGTGAAAATATCTTTGGATGCATTTTTTCCTAAATATGAGGGACACTATTGTATTCCATTGCATGGTTTTGTTTAAAGTTGGGCACTTTAAATAAGGAACAACAGTAAATATAAAAATCATATTTCCTCTACTTGCCCTTCGCCCAGCAGGATGTGTCTTTTTTGGCTTTCCTAGCATTTGTCTATCAGGATTTTTTAGACTATAAAGTCTATATTTTCATTTGTCATTATTGGCCACTATCATCTCCTCTTTTAGACTAGTAGTGGCTAATAATTAAATAAATACTTCCTCTAATGCCTTGAGCCAACAAGTTTTTTCTTGCTGAGGAGCTCTGGGTATATATTGGGGCATGAATAAAGGCATTCACAATTCTCTGTTAGGTTTTCTCCCTGTTTATTAGAAGCTTTAAGTTCAACCAGAAGTGAGATTGGAGCTTTTTAAAAATTTTTCCTGAACATGTGAATTCCTGAACATGTGTTTGGTCTTCTAGGCCCTCAGCAATATGTCAGTACCTAGACCTTCCCCCACCACTCTGCTTTCTAGAAATCTTATTCTTCAAATGTCCTTCTCAGCATGTGTTCTTTTGTTTTTAACTACTTATTTCTTGCTTGTTCCAACGAGTATTACTGCTTCTTTGATTTTTTTCCCATCAGTACGTTTAAGATAGGGGATTTTTCACAGAATGAGATTTCAGGTGGTGTAAAAACAAAGTCCTATGAATCTGGCTCTTCTAAAGGATGCTGAGAAGGCCTGGTAGTGCTGATTTTCTGAGATGGAGCTTTTGGTACTACCCTAAACTGTTATCTCATTTGCTACTCTGCAAGTTTTCATAGTTCTACCCCATTAAGTTTGTAGCTTTTGAGTATACTGTGAATTGGGGGGTGAAAAGATGGGAGAAGATAGATTTGAGAGCCACAAATCTTATTATTCTTATTGAGGGATAGCCATTTTTACAAGTAAATTTAAATGGAGTTATCATAAGCTATAATCTTATTGCTATAGTTGTGAAAAAAATTGATTCTTATAAATTATGCCAGTGCTATTTTTGCTTTTATGAAGGCTTGGATTTTTGGAAGTGTTTGTTTTAGTGAAAGTCATCTTCTGTCAATATATTTTTAAGTTATAGGCCTATTTTCATGGTTTGTAAGTTGTGTAGTGTGAGATGGACTATAAGTACAATAAATAACTACATTTTTAAAAATTATTATGGTAAAATAAACATCGCCATTAATACCCCTCAACACACTCCACACTTTTAACATACTCGTTCCATCCTGCTTGCCACTTTTGGAAGCAGTTCTGGGGGTCCTCTTTCATGAGTGTCTTTAGTTGGGCTGTAGTGGGTGACCTGAAGTAAGGAATTCATTGAAGATATTTACCATCAAGAACATTTTGATTTTGAGGAAGAGCCAGAAGTCATATGGTGCTGAGTCCAGAGTAAAGATTAATGAGGTCATATCACAAAGTTTATACTTGAGAGAAATTGCCAAAAACCTTATCAATGAGGTATAATCACAAAATATGGTGATATGTAAATAAAACATTTATTTCAGTCGAATCCATATCATCATTAATTCCCCTCAAGATTTTCCCCTTACTTTGAACACTTTTATCCCCAATTTTGGCAATGTGTCTTATCTTGTAGCAAATTCTCTTTATTTAAATGTAGATATTCACCATATATTTTGATCATCCCTTGTCATATCAAGATAATGATGGTTTCATGTTACCCTACTGAAAGTCTTATTCTATTTCTACATTTAATGTGGAATAGTTATCATTTTAAGAACAAAAGATTGATAGAATTCAGGAGTGACGCTATCTGTATCTGGATTTTTTTGGGGGGGAGTCATAAATTATAGTATCATATTCTTTAGGATACGTGGCTATTGAGATTTTTTTTTTCACTATGGGTTCTTTGCCCATTTCAAGAAG
The DNA here is from genome assembly GCF_034190915.1 of Cavia porcellus. Taxonomy (NCBI): domain Eukaryota; kingdom Metazoa; phylum Chordata; class Mammalia; order Rodentia; family Caviidae; genus Cavia; species Cavia porcellus. The sequence goes on from NW_026947495.1 coordinate 55,148,557, forward strand.
TTTGTTCATTTCATGGCAACTATTATACCTTTGCTGACTTTTATGTAACATTTCTTTTCTTTTTTTGGTTTTGCAACTTTTGTATAGATGTATCTTCTTTCATGTTAAACATTGTTAATTTATGCCTTTTTCTCTGCTCAATTAGCTAGAGGTTTACTAACTTTACTGAGCTTGGCTCAGTAAAGCTATTGGTTTCACTGACTTTTTAAACATCCTTGTACACTTATATATGTGTGTTTTTATTAGAGCTTATTTCTGGATTGTCAGTTATATTGCTCTCTATGTGGATCATTATGATGAATCCCATCACTCTTACCAATGTAACTTCATTGTACATTTTGAAATTGGGAAATGTAAATTCTCCAGTTGTGTTGTTTTCTAAATTGTTTTGGCTGGTTTGTAGACCCAAATTATGTCCAAATTTTACACATAAATTTTTATTTCAGCTTGCCAGTTTCAGCAAAAAAGAAAAAGCTTGCTGTGATTATTGTAAGGCTTTATTGACTCTGTAGATAAATTTGGATGTGAATTTTTACCTTAATATACACCATTACAAAAGGTATAGAACTTATTTTATTTAACTTTATTTGAATCGTTACTGTGTGACTTTAGGTGAGGTGACTCATAAAACTTTATCACTTAAAGTGTTTAAAATTTAACGAAGCTCTTACATTTGGCAGTGATGAGGGAAGCGCTGAGGATGTGCTCCAGAAAACAAAAGTTAACAGAAACAGAGCTGGCAAAGAAAGACAGATATAGGAAGGCAAACTGAACAGAGATATCTCCCAGATCCAAATCTAGGATCACAGGGGTTTAGAAAGGGAAGCTGAATGATTCCTGGTCCACAGCACCCCTTATACCAGTGTCCAGTGTGCACATCTTGGTATAGGATGTAGTGCCCTAGAGAGGGGTCAGCATCTCACAAGCGACCAGGATCAGCAATAGGCTCCTAACTTTTCCATTTTCCCCACTGGCTATTGAACCCAGTGAACATAATAATTACACAATATGGCACAATAATTTAGAGAAACTAAAAAAAACAGCGAGATGCTGCCTGAAAAAATATTGTTAGGCCCTTGACAAAGTTGAAACAAGCAGACAATTCTAAATAGGGACCCTGGTTTTGAGTACTAAAACAGCACAGCTCAGGCAGTTGAACGGGCAGTAGCTGAGAATGGTTTAATCCTGGGGAAAGAAGTAAACAGGAGTGATCAAAAAACAGGCACCCATTCATTCTTCTCTCAAACACTGTGATTGCTGTGCCTATAGGATATTACTTCCCATCACTCACTGCCCTTTAGCTGTGTAGAACCCCCTGGAGCCACTGAGTTTGAGGAAAATCTCTCAGGCAGATCTGCAGAGCGGGGGCTTAGTCAAAGTCTGTCCTAGAGGGCACATTGGGAACATTGTGGAAGGAAATGAATGAAGCAGCTACAGGATTTGTCAGGCAGGAAGGAAGCAGGAATCAAAGATAGAGAGGGCTCTTTCAGAAATTAGTAGAAAACTGGTTGGGGCCAACCACATCGTACCAGGCGCCTTTCCACTTAACTGAAGGGATCTGACTGTAAGAAAAGGCAAAGATCTCCAGTTAGCTACACCCCCAAAAGTGTAATCAAAATTGAGCAGAGTGCAGCTTGCAGCAAGTAGGTAGTCTCAATGGTCAGCCAGGATTTCTAAACTTTTGATGCATAGGCAGGCAGTTGGACAAATCATAGTGGGGGGGGGGCTTGCAGGAGTGAACTATGGACTGAGATGAAGAAATACCTTTGATCACCATGATACTAAACAGAGAATAGGAGAAAGGGTCAGAAATCTGCCCAGAAGCTTCCTTATTATGAGTAAAATCTTCTCTACCTTGAATATATGGAATGTGTAGCTCACTGATTAATTTCAAACTGCAATATTAACAGGACAGTTATGTTACACTGATTTTGTGTTCTTGAAACTGCACTGGGCTTTTGGATTGTTGTTTTACCTTTTCCTCTGTTTCTTTTTTTCTTATTTCTTCATCTTCCCTCTTTTATTTTTCTCCTGTCATCTGACATATTCATGGAAGGTTTCTGTATATATATAAAAGGCAGGCAAGTATTAACCAGTGTTTTTATCTGCATAGTGCTTTTCCCAGGCAAGCTGGGGCAGCATTCACCAAAATTGTGTACAAAAGATTAAAACACAAGCTAATTTTCAGTACATTAACAGGTTCTGAGTTTCTCACAGCTTCCTTCAATGTGCAGTCACACTTCCCTCCCTTTTGGTCCCTGCTCCCATTCCCACAAATAATCTGTCCAACTTCTTGTCAAATAGCCCTTCAGTTCCGCTATAAAAGCAATTCTCTTTCATTTATTGTTGTTTTTCCCCTTCTTTCATATCTACTGTCTTCCGCTGTCTCTTCCTTTTTCCTCCCACCACCCACTGTATCCTGACTTAGCTCACAGAGTAGTATATCACAGTTTTAACGGGTCCTTGAGCAAAGGGTGAAATGATTAAAGGAAGTTTTAATGTGCAAGCGTGACAGATGGTTGGGTCTGTTCATGCTAAAACCAATGGGTTTTGCACTTATGCAGAATGGGAATTATATAAAGATCAAAACACAACTGAAACTAAGTTTAAATCACCCAGAAGCAGATACTAAATAAAGAGATCTCCACACTAGCAATACAGTCTTCCTACTTTTATTGATCTTTAACCCTCAGAACAGCAAAACAAAAAGTAACAGAAAAAAGGGATGAATTGCCTCCAAAGTTCTTAATTTATCTAAAGCTGATCCAAGGCATTGATGGAGAGGAAAAAAGCCAAATGATTAAATTTCAGAGAGGGCAAAAAGAAGAAACCAAACAAACAAATCAAAGAAAATGTAAATAAACAAAAAATGAAATTCATTAGTAAAATGACCAGTAAGTTTAAAGAAGACACAAAAGGCTGGGTGAACTAACAAAGGTGATACAAGATATGAGTGACCAGTTCAGAAAAGAATTCAATATCATAAAATGATATGAAACAGAGGTCCAAGATACAGAGTATCTTTTTGAAAGTATAGGCAGCAGAAATGACCAAAGTTGGAGAGAGTGTCAGAACTAGAAGATGGGGTTGATGCAGAAGATCATGTACTTATTCTTTAAAAACAATAGGTAATGGCATGGATCCAACAGCTGCTAGATCACTTAAAAAGAACTAATCTAAATATATAGTAAGGGTTCAAGAAAGATGACAAAGCAACCAGTATAAAAATATCTATTTATAGAATATCTATTTACAGAAGTCATGGCAGAAAATTATCCATATATAAAAGAATGATTCAACATGTAAGTAAAGGAAGCATATAGATCCCCAAATAGCCACAATCAAAAGAGAGCCTCTCGACACTATATAGGAAGGGTAAGGGTATATAGACAGGAAATTAGGGTAAGTATTAGTTCTTCTGGCTAATTCTGAGCAAAAGGAATTAGAACTTTGGTAGAGAAATTCTCCTGGGAATAATTTTAAGGACAGGGGTATAGAAAGGGAAGAATCAGATAAAAAAAAGACACATGCACAGGTGGCATTAGGGACTTACCAGAGACAAAAAACACAGGGAGAGCCAGGATCACAAATGATAAGCCACACTTACTTCCAGTAAATACAGGGCAAGCAAGGAAGAAGAGGGTTGACTATCTTTGGAGAAAGCTCTTGTTCAGTAGGTACTCACACCTATGCACTAACACACTAACATATATATATATATATATATATATATATATATATATATCGTATATACACATATATATTCACCCTAGAATGTACCCATTACTATGCCCATTATATAATTACAGACTAAAATAGATTTCCACACAAACCCTTACTAATGCTAAGTTAATCATGAATAAAGCAACCCTTTTCCAATCAGCTGTTCACCCCAGAGATAAGGCCTTGTCAAGGACAAGCAAACAAACATGCTGAAAGAAACTGCATGTTGTCCACAGGAGAATATGATGTGGGCAGAGGTTCCTGAAAGCCAGTTGGGTTATGGCAAGTTCTGGATAGGGAAAAGGCAATCTTGACCCTCTTGTACAAGCCCATAGAACCAGAGGACCATAGATTTTCCATCCTTCCAGAGCCCCTTACCCTGATTCTTATCAGGACACCTGTCTTCTTATTTATCCTCATTTCCACCAAGTTACTTTTCTAAGTTTGAATCCTTTAATCCTTTACTGAGGCTGAGTTTACAGATTCTGGGAGTGGCTTTGCACAGCAGAGCAGTGGTATTTCTCTTCCAAACACAAGTAGATCACAGTAAACATCCCTGAATTGCAACACATGGACAGCATTTTAAAAAGCTATTGGAGAAAAACTAACTATAATTATTAGAATTAAACCTTTTGGAATTATAGCAGATTTTTAAGCACAAACCTTCAAGACAAAGAGAGCTTACAGCAAAAGTTTTTCAAGATCTAAGAGGAAAAAAAGTTCAAACAGATTAATATATACTGCAAACTGTCTTTCACATATAACCAAGAACTTTCCATGATTTTGCATGAACTTTAAGAAATTCATGACCTTGAAGACCCTATGTGGCTGACCAGGTAGTGTCAGGATGGGAGAGAAGGTCTGATATGTGCACTGGAGAGAAGTAGTTACATGGAGGTGGCGGAGGTATAGAAAGTCATGTACAAGGAGACAAATAGAAGGAGGTGGTCAATGGAAGGCAACCCCACATGAGAGTAGTTTAGAAAGAGAAACCAGAATGCACCTGGACCATGGACCCCATAAGCCCCCAAATGGCACACATACAATATTGAGAGACGATTGCATGCCCCAAATAACAAAGGCAGCATTTAAAGGCTGAAAAGCCCTGGAATAGGCTTTCAGTCATCCACCCTACCTTTTAGAAAAGAAACACAGTGAGTGAGATATTCACAAACCACAGAAACTACAAATCGGAAAGTACTATATGAGAAAAGTAGTCTGGTGACACACTAGGGGAAAAGTTTCAGAGTAAAAATGCAGAAGAGGCTATGAAATTTGTATTGCAGACAAACAAGTGTGAATCAAGAAAGCTCTGACTGAAGCCCTCAGAGAACCAGCACTAATTACAATGCATCTTCCTCTCTGCAAATTAACTGTAGTGCTCAGGTCCTGGGACAGAGAAAAAGCCCTATAGTCACCCACAAATAGCCTATCACTACAAGAAAAATGTCTGTGAGAAAAATGCAAATTAAAATTTCTGGGCTAAGGTTACATCTTACCCTGGAAAGAATGGCTATTGTCAAGGAATCGATACCAAATGCTTGTGAGGCTTGGGGAAAACAGAACCCTTGTACATGATTAGTAGGTATGTAAATTAGTACAGCCACTGTGGAAATCAGTATGTAAACTTCTGCGAAAACTAAAAGTCGACATTGCATTCAAGTCAGCTATTCCTCTTTTAGTTATCTTCCTGAGAGTTAAAGACATCATATTACAGTAATACCTGCAACCTCATATTTATAGAAGAACGACTCATAATAGCTAAGTATATATGTACATCATCATATAAACTTACAAATAATGTTGTATGTATGCACAGTTGGGTACTACTGAGGCATAAAGAAGAATAAATTTGAGTCATTTGTCAAAAATATAATTGCACCTGGAAACCATCATGCTATATGAAATAAATCAATTATACATGCTTAAAAACAACACAGTTTTTCTTACATGATAATTCCAAACTATAGATAATTTGAAAAAGAAAAATCAAAGTTAGATAATAAGACGCAAGATAGATCTTTTGCAAATGGGAAAGGGATTTAGATAAGGAGGAAGAGGGTGAAAGTGATGGAGAAGCCCAAGTAAAATGAATCAAGATGCACTATATACATAAAACAACTCCCCACAAAGAATGCAACCATTACACATAGTAAAAATATATGTAAAAAATTTAAAAGAATTTAGGTGGATTAATGAAATTCATGGCCAAAAAATTGACACTCAAGGATATTCTAGACAGACACAATGAGATAAAAAATACCAATTGTCTTAAGGGAATAAATACATTAAGCAGGGTGGGTAGCTAAGGAAAGGGAAAAAATAATGGAATCAGCAATAGAAAAATAACATGATGTTAATACTGATCAGTAATAACTTTCAATATAAATGGTCTCAACTCACCAATCAAAAGACACAGACTGGGACATGGGTCAAAGACAAAGCTTAATTATACCTTGCTTTCAAAAGATCCACTAATCTAGAAAAGTTCATGAGTTAAAAATTTTCTGAGAAATTGGACTTCAAGACAAAATTGATCACAGGAGGCATAGAAGGTCATAACATACTGGTAAAGGAAACAATTAAATAAGAAAATGTAACAGTTGGAATAAATGTGCACTGAGTATGGGTAACCTCAAATTCACAAAAAAATGGATATCAAAGATTAGATAAACATAACACAATCATAATGGAAAATTTAATGCTCCACAATCATAAATATATCAACTAGGCAAAAAATTCTATGGAGAAATATCAGAGTTGAACTACAGCTTCAAACAAATTAACTTTAAGGTATCTACAGTGTTCTAATAAACAACAAAAAAGTCATTTTTCTTGTAGCACGTGGAACTTTCTACAAAGTAGACCACACGATAAATTATGAGGCATGTTGAAAAAATGCACTAAATAACTGAGAAAATATGTATATTATCAAGTTAGAGCATTTGAAACTAAAAATCAATGACAAAATAAATGACAAGAATTATGTAAACACATGGAGATTAACTAATATACTCCTGAGACATCAGTGATTAAGGATTCCTGGAAAAATTATAATATTCCTATAATCAAATGATAGTGAATACACAGTACATCAGACCTCATGGACACAATAAAAATAGTTCTAAGTGGTAAATTCACAGCTGTCATCGCCCATGTTAGAAAATACAATGATCGTAAATAACTTGCCTAATGATTTACTCTGTGGTCCTAGGAAAACAATAATAATCTAAATACAAACCTGGTGCAATAAAATAAATTGTAAAGATCAGGAAGAAATTAATGAAATTGAGTTTAAACATGCAAAATGCAAGTTGCAAAATTAATGAAATTGAGACTAAAATCAGTAAATTGAAGAGATGGTTGTTAGGATAATAGGATGTACAAAGCCTTAAGCCAAACTTAACCAAAAACGGAAAGACAAAATCTAGAAGAAACTTAAAATAGGCAAAGACATCCTGAACAAAAAGAGAAAAGGCAGGAGGCATTACAATCTCAGACCTCAAGTTATACTATAAACCTACAGTAGAAAAATAATATGACGCTGGCACAGAAACAGATATGCTGACCAGGGGAATAGCACAAAAGATGTGGAAATAACACCGGGCACCTTCAGCCAGTTGATTTTTGACAAACTGGTAAATGACAAGGCTGGATAAAAGATAGCAATTGTAACAAATGGTGCTCGGAAATCTGCTTATTAACATTCAGAAGAATGAATCTCAATTTATATCTCTCATGTTGTATGAAAAACAAATCAAAATCGATCAAAAATCTACATTTAGAAACAGAAACACTGACTCTACCAAAGAAAAATTTGGCATATGAATAAGCAAAGACTTCCTGAACAGAACCATAATTGCACAAGAAGCAGTGTTAAGAAAAAAAAATAAGACTATGTGAAATTAAAATACCTCTGTACAGCAAAGGAAGCAAACAATAGTGTGAAGAGACAATGTACAGAATAGGGGAAAACTTTTGACAAATACAGAGGATTGAAAACTAGAATATATAAAGTATCATACCCCCAAAATGAAACATCTTATTAAAATATGGGCAAATGAAATGAATAGACAGTTCACTAAAGAAGAAATATAAATGACCAACTGATATATGAAAAAATACTCCAGATCTTTAGGAACTAGAGAAACCATAAGTCAAAAACAGTATTCAGGTTTGGCTGTAATCTAGGAATAATGGCAATTACCAAGGACTCAATAAACAACAAATGTCAAAGTTGAGGAGAAAAGAAACTCTCCTGCACTGTTGAACGTGAGATAAACTGGATGACCACTTTGAAAATCAGTGTGGAAATTTCTTAAAAAACTAAGAATAATATTTCCATTTGGTCCAGCTTGGTCTCTGCTGGGTATCTTCCCAGAAGAGCATATGTCAAACTACTATAGCAACACATGATGGTTATGTTTATAGCATCACAGCTCAATAGTCAAATCATAGAAGCCTTTATGTCCAACAATAGATGAATGAATGAAATGTGATATATGTGATATATATCATATGCTAAGTGAAATGTTTTTAAAAGTTAAATATTACATGGTATTGCTAATTGAGAGACCCAAAACACAAACAATTTAAAAAGCAATCTATAGATCCATATTAAGAAACAGATAGATAGTCTTGGTAGAGATGGGAATATGATTTAGGAAGGAAAAAGAGGAGTCATCAATGGGGAGAGTAAAAATGATCAAGATGCACTATGTATAAATATCAAACCCCAGGCTAAATATAATCACATTATATTGCAAACATATGCTAATAAAAAATAAAATGAGAAAGTTAAGGGGCTTACATTTTATGAACTATTTTTAAAAGTTATTTTGATAGAAGATGTAAAAGAGGGGGAAAGTTTGAATTCTCTGCCTAGAAGAAAGGAAAATTGGCACAATCCAGACAGAAATGGCACAGAAATATAATGCCGAGAATTTAAAAAGAGTGTCTAACACAAAACCATGGTGATGCATTGTGGGAAGGGAGCCATGTACTTAACCAGACTGTAATAGTTAAGGGACTTGCAGGTAACACAGAAGTAGACAGGAAATTTGAAAGACTTCAAGAGATTTTAACTTCAGTCTTTAACATATTCTCTTAAAATAATTTCTTGGACTTTGAAAAACTCACAAGTACACAGAACTACTCAGTTGTTGGACTGTGTCATTTTGTTTCAATTTTGTGATTATGAAGCCAGAGCTTGATGGATTTTGCCAAGACCAAGTAATACGGTTGTGGGATCTGAATAGTAATTTGGAAAATTGTATTTATTTATTTGGACTCTAAGAAAAGAACATGTTCATATTTTATGATCCACATTTAATCTATAAATTCCCTTTATATTTCTCATTTACCTAATTTAAATTTAATCACTATTAAACAGTATTTTCTAAGGCCTCTAAAGGTCACTTACTGCTTATTTTTATTAGATATATTCATATAATTAGATTCATAGAATTTGAAGGCAGTTAATTTAATTTTAAAGAGCATCTTCAAATACAGCATTTCATAATGGGAAAGTCTTCTTGATTTTTAAAGTAAAGTAAGTATATAGTTTTCCTCTGTAATTATAATTTGATTACTACATAAATGTAATTCTGAAAGAAAAATAATGAGTTGTACATTCCTATTCCAAAAATGCTAAATCCAAATTCTTCAAAGTGAAAGAAAAGTTGAGAATTTATATAATATTCAAAAAGTTTTACATTTTTGAGCTTGTTACATTTTGGAATTTTGGAATAAGGATGTTCAACCAATAAAATCTATACAAATTTTAAAAATCTAAAGACTCAAAATATGAAATATTACTTGTTTCAAGAATTTTAGATGAGGGATACTTGACCTGTTACTGTAAAACATTTTTGCTTAATCCTTTTGTTTATTATTTTATTTTCCATACCAACCCCAAGTGGAACAGAAATAAGCAAACAAAAATGTCAATTTAAATTTTAAGACCCTCATATTCTTTGTCTCCTCACCATAATTATTTGGCTATGATAAGTGAATCTGAGAACTAACAGAAGAAAATGCCTGAGATACTGATTGGTGGAACATGGAGTCACACTGAAATTGATCACTTATCTGAGTAAGCTGTGAGGAAAACAAGAATTCCATTGCAGAGGTAGAGATGAGGGGCAGAGTGACTGAGATTCTGTCACAAAGAATTCCTGACTCTGGTAAATGTAACAGTAGCACGGCTTTGCTTCTATGATATTTTGATTGAACACGAGATTTGGATATTTGAGAGTAAAAGATAATCAATGTCAAATCTGGAAAATAAACAGGCCTGAAGACGTGTAAGTAGTAATAAAGAAAAATGGTACTGGGCCTGCTATTTCCAGCAGATGACATTGACCTCCTACCTGATAAAGACACTCCTGTGTTTCCCTTCTTCTTTTTACCCACTCCTTTCAGTAGACTAATTTCTGTTTTTTTTTCAAAGCAATGTTTTTGCTTTATTGTTCCAACAAAGGAAAGAATCACAGTGTTTTATAATTTACATTTTTATACTGTAAAGTGAGTATGACACTCAACAATTCAAACTAACTACAAACATCACTATGCTTCCTGTTTGAAAATTAACCTTAGATTTCTTTGTCCCAATCTGATAAACTCTAACACACAGTCATTAAGAAAAAACATTTTCTGTTTTTGTGTGCCAGGTCTCTGCGGGTACTCTTTTGTAAGGAGTGCATAATGATATTCTGTAAAATTCTTCCAAATCCTAAAAAAAGTTCTTTTTCATTTCTTATTTTTCTTAATACTCGTTTGCAGTACATAATATTTGTATCTCTGTGTGGAGTGGGCGGAGTACACACCACATGCTAGTCCCTCTTTTCACTCCCTTTCCCCGCACTGCCTTCCTCCCTCTTTCTCTGGATCCCCTTCCCATTTGAGAAAGACTATCTTCCTACTTCCTATTATCTTTAATTTTGTTCTTTATTTCTTATTTGTGTTTTTCACATAAGAGAAATCTTGCGTATCTAAGCTTTGCGTCTGATTTATTTTCACTTAATATTATCATCCCAAGCTGCTTCTATTTTTCTGACAAATGTCTCATTTTTCTTTATAGCAAAACAGTTCTCTATTATGTGTAAATACCATATTTTCTTTATCTATTCATCTGTTTGTGGACATACAGGCTGCTTCCAAGATTTAACTGTTATGAAGTGTGCTGCTATTAATATTGGTATGCATGTGTCACTGTAATATGATGACTCTTCTGGGAAGATACTTAGAAGAACCATAACAAAAAGTCATATTGTTAGGTTGAGATGCATGTGATATTGGCATCTTTATCATATAGAAATACATCTAAAAAACGTTTTCTGAACAAGTTTTCTAAGTCTCCTTGGGAAACAATATCACAATCATTTCAAAATGTTAGAAGTATTGGTATCATTTGGATATTTTCCAAGTTAGCTATTTTATTTTTTATTTTGGTGTTATATATCTCATTTTCCTTGTGTATCTTCAAAGATGGGGAATACAAAATGTAACGAACTACATTATTACAACATTCTCTGTGAAAACTTAAAGACACATAAATGACAAATGTTTATAGTTCTTTTCTCTCCTTATGTATAAACATCTATGAACCAAAGAAAATAATGTTGTTATAAAAATTCTAATTCTTAGTTGAATGCATACTACTGATAAAAAGTGCATATATAAATAGAATATATGCACTAATAAAATATATTATGAATAAAATCAATCTTTGATGGACAGTGTATTGAGAGTTTAGCTTTGGCTCGATACTGTCCACAGAAAAGGCTTTATGTAATGAACGATTCAACCTTATTCCAAGAGAGATCTGATTCTTGCCTTTTGCCTCAAGGACGTACTCTCTAAACTCTTGCAAGTCCTATGTAACACGATGTCTTTGTTTTGGAACCTTGAGTCACCAGACAGTGTTAAGGTGGAGGCTAATTATAAAAGAAAGACCAACAATATGACTTAGGATGGAAAATTTGGGTCACACTGTATCAGTAGATCTCCAAATGGACAGGAGAGATCAGACACATAGACAATTTAGGATTTACACTTATGCAATGGTTCCCTGGTAAAAATTTGGAGCACCAAAGTGTACAACGTGCTATGCAATAGAAGCTTCACACTTGGCACTTTTCCAAAACTCTATCATATGATTTTTTTCCTTTGGCTATTCTAAGTTTATATCCTAAATTAATCTATGAGAATAACAGCTTTCAGTATGTTCTTGAGGTTTTCCTGCACATTATGAAACCTAATTAAGACTGGTCTCAAGGACTTTCAAAAGTGCAATTGGTGTCAAAAGTGACAGCCAACTAGTGTAAGGATTACTTTCTGCAAGTAAATAGCTAAAACTTTTATACCTTTATTTGCCTGGATGGAAAAGAATTGTGCTAACAGTTTTCATATGGATAAATCTGCAATGGATTAAAGTATAAAAATGAAAAAATAGTGAAAAATGCTGGAATCTTTTTGGATTGTTTATATTTTTGCACGTTTTAGATTCTCTGTGCTAATTATATACTTTTTAAAACTATGTATTGATGTCAGAAACATAAAGGAGTATGACAAACACATCTGAAGCAAAAATGTTCTAATATAGTGACTTGTACAGATGCTTGTGAATAGTAGCATACATGATTGGGAGCTGTGTCCGACCCACCTACATTTGACTCACTAGAAATTGCCGTGTTAGAATCTGCATTACCAACAGCTAACACAACCATCAGTGGGCGCACAACTTTGGAATGGGTAGGTATTTGCACCATCTCGGAAAATTCTCTCATAATCGCATATCTGATCGAACCCTTCTTTTCTAAGGCATTGTGAAGTTGCACAAAATTCTTAAATATTCTCACTGTCATTGAGGTTTTTAACAATATTATAAAGAAAATACAGAGAGCACAAACAAAAGAACCTCTGAGCTGAAATAGAGATCACAAATTAAGTCTACATTTGTCTTTAATTAGTCGCTAAACCTTATACCAATCACTTTTTACCTCTCTGGGCCTTAATTTCCATGTCTTAAAGAAGCAACAACACTAGATTATTTTTGACCCTGTGTGACTTTAAATGAGTGCAAGTACACATACTTATGAAAACTTCTTTCTAAACCCAGCTCAAATGCTTTAAACTTGAATAGCTGGAGCCATAAATCTTGGTGCTCTCTCTCTATGTGCTAAGCTGAGTTGAAAACAGATGGTTTTCCTCCTGCCAGAAGCAAGTGTAGCCTGATGTCTCTATCAAACAAGTGGAATGTTCCAAAAAAGCACTTGTATTCAAATATTTTTACATTCCTGTTTTATCACTTAGAGAAAACATTTTAAACTAACATAATATCTTTATTTTTAACTTTATTTCACTCAAGTTTTTAAGAACTGAATATTTTGTGATATATTTCTACAATAGCATGTACTTTATTGCAATTCCACCTTTTCCTTAGTGTTTCCAAATTACCAAATCATTTTATGGTAGATATGAAGTGGTTAGGAAGTGTTACTAGAGGGTGGACTGAGGATATAGGAGAATATTTGGGACTTAGGGGAAGAAGCGGTGGAAGATGCAAAGAAAAAAAATAAATGACTCCAAACTAAAAAATAAAGGAGAAAGAAGATTATGTTTCCATTTATTTAAAATAATTATGTGCATGTATGTGTGTACATACATCTAAGCATAACTAGAAGAATTTAGGTGAATGAATTCATCTTCTACTAATACATAAAAATAACTAAAATGAAAAGCAAAAGTGCAAATTGCAGAGCAATGTATAAGGTAAATGAATTCTGGTAACACACATGGTGTGTGTATACATTTTGGGGTGTTTGGATAAGAAAAACAACACCAAAGTGTGTGTATCTGGTAGTTAGTAAACATTACCCAACATGGTTGAGATTTTGTGTTAGTTAGTTGAGGTGAAATAGAAAATTTATTGTTCTACTCAACCCTGAGTTTTTTTAATTTGATTTAATACACGCATTTCTTTTATAATTTTAAAAACCTTAAATTAGATAAACCTATGAAACCTATGATATTTATTAACTTCTTTAATATATAAGCAACTCTAATTAATGAATCTTTAATATTGTATTTGTATTTAGCTTGATTCTCAAATCATATATATATATTTCATTAAACTTTATATATAATGAATATATATTTCATTAATTTTTGAAAGTATTTTTTAAATATTTAAAGTTGAATAAAATACAATTAAATTTTTCTCTGATTAAAAATAAGTTTCTTGTTTTGAGCCCATTGTATATTTTAAGCAATTGAAACAGCAATATAAATAACAAGCAAAATAAACAAATACAATTATCATCAAACATTAATGTGCTTAGATTAAATTATCAAAAGTCTTTGTCTATATATGGTCACTATATTTTGGCAGAGTGATACTACTTAGATTTCATTTTTGGCTTAAAAGCAGTTGTGTTTTAATACTTTTTATTGGTTTCAGTATCATTTTTTTGGACCTAAATAGAAAATGCATTTTGTCTCTAGACCCACCAAGTGACAACATGTGAATTTTCAATAGATTTATTTTTTGAGGCCTACCACTTGGTTGCTTTTTTGACACTATACCAAATCTTTGTTTTCTATTACATTTGGTTTTCCTGTTCATTATTGTACTGACAAGATTTCTTTATTTTTAATTAAGAATTACATGTGTTTTTGTAACTCAGTTTCTTCCTTCTACATGGTATATAATGAAAGATTTGATTGTGTAGTTTTATACATCCTGCCAAATTATGACTGTACAGCATTGTGCTGTTCTCTTGTTATTAAAATGTTAGGAATACATTATTAATGTCATGTTATAAAAAGACCTCCTCCATGGAATTTATGTCCTAGAAGATGAAGGAATGATTCTGAAAATATAATCCATATTATTAAAACATTGCCCTATTTGCAATTTTGATTTATTATTGAGTTCTTTTTAGCTATAATGAACGACTATTATTGACGACTGGTAGTCCTATTGTAGGATTTTTGCCTCACACAATTTATCATGTTCACTGTTTTCTGCTTGCATAATAAAAAGTACACAATCTGCAACCTGTAAAAAAGACATAAACTCAATAGAAGCAAAATTTATACGTGTACCGATGCTGGTTAAGGTCAACAGTAAACCTAATGTTACATAATTATTATTGATTAATAATAATATATATTAGCAAAGGTTGTATAACTAAAATCTGAAGCATAGCCTTTTAATATATACTCATCCTTTGTAAAGATAAAATTTTTTTACAATATATTAATTAATAATAACATTTTATGAGCTCAACTTTTATCTATTATTCAAAAAGGTTAATTAAGATGATTGGGCTTTTCTTCATGTGGAATATCTTTCATTGTTTTTTTTTTTTTTTGTAGTGTGTGTTTACAGTATGAAACTGCAATGTTTATTTTGAGGAGCTGGTACGTTAATATAGCACATCTTGATGGTTATCTTCTCCCGTATCTTCTCCCGTATCTTCTCCTCTCTCAATTATCTTTTCCATCTCCAGCAGTCTGCCTTCTTGTTTCCTACTGTCTCTCCTTTATTTTATTCATTCATTTATTTATATGCTGTTTGTCATATGAAAGAAATAATGTAATATTTAACATAGTTTAAATTAAAGTGAAATATTTTCAGTGGAACTAATAGAAGATTAGTATCAAGAATATACATTTTTAAAACCCTCACATTTCATTGAGAAAAAATAACAATTTAAAATAAAAATGTGTGTAAAAAATATAAACAAGCATTCTTTATGCTTGTAATGTAAGATCACAATGTAAGATCACAGAGACAAGTTTCATATTAACAATAACTGCATAACAAAACATTCAACCTTTTTAGAAAACAGAAATACAAAACTAGTAAAATTCAGGTTGGAAAATTTAAATAATTCTCATAATCCCCAGTGTAAACAGGAAAGGAGGGAAATCAAATTTTCTGTGCAACAGCACAGGTGAGAGGAAAATGTGAGCTGATCTACCACTTGTAAAGAACAACCCAAGATCAGAGTGTTGGGTAAATAGAGCAGAGTTGCTGTTTTTCACACTTTTTGTTTTCATGTGTGTATACATGTATAGCTATGCCCTACGAAACTATAGCCCAATAGGTAAGTAGAACAATAAGCCAATAGGTAAGTAGAACAAATTCTTAAATCAAGATGCATTTAACACACCTAATGTACCACACATCACAACTCAGAACCAAAGAGCACTGCACCATAGAGCATTGCTGGTCTCCTGTGGGACCCTGCATATGGCAGCAAAATAAACAAAGGGCACCAGTAATATTGCATACTGTCGTTTCCCAAGTAAGTATTACATTCTATGGACAAGAATGTCTATCTCCTGGTACTATGACAACAGGTGAAATAAATTTAGTTTTATTTATCTATTACTGCTTTGTCTCTGATGAAAGTATGGTTTTGGAAAACAATCTGAGAAGACTGGAGTCTGAGAGGCAATTACTAGTATACCCTGTCACTCCAGGTCCAGAACACACAGAATCTACACAAAGCAAGCTGTGAACACACAGAATCTACACAAAGCAAGAATCTACACAAAGCACAGAGTATACACAAAGGTGATCTGATTCCCTCTGTATTATAGGCACTAAGCATACATGGAGCTTAAACTCCCAAATCTGTGCATCTCGATGTTACACTTCATAAGAAGCCTACTAGGACAAAGCTGGACCAGACAATGGATGAGGTGGGAGAGACTGCTTCACATAGCCAGGACCAGTGTCCTCCTTCTTCCTTCAAGAGCCTGTAGGTTTTTGACAGCTTTTTCTCAAGAATTGATTGGACCTCACTCTCTACTTTCCTACCAGGAAGCTGCCATACTTTAGATAAGCCATTTTTCTTAAGGTGTTTCAAGGAGCCCTCACAAACCCTTTCAGAGATGCTATTTTTCCATGACTCAAGATTACTTGCTGACTTGTCATTGAAAAGAAAGCACATTGGATGCGTATTTGTGTTTGCATAAATTGACACACAAGACCCAAGGCCAGATGTAGAATAAAAATACTCCAAAATAATGTCTATTCAACTCTATGCCTTCTGCTTTTGTTGCTTACCATGCAGCTGCCTGAATCTCCCCTAAAGTTTTATTTTGCAAATCCCCCCAACCAAATTTTACTTCTCTTTCTGGTAACTTATTGTGCCTTCCATACTGTGGCATGGACTCCACAGGATTTCAGCAACCTTCCCCTCAACTCTGCCCACTACAGGAAACAATAGTTAATTCACTGATCAACTGCTGCTTGTATGGTACATTTCATTATTCAGATAAGACTTTGTCTAGATAGTTTTATATTTAAAAATTAAAGGATATTAAAGAAGTGGGTTTACACACATTTAAAGATTAAATAATTAATGATATAAAAAGTTCTTATAAATTTTTAAGGTTGTCCTTGATCAGAGAATTTGTGTTATCTTTTTGACTTTAAAGTTATTTGATGCACCTCCCACTTAACTATCTCTTAGCAATGCTTGTTGTAGAACTATTTCTTCACCTCCAGGAATACTAGTTTGGGGTTTTCCAAGAGAATAGGCAAATTTCTTTACAAGCTTCAAATCACTGTGGATTCTATTTTCTTTTGAGAATTCTGGTGAATATTTTGATTCCCATAATATCAGTCAGTTTTACTGTGTCTTTTCAATTGTTTTTGCTATTGAAATTTCTTTTTAATTTAAACTTCTCTTGCTCTCCACACGTCAATAAAGCAAGTGGAGAATCAGCTTCTGACAAAATCGTTTGAAAAATAATGTGACAAAGCAATACAAAAAACAATCTGGATGAAGAGTAAAATTAATGATTATTAACTTGACCCTGACAAGAAAATGTTTTCATTTTATGTTTTCTTTCTTTGTTTTAGGTTGTAAACATAATGACTAAATACGCCAAGCAATGTTAATAACATTTATATGTGCCTGACTTGCAATAAACACTTATGGTTGACTTCATTTAAAACTAAACCCTTTATAAAAGACGTTTAATATTTGGTGTGTGGTGCTTGGGATACACTCCATTTGTCATATTCTGATGTCTCAGAGGGCCCAGGGAGGGCATTGTAATTAACACTGGGTGAGCTGCAGTAGCATGCAATTATTTTGATTTTTATTGTTTTTTTTTTTTCCTTTTAGCAACTAAATCAAAAACATAAAGCCTGGATTTTAAAAACAGATAGAGGTTTTTTTTTTTTTTTTTTTTTTTTTTTGGTTGTTGTTGTTTTGTTTTGTTTTTGCACTGTGTGAAAACTCTATCAATGGTATCACAAAATACTGTTACTGTGAATAACATGTGGGCTTTATACACTTTGTGTCCTGCTGTACCCTTTAATTACAGCTGTCAGGACACTTTCGGGATCTGAGCGGTTATATTTGAGGAAATGTTTGTAGTTTCTATGACTCTGAGGTGATTTCGGAGAAAAATGCACATTTAGTTCACTAATTATTGGTGCGAGTACACAAGCAACTTTTGAAAATGCTCCCAAAGGAACATGAAAGTGCCATCTTCAATAAGAAAATAAAAATGAAAGTAATATTATGCTATTATAGAAAGGATTTATGGTAATGCATAGTGCAAAAGAATGACCTGTCCACATGAGGTTTGCTTAACATTCTTGAGGGTTTTTTGTGAAAAGTAAATGAAAGAGGGTCAATTGAACAAAGATGTGATAGTCCAATAGTGCTGTCTGACTTTGGATCACGCTTAGGGAACTCTGGGCAGGTTAAGCCAATGAAGATCTGAGCATTCACCAGAGTGAAAGAAATTGTCCTCCATTCCAAGGGTACCTAGTCCTCAAAATGAGCATATCAGATTCATTTGCAGCACTGTTTTGTACCCTAGCAGAAAGCTCCTCTCTGAAGATTCTGATGTATCTTCTCTTCCATGAAAGTGAATGAGGAAAAATACTTTCCAAAAATCTTACTCTGAAGTTTCTCTGTGTTACCCACAATTCTTGGAACATGGTTTGGACTGTAATTACTGGTCTTATTTCTTATTTTATGCCAGGTTGCTTTTCTGTAAGATGAATGAATGTTACACATTCACAAACTTGTTTTTCCCACAAAAATGTTTTATAATGAAGATCAGATAAACTTTTCGTTTCTAGGAGGAAGTAGGTAAAGGAGACCACATTCAGAGCTACTTTGAATAGCTTACTATTTTGTTTGAATTATATTTTCCTGAAATATTTAAGCAGTTTTTATATAGATTATGAACACTGTAATGAATGCATGTTATGGTAAAAAATGTTCTATAATAGGTGGAACACATGATTTGGCTATTTTCATACTATAAAGAGGAGATTTGGTATTAAATCCATGATCAATTTAAAAATAATAGTATAGGACTAGTAGATGAAAATCACATTCATTCATTGTCTTTTTTTTTTTTTTTTGTCTTTTTCCTTTTTATCGGTATTGGTGATCGAACCCACGACTGCCTGCTTGCAAGGCAGACGCTTATGCCGCTGAGCTAAATCCCCAGCCCCTATTCCTTATCTTTTCCTTTAAAGTCAGTCCAGGAATATGAGCTAGTTACATAGAGCATGAGTCTAGCATCTTGTTAGTGAAAGAGTTGAACAAAATGAACTGGTGAGCTCTTGACCTCTGAAAATCTGGATTTTAGTATCCATTTTTCAGTTTGGTTTGATTGCTAAGAGTGTTGTAGTCAGAGGTTGTACACAGAGAACAACTGGATCAAGACATGGAGTTTATAATATTATTTTTATTATGGTCACTGGGAGTTAACACAGGAAAATGCAGGAAATCTCTCCACAACACCAAAAACATAGATTATTTAGTCAAGAGCCTAAATCCCAATGTCCCACATGAGTCCAGATAAAAACTCAGAGCTCAGGACAATGGCTCCCACGAGTCCAACTGGAGGTCCAAAGCCCACAAGAAGGACTCACGCCAGTCTCTTTTATGGATCTGTGCCGGGAAAACCCAAGTGTCAGCGGTGGAAGCTAGAAAGTCCATGCCAGCAGGATAAAGGAGCTGTGCTAGTGGGATGGGGTTGTATGCTAGAGCTGAGAAGTCACACTCACAACAAAGACCAGGGCTATCCTGAAAGGCACCACAGCCATTCTCAGCGACACGGAGGCCCCGAGCTCCTCCAACGACAAGCACAGTCAGGTACATGCCAGGAAGCAATGTGACGAGTTCATCCTGGAGACCAAGCAGCACATGTCTTCCCCTCCACAGCCAGGAAGCAATGCTCGATGTGAGGATCAGAGTGTCTCCAGGAGAACCAGCGGCTCAAACAGCAACTCGTAGGAGAACCCACAATGCCTCCTCAATGCCTCAACCCTCAACACCTCCCTTCTTCTCCACCTATTTGTCCTGGCAACTTTCCTCAGGTGGAGCATCTTCGCTCAATGCCATGCTGATGTAATCCAACTGGCATTAATCCAGCAGTTCTTAATCCATAACATGTTGTAAATATTTTCCTGTCCCCTTTTATTTCTTCCCATTGCCTTACATGTGTAACAGTATTCCTTTGTTACTTTAACTGATCCTTTATTTTAGATTTCTCTTAGAAATGGGGCAGTGGCAGTTGCATAGCTCAAAGGCACATTCTGTTTGATTCACTTTTCTCTAGATCCAAATCAGTGTTTTCTTTGAACTCTTGACTAAACGGCCTGAACATCTGTGTTCTCCTGGCTTCCACATAAGCTCTGGTAAAGTTTTGACTTGCTAAGAGTGTTTCATCATTTTTAGCTTTATTTACTTGACCAGGGACATAGAATTCAAAGAAAATCTAGAAAATAATTCTTTTCTTCTCTTAACACTCATGCTACAGAGTTACTTTCAAATGTTAATTGTATTACAGAGTGTGGTTGATTGATAACTGGCGGTCAACTTGTAATACCAGCTGGACTGAATCAGTGTAGTGCTAGATGTGGATGGCCCACCTGAAGATTGATTGTTGCCAACATAAAAAGGGAGAACTGGAGAGGAAGAATAGAAGCTATTGGTTCTTTTGGGGTTGTTCATTCTCCTGGAGGAGCTTGTCATGCTGGCTTCCCTGAAATTAACTCGGTTGTTAGCATTGTAGGCACTCAGACCTTGTTGTTGTCTCGGACCTTGTCTGGGCTTTACTGTTTTCTGGCTCTGGAGGAAAAATGGTATGCTGTTCAATCTCCAGGATAAGCTTGTCACACTGACTGGCTGATATAAACTGGGCTATTTTCATTGTCTCAGGACCTTGGCACCTTTTTGTCACTGAGGATGGCTGTGGTAATTTTGGGGGTAGCCCTGGTCCTTATTTTAAGTATTGCTTCTTGACTCCAGTGCAGACCCTTCAGCCTGCTGGTACAGACTTTCTTGATTCCATTGCTGACCTTTGGGCCTTCCCAGTGTGGATCCATGAAACAGACTTACATGAGTCATTGTGGTAGGCTCTAGGTCTCCAGTTGGGCTCATGGTGGGCGCTGTCACAGGATCCTCAGCTGGATTCCTTGGGTCTTAGTATGTGGAAAGATTTTCTGTACTTCTTGCATTTAACTCTTTGGGTGACTATTATAAAATAATACTACAAACTATGTGTCTTGTACTGTGTTGTTCTCTTTGCAATTCCTGACTACACAACCTTATTTTTATCATTTTTCTAAATTTTGTTTTAAAAATAAACAGAAATTTCTATACTCATAAATATAAAGGAAGCAGTCATGAATTTAAATGTTTCTGATACTATTTTAAAATATTTCTGAATAGGTCAAACATACATTTAGAAAGTATTTAGACTATGAAAGATGTTTAGAAGGCTATGAAAAAGCCAAAAACAATTGTCAGTTTTCTGTATTTTCTTGTTTTCAGTATTTACTGATGGCCTATTTGTATCACATTTGTTTGTAATGGAAATATGTCTACCTACCATCTGTTTATTATTCATTACTAATACTCTATAGGGTGAGGGCCTAGTTAGAATATATTTGATTCATTCAACTTTAAAATCTGTATCAACACTGAACTATGTTTTTGCAATATATGTAGAATACCTAGTGTCCAGAAATGGTAATGTGGGAAATGAAAATATGTATTCTGTTATTTAAAAAATACTAAATTATCAATGTGTTTCTTGTGTTTACCTTGCAGGTTGAAAAATCCAGATTAAACAGAAAAGTATCTAAGGCTTGGCTGATTTTAGACACTGCTTCTCTCATTCTCTCTCTCTCGCTCTCTCGCTCTCTCCCTCTCTCACTCTCTCCCTCTCTCTTTTTCCCAGGGACAGGGTATTGCTATGTAGCCCAGCCTGGCCTCGAACTCTCAGTGGTCCTTCTGCCTCAGGCTCCAAGTGCTGGGATTACAGGCATGCGCCACCATGCCAAGGCTCTGCTTCTCTAACTGAAAACTTACTTGCAGTTGAAACTATTAGATGAACACTATTCCTTGAAATGCAAAGAAATAATTTTGAATTTATTCTTTTGAGATGATTTTACAATATATATGGAACAGAGGCATAAAATAAGAATCTATATACATTTGGAGAGTGTGGAGAATAAGATATATTATTGCATTATCAAGTAATGGAGATTAAACACAGAGAAATGAAATTTACCCATGTAGTCAGAGTTTGGGGAACCCCAGTGATACCCCTTCTGGTTAGTGCCTATCTTTTCAAAATTAAATGACCTTAATGTTTCTTATTAGCAAAGTAACTTTGTTAGTTTCCATAAATGATTCTGCCTGATTCATCACATGCAAAATAGGAATATTAATAACACAAAGCATGCAAACATAAAGAACTGCTGGTATGATAGCAAAATCAGTTGATTCAGTCTTAGAATTCTTTAAGGCTCAATAAACATAAGCTGTTTTTCTTATCACCTAACACTTGCTTCTCCCCACCCCCATCACTTCTCATTAAGAATATTGATTTGTGATTGTTTCAGCGTTCGAACTGAATAACAACCAAAAAATAGCTAAGATTCTTTTCACAAATATTTGCTGTGTGAAAAAGATATGCACCACAGTAGAGTGAAATATATTAGATAACTTGTAGAGTATGAATCTTTCCTTCACTTTCTTTTATAAATACTGTAACAGGATTTTGGATAACTTGTTCAAATGTCACTCTCACTTTAAAAAAAAAATACATTTACAAGTTATCCTTCCTCCCCTAATCCTCAAAGCACTCAAAGGGATCATTGAGAATGTCTAGTGAATTACATGCCGACACCAATCTAATTATTAGTAGTTGTACCTAAACAATCTATTTTTAAATTTTCCTGCAGAACAAGGTGGTAGGCCCACAGGAATGACAATCAGCTATGCTTGGTTCTTCTGGATGAAAGAACAAGTTTTAGATGCTTATACTTTCATTATGGCTAAGTACCACTTCTCTATAACTAGAAATATGTTGTGTAGGCTTTATAATCGGTACAGGCTCATATTATGCCGTAATTATACATCACATACAAAGCAGAGCTAGTTCTTGTAGGTCTTTGTTGCTCAGAGTGTAGTCTTAGGAGCAACAAGAATTCCCCCTTGGGAGGGAACTTAGAATAAATAGAGGTGAGACTCCACCAGCCTTTTCAGTCAAAACTTACATTTCAGCAAGATGTGCAATGATTTCCTGGCACATTAAAGGTTGAGAAGCAGCCTGGACAGGGTGACACACTCCTGCAATCCCATCGTCCAGGAGGCCAAGGGAGGAGGACTGCATTCAGGGCCAGCCTATTCAACCTAAGGAAACTATGTCCCCTAAGTAGGTAAATGATTGAATAAGTGAATAAATAAATACTGAGTAGCATATTTCCTCTTTTGTAAATTAAAAGGTATAAACTCTGTAATTCATTCACTGTGTACTTCTTTATACTTTTTATTAAAAGTTACTTGATCATCTGTTTTATTTGATCAGTGTTAAAAGGAAGACAATTCATTATGAGTATTAATATGCAAGGTAATGAAAATAGGCATTATTCAGACTCCTTTTTCTTTGATTTTTCTTTGTTTTCCTTTAGTATACTATCTTTTATATTATACATTTTTCTTGTATTTATTGTACATGACTGTTTTTCTGTTTTATTTGAATAACAATATTTTGGATTTAAGTATATCTTGTTACATTGTTATTTTAATTCTGAATGCTGTGCTTTTATACTGTGGATTTTTCTTCTTAAATAACTGCTATGTTTTAATTGGGCAGTTATATTTACTGACATTCATATTTTCATTTCAATTATCATTTGGCACTGATTAATGTGTACCTGGAATCTAAATTCAGTCTGATTTTTCTTCTCATGAAAGCACATTTTGAAAAATTTGACATTTAAATAAGACATGGTGGTACAGGCCTATAATCTCAACACTTGGGAAGCTGAGACAGGAGGATCATTGCAAGTTCAAGGCCAGCCTGGCCTACATAGTGAATTCAATTCCAGGTTGAACTACATAGCAAGACCTGTCTCAACAAACCACAAACAAAACTGATACTTAAATAAGACTTAAATATTTAAATGTCAATATCACCTAATGGTGCATACATACATTATGCTTCATTGGCCAAATTGCTAGGATCATTTTATTTTGTTTGTGAAACAAATTACTATTTTTTAGAATAAATATAAGTTCGCTTTTAAGACTGCAGAATATTATGAGAAGATAATGTTCACACCAAATCATTCTACTGCTAAAGGCTTCAGTTTCATGATAATTATTTTAAAAGTCTATTCTCACTTTCTTCATCTTTCTCTTCCTGCTTCTGTGTCTTTCTTTCTGTAAGTGTCATATCTCCATTCATCCACTCTGTATGCATATTTTTCATCAAGTGTCTAAAACCCTGAGTGTTATTCTGATATTTCAAGATAAACTCTAGATCTTATGGTGTTGCCTGCGATAAGTCTAGAACTGAAAGACTCAATGATCTGCCTGCATCATTAGTCTCTTTACGAGGTGGGACTACATACATACATTCACCGCTTTGCCCCGCTTTGTAATAAACTTTTGTAATTCAATCATATGTCAGAGAAATATTCCTATGCCATAAAAAACCTCTAATATTTCTACAATATGTTTAGTAGTGCTGAGAGTTGAACTTATAGAGTCTCATGCATGCTTTGCAAGTGTTGCATGATTGAGCTACACACCTGGCCTCTAATGTTTTCAAATGTTTTAAAAATGCTTTCTTGTATTTGTATGTCACTTTATTTTATTTCCACTCAATTAGTTAATATTAATGTTACTATAATAACTTACATTCATTGGGTTCATCCTGTATCAGGCACTATGTTTAACAGTGAATACAAAATATTTTAATTAGCTCTCACAGCACTTCATCATCTCCATTTCTCACATGAGAAAACTGAAGGACACAGAGGTCAAGAGACTTGCATGTGTTTTATTTGATAATAAGTAGCAGAGGTACATGTGGGTGGCCAATCAAAACCCCAGGACATCTCCTTAATTGCAATGTCAGGGTTCCTCGAATTGTGACCTGTATACAGGCATCAAATTCATTTGGGAACTCATTTAAAATTAAGTGTATGGACCCCATTTAATATCTACTATGTCTGGGAATAAAGTTGATATAAACTAAATTGATAATACACTCCCTGTTGACTTATTTAAATTTTAATAGAGCTGAATTTTATGATTTATTAATGCTTATGTTTTTCACTGTAACTAACGTGAGTTTTATTTTCAAATTACATTCCAAAATAGATTATGTCAACTAATTAATGTAGCTGTTTTTGATCAGGATAGTCATTTCATTTTTGGTTTGTGCTGCAGTTACCTCATTTTTAAAATAAAATTTTAATTAAAAGATAAATTTAAATACAAATGCATAATCTTTGGGTGTCCTCGGTTACCCACATG
This sequence comes from Cavia porcellus, assembly GCF_034190915.1. Classification (NCBI taxonomy): domain Eukaryota; kingdom Metazoa; phylum Chordata; class Mammalia; order Rodentia; family Caviidae; genus Cavia; species Cavia porcellus. The sequence continues at coordinate 55,174,116 of NW_026947495.1, forward strand.
TTGTTTAATGTGGATCTTAAACTGTTGGATTCATTAAAATAAGTTTATGTGCTGGGATTTTGACCTACCATCCAGAGAGCACTTCATCAGAAACAAGAACACATATAATCCGATTGTATTTCTCAATTTTGCTTTTTTCTATATATGACAAATTCACTGTGAAAAACTCCTGTTCTCCTTACCTAGATTGGTTTGTGTGTTGGCTATTTATTTAGTTTTGCTCAGCTCTCAGTCTTCTTCTTTATAGTCTGTTCTACATGCTGGGCTGGGATGCTGGAACTACATATTCTATGCTGCTATTATGACTTGTGTCTAGATGTCGCCAAAAGCCTCATGAGCTCATAGCTGGGGATTTTCAGAGGTGGCTGCATCTAGAGTGTGTGATCTTGGGATCAACTATGTGATGCTGGAGTTAAGGGTGTGTGATTACTAAATTAGTCCACTGATTCGTTTGGCCTAGTTCTGGGTGTGGATAATGAGGAGGCCCACAGCGGGTGTGAGTGGCACCACCCAGAAAGCAAGAGGCCTGGAAGGGATGAAAGGGAGAGGCAGGCAGTCTGGGCCTGCTGCTGCAGCTGCTGCTGCTGCTTAGGGACTTTGCTGCCTTCTGCCTCCCATGAATCGATTCTCCTCTGCACTGCCCCTGTCATGCCATCCTGCCTTGAAGCCGGCCAACTATGAACTGAGGCCTTACAAAGTATTAAACTGAAATAAACCTTTTCTTCCTTAACTTTAGGTGCCAGATATTTCATCTCAGCAATCAGAAAAGTAATTAAGACAACTTCCTTGTCAGCAGGTTTCCCACAAGTCCAGGAAACAGAAACGTTTGGAGGGGTACTGGAAAGAGAGGATGGGAGCAGATGCTCTTCTCACACGGCCATACATGGTCAGTAGTGGTTTTCATAGCTGTGCTTGTTCTGGCCTCCAGGTGCCTTCAGTCCAAAGGTTCTTTTAGAGATACCAGATGTAGCTCAGCAGTTTGGCCTTTTAAAAAAAATCTTGGTAGTGTCTGTGTGGACCATGACTCCGAGGTCTTGGGTTCCTGGAAATTTACCTCTTTGGCTTTTGTCCCTCCAGGCACTGGCTGCAGTTAAAGGGTGGTTGCATCTTAACTTTGTGTTCGTTTTCAGTTTAGGTTATTTCAGTGTTAGATGAAGACCTCCCATAGGCACAACGAGATACTCTGGCAGTGGAAATAGTCCATTGATTTTTTTAAAAAACTGTCTTTTCAGCTTTCCTTCTGACATGGATGCACTTTCCCCAGGTCTCTCTGCAGCTAAATCTGTAAGGACTGGTCTCCATGTCTTTGTCTAACGCACTCTTACTCTTAATGATTTGTATCCAACATGAAAACGTTTTTTGTTTGCATGTGGCCCTTTTCTTTGGTGACAAAGGTTGTTTCTGCAGCCCTGTTTGAGTGAAACATGCTGTGTTCCTTGTTTCACTTTCTTTGCTTGGCTTCCTAGTGGTGCAGCCACCCATTCGCAAACGGGTGGCTCTCTGATGTCCTTGAACTGTTACTGCTTTTTGGTTTAAAATTTTTTCTAGAATTTTAAATTTTCTTTTTATTAATGTAATATATAATTTCCTAGACAGTCTACAATATATAATTCACCATTTCTAGAAACAGAAGATCCATTAAGTTTTTTTTTACATAATAATAAAATCAACCATGTATCAGACAAGACACCTGCATGGCCAAATTGTTAAATTATCACTGAAAATGACACAGTAAGATCATGCAATTTGGTAAAGACAGATTTTGATACATTTTACTTTGAGTCTTTTATAACTTATTTTCTTCATCAATAAAACGAATGAACTAAGGAAATCTAAGAATGAAAAGCAAGTTATGAGAAAATTTTTATTTTAAAAAAGCAAAACAAAAAAAAAGGTTAGAAACAATACAGAATTTCAAATTTTTTGTGTTACATTAAATCTCACTAATTATTATGTCATTTCAAAATTGTGTTCTTTGCAATATGGACTCCTCTTTGTGGGAAAAATTTGGAGATGGAGTGAAATATAGGAAGGAATTATATGATCACAAAAGAAAAGTTTTATTGACTACTCTCCATCCTAGCGGCAAACAGTTTTAGATCTAAATCAAAAGAATAAATTATACCCTAGGTAATTTACTGCTTTTCAAGTTTAGATTCATTAATATAAATTTAATTGTGTCTACTTTCTACTAAGTATAATCCAAAATTTATAATAAAAATTCTATTTTCTTAGGTTATTTTCATAGAATATTTATTGATTGTCTAGCTATGTGCCAGGCCCTCTTCTAAACATTTAATGTATTCTACTTTAATTTTTTGTTCTTTAGCATATTTGCTTTGAATATTTCTGTTTCCCACAAGGAAGTATAGGCAAAAATATATTAAAAATGAATGCTATATAAAATTGTTGAATACTTATCAAGAATAAACCTAGACTTTAAATTCTGAATGAAGAGATAATATTCTTAACCACATTCTCTATTTCCAGATGTCAAATAATTGTTTAAAAAAATTACAAAGTAAAGATGGCCTCTAAATAGAGATGGTAGAATTTGCAATGTTCTTGAGGTGGTCAAACTACCCTATATATACATGGTACAAATCGTATAAAAGTATGCTATATATATATAATTTATCACTGGAGGTATTGCTATATAATATCTAGTTCTCACAGATTCAGTTCATCTTAAAATATAGCTTAAGTGAGATGAATTTTTGATCCATTTAAATATTCATTAACATCTCCATAACATATTAATAAAAACACTCCTTTATTTCGTAAAGACATGAAACATTTTTATATAAAATTGTTATCCAGAAACCAAAAGATTAAAAGAAATTTCATAAACAGTTGATTACTTTCAAAACATAAAATTATTTTAAGTTTGATTCAGAATTTTTTCTTGTGAAATATGAAAACTAAGGAGATGACCATGGCTAATTTCTACAGGCTTAGCACGGCTTAGCATATAATTGATTTTTTTATATCCTAGGTAGATGGTCAGAATTGAGGCTTAAAGGAAGCTCCCGGACAACTATCTCACCATTGCTATGAGCCGATACAGATTTCTTTCACCAATCATTTCTGGGTGAATTGTTAAATTCTTTTAGTTGGGAACTGAATTATATATTCCAAAAGAGTGTTGAAAATTTAACTTTTTTTTGTCTTTTTCTTTTTTATTAGTACTGAGAACCATTCCTTTTTAACAACCATCAATATCTTAACATTTGAATACCTATAAAATTTTAGCAAACAGTTACATGGTTTACACAGAAAGTCACATATCCATACCCATAGATGACATCATAGCATGATGACCGTGATGACATTTATTCTGCAACACACCTTAATGAACATTGTGACATCCAATATCTACTTGTAGTCTGTATCTGATACCTGAGAAGCTTTTACCTGATTACCTTTATTGGGATGTACATCTTGTAAGTTTTTGTTACAGGCAGAGGTCTGAATCTGAGACAGTATTCTGTTCACTGTAAAAAGTCAATCCCTATTTTAAATCATTGGAAACCTTGGACATCTGGAAGCATGAGTCCATCAATAGACTATGAGTTTTATAACTGTCATCATAGCTGTTATCATGTGAAAACCTCCATATGGGCATCTTTAAATCAAAAACCTTATCATATTACTTCTTTTGACAATGACCGATATGAACATATTACTGTAATATATTTTTATAATTTTAGTTGGGGTGTCTCCCGTAAGAATATGGAGATCATTGTGGCCTCCAATCCATGAAAAAGAGCTGGATACATGGTACCAGGTGGCCACTTTCTTACCCATCCATTGGAATTCTTATAATCTCCCCCTACCCCATTCGAAGGGATTTATTTTAATCACTTTAATAATTTTCTATTTTTACCTAAAAAATCCAATGGTAACATTTGCCATATTCATTGTTTTTTTATGTTTATTTTTTTTTAAATTTTATTTAAGGAGAAAAGAAAAAAAAAGCAGGGAAAGGGTACAAGTTATACAGATTTAGAGAAAAAAAATGAACAGTAGGAAATCACTAGTTAATGGATTGCATATTGTCATCTTAGAAATAATTGTTCAAGTCACAAAATTAAAGCTTGTAAAGTGGACATTCCATCAATGATACTGCAAACAGTTCTGTTCATTGATCCAATAAAACTCTGTGATATTTTCTATCTTATACACTTAAATATACATGCAGTTATATAGTTTGGAGCACTTTCTTTTCCTCTCTTTTGTACCATGACTATTACACATTTTGGGTTTCATTGCTCCCACGGTTCTTATTACTTTTTTGGAAGAGAGTAAAACCAAATGTGACATAACAGAACAGAATCGGTCAAGTCAAAAGGGTGGACATAATAGATAATGTAAAAACATAATACAAGGTGATCAACAATGGTTACTATAATGCCTCCCGCTATCTCTAATAGAATTGCCTATATCGTTAGTTATAATACAATTGAACAAAACAGTAAAGAATAAAACCGACAAAACCAAAACATTGGAGACATTGTAGGTCTTCAAAAGTAGATAAAAGTCAACAAGAATGGGCGTCATAATGAATCTCATTATCTTCACAGCTGATGGCCTAAACTTTCGAACCTGATACTGTCCAGCAAAACAGAATAGGGGAACATCAGTTAAAAACCAGATGGTGAGAGTAATACAGGGCTTTAAATCAAGGTAATGAAAAGTCAAAGTGGGTTACTATAATATATCCTGCTATTTTTTTCCTTTAATTAAAAGGATAAAGATAAAAAAGTAAATAATGGAGTGGAGATTGAGATAAAAGAGGGCATGACAACGAAACAGCGCAGATCAAAACATAACCATTTAAGCAGAATAGTGTTTCACCACCAGATAATCCTAACCTAAAAGTAGTTACCATATTGTCTCTTTCTTTGAAATCCTTGAGTACAACTTCGTATACTGTAGCATTAAGTATATCAAAACAATGTAAAACCATTCAAGAGAATGACAGCATTACAGAGTATTTAGAATCGACTAACAGAAAATGAATAATGGTTTCTGTATAATCTCCTTGTCTTTACAAGGTTTTTGCTTATACTATCGTACATAATAAAATCCAGTAAGATACAACCTATTTAGACCATTGGAGACAGAAGAACAAAAGCTAGATGAGACTTCAAAACAAGATGATACTAAATCAGTATTATCTATTAAGATGTCATTTTCTCGAAAATTTAACTTTTAATTTATGGTTCATGGTTTACAGTACTTTGAGCTGCATGGTTTAACCTCTTTATCTTGAAACTACTCACTAAAGCATATAGTATTTACCAGTACGTGTGCTGACCATAAATTAAAGCTGGCACAATAATATTAATAGTTATTTTTAATCCTCTGATAGTACTTAAAAGACAGTATAATTACTTTTCATTAAAATGTAACTGACAGTTTTTGCAATATACATGAAAAAAACTCTCTTAGCAACCCTGAAAATCAAATTATCTGCTTTTTTGGTATAATCTTTCATAATATAAATGCAGTTTTTTGATACTGTAAGTATTTCAACATTAAAATAGCACTTAATACTATTTGTAAAATAAATTAGGGTAATATGTATGACTATAGTATCATTTTTTTCTTTCAAAATAATCAAGTCCAAAACTAACCAAGAGAGTTTTCAAAATTCAGGTTTGTACCTGGCAATGTGATGCATACTTGACTTGTAATCCCAGCACTTGGAAGGCTGAGGCAGGAGGATTGCCAGCCTGGCTCATAATGAGTTCAATTCCAGCCTGAACTACACAGAAAGACACTGTCTCAAAAAGAAAGAAAGGTAAAACAAACAAAACAAACAAAAACAAATTGCAATTTCTAAATTATACATTGTGTATCTAGTGGTGTGTGACCTGGTTCTGACCTAGAAATAAGATTTTTAGTCAGATTTAACACCACTGAATTCTAGAGTCCTCCTATAATAAGACCTGGAATCAAATATATCTTGGTTTAAATCACCTTGTGCTATGTTCCATCTGTGTCACAATGAACAGAATACTGAACTTTCCTGTGCCTACATGCTTTAACCTCTTTATCTTTAAAATACAAATGAAGATGTTCTTATGGCATACAATAAGATCTATTAACAGCAATGCATGCTACATAGCTAACATGAACAGGAAATGCTGTCTCTTAAGAAGTAAGAGAACCTCCTGCTCTGGAGTTTCATGACACCTCCGTTCCTTGACAATAAGAAAGAAACTCATCTACTTATTCTAGAAATTTCTAAGAAAGTCAATCAAGCTGCAATTTTAAATAATTTCTAAGAAAAACAATCATGCACTTACTTAAAAGTAACTTATGGAGCAACATTATTTTGTTATAAACGAGGATATATGATGAACCAGGTAGACTGAAATTAAACTCCAAAGTCCAATTCTTGTCTTTTTTCTAATTCTAACCAACCACTGGGTATGCTTTTTCTTTACAAGTTTAAGGAAAACATTGCTTGGCACTAGAGACAAAATTGCGACAGGGATAAACTAGGACTATCTGTCTGTGTCATCCCTGACACACAGTGTTGTATTATTTAAGTATGAGTGGACATTGGTTCACCCAATGCTTCTTTAGTTAACTATGTTCTCCACTGGTAATTGGAGTTAAAAAGCTCTATCAAAGTGAATTTCCTGGAACAAAGAGTATAAAATGGTGATTGGAAAACAGTTATTCACTATACTGCCAGCTCTTAAACATTTTGATGCAGTGGTGTGATGTTAATAGTGACAGTCTTTTTCAGAGGATGCAAGCAGACAATTTTAGTGGAATGCAGACCAGTTCATCATTGAGAGAATATTTAGAATGCCTCTGTCTTTGGTTTTGGTTTCACAGGAAACACTAAAAATGCATAGACTTTGTTGGAAAATAAGTTAAGCCTTCAAATATTAATAAAATCAGATAATTTTTATATCTTAGCAAGTTTATTTAAACACCATGCAGATTATATGTTGACACAAGCATACTGTAGTCTTCTTGGTTTTTTGAAGATGTTATGAGCGAAGGTAGACCAGGTATGTAAGGAGGAGGCATTTCCAGAAATGCTGAAAATCTCCTTGCTTAGGCGCAGAACTGCTTGGGAATCCGTCATCTTCATAGTTTTAAGACTTATGAAATATTTAAGGTTTCTCTTCTTTAACATAAATTTAAATTTACCAGGATTTGAGGTGAATTTTGTTTTCCAAACAAAATGTTAGACGACTCCTCTTCATACCTGGGAATGTAATCTTATTTGGGATTTGGATCTTTGTGGAAGTCATTGAGTTAAAATGAGATCATCCATGTGGGCACCAATCCAGGGTGCACAGTGCTCTGTCAGGAAGGGGTGAAATCCCATGTGAAGGCACAGTCACAAAGGAACAAAGACATGGGATGACAGAAGTGACTTGGTTGATTAAGGTTCAAGCCAGCAGCTTTGAGAATTGGTGACCACCAATAGAAGACAAGAAGAGACAAAGACAAAAATGGATGTCAGTGAATGCATAGCTCTTCTGCCACACTGATTCTGAATTTTTAGCCTGAAAAATAATGAGACAATGCATTTCTGCTGTTTTAAACTGTGTGGCTTTATACTGCTTTTCAATGGATGCCTGAGGTGACAAATGCAACAAGGCATGTTGACCCTAAATAAGAGATCTCTTTGGGTCTTTGAAGCACAGCATGGCTATGTTAAAAAAAATCTTTGTAATTTTGCCAAAATCATAAATTTAGTAAATATGTGCAGAAAAGAAAAAAAAAAGAATGCACATGTACACACACACAGAAATCTAAACCAAAATTGGACCGCTTCTGTGGCTTACAAATTAATCTGCCTAATTTGGAAACCCAATTTAGTGGACTCAGTGCATCAAGGGATAGATTAAAATTCTTACAAGGGAAGTTTATGCAAAATTTAGTCCAATGTGAAGACTTTTTCATGACTAAGAGGAAGTACTTGCCTAATTCATAAATAAATGTTATTGTGTTATTCATAGACAACTGATACTTATTCAATGGAAGCAAATGATAAATTATAAATTTATTTCTGTCTGATTATTACTACATATAAATCAATTTTTATATTCCACTTGCATTTAGAAGCACCATAAACTAAACAGCATACTAAAATACATGAAGACATGACGATAGTGACACATTTCTTTCTGCAAATATTTATTAAACTGGTATGTGGAAGACTTTAAATATATAAATATGGGAAAGGTGTGGTTTTCAGGAGCTTTTATCTAGAAAGGACAGGATGAAAAATGTTACCAGAAAAGAGCTTGAATGCTTAGGTGATGAATCACAGGGTAGTTACAGGAAATAGAAAGTGGCTTAGATGAGATGAAATATAAGGTTCATCTTGAAAAGTGTTAAGGAAGATTTCATAGACTTTGCCTCTCTGGAGATTGGCAAAGAACTGATGGGCATAGACAAGAAAGCTGTGAAATTGGAGAAATGGCAGCCATGAGGTGGGAGAGGGGAAGGTAAGCGGGGAAGGCAGAGAGAGAGAGAGAAATGTGTGAGTAACACAGAGAAACAATGGAATGCCTAAAGCCCCTGGAGAAGGAGAAGTTATCTTCTCTCTGCTTTCTCCTCCTGCTCCTTTTTTCTCTGTCATACCTCCTTTGCTCCTTTCCCTCTTCTTTATCTTCCTCTTTTTTTCTCTCCTCCTCCTTTTTTTTTTCTTCCACTTCTTCCCAGTGTCTTGGCATATAGTTGATGCTAAATATTAAGTGAATGATAAAATTAAAGGAATGAAAAAATGAATAAACTACAAGTTTTAAGAACTCCTGTACCGTTTGATGCTAAAGAAATAAAGTCAGAAAATAAAAATAGGACGGAATCAAAAGTTTAAGGTGCAAATATTTATCCCACTAATTTCTAGGCTATATGAATTCTAATTATATGTATCTGATCATTTGAAAAGCTATCTATAATTCAACCTTATAAATCAAACATATTAGAATACACTTTATGCAAATGAATTGTGATTATTCTTAGAACAATTTAAAAATCGATTCTATGGTATTATTTTAAATTTGTATATAATTCTTTTAAATGTTGATTTTGTATAGTATTATTTATAGTAGAGTTTTCCTCATTGAGAAATCAGCTATATTTTTCAGAGACAGTCACTTTTCTTTTGGAATTTATAGCATATGTAACAACCTTCAAGGCACACAAAAGAGAATTCTCTCTGTGAGCCTGTGTTTCTGTTTACATGGGTTTGAAAAGCTAAAGAAATATGTACATTACATATTGGTATATACAGTTTATAATTTATAATCATAGACATGTATGTAAATATATCATATATATGAAGGTATAAAAAGTGATATATATGAAATGAGAAATTTATATCCTTGAATATGTATACAAAAATCATCATACATATAAATCTAAGGTCTAGCTGACATACACATAATTCAATATCTATGCCATGTTGCACATAATAAAGAAATCTCACCTGGCATATTTTATTTCTTTAGTCTGTGATTTTACCTTCATGTACATATCTTGTTGCTGCATTCTATTGACTGGTCAAACTAATTTTGATTTAAATGCATTGCATAGCAAAAGCAGCTGTACAAAGATGTATTTTTTTTTTTCTTTTTGAGATAGGGTTTCTCTCTGCAGTTTGGGCTGGCTTTAAACTCACTTTGTTGCCAAGGCTGGCCTAGATCTCCCAAGAATCCTCCAGTCTCATCTTCCTGAGGGCTGGGATTATGTGTATGTTCCATCACATTCTGCTAAGTGAAAATTTTTGAGGGCACTACCAGGGAAATATTTTTTTCCAAATATCACAGCTTTTGAAATTTATAATTTATCTTTTGCTTTGTTGCCTCAGTGATACATAGTTAATGCTATTTTCCATTTATGTTCAATTACATGTGTGTAACTTTATCAAAGGTGAAATAAATGTACTCAGTTTAGCAAAAGTTGTCCTTTCTCCTTAGTTAACCAGCTTACACTAGAGACAGTACTAGAAGTTTTAGCGCTATAAATCTGACAACGTGGGAAGATCTCTCCGCTGGGCTTTTTCTCCCAGTGCATCCAACCTACTGGAAGGTGAGTCTTGATGTAGTCCCCTCCTTCCTCTCACTGGCAAGACACTTGACTCATGTCACCAAAAATAGTGGCAATGTGATAAATGCTTAATGTTCAGAAGTCAAATCTGTAGTTGAAACTTATATTTTCTTTAAGAATTTGTATTTTCCTTGGAATTCATGATGTTCCTTGCTGGGAGCTTTACTGAATACTGCTCTTCCTGCTGCTGATGCTGCTTTCTCTACAATGAATCACGCTTGTACAAGTACACAAAATATGTAAATCAGAAAATGACCATGCACCTCCCCGCCTACTGAGATTCTAAAATATGAGCGGGAGAAACTGAAAGTGGACCGTCGTTGTTTCAGTTCACATCGAGGGGTTCTCTGCTAGGTACTAAAGAATTAAGAAGCGGATCCTAAAGGAGCCCTTGAACTATTACGGCACATAAAAACGTGGTCTAATGTAATGAAGTCAGTATTAGATACTAAAAACTACCAAAGAAGGTAAATGAGAGCTGGAGAGTGAAACGGACATCAGACTGCCAAACAATGGCCTCCCCACAGAAAAAAGAGTCCTTGTGATGCTCAATCCATGGCAGAGAGTTGCAGTTTTCCATGGGGGTTCCTCACCTGAACCACAGAACACAGGAAAAGCTCGATTGCCTGTGTTCTGATTCTTCTCAAAGAGGGCACCAGGTTAGCACCCCTGTAGATGCAGAGGAAACCCAGAAACTTACAACATCTAATGGATGTCTTAGGACACTGAGGCTCCATGCATTCATGCAGAAGGCTAAATGTTTTCTTAGAAAGGACAAAGTACCAGGATATGTTTGTAAAACGTTTATAAAGATATGGTTCAACTTTCGTCTTTTTCTAGAGGAGAAACTGAAGGAGAGCCTGTAAATCAATAGAAAGCAGGACTTGGTGAATGTAATAGTAAAAATTTTCTTACTTTCTATATTTCAAGTAGGCTTTTGCTAAGCACTATACATGTACTCCTCTATCCCATCTAAACAAGACTACTATAAAATACACACAATAAAGAGCAAAGCGATGCAACTATGTCCTAAATCACCTAGTTAAGAAACAGACAGGGCCAGTGCTTCATTCTAATATTGGTGATCTTAGAGTTTAATCACTCTGATTCTCGGCTATACAACATTACTACATTTCCCTTGCAGCTGTATTCACTGTGGATAAGTATCAGTTTATGGAATTGTGTGTGTGTGTGTGTGTGTGTGTGTGCGCGCGCGCGCACATTCAATTTAATATTTTTACAGTTCATCTTCACTGTATGGAAGTCCCCACAAGTTCTCTGAAGTTAGCAGTCGTTGCTAGCATAAGTCTATGTTATTTCTATCACAGTCCAGTATTTTGTAAAACAATACTTCTGTATTGTAAGAAGGGTTTCATCCACAAAACTATATTCCAAGCATTCCCTTCTCCTTCAACATGAATCATAGTTAGATATCGTAACTGTATAAATGGAGAAAGAAAAGCAGCCATTCTCTCTCTTTTTTTTTAAATTTTATTTAAGGAGAAAAAAGAAAAAAAAAACAGAAAAAGGGTACAAGTTATACAGAATTTCAGAAAAAATAAACAGTAGGAAATCACTAGTTAATTACATATTGTCATCTTAGAAATAGTTGTTGAAGTTACAAAATTAAAGCATATAGAGGGGACTTTCAAACAGTGAGACTGCAAACAGTTTTGTTCAATGATCCAACAAAACTCAGTAATATGGTTATCTATCTTATACACTTAAATATATATGCAGTTATATCTTTTAGAGAACTTTCTTTTCCTTTCTTTTGTACAATGACAATTACACGTTTTGGGTTTTATTGCTCCCACAGTTCTTATTACTTTTTTATTTTTTGAAGAAAGTAAAACCAAATGTGACATCCAGGACAGAGTCAGCCAAATCAAAAGGATGGACATAATACATAATGTAAAAACAAAATACAAGGTGATCAACATTGGTTACCATAATGCCTCTTGTTATCTTAAAAAGAATTGCCTATATCATCAGTTATAATAAAATTGAACAAAACAGTAAAGAATAAGACCAATAAAATCAAAACATTGGAGACATGAGAGGACTTCAAAAGAAGATAATAGTCAACCAGAATAGGCGTCACATTGACTCTTATTGTCTTCATAGTTGTTGCCTATACTTTCAAACTTGGTACTATCAAGCATAACAGAATAGAGGAAAATCAGTCAAAACAAGACAGTGAAAGCAATACAGAGTTTCAAATCAAGTTAATAGGAAATCAAAGTGGGTTACTATAATATATCCTGCTATTTTTATTTATTTTTCCCTTAATTAAAAGGATAAAAATGAAAAAGTAGATAATAAAAAAGAGATTGAGATAAAAAAGAGGGCATAACAACAAAACAGCGTAGGTCAAAACATAGCCATTTAAGCAAAATAATAGTGTTTCACCACAAGAGAATGTCGACATAATAGTAGTTACCATAGTGTCTCTTCCCTTAAAATCTTTGGGTATAACTTTGTATACTGTAGCATCAAACATATCAAGACAATGCATTTAATAGGGACATAGACTCTGCTTAATGACAAGCCATGGGAAACTGATAATATGTAGGTTAAATGCTGATAGTAAAATGCAATTTTGGACAATGGATTGGTTTAATCATAGTTGTTTTGTAATTAAAAATCAATTATATAAAACAAGGTAGGGGAAATGTTGCTTTGTAGATATAGTGATGTTAAAAACAGTGATTTCAAATAACCTAATAAAGTATTTATTCAGGACACTTTCTTCCTGATTCATTTTTTTTCCCTCCAGGATTGATCACCTCTGAAAGCTTTCCTGACATTAGCTTTTGTGTACTGACAAAAGAGAGTTGAAGCAAAGCATCTTGATCAGCGGTAGTGTGGATCAATTCTTTACAGAGTGTACCAGAGCAAAGAAAACAGAGGCTTGGGTTGGGGCGTGCCACCTCCCAGGAGAAGTCCAGTGGGAAGCCCACTTTACCTTCCACCATATTTTCAGTCTTAAATGTAGAAGCTGGAGTGTCATCAAACTCTATAAATTGATTTTTTTTTCTAACAGATTTCAGCAAAGAATAACAGCATTGTAGTTTTGCAAGTAATCTTTAAGAGCATGAGATTTTACAGATTTGGGCTCTGTCTAATACTTCTCACTACCTAGAATGTGCTTGATTGTTCAGAAGGAAAATGGAAGAACTTAATTTGAATAATGAATGCATGCCGAGCTGTTTGTTTGCAATTTTTCTTTAAAAATAGATTTTGAAATAAATCCTAAATTAAGTCTTTTTTAGCAAGATGATACATATTTTATGATTTTGAAATCTCTTTAAGATTAATTTCTTTCTATATAGGACCAGGAATCCCAAAAATATAGACTTTAAGATTAGAAATATGTTGTGTGGAGTGACTTGGCTCAATAGCAAGGAATCTCTGGGTTGCTACCTAAAAAGCTTTTGTTCCCAATGCAACAAAAAAACAAAAAACACACACCAAAAAAAGAAAAATGAAAAATAAAGATCTTTCATAGCAATGAAAGCTATTTGATGAAATGTACCAGAATGATATAATTTAAATTAATTAAAAACCAGATATATATTCATTATATATATATGTACTTGTGCAACATAGATTAAAAGAAAAAAGAATCTTTTTAAAGTAGTAATGATTGTTTTCAGTATTTGATATTTTATATTGACATACCTAAATATAAACTAGATAAAATAATTTATTATTTGAGGAAAAAAACTCCAAATCAATACAGTTTTCAAAGTTTAATTACAATGTGATCTAGGGTAAGGTGCCTAAATTTTGATAGACACACATTTTTAATATGCATTTTAATAATTAGGTGATACTAATTTCCCACTAGTTTAGTCATAAGAAATTTTAAAATTAACAAAGGAAAGCATTGGGTCTTCTATTGATATGTAGGGTCTTCTCAATAATTTCTGATCATATGATGTGACACTGTTAATACCATTTCTTTTCTGTCTTGGCCTTTTCTAGAGAGAGTGACCTTGAATTCTGCACACTTACTCTCAGTCTTGATCTATTGGACTTTTCAAAAACCTAAGTACATATAGTGGAAATAAATTTTTCTAGTTTGAAGACTCAAGCTAGTAGAAGTCTAATGACATTGTTTTGTTTCATATCAAAATCATTCAGTATATTAAACTGACTAAAAGCCCTTTGGGGACTGTTTCCGCTATTTCTTTTTGCAGAAGTGAACTGAGGTTACTAGGCAAGTCCTCTACCATTGATCTACATCCTAACCCCACAATTTTGCATTCTTTACATTAAAAATACAACATATGATTTATTCAATCTCTTAACTAGCACTGAATACAGGAGAGCTCATCTAGAGATATAACATAATTGAGATTCTTAGGTTTAAGGCTGAATGTGCTGGAAATAAAACTACAGAGAAATATTTCATTTTGTATATATGTGGAATGTCAGATTTAAAAACTGCTGGCAGCATGATTAAATCTTTTACAAGGATTTTACAAGGATTATAAATAACTTAATTACAGCAATTTACTGAAAGGTTATATTTAAAAATAAATGCAACATGTCAGTACATTTGGAAATGTTACAAGCCTATATCTGCCCTGTCTTTTAACATGTTCACAGAATAACAGCATGAGGAGAGAGGTTATCAAATGGAAGAAGCAAGAACAGGATGTAATTCTTCTGTATTTCTTCTCATATTTGGTAGATACGATCCTTGCCATCTAGATGCACGTCAGTGTATACAAAGCATAAAATAATATAACTGACAGTTCCAAAGTATTGCTAATTTCTGCAATATTTCAGCAAAGTCAATTCAGTTATGAAATATATAGTTCAAAACTCAATTTGTGCTAGAGAAAGAATAAAACAGATTTTTTAACTTTAAATTTTGACTTTGAGTGTTTATTTTAAAATAGGTCTCTGGTTAAACTTATTTTTAGTCACCAGAGTCCAAGATTCCACTAATAAATTAACCATGCTTTTTGGTGGTTCAGAGTGGATGGCTCACATAACGCCAGCAGAGGTCAGCAAAGCATAGTCAGTAATATTCACATACTTTCTCCCTTTCTCTTTCTCTCTCTTTTTATTTTTTTATTTTTTTCTATTTGAAGAGCAAGGAAGAAAAATGGCATACTATTTGGCTTAGTGGATACAAGTAGCAGGTGACATTTCTTTATTCCAGAAAACCTAACATTAAATAGAGAGGGTCTTAGAACTACAAGAGATTTGATAACTCTATTACCCAACACAAAACCTGAGCAGCTACCACTCTCATTGAATATTTAGAGAAAAAGCCCACTCGCTCGGTATCATCTGTAGAGTAAACAATGTAAGATTTCAATAGAGTAGCTATCTTAAGCAAGGTAGAGATGATGGAAGATGTAAGAGTTATGAACAGAACAATATGGACCTTGAGTTTTCTTTTTTTCTTTTTACTGTTTTAGGACTTGTCTGTCCTTACCTAGCATCCCCCTCTCCTTTTACATTTCTGTTTCTCGCAGACAGTAACCAGTCTAAATTCTGTCGTTCAGCCTCTCTAGCAAAGTTATATTGGGTCAATCTTAAAGCACTCGAGTCCACTCATTATAACACTGAATAATCTGTACAATAAGCCATACACTAGATATTACCTATATTTCTTAGAAAAATGCTCATTATATAAAAGTTTGACCTTTGAAATAATATCTGAAAGATCTAATAGAAACAGGAAGTGAAACTATTTTCTCTTGCCATTGGTTTAAACAAAAATATATGTTTTCAGAGCTGAAAAATGAATAAAGTCACATTTAGATGTGTCTTTTCTATCAGCCCATTCAGCAAAAGACCCAAGAAAACAAAAAGTCTGGCTAAATTGCTTTGCAAATGGGAATCTTCTTTCAAGCTCTTCATAGGGTAGGAATTCCTTATGCCTGCAGAAAATTTTGGAGACAAAGAACAACAGGATGTTTTCTCTCCAACAACAGTTTCTATTAACCTCCTGATGTTTGGCTCAGAGGGTTATGATTATCATCCTGCTGACATCAGCCACCCATAGAAAATGTTTTGGCTCAAACAGTGAAAGGCTGAAGCCTGTGAGGTTTGTGCTGGCTTTTCTAACTGTCTAGAGTTAAGTGGCAGGCAGCCTGTTGTGGATCCCTTAGCTGTCTGTTCACGATGATACTCAACTCAAACAATACTCATTGAGTGTTTACTATGATCCTAGCCATGCATTAAATGTTTCAGGCATACAGGGAGGAATTAAATGAGCCTCCTGTTTGTCAGAAACTGTGTTGTGAAGAGAAGGTTTACCCCACACACACAAAGCACGTGATTGAAACACTAACTTGGGTGAACTCTATGAGAAAGGAAGTGTGTTTTAAACATTAAATGATTCTGCTTGATGTCTTGAAGAGGAAAGAAAATTCCTCAGGCATAGATACATACAGACATAATGTTCTACCTTACTGCCTGGGAGTAATTTACATATCCCAAGTTGGTAAAATAAAAATACTCATCACTCTGTTCGGATTCTGGCATTTTGATGAGTAGGCTTTTCTACTTTGCTCATTTTGAAAATAAGGCAATCAGGATGGTAGGAGATTAAGTGATTAATCTAGGGCCAAAAGTGTTATGAGTTAGAGCAAGTATTTAAGTACACATTTCTTGAATTTTTTTAATCTGTCGCCCAGCACAGAGTTGTGGAAGCCATTTTGCAAATCTTCAATGATAGCTGTAGTAATAGTTTCATTAAACACCTGCTAAAAGTAAAAAATATTAATGCCTACTTATTTTTTAAAATTTCGTGTTAAGGATGGAATATATTCAAGGAAATCTAGAAATGACAAAAACAGTCAAGGCTCTCTATACACTGTGAATTGATGAAATTGAAATTGACTTGAAATTGATTCCACACAATGCATAATGCATAATCTCACCAGTGATAAATCCTTGTCAGTTAACCCCGTGAATCTGGAAGCTGAACCAGGACAGATTTAATGGCTTATATAATGCCAATACAAAACTACACAATAGTTTTGCCTGTTAAACAGAAACAATTAATTTATCCAGCACTAATCATCTGTAGCCTGGCCTCCTATGTAGAATTGGAGTTGACTTCGCTGCAAAGTCCCATGAAACTTGCTATACAGCTAGTGCTTAAGGGTGCTGATCTAGGGCAAGAACAAGAACTGGACTTGAGCTTCCAGTTGATACCAAAAACAAGGCCTATGACATCATCTTCCAAAATATTGATATAGCTATTTACCACATTATAAAACTGCAACCCAAAGTTTGGGCCCAAGCCTTGATCATTTGGAAGCTGAGCTAGCAGGATAGGACAAACAGCTCAAGTTCTATCATCAAGTCTCATAGTATCTGACTATAGCAGACCAAGGGTTATTATTTTACTAATTAACCAGCTTAAAAACCCTATAGTTTGAGAAAATGAGAACTCTGACCCTTAAAACACAGAAGCCCAGTTACAACCGATCAGTGTTGAAGCACAAAGAATATCAGAAAAAGCCACTTCCCTTCAGCAGAAAGGATGGAAGCCACCCTCGCCCTGTGTGTTTAGTAGTACACAGTGATCAGTTTGGTCTCTGTGTAGGTAACTAGGCAACTAATTCCCACAAACTTCAAAATAACACAGTTCCTAGGAAAGCAGAGGAAGTTTTGCTTTCCAAATGGAGATGTCCTTACACAGCAATTCAACCACCAAATAGTTTAAGAACTATGGCCCTTTTCTATTCACCAATCCAAGATCTTCCCACTAGATGAACACTTTACAAAGATTTATTTAATTGTAGAAGCATAGTTGATTTGAGGTTCATCCCCTTTACTCTTTACTAATTTTAAATGTTAACAATGAGTATTAAGCTGCATAGCAGCTCTCTAGAACCTATTTACTTTGCTTAATTAACATCTTATGCTTATTGATTATTCATCCCCCATTTCTGCACCCCACAAGGGCCAGCAACAACCACCATAGTTTTTAAGTCTATAAATCTGGCAATTTTTACATAACTCATATAAGTGGTATCATGGAATAAATGTCCATCTGTGAGTGAATTATATCCTTTAGTGTAATGTCTGCCAAGTTCACTTATGTTGTCCATATTGCAAATTTCCTTCTTTTTTAGCTGAATAGCATCCCATTTATGTATGTACTAAAACCTATTATTTACCCATTCATCCTGTGATGGATATTTATGTTGCCTCCACATCTGGGCTATTGTGAATATGGCTGAAAAGAACATAAGAGTAATAATATCTTTTCGAGATCCTCATTTTAGTTCTTTTGGATAAGTACACAGATGGTAGAATTGCTGGATCGTATGATAGTTCTATTTTTAATTTTTTGGGAGACCTCCACATTGATTCCTATTGCAGCTAGTTTGCATTCTCAACAACTATTTGCAAGGACTCCAATCCATCTACTTCTTCATGCAGTGCTTTTTGTTATAAAACACATCTTGACAGGTAGAAAGCCAAACCTCATTGCATTTTTGTTCCATTTTTCTGATGGCTGGAATAATTGGACATTTTCTTTGTGTTAGATGATTATATGTGTGTCTTTTTTAAAAAAGTTCATTCAAGTTCTTAGGCTATTTTTATTTGCATTATTAGCATATTACTATTGCACTGTAGAAATTTCAAAAGTATTGGGAAAGTCACATATTTTCATTTTCAAAGGGCAATTTTGTTGATTATGGTAAGTATGGTATTCTTGACTGACTCTTTTTCCTTACAGTACTGGGAACATATTTTCTTTTCTTTTTTTTTTTTTTTTTTTTTTTTTTTTTTTTTTTTTTTTTTTTGTCACAAGGTTACTTTTGAAAAATTTACTTATCCATCCAGTGGTCTTACAGAATTTTCCTTGTATATGGCAAATTACTTTACCTTGCCTCTATCAAAATTCTCTTTTTTTTAGATTTTGAATTATTTCATTACAATATATCTGACGTGGATTTCTTTTGGGCTATCTTATTTTGGGCTCCCTGAACTTCCTAGATCTTAATACTTGCTTTCTTTACCAGATTTGAGCAGTTCCATCACTATTATTTGAAAAAGTTTTCTGAATCTTTCTTGGACTCCCCTGGCTCCATTTAGCATTCCCTAAGTCCCTTAATTTTCTTTGCTTTTTTCATTGTGCTTCTCTCAGTAAATTATTTTCAATGACTTTTTAAAGTTACTGATTGTTTCTTTCATTGATTTAGTCTGCTAATAAGTCCCTCTTGTCAAATTTTCAACTTAATAATGTTCAGTTTTTATGACTTCTGTGTGGTATTTTTAAATATTTTCTATCTCTTTGTTAAATTTTTCCTTTTGTTCTCTTGATCTCTGTAAGCATTTTTATGATAATTTTGAATTGTATGTCATGAAACTCAGTTCATTAGGGTCACTTCCTGAGGGTTTGTCTTTTTTGAAATACATTTTTCTTGACTCTGTTGGTGTCTGTGCAATAAACATTGCTTGTATCTCATCACTCCTCCCAGACTCGTCAGAGGTTGTGAGAGGCTCTTATCAATCTCTCTCTTGTCCTTACATTTTGTCTACTCATGCTGGGATGAGCTGGGGCATAGGGAGAGTAGTGATTATATATACCAGTTTGAAATGCCACCTATCTTCTCTCCTTCATGGCTAGGTGGCTGTACATGTTATGTTTAGCAGGGCTTCAAGACACTAAGACACATGCCAGTTCTTTGGGTCTCCCCAGAGAAATATGAATATTGGATATATGAAATTTTCTCCTTTCTAAGTAGATAAGAATTGAGACTTTTCTGTCCACTCACCCTGTGGGAACTATGTGGGAACACTGTGGGAAAAAGTAACTATGGCATCTCTTCATCCAGGCCAGTGTCTTTTTTCTCCCTCAGACAGCTCCACTCCTCTAGCTCTATTCGGACAGCAAAGCTAGTAAACACAAGTCAGTCCTTTTGGGAATACTTACACAGAAGTTGAGGTCGTAGACACCTAAACAAATCCTTACTTTCTCTTGAGAGAAGCTGAGAAGTAAAAGTTAATTTCTGGTAAAATGAGGTTTGTCAAGGGTCAGAGTCCTGAAGAGAGGATGTATAGAATCCCTCTATTAACTAGTTTCAGTGAGTCTGGTGACCAAGTTGCCTGGAGTGCAGGCGGTTAGTTTCTAGATTTCTCACCAAGGAAATTTGCCCACAAATTGTTGCCAAATTTGTGTGCATGTAGGTAGAAAGGAAGCCCAGGGGTTCTTGGTTTCTCATAATGTTGACATCACTCCTCAAATAACAGCACAAGTACCTTTTGATGATTTATGTATTACCACAATGAGCAACCTTAAAATGTGTATTGGTGAATAAACTGGGCTAAGAAGGCTGCTTGATAGGTTTTTTGGTGTTACCGGGAGACACAGACAGAAGTAAGAAAAAGCCTTATTGTGGGCATGGGCAACTGTAGGAGACTGCGAGGACACTTGAAAAAGACAAAGCCAAGGAGTCGCTTTTATGGGACTGGGATATGAGTGGAGACTATGTGAGTGGCCAATTCACCGTGTTGAGAGAGGATAGAGGACCTTTGTGTGTGCACAAAAGGGAAAGTACGAGTTTATTTTGGTACTAGAAGAACACAGAAGTTAGTATAGGAGAGCTATACTGTTGTTTTGGTACTTAGTGCTATGTTAAGCTGGCACCACAATGAGGCCTACAGAGTATGGTATGAGCAGAACCCATCATTCCCATCTTTTGGCTGTTACAGGGTGACCACTCTGCTCCTGCTTACCAGGGGCCTCATGGTAAAGGCTCTTACAGTTGTAGTGATAATGAAATAGACACATGTAGAAGTTGGTGCCAGTTGTCTTGACCAGGAAGAATTCTCTGGTAGCAAAGGCCCATATCGGATTGAATGGATTGAATTGAATTGGATTGAATGAATCTTGAAAAAGTCTAAATAGACAAGGAGCTAAAAGCAAAATAATAATAATAATTATTATTATTTTTATTATTATTATAGAAGGGTCCTGCCATATGGAGAAGGAAGGGAGCCCAGGTTCCTAGGAAGAGCAGATAGAAAATGCCTTCTGACAGACCTCATTGGTCTTGGAGGCAATTTATTTGTGGATTTTCTTTACCTTATACATAATAATAGCTAATTGATTATTGATAAGTTCTGCTTTTATGGGACTCTGTCAGGCTCAACATGGCACCCACTTAACTTGGAACAAAGCCCCAAAACAGCAATATATCTCTCCTACACTTACTTCTGTGTTCCTCTTCTAGTTCCCAAATAAATGTCCCCTTTTTCTTTCACATATGTGTGACACAGGTCCTCTGATCCTTTCCCAACACAGTGACCTATTCACTCATAGTCTCAACCCCACACCACCCCCATAAAAACAACTCCCCAGCTTTGTCTCTTTCGAGGGTGCTCATGAGTCTCCTACAACCCTCTCACAACAGTAATAAAAGGCTTTTTCTTACCTCTGCTTGTGTCTCCCAACTGCACCAAAAAACCTAAGTTTTCTTTCATTCAGTGAGTAAATTCTGCTCTTAACCTCCATCATCCCTAAAATTCATTCTTTGATTTTAGAGAACACATACTCATGTCAGACATCTAGTAGGTTACAAGCTTTTTTTCCCCTATATCTGTCTGATTTTAGTGATCCAGGAGGAGCAACACTCTAACAAAATTCAAGATTCCTAGGGGCTGAAACTAAAAACTTCGTTGGGGATCCCAAGTTTATTTGGTTTTCAAACAAGGGGATAGGTTAGAGTGGAAAAGTCAGGAAACTGAGCAGGCCCTTGGGAGTCATTCAAACACTTCTCCAAGTAATAAATTATGTTAATTTACGAGAACTCTCTTATCTCCAGATTAACTTTCATCATAGAAGTGAGATGCCTGCAGCTACAGTCTTTATCTAGTTAATCGGGGCAGGTAAAAGACTCTAAACTGTGGCCTTGTTTTGCCCTTTGAGGCACCATGGCATCACAGGTCACTGCAGAGCTCAGCCAGCAACAGTGATTCATAGACTTCACTTGTTACAAATATACTGACCATCACAAACAAGGGGCCAGTTTTGGGCAGACTCACAAATAAACATAGAAAGCCATTTGCTTAATTTTAAATCCTGCTCAGGGCTGCGTTGTAGTGGTCTCCATCAAGACTTCAATCTTTGGAAGAGAATGAACATTTCATGTTTTTAGGGCAGAGTGTGCGAAGTGACTCTTTTGGGTTTCTCGCAGGAAAACAAATGGTTCTTTTTGAATTTCACTGACAAGAGCGTATAATCCAGTGCTTAAAGAGGTCAAATTTGGTTAACAAGAAGCTCATGCCAGGGTGAAGTTCCTACTTTGCCAACGGTGACTGCTCATTTAGTTAATCCCACTGCCAGCTTGCTACGTTACACAAGTAGCCCCTGCCCTAGCCGTGAGTACTGAGCTGATACAAGGACGCCTCATATTATTATCAAATCCTTGTTTCCAAAGTCAAAATGAGAAGTGGGGTCTTATGCCTTTCTAATTGTGTATTGTAAACTTCCTCACAACCCAAGTAGACTGGGTCCTAGAGTCTCTTGTCCAGCTCTAGCAGACTTCTCTGAGCAATCCCAGCATCTGAGAGAGCAATGTAGGTCTCACAGCCGGGCTGTCGATCCTCACGTATTGTTTTCTCCCAATAATTTTTGTTCTGGAATAACTGATTTAATTTTGGATGCTTGAAGTAAATGACCAAATGACCTTTAATCTTGGCCATTTGTGTTGTTCATATGTTGGATATTTGCAAGGCACAATTCTCAGCTAAGCCTTTGGATTTGAATGAGCAAGCTGTACTTATTTTTTGAAAGTATCACTTATTTATTTTTAGTCTGTGCTATAGGTAAGGTAAAAAGTTCACTGCACATAATCCTTGGCTTAAGATGAGTTATGTATTGATAAATCCATTATAAGTTGAGAATATCATAAGTCAAAACTACAATTCAATGCACCTAACCTACTGAACATCATAACTCAGTAACACAGCACACTATAGAGCATTAGTTGTTTACCTTTGTGATCACATGGGTGTCTAGATTCCGTGCTTCATGACTGATGTCCTGCATCATAAGAGAATACCAACTCATATCACTAGCCCACAAAAAGATTAAAAAATCAAATGTAATTTAAATTTATTCTGTGTTGCCATCACACCATCAAAAAGTGCATATAAGTTAAACAGTCAAACGGTGAGAGTCAACAACTCTATTTATAAACTAGGTTTCACTATTGTCTGCATTTCCTAGAATGAGAGCAAATTTCAAATCCTTTGAATGTCATGAAAAGTGGTTATAATACTTGGTTATTGGAGTCTTGGTGTTATTAATTAGTTTTTATGTCATATTAGCAAAGCACTTAAAATATGAATACCATAGTAAGAAGTATTAAATACACACATCAGAAAAATAAATGTCGGTCCACACTTATTTACCCTTAGTAATTTTTCATGTATACTAGCCAGGCATCCATTTCATTGT
Source organism: Cavia porcellus (assembly GCF_034190915.1). NCBI lineage: Eukaryota > Metazoa > Chordata > Mammalia > Rodentia > Caviidae > Cavia > Cavia porcellus. The sequence goes on from NW_026947495.1 coordinate 55,197,658, forward strand.
TAAGATGGCATCTTCAAAACCAGTTTAAAAACTGCATTTGAATCCCAAATTTGGAAATACCATGCACTGATATTAAACTTTATGTAAAGTTAAAAATTCTAAGAATTTACCTATGGCACAGAGGACTTAACTATATGATTGATGTATTCTGCTAAGTATATATCATTGAAAAATGAATATAAGATAGTATTGATTGGTGATCATGAACATTTGAAGCTGCATAATTTGAACACTTATATTACTTTCTAAAACAAAAAGGGAAGATGGTCTCTGGATACATATCATAAAAAGAAAAAGTTAAAAATACTGTGGCTCAGGGAATCAAAATATTGGAATAATTTTTATATGTTTCAACTTTTTTAGTTAGGCATCCATTGAAAGAGAACTTGCTCAGTAAAAACCCTATAAGCAATGAACTTCTTATTTCCAAATGAGGCTCTAGGGAATAATCTCGTAAGAAACACATCTTGCTTTTATAGAAAACCCAAGGGGATAATATTCATGAAGCATTATCTCAGAGTGGGGAAAAAATGACAAGCAATGCAAATTCATCAAAAAATTGAAAGGAAATGCTTGTTTACTGAATAATTTTTTTCTTCCTTGCATTCTACATTTTCCTCAATGCACGAACCCATTATTTTCGGGAATAAACAGATTGATAGTACTTTCTCCCTCACCCATTCTTTGCTCCAACACAGATGTTCCCTAGTTCTCACCCACTTACCCAACTAAGCAAAACCCACTGCAGATCCTGGAGGCTTCTAAATTTACAAGTCAGGGATTTCGGATCCTGTAATTTCTATCACATGCTTTGTGAACAGGTATTCTTATTATGATTTTAACTCAGTGTTTAAGTGTGTATGGCCTAGGAGCACATGGAGTTCTAAGTTTTCAGGTGTTCAAGCACTTGAATGATTCATTTTCTCAGAAATTACAGTAGATTCAAGGTTGTGAGAGGAAAAAAGAGATTGGAGTTAAAAGATAGTGAGAAGATTAAACTTAATTCCAAGTTTATACAGCAACCTGGAAAGTATTACACATGTGACATTTATTCACTGAGTGTTTAACACTGGTGATCCATTGTCCTGGATATTGCACCCCTTTGTGTTGATGGCAATGCAAACATGTACTTCTTAATCTAAACCCTACAGATTTCCTCCCAGATTTATCAATCCATCTTTCTTATTTTTATCTGCCATGATGAAGAGAAAAGAGACAAATTATTCTTTCTGATTCTTTTTACTTCACCCATAAAGCATAAGAAAGGCTTGAACAATTACCATGGAGCTACAGAGAAGGTTTCTAGCAACTTCAGGAAGAAGATAATAAGTCTTGCAAGATATGTTTGGCAAAATAATAAGCAGTGTTCGAATAATCCATTTCTTGTAGCAAAAGAATGATATGTTAAGTGATGAAGATTGTACTGTGATGACTGGTAGCTCTAAAAATAGAGGTCTATCTCATTTCACTGAGGAGTGCAGGACTTCTGAACTTTCAGATTAATAATGAGAAAGCTGAAATACAGCTACCAGATAATCGATGCAAGGCCATTCTACTGATGGCTCAAAAACTTGGTTGATTAGAGAAATGGTGATAGCCTTTTTATGTGACCACAGAAAGCATCACATTACATCACAGAATTATATTTTGATGGATTTTTAGTAATAGTAGTACAGATATGGGATCTTTTTTCCTTCAGCAATATGAGAACCCAAATCTTAGGATTTGAAACCCATATTATAGGATTTTAATTATTCTTCTGGCATTTTGCAAGTGTTGTACTAAGGCAGTAGACAGTGGTCATCCAAAGAACCACGAAGTTAAAAATGAAAAGAAATTCACACAAGTCATCAAGATGATTTACTCTATTCAGAAGACCCTATGTGCCAGACCTTTTATTTAATTCTGAAGTCAGGGGATTTTCTGTGGCATGTGAAGTCTCCTCCACATACTCAATTTTTCCATGAAAGGGATCAGAGGAAAAGAGCAGTACTCTGCCTGCTGCTTCTCAAATTCACTGTATTGAATTTCAATAATGAGATTCTGGTCCATAACCTGACCCTGAAGGATAATATATTTGACCAAGATCAAAAATTTTGAATATTTCATGTCCTTGCCTATATAACTTTACGGTCAAAGGACTGAGGTCCAACATAAACTGGAATTTTGGTATATTTTCTATAGATCTACAGTGTGAAAAATGAAAAGCCAGCTGTGACTGCTTTCATGATTAGAATTTTCTGCTGCTTTTCTGTGTCATTTCTTTTGACCACTATCTCTTTTGTGTTGAGATCTCCTATCTAAATCTACCTAAATTTAAACGTATTTTTCTTCCTCATGATGCTCAACTACATCAAGTTTTCTGAAAATGCTGTTCTTAAAAGATAGGCATTGTAGGTATTCATCAAAAATTTAAGTTGGCTCAGCATATGCAGGGTTCCTCGCCACTGCAAAAACAATCTCCAAAAACAAAAACATAAAGTGAAGAAAAGTGAATTGAACATTAAGCATTAAACCTAAAGTCAACATACAATAACAGAGCACTGTTGTTACAATACAGACACCACAGGTCCCAGGTTTATAAGATTTTCTCATATGCTATATTGGGGTAATAGTTGTTCATATGTGTGGCTATAGAGATGCAAAAAACAGCTTGGAGACTAACTACTGGAGAGGACAGACATTAACCCTGCCCTTGAACAAGAACTCACTGTTCAAGAATTCAGCATCTTTCTTATTTAGGTAGAAGTGAGGATGCTAAGGTAAAGAGAAAAAAGTACATTTTGTTATACATGTGAAAGGTCAGTGGCATTAGGGTAACACCCTACTCTAATGCTGATCTATCCTTACAAGGTAACTTTCAAACCATGAATTACATTTCCATGAAGCTTGATTATCAAGAGATAACATATTAATGGCAGCATTTCACATGCCTCATGTTTTTGATAGTTATAAAGCTTTCATATTATATTTTTAAAAATCCATGATATCTAGATACTAGTTTGCCATTCTCTGTTGTTGCCTACAGTAGCACCAGTGTGTGTAGAAAACAGGACTCTGGTGTACTTCATCTCACAAGATTAATCATAATCCTTAATGGAGAATTTGACATATTGGCTTTAAACTCAGAGTTCGCCTTGTTACTGAGACACAATACCCACTTCACCCAGCTGAAAGAAGGACAGGTTTAAATTCCTCATTGTTTTACTTTACGATGAGTTTGCTCTAAGGCAGAGAAGTCATGACAGAAGGGCTTGGGAGAGTAAAACTGCTTAGCTCACGACAACTGGAAAGCAGGGAAGGGAAAGAGCACTGGGGAAGAAGAATCAGGGGACCACTCATAGACGTCATTTAATCAAGTTGAAACTCCAACCTGACCACCGCACTTTACCTAAGATTATTCATAGTCTGTTGCTGCCATTACAAAAAACATTGTCCAGAACTATTTACAATGAACAACTTATTTAAATGGTCCAGTTATTTCCCTTAGTATTGAGCCTTTGTATTGCATAATAATCAAGCAATAAATGATGTGGATAACATTTAATCCTCAAGCTATTGCTTTCTGTTGCATCAAAGAAATCATTTAAAAGAATTTAAAATTCCTGATGCAGAGTCAAATATGAAAATAAATGTTCTAAAATGCTAAAATAAACATAATTAAGTTGCAAAGCAAACATATAGAAAGAGGTAGATAATAGTCCCAGTTAGATTGAGAAGCCTTAGATTCACTTAAATTAGATGACTAGTCCAGATTCTGAAGGTATTGTTTTCTGATTTCAAATTTTTGTGTTTGTTTGACTTTAGACATAGATGTAGAAGGAGCAATTCAAGTGAACGTAGTAATAAGAAGCTGGTACATAAACACACGAGCAGAACGAAGCTAAAGATCACAGGTAAAAATCTATTGATAGGGCAATAAGTATGTTTAAGTGAATGGCATAGTTGTGGTGATCTTGAAGTGGTCCTCTATTTCCTTCATGTTTCAGTAATGTCTATCTCAGAGCAAGACATTAATAAGCATGTGATAAACATGTTAGTGTTTAATCAAGATAAAATTCTGTAACAGGGCCAGAGAGATTGCTCTGTGGCACAAACACATGCCTAGCAAGCACAAGGTTGTGAGTTCAATTGCTGGTACCCCCCCCCCAGCTAAAATCTGCAATAGTTAGGTAAATATATATATTTTAGTTTTTGCAGGTAATATTTTTATGTAACACGATCATAGTAGTTGATGTAAATGCCATTATTCTATGGTACCCATACACATAATACATAATGGTAAGATGACTCTTCACCATTACTAACACTTTGAATTGCACCATCAGATTGAATTATACAGTTCAGGGAAGTTGTTATTTCTAAATTACTGCATTATTTGAGTCTTAAATTATAATGCTAGTGATTGTATGGATGTCTAATTGAAAAAAAAGAAATAGTTTCGATTTTATGTTAAAGAAAAGAGAGGTGAAATTAAGTGTGATCTAGTGATAGGGATTTAAAGAAGCTAAAGGACAGAATTTGAAGCGAATGTGCCCAAATGTTAGTGAAAAAAAAATAAACTAGAAAAAGACAACTTGTCATACTAAATAAGAGCTAGTTTTAGAGATCTTAAAAGCAAAATGAGTAATCATAGATGTTAACATTGCATTATGAATTTGTTTGTTAATTCATTTTTGTTTGAATACCATTTGTCAAGAGAGATTTTCTTGACACTTAACAAAGTACTTCTGTTTTAAAAATCAGGGGAATGATTTGTTTTCAAATTAAACATTAATTATTTCTTAATAACCCCGTGATGATCAATTTGTAAATAAGTAATACCTTCTAATTATATATAGTTATATTATAAAATATGTTAAATATGTATTCTCTATTTAATAACCATCAAATTTCATCTGTCCATGCATTTGCTTGTGGAGGAAAACCAGGACAGCTCTCCTTAAAAGAAGACCATTTGTCTTCATTTTGGCCCTATTTCCATTATTGATTTGTATAGAGCTGGATAATATATTTTTTATTCCTTCAAATGGCTTTAAGCAAGGCAAATGGGTCTAGCCAAGGTGCTGATGTGTAGTCTTTAAAGCAATGTACAGGTCAGTGATGCCCCATCTATCGATCCCAACTAGTATGCTTGAGTAAAGCCAAGTTGCACTGTGGAACTGAGCCCTGAGAAGAGGTCATGACATCTCAAGGCATGAATATTGCACAGCAAAGATGAAGCATCTACCCCAAAACTTTACTCCTTCAATTGTGCTATGTAGATTATTCTTTCTGCCTCTCTCTCTCTCTCTCTCTCTCTCTCTCTCTCTCTCTCTCTCTCTGTCTCTCTCTCTATCTCTCTCTCTCTGTAGAGGTGTTATCCCCATGCCTACCTAATCCAGCCTACAGCACTCATGTAATTCTCAACTTTCTCACAGTCTCACAGTCACTCATTCCTAAACTACTCCCCCCTTCATAAATTAATAAAATGCAGGATCTGCCCTGAGTAGAGGCCTTTGTTCTGGTTAGCTATCATTCTAACTGGACTTAGGATTCCCTTGACTTACCACAACGACAAATATACCTGAATGTCTTTATTCTCACCATGGATTACTAGAAATAGTAGACTTACTGAAATTCCAATAACTTTTGCATGAAATTAAAAATATACACTCCAACAGACTACAAGGAGGTCTATGAGGGGTTTCCTATATTTTCTCATCTATTCATTCATCAAAAATTAGATATCAGGTGGGAGTGGTGGTGCAGGCCTATAATTCCAGTACTCTGGGTTCAAGTTCTCTGTCTTGGCAACTTAGAGGAACCCTATCTTTAAAAAAAGCCCAAGGATCACAGAAAATAATGTGACACAAATATACAATACATATATATATATATACAAATATAAATATACAAAGATAAAACAAATGAGAAGACAGGCATGGAATATTCACTACCACAAAGCCTTATGAAGGATACAGAGATAAATGCAGTCTATCAGGGGAAGCTCATAAAGTGTTTCTTAGAGTTATTCTGGAATGCTCCTAGAAAAGAAAACTTTTAAGTTCACTATAGAACAAAGAGTAAGGCTCCTCCATGAAGATGAAGGTGTGTGGGGTAAAGATACACTTACTGGAGCAGTGAGAATCTACGTAAACTAACTTAATCAAAAGAGACAATATAGATGAGGAACAAAACTGTGCATTCTAATTAAGAAACCTGAGGAAGTTCAGTACACTTAAAGATCTTTCTTCATGTGAGAAGAGGATAGTAGGAGAAAAATGCTGGAAAGAAGCAGAGATCACTTTTCAAGCAAAGATGTTTGGTCCTAACTGTCTATGAAATAGTGTACTACTGAAAGATTTTAAAATAAGGGGCCCAATCATCAGCTACTTATTTTAGAAACATAGTTCTGGTTATAATGTGTTTGGGTTGAATGTGGGGAGCTGGAGAAAGAGGTAATGTATTGAAGAACTTCAACGGAGAAATCATAAGTGCAAATGCTCTGGTAATGATGTGAAATGAAAGAAGAGAAAATTGAAAATATTTCTAGACAGTTGAATCAATGAACATGGTTAACAAGTGACTAGAAGGGGCAAGAAACAAGTAAGAATATAGTATTATTCTCAATTATTTAGCATGGTTAGTGCTGTGGGAAAATATGCCAATAACTGAATGGGAGAAAATAAGAAGAGTCCATGAATGATACTGATATACATTTCTAATATTCATTTTCAAATCGTAACTTGCACACACAAAATGGTGCATTATCTAAATCACTATAGGTAATTGGTCACATATAGTCTTTCCATTGTTTATATTTTGTCAGCTCTTGAAGGTAAAAACTATGAATGCAGCTAACTTTCTTTGTACATTATCCACTCAAGTACAGACAGTTTTGATGATGATAAAGTGTTAGCCAGGAAAATTGGATACACCCTTAGAGCAGAAAACATCCCCCATTAAGTTCTGAATCTTAACTTAAAAAGCTTTCTGTTTCTAATATACTCAGTCTTGAAGATGAATGACTTTATTTCAACATTAATCAATTTCAGGCATAAGAGGAAAATAGATTTATGCATTCCTTGAAGATAACTTTGGGAGATCAGTTTAACCTAAAGAGTTTCCACTGAGGTCAGAACAATGTGTTTAAAATGCAGTCAGATGATTCATTTGGCTTTTTGTTTCAATTTATTCAGTGAGGCCAAGATGAAACTGAGAAACTAACCAAAAGAAGCGATGGGATTTTGTAATTGCACATTTATTTCCACCCACTCAAATGCACTAAAATGCAAAAGGATTGTGAAATGCTTTTTTACGGGAGTATTTCCCCATAGAGTCCTCATCAACTTCACCCCTTAGCTGGGTGAAGCTTCTCTCAGAGAAAAGAATAAACAAATAATAAATGCACTCTTTGTGGCTTCTTGAGGCTGACGGACCAGGTCTTTAATAATTACGTGTCTCTTAATATCACCCATTTCCCTAGAACTCAGGCCACTTTTTTTTTTTACTTTTATATTTATTTTGAAAATATTGGCCAAGAAAAGAATTGGTCATTTTATGCCAGATTACCTCTTTAATATTTTCTCATTGGAACCCACTCAGCTGCCTCCTCCTCAATTTCTTTTCCTTTCCCCAGGCCCACTGCTAATCAAGTACGTGATACTGAAACCAAGATGGCTACAGCTTTGGGAATTTTGCAAAGTTTGGCATTTTATCTCTCCTTTCATTCTTGTGTAATGCTTTGTCTGGACTGGCTTGTTCAACCTCACCCGGATGAATCCTTTTGTTTTCTGCATGTACCAAATCTTGCTCAAGACTTTTGACAACGAAATCTACCCAATGCCCGTAGAGATCTGAAAACATCCTTAGAGCTAAATAATATACTTTTAAAAAGGAAACATAAAAATGTGATGGAAAGGAGAAAGGGAAAAAAGGAAAGTTAAAGGTTGAACCTTTAAGTAAAATTCTCATTTGTTTGAATAATGATTTTGTGCCTGTTGAATAAATAGGAGTAAAATTTTTATTCTGTGTAATCCTGTGGAAGAATGCCCTAAGCATAGCACAGGATGAGAGACTAAACCACTATTATACGTTTGTCATCAAGAATAATGCATTTCCTGTTTCACCTGGTTAATAAGGACCTTAAAATCAATTTGCCTCTTTTGGAATTAATGCATAACATTTAATTCTTGCTGAAGGTCTTTGAGGTTGAGAAGCTGAGTTTTCCAGTGACTTTTGCTGTTGAGTGAGTGTGAATGCTTAAAAAGAAATAAAAAAGAATATTCACTGCCACAAGAAAAGGAAATTGAAAGAAAACATGCAAATTAAAATTTATTTTATTGTACCATAAAAACCTAGTGCAAAACAATGCTCAAGCAGCTGAGCCTGATTTTCAACAAAGGTCTGAGCATAATAATCATTATTATACCAAACTTGTTCCTCTCTGGGAAGAGATCTTGAATTTAACAGAATTTTATACATTATAGGAACTTATTAACCCTTCCATCCTACTAGCTTTTATTTTATGTAATCTCTAGCTATTTTGAACTAAGAAGCAATGGAAAGCACTTGTAAACAGTGTGGAAAGATGGTGTAACCTATTTTCTCCTACTTCACTTATTGTACTAATTTTCTGGGTACTTGATAAAACTCTGTCTCGTAATATTGCTCAATTTATTTGACATGATAAAATTCCTATATTTGAGTAATGTTTTATAATTAAGAATTGGAGATTGTAACAGGCAGAAGCTGATTATTTTTACCTCGGATCTACTGGAGCTCACTGAAGCTCAGCTTCTGGTTTTGTAAAATAATGGACTGGGGCTGCATGACCAATGCTTTGTTTTCCATCATTAATTATCTTTGACATTTTTCTTTTTATAAATGTACATGCATAAGGAACAAAAATCTTTGCCTGGTTCACTTCTACAAGTGATTTACAAGTATGAAAATACATACTTTTTAAAAAAAAAAATGTGTTTGATATCCTCAGTCTTGTATGTAGTCTTTGATTTTGAGATAAGGTCAGATGACATTTTGTAGTTTGAGATAGGATTCTGAGCACATTAAATCCTTCAAATGATGTGTAGTTTAGAATAGATAAGGGTGGTAAAGTAGGCTGTGTTGAGCGAGGTTTGTAAAGGAATGATAGAGCATTACCAGTGCACACCAGACTTAGCTGCCAGATGATAGATAAGTGAATTCTGACATTTTAAATAGAGGAACTGACCTGAAAGTACAACATTCTTAAAGTATTTTTATATGGAAGGGTTTTTATTCTTCAAATAAAATTACTTAAAATGCTTAAATGGTATACACATATGTTTAAAAACTCTAATGTGATTTTAATATGCTTTTTTCTTCTTTCTCCTATCAACTATTATTAAAACATGCTGGAATCTGGTTTGCAAATCTTTTCTCAACATGTTGAAAAACTCAAAAGAAAGAAGCTGTACATCTTCTGAGTTCTTTTTCTCTGTCAAAGAAAAGTTATGTAAAGGTGTTTCATATTGCTTTGCCAGATTAACACTGTGTCTTACAAACCCCGGGACACTAAGGAAATGAGAGAGCACAGACAAACCATTTATAGAGAATTCCAAATATCACGTTTATGTGCCTTTGCTAAGTAGTGGAAATTAAACCAGTCAACCATCCACATAATTCCATGTGGCCCATACTTGGTAGCTCTCTACCAAAGAATAAAGTCTGGAAAGGAAAGAAAAAAAAAAGTAAGTTTTATAGTGAAAAAACCTCCAAAATAGAAACTTTTATCTTCACCATATGATAGAGGTTAACATTACTAGTGGCAGGTCATCCTGGTAGTGTGTGCTGCTGATAGAATGTGACAAGAATACTTTACCTTTGGTACTATTCTTCCCCCAAATCTATGTCCATCTCCCCATGAGGAAAATATTACAGTAAATAAAACTGAGGGACACTCTACATAGTAATTTAACACTGCTTCTCAAAACTGTCAATTTCATAAACGAACAAACAAACAAAAAAAAAAAAAAACCAAGCAGGCTGTCTTAGATCTGGTCTCCTTAGGGTAAGAAGATTTAACGACTAATCAGAATGTAGCATTATGAATGGGATCCTTCATAGCAACGGGATTTTAGGGAAGTACAAAGACATTGATGAAAAATGTACAATGAGAGCCAAATTAATTCTGCAGATTAGTTAACAGTAATTTTTTAAAATTTTATTTAAAAGACTAAACAGAACAGAAAATAGGTAGAAATAATACATACATTCAGAGAAAAAAACAGTAATAAATCACTAGTTGATGTTTACATATTGTTTTACAAATAGTTGTTCAAGACACAAAAATGGAACATGTAATGTGAGAATTCAAACAGTGAGACTGCAAACAGTTCTGTTCAACTGTCCAACAAAAACTTAGTAACATGGTTGTCAATCTTATACACTTAAACATACATGCAGTTATCCATATCTTCATTTATGTTTAGATTAAACAAACGAAAGCAGGTTAAAATCGTTCTGAACAAAGAATAATAGTACCACTGGATTTCACATCATGACACTCTGTGATCAGCACTGCGCACTATAGTGTCTTTTTAAAAATTTTATTTAAAGAAAGACTAAACAAAACAGAAAACATGTAGAAATAATACATAATTTCAAAGAAAAATAAACAGTAAGAAATCACTAGTTGATGACTACAGATTGTCTTCTTACAAATAGTTACTCAAGATATTAAAATGAAGAATATAAAGTCAAACAGTGAAATTGTAACCAGTTCCGTTCAACTATCTAACAAAAAAGTTGGAAATATGGTTATCAATCCTATACACTTAAACATACAGGCAGTTATCCATATTCAATTATATTGAGATTGAATAAATCCAAGCAGGTTAATATCACTCTGAACAAAGAATAATACTACTTCTGGGTTTCACTTTATGACACTCCAAGATCAGCACTGGGTACTGTAGTGTCTCCTTTTCTTCAAAGTATCTGTTCATTTCATCATATGTCATAAGATACGTTCTCATAAACTGTTTATAGATTCTATACATGCGCAAGTCTTAAAATGTATTTCTATCCTTTCTATATTAGAGGGAGAAACAAAACAAAGCAAGACAAAACAAAACATATTCCTATAAACACATGAAATGCAAAGACATATAAGACCATTGCACAAGGAGTTCTACCATAGTTCCTGTGCTGTCTCTTGTTGTCTTCAACAGAATTGGCTATATCATCAGACATAGTATAATTGAATATATCAGTACATAACAGTATTAATGAAAACACAACTTTGTATATGGTATAGAACTTAAAAAACTTGCAGTTATCAAACCAGAGTGTGTATCATAGAGTCTTGTCATCTGTAGTGTAGTTGCCTATACTCTTAGACTTGATACTATTGTATCAGTTTTGAATAAAATCTTCTCTGCCTCATTTCTGTTATGCTCTTTTTTTCCCATCAGTTGTCTGCTTAGCTTCTTCATTCTGTTTTCTGCTCCATTAATTGAGGCTTCTCTGCCACTGTTCCTGGAATCCTAGTACTTTTTTCTCTCTAGACTGCCCTGCAGTATTCTCTGTAGAGCTGGATTGGTGGTCGTGAATTTCCCAAGTTCCTCTTTGTCTTGGAAGCATCTTGTTTCTACATTAATTTCTAGAGCCAGTTTAGCAGGGTATATTAATCTGGGATGGAGATTATTTTCTTTCAGAGCTTGGAATATTTTACTCTGAGCTTTTCTTGACTTGATGGTTTGTGTCGAGAAGTCTGCTGTTACTCTGATGGGCCTTCCTTTAAAGGTATCTGTTTCTTGTCTCTAACAGCTTTTATTATTCTGTTCTTATATTGAATTTCTGGGATCTTGATTACTATATGGCTGGGTGTAGCTCTGTTTTGGTTGTAGGTGGCTGGTGTTCTGTATGCCTTATATATCAGAATATCATTTCCTTTTCCTATGTTTGGGAAGTTTTCCTTAATTATTTCTGTGAATAGTCTTTGTAGTTCCTTTGTTTGTATACCTGCTTCTTCATTCACATTCTTTATTCTCAAGTTATAGATCCTCTTGTTGTCTTCTCGCCTTTGTATTATTATTGCTTGTTTCCTAGTTATTTTTAAAAAGTTTTCCCTTTCATACTCCCACATTGCAAAATTGTCCTCCAGTTTGGATAATCTATCCTTAGTTTCTTTCAAGCTGATTTGCCATCTTTCAATAGAGTTTTTAATTTCCTGGTAATCTCTTTGAATCTGCTTCATGTATTCTATATTTTTTTATATACTTCATCAAATGGTTCTCTCCTTTGTTTGAGTTCCTCCCTTCTTCTGTTTGTGTCTGCTTGAGGGGTGCTTAGGACCTATTTTATTAATCATCTTATATCTAGCTTCACTTGGCAAATATTTCACCTTTGAACTCATCTATGAGGTCCCAAATATATCTTTTTATGTCCACTGGTTGTCTGATATTGCATGTTTGCTGTTCTCATTCTCCTTTGTATTTACCTGTCCTGGGTCAATGTTCTCAGGGTTGGGGCCTGGGAACTTTTTGTTGTTGCTTCCTCTTTCCAGCTATTTTGCTTCTTCAAAGAGGTCCCAGTTTCTTTCTTTGTTGGTTACAATTCTTCTTAAGCACGCTGGCTAGACGACCCTTCCCACTGCCATGTGCTAGTGAGTTGCAGACAGGGATAGCATATGCTGGCCCCTTCCCTCTGGATCCGTCAAGTTGCTGTGGCCTGCACTACTGTATTACTTTGCACCACCTCCCCTCCAGGTCAGTCAAACTTCTGAGGCTTCACTGGGTTAGTGTGGTTAGTGTGTGCTACTACTATAGGGACTTGATTTCAAATAACCTATTGGGTATTAGCCATGTTATGTAACCCAGGCCTAGTTCACTCCACCAATCCTGTTTGGGAAGGGAACAATTGACTGAAGTCACTGCTGCCCCTTGTATTTGCCAGTCCTGCCAGGTCCCAGAATGTTGTCCACTGGAGCTCCCCTTTCTATGGAATGGCTCCACTCCTATCACTCACCACAGGTTGATGCAGTCACCCCACCAACTCGGCTCTCCATTTCGCTCACTGACCTCTGAACTCAAGGTAACTGTGCCTCTGTGAGTCGAAGCAGTGGGACCTTGGATGGCTTGGCAAGTCACAGTGGGACCTCAGCAAGTTGCTGCAGGACCTTGGATGGTCAGCAAGTCACCTGCTGAGGCAGGAACACTGAACCTTTAGGTGTTCCAGTAATAACACTGGGACTGTATGTTTGGTTGGTTCTTTTCACCTTAATTTCTTCTTGGGACAAGAGAATTCATCACCCTCTATTTGGGGCTCCCCACTCTGTATTATGTTGAATTGTAAGTTGACTATCTCAGGGAGCCTCTGTATCCAGTTGTTATCTATCTGCCCTCTTTGCTCCTCCCTCAGTTAACAGTAATTTTAATATTAGTTTTCTATTAGAGACAAAGTCACCATGGTTCTATATGATATTGATATATAAAAAAGTGGTTCAATGACACAGAACAGTTTTCAGTACCAATTTTGAGACTTTAGTGCAAATTTAAAGCATTTACAAAATTCAAGTTTAGATGAATGCCTCATTTCTTAGCTCCTTTGATGTATGTTCAAACTTCATTTCTATAATTTAATAAGATGATAAATATTTTTCAATTTGTATTAATGATTATATTAATTCTTTACTGTAATGAGAGGAGCAAATACATAGAAAAGTATACTCAAATTAAATGATAAATTTTATTTATGATCCATGTTAAGGAGGAGTGAATACAATAAGCATGCAGAAGATCATTTTAAATTTTTTATTTTATAGTAATAACTGTTTTGTAGTAAGACCTAAGCAATAAAGTTTTGAGGGACTAATTATAGAATTTTATTTAAAGGCATGAAAAATCAGTGGAATCAATTCTTTCCACGGTGGACCTTAATAAAATTTGAAACATGAAAGAAAATACTTCATATAAAATAATGCTATGAGCTTATAAAGATGTAGTGTTGAAGCATATAATGTTGAATATGGTGAGGACAAACAGAATCAACAGAGCAGAGAAGACTTAAAAATTCAGAAATCATTATGAATTTTAATACATATTTCTTTACACATGAAATTACAGAATTTTTTCTAGTCATTGCAAAATGTAATTAACAAACAGTTGAAATTTCCCTATGTGTTTCATATTATTCTAAGTAGTATTTAAGATTAGATTAGTTTTATGATTTTTTCATATTTTCTAGCTCACCTTAAGTGTATCTTACCCTAAGTCTATCACCTTCACATCTTTTTCCAGAGTAATTCAGCTTGTTTCTTGGTTTTCTATGTTTTGTCTCATTAGAGAAGAGAGTAAGTCTGAAATCTCCTGAAATTCCAGGGTTGCATTTCACCCTGTTGTTGTTCTGAAATAATACAACAAAAAAGCAGTACCTGCTTTCTGTCATAGCCAAATATACTTATTTTAAAGATTATCACTGCCATACAATACTATCATAAAATCAGGATACATTATAAGTCTACTTTGGAAAAAAGCAACACACATAACTACTACAACTTATAGATAAAATCTAAAACTCATTATTCTCTACCATATAATGAACACTTGATTTTCTACAAAATTATATGTGTCATTATTGCATGAAGTGAAAAACTGCACAAATATTAAAATTGGACAGGGAAGCCACTCAGGATTTTTAAACTATTAGTAGGGTAAAGTAATGAGACAAGATATAAATTGTATGACAAACATAATTTGTATACTGACAAAGTATGTTAGTCACAACATGGAAATACATGATGTTAGAGATCAATGGATTAAAATCAAGTGGTTCTAAAGCCAAACAACAAGTTTAGATTTAATCTCTTTTTTATGAGATAGCTACCTTTTGTTTGGGTTAGAATTAAGAACTAAACTTTGCACAAACATAATCCTGGGAAAAATATAATTCTAAAAATATTTATTCACATAAATTTAGCAGAAACTGTAGAAATAATTTATAAATTATTACATGGTATTTGTTCATTATGTTTGTTAGAAACAGATCCACTAGTCCTTGATTTTGGCTGGATGCAACAAGGCTGTAAGATTGAGAACTAGTAAATCACACAGTGTTTTCCAGGGCTTTCAAGGTGGCACATTGTCCAACTTGTAAAAATATTATGTAGAGAGGTAAGATGAGACGTGTGTTTCAAAGGCAATGCTCAAAATGTGCTGAGAATTTATGGAAAGTGAATCAAGGTCATATTCACACCTATGCAAAGAGAAAAAAAAAAGCCTCTTTGCAAAGAGAAACAAAAAAGTCGAAGTTTTAAATTATTCATAAAATTGAATGCATTACCAAATCTATTCCCTGATATATGTACATCTATTTTGTAACTAGAATTTGTTGATATTGGCTTTCCAGAAAACACTGCAAACCATACTCTTTAATTTCAAAGAGATATCAACGAGAATCATATAAAGATCAATGAATCAGAGTAATTATTTAGGAACTTGATGAATAAAATATGCTTGCCAAACACAATTCTGAAGAGAACTTTATTTTGTACACTGATTTAGAACACTGAGGAGAAAATAAAATTTTAAACAGAGGGGCCAGGGATTTAGCTCAGTGGCATAAACGCATGCCTGGCAAGCCCGCGGTCACGAGTTTGATCCCCAGTACCAAACAAAAACAAAAACAAAAGCAAAATCAAGGAAGAGCAAGCAGCTCTGTACAGAGGATCTAATTTAAATACCCAGGACCATAATACAAATTAAGAAAAATACAGGAAATTTGGAGCAGAGCCCTACATCTTAGGCTTATGAACTCTGTATGGCAGAGTGTGATAATGGACTTCAGCTTTTTCTTTATAAAATGAGAATTATAACAAAAATATTAAAAATAAAAAAGATATACTGCCTCATAGTGTCAATGTAAGGATTGAGAAAATGCAAGAAATTGTTAATAGCTAGTATTAAGATAGACATAATTGTGTGAGGACAGTGAATTTGAGACAAAAGATCCATTATTTAACTTTAGTAGGTAGAAATATAGTTCCCTATGAATATAAATATTACAGGATATCCAATTCAACACAAATTTATTTGAGAAATATACTAATTAGAAAATAAAAATTTCTGCTGTTTCATAGAACTATTTCATTTAAAAATGCTTAGATATTGACAATATGTACAAACCACATATGATAAACACGCAAGAACTACTATAATGTGGTGTTACCTAATACGTACTAAATCTAACAGATAAACTAGTATTCACCATTGTTTTCCCCTTTTTAAAAAGAATTGGATTCAAATTTTCTAATATTCCTTTCCATGATAAGAATTACTACTGTATAATCAATTTCTTTAGAGCAGTGATAAAAATAATAAACTACATAATGTAATAATCTAATACACATTTGTGCATGCTATTGTAATATAATACATTATACTGATAATATTTACACTATTTTATAGTTTGCTCTGTCTCATTAAATTACTCCCACAATAACACAAGTAGAAGGCACCTAAGTCGTGCTTTCACATGGTAACAGAGAAAATGGAACATAAGACAGTTCAGTGCAATATTTGAAGCCATGTGAGTGATAAGGAGCACCAGCACAGTAAGTTCAGCCTCATGCCCATGCCCTTATTTAAGAAGCCACTGATTTGTACATCTTTATTTTTTTCTCGGTTCTATTATTGAAGATATAAAACAGGATATTTATCCTAGCCAGTTTAAATACACCTTCCCATAACTTCTTAAGCAATAATAAAACAGAGGAAATCTCATTTTTCTAATACAACTTAATCTTAATTTCTTTAGGAGCACCACCTCTTAGGTAATAGCAAACATTGTAACATTATCTTTTCTGCAGTAGTTTCTCCATACATCAAGTTTAGAAACTATTTTCTTTTTCTTTCTTCCTTTCAATAGTATTCACAATTCTGTCTTTTATAGTTTACTTCTCCTCCCGTGTTTTTTCTTCCCCTGTCCGTGTTGCCCATAATTTCACTGTGGGTCCTTGGCTGTATTAATCAGAACAAATGTGATAGAAAGAAACATTAGTAGAGTTGGGATCATTAGGCATTAGCAGAATGGAAGGTAATTTTCAGCTCATCTTATCTTAAAGTCCTGGCTGATGTCTGTGCCAGTTTGGGCATAAAAACTACAATATGAACTTTTGTACATGGCATACAAAATGGTCTTTAGGTATTCAGCTGGTACCACTAAGAAACTCCCCGAAAAGATTTCAGCTAAAGAAAGAGGAATCCACTCTAACCTTACAGAAGGTTCAGACTCACAGTGCTGAAGTTACGGGACCTTCACTCACTGGAAAGCTTCCTGGGACATGCCACACTGTCTTATCCCCAAGTTGCCACCTGAGAACTGAGAGTCTTAGAAAAGTGACGGTTGGGAAGATGCAAGTGACCATCTTGCTCTCTAGCCTCTGTCCGTGCCACCATGATATCTTTTTACAGATGCAATTCTATGCCTTCTTTTATTCATCAGATTAAGAGAACTCCACATCCTTTGTCTATGATCCATATACAAACATTAATGATTCTTTTTCTTAACCCCAACCACCTAGGAAGACTTGGGAAGCTATGCCTCATATTCTTATATAAATTTCCCTCAATTGCACACCTTACTCTTTCCAATCATACTCTTGTTCAAATGACCTAGACAGGGTCCAGTTCCACATGGGCTGACAGTTCTTTTCATTTTTTTTTTTTTTTATCAGTACCAAGGATCGAACTCACCACCGCACACTTGCAAGGCAGGAGCTTATGCCGGTGAGCTAAATCCCCAGTCCCCAGTGCTGACAGTTCTTTATCCTGTTGAGTTTTCCTAAAGCTGTACAGCAGCTGTTTCCATGGATACTAAGTACCAGGATTGCCACTCACCCTCTCTAAATTTTTAGTCTTTCAAGAAAAAGCTAATACCTCTGGATGAGAAGCCCCATGCATATCAGATATTTTACTTCCTTTAGTTGCTTTGTTTGCCTGTACATGACAAGTTCTCCATGGAGTTAAACCCTTTGGGATCATTCATCATGGATTCTAAAATTGAAATATTTACCATTTAATAGCTAAAAAAATAGTAATATAAGTCACAGAAGTGGGGAGGGGGCAAAGCCACAATATGAAATACTTGTACAATGTTAAACATGAAAGCACCTTCAATATAATAAAAACAAGAATGAACAAGGATTTCCTCTGGTTTCAAGTTTTATCAGAGAAATTTGATACACATTTATGATTTTGAAGCTTTATAGTTTGATTTTTTACAATGAATTCATGGTTAATAAGATTTGTAAGATAAACGACAATTCTAATGAGAGAGTAGAGATTCACAGGCAGGAAATAAGTGAACATTTTGTGAATAGTTTGACAACACATACAGAGCATTAGGAATTGAGGCTATAATTATGAAAGGAAGTCACAAAGGCTAGGAAATAATTCAGTTGCAATATTTTAAGAGGAAAAATGTTTCTCTACTTACTAGATTTAAAACTAATAACAAAGAAGATCACTGGATAACAAAAAGGTAATCTTTATGAAAACAAAAATCGGAATGGACTCTTTTCACTAAGCATTTATATAATCATTATTTTATTGACTAAAACATTTATATCTACATAAAATGCCATAAAATAGATAAGAAATAGTACTATCGCATGAAACCTCTATTGTTGAACAGGATTTATAATCTAATATCTCCCAGAATTTCCCAGTTACTGATGAAACAAATTCAGCTATAGATACTACAGACTCTCTGAACTTTAAACTTTTTCCCTGTATATAGTTCTTTTTGATACATTTGATAAATATGATCTCAATACACATTTCCATCAGAGGGATTTTCTGTAGTGAATTAAGTAGTGTAAGAAACTCAAATGCACACAATATGCATAGCAAAAAAGATCATGTTTACATAAATAAGACATATTTATGAATATATGTGTACATGTACACATATTTTGTGAATTATATATTTTCATAAAATATACATTTATATTTATATATAACTAGAAATAGAGTAAGACCTTTATTTGCAGTGCCTATAACATTGTATGCTTTTGGAAAGAATTTGAAACAAATATGTAAAATTTAATATCAGTTATATTTAATTGGATATTTAGGTTTCTCTTGCCTTGATTTCTACGAATTTCTATATGACTGGAACTATTTAAATAAAAAATACAATTCGTGACCAAATAAAAACAGATAGATGCACTACTTATCAGGAAAACAAACTATTATTCTCATAGATAAATCATGCAATAATATGTCAAAGACCAGAGAAAATATCTACCAAGTGCCAGACCATCTTACCTCCTACTTTACAGCACACTTCTTGAGTTCTTATTGTAGCTCCCAACTTTGGCAAGATTCCGTATCAATTACATTGTCTATTGGTCAGATGAAATCTGTTAAAGTGCTTCCACAGATTTAAGAGCAAGATAAAGAACACAGAAAGAAAGAAAGCATAAAAACTGGGAATACTGGTTGTAAATCATGAAGTTTTGTAAAGATGAAAAACATATTTATAAAAAACAAAACACACAAAAATTCAAATAAGTGAATGTAATGGCACAGGCCTGAAATCCCTGCTTTGGAAAGGCTGAGGAAGATGGATCATTGGACACCAGCCCGGGATACATAGTGAGTTGAAGGCCAGCCTGAACTGCAAAGATCCTATCTCAAAAAAACAAAACAGAACAAAAACAAAACCATCCAAACTAATGTATAAGGGTCACTAGTCCTTCAGAAGAGAACATTAGCTGCTGGAAAAAAAATGATGATCACAAAAAAAATGAATTTCAGCGGAGTCTATACTGACAAATTTAATTGAAAAATACAAGAGTAAGTATTGAGAGAGAAAAGTTAAATTATAAATGGTAAAGATTTGTGTGGCATCATAATAAGAGAATACAAAAGATTATACGTGTTATGGGCTAAACTTTAATAAACACTTAAAAGTAGATGCCATATATATGTATAAATGATGCTTTTTAATATATTCATTGCTTCTCAGTAAAATAAAATTGTTCTTTATTTAAAATTCCTTATAGAAAACATTTAGAAATTATTAGTGATAATTTTCTGTCCCATCCTTATAATACAAAAGGTGATGGACAAACCCATAGAATGGTTAAGCACTTAAAATTAAAACAAAATAGCTTGAGTTCCTGTCAGCCCTTCTCTATTTAACAATGATGTGTTAGTCTCTTTGCTGTTGTTAGGACAAAATATTCAACACTGACCACTTGAAGGAGAAGTTTGCTTTGGCGAGTGGTTTTTAGCAGGTTCAGTCCACCGATGGTTGGCTGCAAGGCTAAAGTGCATAATGGAGACACCCAGCGAAGAAACAGTGCAATCTCTTTGCAGTCAAGAAGCAGAGAAGAGAGGACCAGGGGCAAAAAATGCAGGCTCTCAGGTCCAATCTCAGTGACCTGCCCTTTCCCACCATCGCTGTTGCCAAGCAGGAGACTCAAGGGACATTTAAATCTAAACCCTAATAAATGAGTATTTGTATTCCTTATTCTCTTTGAATTTGTTTTTTCCTCCTACAAAATATTCAGAATATTTTCTGCACAGTAAAAGACGTAACTTTAATGTAAGAGTGTTGGATAAGCTACAATATGAGTACACATGTGCACACACACACACACTCACACACACACACACACACACACACACACACACACACACACACACACAGAGTACCCTTATGTGTTTAGCCAAATTAAGGTACTTACAAGAGTCCATTATATGAATAAACCAACAGAAATCAATAGCAAATATTTTATATTAACAATTATCATGAATATGTACACTTTACTCACATATCTGTTAACAGCTGTCACAATAGAAATAAACTCTGCTGCTTGAACATCCTCCATTCTTACCTTCTTTTAGTATGAAACTATGCATTTTTTGGAAGTTATGTCCTCATTAAATATTATACTTATGATGTCATTTTTGAAGCTACTCCATCTTCTCTTGGTTCAGACTTACATGATTTAAGATTGACCAGTAGCACACGCTTCCAAGATGTTTTACTTTAAACAATAATTTGAAACAAACCTCCCCTAAACCTAAACCTAATTAAATTTTCAGTACTCCCAAACTTTTTACCTGAAGAATTTGGTCTCTATTTCCTGATTTTTGAGTGCTCTGGAGCTGAATAGTCTTCTATTTCGAAGTTTCTAAACCTTGGTACATCATTTCTCCTTCCTCAGTTCTGTGTTACTTCGTAAGTTTTCTCAGTGTCTTATGCTAGTGTTGGATCTTGTTGCTTGGCACTAAAGAGGCAGCTGATGTGATTATTCTTTCAAAATAAAATCCAATCTATCTAAATTTTCAAATTAAATCCAAATATGTTCATACTCATACTTATATATATGTTCATATTTTGTTATTTGCAACATTAAATAACTGGACATAATATATTAAGTTTATTTATTTTAAATTGTGTATGTAAAGAAACAAGGTCTTGGCAAATAATAGAGACAAAAAGCATAAATAAAAGTATAAAAATTCAGATATAATTTACAGTTGAGCTTTTTTATCCTTTCTACCTCATCTATTTAGAAATTACTTTTCTACAGAGATAAAAAAGAGAAAAACGTAGTTCTATTTCCAATTAAGTGTTTTACACTATCTAGAAAGGGGAGATACACTGTTAAGTCACTATAATGCATCTCACTGATACATTTTTGTTTTATTTTAAAGATTGAAAAACCATAAAAACAATGATAAAGAATTTCAAAACAAGATAATTAGAAACTAACAATAGTTAACATATTGCATATTATCATCTTCCAAGTTGTCGCTCAGATTACAAAATATTGGTATGCAAAACTGGTCAAACAATATAAGCACAGACCATTCCTTTCAATGAACTAATAGAAATTAGTAGTATGATTATCTTAACCATCATATATGTGTATTACTTTCTTTTCCCTTCCTTCCTTTCTCCTCTCTCCCATTCCAGTTGTACTTTCCTTTTGAATGGTTTTGACTGTGCTATCCATTCTAAATTCTGTGTGAGCGCCTGTAAACATGGTTATTTCTCCTGCCCTGACTAAATCTCTCAGTATGCTTAAAAGGGGGAGATAAAAAAAAAAAAAAACATGAACATGAGAAAGATGCTTTACATTAACAAGCTGCACTTTGGAGAAAATAAGGCCCAACTTTCCCTTTATCGTCTTGCTTAGACAGATAAAAGAAACAACTAGGTGTCATTAATTTTAGCCAATGCTCCTTTTCAAGAACAATAGTTATGAAAAAAAGATAATTTATAGCCACATAATATTATGTGAACCAAGAGAACCATTTTCACTAAATCTTTGAGGTAAAACTAATGTTTCTTTTAATACCTTATAAACAGATTGTAATCTAATAATTAGTTTCTTTTAGCATTATATAAGACATGCCAAAGTTTGATCTCTTCAGAGTTTTTTAGTTGTAGAGATTTAATCAAAGTGAAATAAATAATTGTATGTTTTCTTCTAAACTTACTTACAGACATAATTTTCAGTAAAAAGAAATATTCCATTGGTAGGGCAGTGAACTCTATTTCTCTGTATTCTCCAAAGTGCCTAATACACTGCAGGCAGTTGGTAGATGTTCATGTCAATTTTTTTACTAGTCTTTTCAAAACACTGGCTTGAGATGTCTGCGTGAAGTCATTTTGATTACATATAAAATGATTTTCAGAATAGTCCTTTAGGAAAAACTGTAGGATGCTGAATACCACATAGAACAACTTTAAAATGCAAGATTTTCTTTTTGAGTTTTTTTTTTTTTTTGTACCAGGGACTGAACTCACACTTACTCACACTTACTAGGAAAGAACTTGAGCCACTGAGCTAAATCCCCAGCCCTAGATTTTATTTTTGAAACTTCTTTTTTCTTTGAAAATGAAAAAGCATAAACCTTGAACATATATGAATATATGAATATTTGCACTAGTTATGAAACTAGAACTGTTAAAAGGTACATAACACTGTAATTTAAAAAGTAACTTTTAGGTATTTTGTAAAAGAACATTTTAGCTCAATGAAAACATTTCCTAAAGAGGGAAGATTGAGGAAACACTGGAAAAATTGTCTAGAGATATATCATGCATGATTCAAAGATGTGAAATCATCAAGTTTAGCACATTTATGCCTCCTTCACAGCATTTGGAAGACACATGTTATATTTCACATTTATTTCTGTTGCTGTTATTACAAAACTACCATGTAGCTTTTTAAATTTTTCCTAGCCAATCAAAATAGAGTGGCTTGTCAAAATATATTATAGATGAGAATAAAACACTACTGGCAAACAAGTTGGATAAATGGGTTAATATACATAATTATTTAACATTTTATCATTTGTCAAAGAAGTCTGAATTAAGATTTTATATTTGACCTACGATGCTGCACCTAAGTGAAAAAAAATCTAATGTTCACTGCATGTACAAATATTTATATCCCTTGCCATAGTTGTAATTAACAACCTAGTTATTATATTTTTCTGATAACCTTTTTAAAAATGTCCATAAATTTCAAGTCCAAATATTACATGTAGAAATTGAACCTTTAGAATCTATTTCAAATCTTACCTACACATCTACCTGTAGTATAAGGCTTAGTAGCTATAATAATTATTTTTCATGCAAATAAGAACTTTCCATTTCCATAAAACCAGGATTGAGGGCCAGTGATATGGCTCAGCAGCTCAGCAACTGCCTGGCAAGTACAAGGCTCTGAGTTTGATTCCCAGCACACACACACACACACACACACACACGCACGCACGCACGCACGCACGCATGCACACAGCAGTATAGAATTTATCATAATATGGAGCATCAAGTTCATTTTGTTTGATTATTGAGAAGAATTTGGTATAGGCATAGCCAGTTTTTTCTGAAATTTGTAGATAATTCCACTTATTTTTTAACAAGTGATAAAAGACAATGTGACACTATAAAAAGCCCTCACATTCAACATTAGGTTTTAGATCTCATGAAAACCTCTTTGCATAAGGTGAATTATCAGTTCATTTATTTTGAAATGTTAAAAAGTACCCATAAAATGGTATCTTGAGCTTGCCTTCCATATCTTTTTAAAAATATAAATCAAATATGGGTTGTGATACTTTTAAGGTTTTTTATTTCATTTCAGTGTGACATTTCCTGCATGCTTACAACGTACTTTAATCACATACATTCCTCTATTATCCGCCTTTGTCTCTACTTGCTGTATGCTACTGAATATTGCTTAGTATCTTTCTAGTTAACAGGAGAAATCCTGAGAATGTTTTGGAGCTGATTTTATATTACATATGAAAATTCCTCTATTTGGGGATATGTATTATAATTTTAAATTTAAGTCATTAAAATCCAAGGAAAGTTATGCAAAAATATTTTATAAACACAAGAAGGCACTCATGTTTGAAAAATATGTCAAAAATATAATTTTATTTTTCTGTTTTGAGGTATATTTTGATATATTATGAAAGCTAAATGATTGCAGAAAAATAAAGCTGAGTTTTCGTTGTTTATAAACATCATTCCCTGGACTTCAAAGTAGGAGACTGACATATTATAAATGATAATTCAGCACAGCTCTGCTTCCCATAAATTAACATTTAAAATGTAACTTTGAAGGGAATAAGCATTTTAGACATCACTGACTGCATAAGGGCACACGGCTGAGATTTCTAAGATGAATTGAGTTTATTAGGGTAAATAGACTTGATGGAAAATTTATAGTTATAGGCTTCACTGGCCTTCATTGTCTTTGGAAAAATCTTAAATGTGCCTTATTTTCTGAATTTACAAACTAGAACTTATCTGTAGATATAAAATTTTGAAATCCTTGAGCAGATATCAAATAGAAGATGGCATGAGACAAAAGAATTATTATTTAAAGAAAATATTTTATTTTTTATATTGCCATTTAACCTTATCAGTCTATCAATTAATAAGTAATACAAAGCAAGGAAAATGTTTTTGGCATATGTATCCTTTTATTGTGTTGGAATTAAATTTATCTTAGCAGCTGGTCCTCAACCTTTATTTATTTCCTTCTATCATACTCAATAAGGAAACATTTTTTCTCTGGGTTGGAAATCACAGAGGACAACATTTTTTATTTTCAAATTGCATAATATTCTTTATAATAATGAACGTACATAGATATGAATAAAAAACTAGAGCTGTCTAGAAATTTCTCAAAACAGCAAATGTTTTGAGACTATCAGTATATCTTTATTCTTTGTAAGTGGTTTATAACAGTGATGGCAAACATTTTAGAGCTTGCAATAATACAAACATACCCCTTGTGGCACATGTACCATAGCTCTGCCACCACTAGACTTTTATCTTTTTAAAAAGGACGCTTGAAACATCTGTGGCAATTAAAATATGTAGTTTTTATGACTTTCAGTTCTACTTTTATGAATCCATAATACTCCTGAGGAAGATGGGGAGCAGCAGGCAAGCAGAAAAAGAACCTCTCTGAGAGTTACTGTCTGAACACAGGAATATGGCAATGTGAGGAAGACAGGAATGAGAGAAACATGTACGCTGGATCTGAAGTGAGAATTAAAGCCCACAGGGAGAATGAAGAGAAAAACTTCAGTGAAGAAGGACGTAGCCACCAGAACCTTCTCCCTGGGTAGCAACTCACTGAGTGGAAAGACAAGTTTGAGTCTCTGGACATACAGTGACTGCTGATGCTGCCAGAGGCCTCCATGGACAGACACAGTTGTGGAGGGAACAGTGGATAGGGAGGACTGCACTGGCTGGGGTGAGTGCTGAGGCTAGGTCATCCCACTGCAGAGAGCGATTGGCCAGGAGCCATTTTGGACAGGGACCACCTTAGCTCAGAACTCAGAACAACTTCTGGTCTATCTAGCTGCTCCCAGCTGAGTTCAAGCCTTCTGAAGAGGCACTAAGTGCTGCAGAATGCATAGGTCTGATCTCGGCTCCCTCAGCCAGAATATGACCTGAACTTTAGGGAAAATATAGATGTAGGCTCGCTGAGATCATCCAATACTCCACCATAAAGCTCAACACAGGTCTGGACTGTCTTTACCCAGCTCCTACAAGTGGAAGTAGACACAAACTGGGAAATGGCTTGCCTTTTTCCTTTTCTCTTCTTCTTTGTTTGATCTTAATTTTGCATGCGTGTGAGTGTGGTTCATAGTCTCTCTGCATTTTTTGTTCTGTTCTATTTTTTATTCTATTTCTTTCTTCTCCCTTCCTATCCTGTATTCCTTATCAGTCTCCCAAATTTATCATGCTACCCCTTAGTCCTCCAGCTTTACTTTTAATTTCTCTCTTCTTCTATTTCTCTATTTTTATTTAATTCATTTTAAATTTTAATATATAATAGTATGGTTTGTTTGAGTTTTTTTATATAGCCACCAATCTGTTTCATGCAATTAAAGGTGGCAAATTAGTAGTAACCTAAGTTTGTCATTTTCTAGGCTGTTTTTGATGCTATTCTTGCTGTTGTTGGTGCTTCTTTAGCCACAGATGGCAAAATTCATGACTTCCACCAGTTCCTTAAGCTTCTCTTTTTTTAAAATCTGTATCTGCCCTAGTCAGTAACCATTGTTTTCACTGTGAACATCATCTGTGCAGTTATCTCAGAGAAAAAATAATGCATAGTGACTCTGGAGCAGATACAGACAAAAAGAAATAAATATACTTAAGAAAACAAAGGAGGTTCTGAATGCCCAACATGGGGGAAAATGAACCATAAAACAGATTAAAGCAAATATCCAGGAGAAATAAAAATTCCATTGGCAGTATCTGCCACAGAATGAGTCCATGTGGGGAAAGAATATTAGATATTAGAATACTGGCTTGTGGTTAGCAATCATGGAAGGAAAGATTCCTTAATATAACAAAGGACCATAATAAATCAAGCCAGCAGGTTCTGGATGATGCAAAGAATGATATCGTAACATTAATTGGAGTTGGTGAAAAAGCAGGAGATAGCACAAATGCCATAAAAAATAATGCTTGCAGATGTTTCAGCAGAAAACTTCCCTGGTAGGGAAAATGAATTTGACATACAGATAAGTGAGGCATATAGAATCCCAACTAGCCATGATGAAATAGAAATCTAGTTAGGCATATCATAGTCAAGATGAAAGAAATTCAACACAAGAATAAAATATTCATGCTTCAAGAATCAAAAGATGTTAGAGAGAAGAAACAAACCACCTTTAAAGGAAAGTCAATTAGAATCACAGCTGACTTTTCAGCACAAACTTTCAAGCCGCGGAGAACTTGGAGTAAAGTATTTAATTCTCTAAAGGAAAGTAGCCTCTAATACAGGTTGATGCACTCTACAAAAATATGTTTCAAATTGACAAGAAATATGATATTTTCACAACAAAAAAAAAACCTATGGAAATTTGTGACCATCAAACCAGCACTCCAAAATGATTTGAAGGACATTCTAGAAAGAGATAACATGAATTACTCTGGGAACCCCAACAGAAGGAATTCACTAGGAAAGGCAAGCAATGAAGAAGAGAGAGGGGGACACAAGGGTGAGGGATGAGGCAACTGCAGGAAAATAATGTAATAACATAAATATAGGTCAATATTTATCAATTACACCCATCAGTGTTTATGGTATCAATTCACCAATCAAAAGACACAAATTGGCACAATGGATTAAGAAGCAAGATCCAATAATATGTTGCAAACAAGAAACACATCTATTTCAAAAAGAAATCGATAGACTGAAAGTCAAAAGATGGAAAATAGTATGCCAAGAATCCAGATAAAAGCAGAGGTAACTGTTGTATTTGTGGACAAAGTTAATTTCAAGCTAAGACTGATTAAGAACAAGAAAGGAGATCAGCACATCTTTGTAAAGATGACACATAAATATATATGCAATGTATACCAGTGTACCATGTTATATAAAACAAATATTAATAGATGTGATAAATCAAATAAGCATTTAAACAATTTTATTGGGGGATCTTAATAGCCCACTGTCACAAAAAGACAGATCAACTAGACAAAAAAATTAACGATGAAATATTAGAACTGAACCAAACTTTTGAATAAATGGATTTAGTAAATATCTACAGTGTTCCATTCTACAACATCAGAACACACATTCTTCTAGTTGAACATGGGATGTTCTATAAAATATACCACATACTAGCTTATAGAACATGCTTAAGTATATGCAAAATAATTGAAGTTATCCTATGTATATTATCAGACCAACTTGCAATGAAATTGGAAATTATTGGGAAAAGAAACCACAGGAACCTCAGAAATACCTGGAAATTATATGATATCCTCCTGAACAACTAATAGGTTATGTTATGACCTATCCTTATGAAATTAAAGAAGATATTAGACAGTTTCTATAACTGAGTGATAATGCCAATACAATGCATTGGAACTTATGGAACTCATAATAATTTAGGACAGTTCTAAGAGGAAAGTTTGTAACAATGAATGCCCATATCAAGAAAACAGAGCAAGCACAAATAAACAACTTAATGTTGAACCTCAAACATCTAAAAAAATAAAGACATCAAGCCTAAAACTCCTTTGAGAGGAAATTATAAAGATTAGAATAGAGATTAATGCGTTAGAGACTAAAAAAGCAATATGAAGAATCATTACTTTTAGAGTTGGTTCTTTGAAAGAGTAAATCCAATTTTTAAAAATGCTTAACCTTATCAAAAAAGAAAGAAAAGACTCAAATATTTTGAATTAGTAATGAACAAGGAGAAATCACAGCAGACCCTGAAGAAATTCATAGGATCATCTGTATCTACTGTGAGAGCTTATATTCTAATAAGATGGAAAATGCAGTAGAAATGGATAGATTGCTAGCAATATATGAATTACCAAAAGTGAATCAGTAAGATTTAAAATCATAAATAAAAATCAATAAATGAAGTTGAAAATGTAATTAAAAACCTACCAAAAAACAAAAGTGCAGACCTTGATGAACTTACTGCTGATTTATACAATAAATTTAGAAAGGTCCAAATACTTAATTTTAAATGTTTTAATGAAATTGAAAAGGAAGCCATACACCCAAATTCATTCCTGGAAGAAACATTTCCTTGATACCAAAAACAGAAAAAGAACCAACTGAGAAAGAGAACTCTAGGTCAATCTCCCTAATGAACATAGAAGCAAAAATTCTTAATAAGATATTGGCAAACACAATACATCAAATCATCAAGAAGATCAGATACCATGACCAAACTGAGTTCATCCAAGGAATGCAGGAATAATCCAACATACATAAATCAACAATAATGCACCATATTAATTGGACTAGTGACAAAAACCATAATGATAATCTCAATAGATGCAGAAAAAACGTTTGAAAAAGTCTAGCACCAATTAACGATGAAATCCCTACAAAAATTGAAATAGATGATCTTTGTCTCCTTCTTATAAAAGCCATTTACAAGAAATCCACAACCAAAATTATACAAACACTGGAACCCTTAGCCAAAGCAAGTAGACAAGAGAAAGAAATAATAGGAATAAATATAGGAAAGGAAAAAGTTAAATTATCACTGTTTGTGGATGACATGATACTCTATGTAGAACTCTTCAAAAACTCCCCTAAAGAATACTAGATTTAATAAGTTTGGTAGTGTAGCTGGATAAAAGTTCATCATTTGATAATCAGTAGCTTTTCTGTACATGAATAAAAATTCCATTGACAGAAATTAGGGAAACAATACATTTTGCTATAACATCCAAATAAACGAATCAATCTAACAAACTATATGAAAGACCTCTACACTGAAAACAACCGTGCTTTGAAAAAGGAGATCGAAGAGAATATCAGAAAATAGCAAGATATCCCTTGCTCTTGGATAGGAAGAATCAATATAGTGAAATAGATAGACTTTCAAAACTATTATACAGATTTAATGCAATTCCAATCAAAATTCCAATAGCATATCTCACATAATTAGATAAAATAATCCTAAAATTCATTTAGAATTAGAAGAGACCTGAAATACCAAAAGCAGTGCTGGGTAATGAAGGCAAGTGAGGGCATTAAAATTCCTGACTTGAAATTATACTACAAAGTTACTGTGACAAAAACAGCATGATACTGGCACAAAAATAAATAAATAAATAAATAAACCAGACCTAAGGGTCAGTGGAACAGATTATAAGATGCATAAACATCACCAGACATATTTGGCCACTTATCTTAGACAAAGGGGACAAACATGTTCACTGGAAGAATGATAGCATATTTAATAAATGGTACAGGAAAAACTAACTTTATGCATGTTGAAGATTAAAGTTAGACCTGTATCGTTCACCATGCACTAAACAAAATTTGAAATGCATCAAAGATCTACATATTAAAACAGAGTAGGTAAAATTCTTGAAAATATTGATATAGGCAAAGACTTTATAAATAAAACCTGAGTGCTAAGAAATTATCATGAAGAATCAATAACTGGGATCTCATCTTATTAAAAAGCTTGTGCACAGCAAGAGAATCCACCAACAGAGTGGAGAGATACCCCACAATATGGTTAAACATGTTTCTCAGCTGTTCCTCAATCAAAGTATTATTGTCAATAACATATAAAGAATTTATAAAAATCACACCTCCTAAATTTAGAGATTCAATCCAGAAATTGGCATCTGAGATGAATACACACTTCTCAAATTAAGAAATTCAAACAGAAAACAAATACATGGAGAAATCAATATCACTAATCACTTGAGAGTTGAAAATGAAAATGAGGTTTCATCTCACACTGGAAATAATGGTTATTTTTAAGAAATCAACTAATGACAAATGCTTAAGGGGCTGTGGAGAAAAACGAACCCTTCTACACTGTTGGTAGAAATGTAAACTAATGCAACCACTTTGGAAAGTAGTGTGGAGACTTCTCAAACGCAAAACAAAACAAAACAAAACAAAGTAGAATTACAGGACCCATTTGACCCAGTTATTTCACTTCTGAGAATTTTCCCAGAATACTTAAATATATCGTACTATAGAGTTGATGTAGCACATTAGCAGCACTCTTTGTAATAGCAAAATCTTGGAAACACTCCAAAATCTTTGTAATAGCAAAATCTTGGAAACATTCAACCAAGGAATGAATATAAGAGATGTGGTCTTTTTATACAATGGAGCACTAGTCAGCCATAAAAAGAGACAAACTGTAGACTTTTATAGGTAAATGGATGCAACTTGAGTCCATACTCATAAATGAAATAAATCAGATTCATATGTATAAACACTGTATTGCCTCCCTAGTGTAAGAAGTTGAAAGGATAAATAAGATGCTATGAATTTATATTAATTCTGAAAATAATGTCATGTTAGCCTTCCAAAGTCTTTTCTTTTCGATTTTTTAAAAAAAGATTTAGAGTTTTTTGGATTTTCATATCAGTTTTAGAAAAGCCTGCTAATTTAAAAAACCTAGAATTTTCCTTAGCATTATATTAGATCACTTTTTGGAAAATTGTTATTTTCAAGTTTTCACCTTTCACTAAAATTTTTCTTGAAATCTTCAATTTCTCTGTAATGTTTTCTGTATACAGGTCTTATAAATTTTGCAGTGAGATTCATCACTATTCTATATACTAATACTCATATAAATGATGTGTTATATTTTTGTTTGTTACCATGGAGTGGAATTACAGCTGATTGTCAATAAACTTATTTTAAAAAAGGAGAACCTACCCTAGAAAATGACTAATATGAGAGACTAACTCAAAGATGTTCAAGACTAGTAAACAAGAGTGAAATATTAGAAAGACCCTATGTGTCCATTAACAGAGAGATGAATTGATAAAAGTGGTATATACACAAAAAAGTTAAAGAAAATTTACACATGCATAAAAATTAACTACATAAATTAATATAGAGATATGTTGAGAACATTATGGAGTGAGAAAAATGAGTTTCAGAATAAATGTCACCTTTAGATAAAATTTATAAATATATATAAGTGTACATTTACTCTGGTGTATTATATATACTCATGTATGTATACATATATTATATATGTATATGTGTGTATATACATATATGTATGTAAGGGACTGAAAATTAATCACAAATACCAATGAAAACTTGTAAACAAGAGTTAAATGGAACAACTTGAAGAAAGTAGTCAAGCAAATTTGATTTCTGCTCTTTGCTAACAATTTCTAGTGTCAATGTATTCATGCAGTTATTGTAAATGTTTACTGTATATTATGTGGGGTTTTATCTGACTACATGTGACATAAACGCAAGATAATACTGTTGTTTAATGAGTGTAGAAGCTAATTTCTGCATGACACAGAAAGATGATTACCAGGGCTGGCTAGAACATTATAATGACATTAGGCCAATAAATTTGCTTCTGTGTCATGCTATGAATTTTTAGTCCACTCATAGTTATCATTTCTGCACCCTAACCTAGCAGAAAGAGGCATCTATCTCCATCATTTTCAAATGTACATGTAAAGCACTGTTTTTATCTCATTAGCCAGACTTCCTCATGCAAGGGCTTGCTAGACAGTGTGGCATTTTCAGATTTCAGATAACACACATGAAATTGATTTATATGCTTAGTTAAAGATAGATAAACATAAAGATATCACTGTTTCTATCCATCTAGATGGTAGAAGAGGTGAGGTAGGGGGAGAGAGAGAGAAAGAGGTGAAAGAAAATAGGAGTTAAATAGGCTACAAACAGCTTCTGTATTTTTCATATTTAAGAAAGTTCCTTCTTCAAAACAAAACTTAAATCTGTCTTGGGCTTCTTAAAAAATAACAGGCATAATTTCATTTGCAACATCTTGTGTAAAATTTTGATAGTAAAACCACTCACCAGCATTTCAGAGAAAATTTTCAGAGACACAAGAGATTGTAGCAGACAGCTGTCAGTGACATTGCTGCTGCATGCCACCGAGATAGAGGGTCACCAAAACTAGGTCCTGGGAATGATATGAATTCCAAAAGATGCATCCAGTAACTCCCTGTGTGTATATATTTGGGTTATTTTCTTTTGCAGATAATGAGCACAAGCAAAGGAGAATGGATACTGGAACTTTAAATTATTCCAGGAGCTAAAATTCTACTACTTAAAATTGGTTAATTCTAACCAGAGCACACAGAAAAGAGAAAAAACTTAAAATTTCTACAATTTTATATTGAGTTGCCATTCCCAGGGGAGCTACCAAGTATGTTCCTTTGAGTATTCATAAGGCAATGGGCCTCCCTGGGGAGGATTACCTTTCTGGGAGACCACTTCCTCCTGGATGAATAAGCCCAGTGTGGACTGAGAGGTGCAAAATGTAGAATTTCATCTCTTCATTTTCTTCTCTTGTCTCCGAATCTTCAAGAGAAAAATGAAAAATACACACTGAGATACAGATTAATTGGTTGTAAGTGACATTAAACAGTTTTCAGTGACGTCTTTTTAGATCCCTCTTCCCTCCTGGCTCTGCATCTCCCCCTCCCTCCTTTTCCTTTTCCTGTTCCTTTCCTCCCTCACTTTATCTCTGACAAAAAAACAGTACATTACAGATACAGCTAAATCCATTTCCACCATATTGCCTCCTTCTAAATTTTATCATCCTATAAAAAGGTACAATTTTTTTACATAAAAATAAACTAATAAATTCAACTTTATCCAGTTTTCTTTATTCACTAAATTATACTTTGGTATTCACAGATGTAACTATATTTTCAGTTCTTTTCAAAACGATGTTTCATTATATATCTATTGATATTGGCATGTGCAAAATTTAGATCATTGTTGTAAATAGTTCTGTATTTATTCCAGTGGTTTTTATTTAGTTCATGCTCTTGAAATTTGGCCCTCTTATAGTGATAGATTTTGCCAGATTTCTTTAAATATAGTGGTTCTGTGTACTTAGAATACTTTTTTTTTTTTTTTTTTTTAGCTTTTTGAGATAGGATCTTTCTGTGAGTTCAGGCTGGCCTTGAGTTCACTTGTAGCTCAGGCTGGTCTCAAACTTGCAGTGATCCTGCCGTGTCATCCTCCAGTGCTGGAATTACAGGCATGCACCACACCTCCGCTTTATTTAGAAGACTTTTAAGTCTGTAAATTGAATAGTAACTTGGCCACTTTTTAAAATAAGAGTTCTGATTTTGAGCAGCAACACTTTCCACTTGCTTATATGAATATTCTATTATTTTATGAATGTTTTGCACTACGTAGAATCAAAGTAATTTATTAATCCAACATAACGTATTATATTTTATTTTAAAATTATATCAATCACTTGAGTGATTGCTATTTAATTTGATTTGAGATAGTGGATTTGAGGTAGTAGATTTAGAAAATACAATTCTAAGTGAAGAACTACCCAGCATGTTCTTCTAGCTGAAAATGTACCTTTCTTCTTTTGTTAGTATTTTTTTGAATAAAATAGTATCTTATTGAAACAAATAAGTTATACTGTGCTAAACAATCAAGTTGCACATACATAATTAGGATAATTGTTAAATAACACTATCATGCATAGCAATATTAACTTGAAAGATCTCAAAAGCCTCAACTGCAATGCACATATATGTATGTGCATTTTAAACTAAATTTTCCCATATTTGGAGATGCTGAATTTAAACAATTTCTAGGAAATATTCATTAATGATGTTTATTGAGATCACTATAATATATATATATATATATATATATATAACATTTAATTACCTTTAATAAAAATACAATAAAAGGAACAGGAGGTATATTTTAGGCTCAGAGATGAATTTATTATTGAATATGAACACAGAAGATTTACTCAACTATCTATACACATTATGAATTCTGGAAACTTTTCTGATCAGCTAGTACCTTGCTATCTTGTCACTTTGTTACTGAAACCTAGTCAAGATAGTATCATTTATTTAAAATTTCAGAAATATTTTAGTAAAAAGGTTTTTGAAAGCTGAATAACTTATTTAAAAGTTAGTCATGAGAGAGAAAGGATGCAAACTGTAAGATCAAGTATCCTAAACTGAAAGTGGAAAAAAGAGCTATTTTGGAAACCTTTAGAGTTACCTAAATCCCACAGGCAGGAATGCAGGATGTCATTCTAGGATCTGTTTGTAAGTGAGACAAAGTTACAAAGGATTCTGAATTCATAAATGGCAAATATCACAGTCACTCTTTTACCTGTAATCAGTGCAAAAGACTCACTTAAGTGCATGTCATGCGAAATGACACCCATCTTCCTTTACTTCTGTCCCTGGTCTTCTTGTAGCTTTTCAAAGTTTTTATGCAAATTTGGTCCTTTGAATTTTCATATAAATTTTCAGATCACTTTGTCATTTTTTTTTTTACCAAAGAAAATTTTTGTTGGATTTTGGTTGGTATTACAATGAATTTTCAGATTGGTTTTAGGAGAGTAAACATCTTAATTATACTTAGTCTCACAATCAAATGTGGTATAATTTTCCATTTATTTAAATTTTCCCAAATTTCTCTCAGCAATATTTTGTGCTTTTTAGGGTCTAGATCTTAAATATTGTTATATTTGTCCCTGGAAATGTCATATAGATGATGATATTGTAAATGGCATCATTTAAAATGCTTATTTCGTAATATAATGAAATACAATTATTGTACATTGACTCCTTATACAGTGATCATGCTAAGCCACTAAGTCTAAGATTGCTTTTGGAAACTCTTCAGAAATTTTTGTGGAAATAAACGTATTATGTTCTTCCATTCTCAGTATCAATTGATGCTTTTTACACCTAAAACTCCCAGTACCTACTGACTATCATAGGTTATAATAGAAAAACTAGTGTTGTTCCTAATATAGGGAATAATGACTCAGTGTTTTATCACTAAATATGTTAGTTTAATGCTTTTGCAAGTGCCCATTGTCAAATTAATGATTTTGTCTGATGTTTTTAAGTGTGTGAAAAGGGTTTTGTTTTTCAATATATGTTGCATTTTGTCAGAGACTTTCGCTGTGTTTATTGAGCTGATCATGACATTTCTCTTCATTCTATTTGTATCATGAATTTCATTATTGATTTTCACTTACTGAACTAATTTTGCATACCTGGGAATATTCTCACTAGATCACATAGTATTTTCCTTCTATACATTTGTGTAGTAAAATTTCCAATATTTTACTAAGATCTTTTGCATCTGTGTTAATGTGGATTGTTGGTCTATAATTTCTTCTCATGTCTTAGTCAGATCTTGATATCAGGTTTGTCCTGGTATTACACAAGATAAAAAGCAGCCTTTTTTGGGTCTTTTTTGTAAGAAAGTTTTTGTAAGACCAATATCATTCTTTTGAATGTTTAGAAAGTTTTATAGCATACAACTCTGAATTAGAAGTTGTTCATGAAGTTGAGTTTCTAAATTATACGTGCAATTACTTTAATAGATGAAATGCTATTATCTAGTTTGAGTTGAATTTGATAGCACAAAGTGAAATACTGTATTAAAGGATACAAAATAATGGTTATAAAAGGGAGATTATATGATATACAGAATTCTGCCATAACTTGTGATTCAGAATCCTAGTAAAGAGAGTTGGGACCAGTATTATTGTGTTAAATTTGATAAAACTCCCATGATTTGGGCATTCTACGAGTGTTGATTTCACCCTTATTCCTACTATGCTCATAGGTATATTACACATCTGTTATGTAACACCAGGAAGGCTGATTGATCTCCACAGAACTTTCTCCATCTGGTTGTCATATTTTTCTCTCTGCTGGGTTCTAAGGAATGACACAAACATCCACATACCTTGTGCTCCCTCTCATAAATACATCGACACACTTTGTTCCCCAAATTTTCTTCTTTGATTGCCCAATCTTCTTTCTCCTCTGACCAACTAGATAATTCAATTCAGTATAGTCAGGGCTTAATGGCCACCTATGGTTCCATCCATTTTTCCCTCTATGACGTCACGATCAGGTATATAGTTCACTTACTTCACTGTTGGCAAGAGTTTTTTTCTCTTTGCTTTACTTCAGAGCAACTTCTATGTATTGCTAGAGGGTATGAGAAATCCATTTTTCTTTACAACATAGTGAGTCTTTTTGTCCTGAAAAAGACCTGAGTATTCTTCTTCTTTGATTGACTGGTCATAGGAAACCCCCACCACATCCCACCCCAGCCTGATATAAGCATGGTTTTGAATGAGTATAACTGGTGAATATAAAGTGCGATAGATGTATGTGGTTGAGATTTGTTGTCCACGTTGCCCAAGAAGCCTTCGGAGCATGTCAGACCTGCTCGGGTTCTGTCTTAGTCACGTTCTTCTTTGCTGCGACCCAATACCTAGCACCCACATTTTAAATAAGAGAGGCTTATTTTGGCTCAGAGTTTGAGGAAGTTTCAGTCACAGAATGCTGGGTTAATCCAATGATGCGTATCAAGTCCCCATAATACAATCAGCTCCCCAAAGTTCTACCTAAGAGCACATGAAGATTTGCAGACATGTCTAGATGTGCACCATAACAGATATATAAAATTCAATAGTTCATTTATAAACTGTTGAATTTATTGATCTTTCTCTGTCTTAGAAAAATTGGTTGATTCTATCATGATGGAGTACTGCCATATGTCCTTTTATTATTTCTACTATTTATATATTTTAAATATTTGGGATACTGATTTTTGCATAAAATTATTTTGTTATCACATTATAATAGAATTTTATTAAAATTTTTATTTTTTTCTTTAATATGAAGTATAGTCTTTTATATAGTTTGTATTTCTGATAGTAGATTTTGTCTATTTTTGAATTTAGTAGGCTGTTCCCATAGTCTGCTGATATAATGAAAATTTAGATTTTAAAAAGCTTAATTTCCTTATTGTTAGAGATTTATTAAATAGCCATAAGAATCATGAACAGTTCTTAAAATACATATTTATAAATTTAACACTTTTATCATATATATATATATATATATATATATATATATATATATATTAAGCTGTATCTTGCCATGTTACCCAGGTGTGCATGCTGAACTTTGAGCTCTTGGGCTCAAGTGATCCACCTGCCTCAAGCCTTCAGAGTAACTAGAACTATAGATACTCACCAGTTCTTTCATCACCATAACTAAATAAGACATGAAATACTCACTGCACACTTTTTAAGTGAATTAGCACTGAAACAATATGACAGATAACAGATTGCATAGAGGGTAAAGATTTCTTTATAAATAGTTCTGTCATTAATATCATAGGAAAAGCTGCTATAATTTTATTCTGCTGTAGGATATATTTTTTTATATCTGTATATTTCTGTGTAACAGCAAGACAAGTTAACTCAAAAATTTTTATTGCCTTAAGGACCCTGATTCCTATAATCTTCATGTAGATTTGGACATTTTCTACAGCTAATAATTTAATATGATAAATTAAATATGGAAGTTAGAAATAAATTAAAATACTAACAATTTCACTGAATTTAAATAAAATATAAAAATAAATTAGAACCTAACAGTTGTACTGACTTAAACATTCAAGACAGGTTGACCATTGGTAATATCCAGAAACTTCTGTTTTAAGTATGGCGGATTATTCATTGTATGAGTGAAAAACCTTGTCTTAGCATCTGCCGAGACCTGATTTTTCAAAAATGAAAATCACTTGTTCTCAGGAAATGAGATTTTTTTTTCCAGCCCCTTTGGCCCAATCATGCCTAATGGAAACCTGTCCTTCTCTAGTCTCTGTACAATAACGATGTAAGCAGGGCCTGTTGGATTTCCTTTCCAGTGAAGAGACTGCCTGCTGGAGGCACCTGTCCTCACTCCTCTAATCCTGCAGTTAGGCATGATGCCTTAAGTCATGGTGGCTAGTTTGCACACCGAGGAAAAAGCCTTGAAGACCATAATGTGATCATCATGGTCAAAGGGATTACATTGTTGATCTATTGAATTAAGCACTGTATATCATTGTCCATCATTTTGGGAAAAGATCATTGTGAAATACAAAACAACTCCAAGGAATATACATACCTTTTTTCCTAATTTGATAGGTGTCCTTATTCAAGCATGTACCATAGTTGTGGTCTATTGTTAAAGTGGCTCAAATTGCTTATTTCATTCTCTAAGCATTGGATTCCAATGCCTTTTGTAGATCCTGAGAGCATAGACCACAGGTCACCTCAATGTTGCAAGCAGAATCTGTATAGGTAGCCTTTACCATGGTCCCTAAAACTTCCTGGCTCTGGCATTCATGATCTGAGTGATCCCCTTCCTCTGCGCGTGGACTGTATGTAATGAATTGCTTCCAGGGAACAGAATGCAGCAGGAATAATGTTTTGTCTTATGTGAGAGGAGGTTACATAAAGCACTGTGGCTCCGATTTGAATATTATCCCCCTGTGCTATTTTTTGAGCTGCCCTGTAAGATGCCCATATAGCCAGCAACTCGTGTTTTTGTTCAATTACAAGCAAGCACCTGAAGCTTTCCCACACTTACATGGATAAACCTGGAAGAAGATCTTCACTGCAACACAGACCCTGAAAATGACTACAATTAAGTCAACGCCTTGACTGCAGTCAGGGACTTTCGGCTTCACATGCAAACAGGAAAATCATGAAAAATGTTACATGGCTCCTGCTCATTAGTGTCATCACTCACCATTTAGCCTTCCTTTACTTTGCCTTTCTCATTTGGTATGTAGTGGTTATTCATTAGGGTGTATATTAATATTCTTTCATCTCTAATTCCTTCTCATTTACATTAATTTGTCTGTTAAAATTTTGCTTGCACTGAACATCATTATAATGAAAGTACAATATTTTCTTCCTTTCAGTGATGATCTTTAAACAGTTGGTGGTTATTATATTGTATCCACTCACCTATCAAGGTTTTTTCTTTCTTTTTTCCACAGACACATATTCAGCAATAACAAAGCTAAATGGAGCACAATAAAATGATGAGATGATTTTAATTTCATAATATAATTGTAAAATTATTATGAAATGTTTCTATTTTAGCTTTCATTTTAAAATATGAATGTATTAGTTATTAATTAATCATTTCTAAGCTACATCACCATTCATATTTTCCTTGCTGAAATCTACCATAGGTTCTGCCAGTAGAAATACAGAGCAAGTACAGTAGGCAGGTGGGGAGGAGCAAGGTGTCTCATTCTGATTTGTCAGACGTTCTTTCACACTGAACTAGCATTGGCCCTGGCCTTTAGGCAGCTGCAGTTGCTTCTAATTCCTAGCTTCATCACCATTCTCAGAACTAACTTTGGTGGAAGTGTGAGTGCCATGCACATAATAACTCTTTAGCAAGGTCTGATTTCAGCTGCATTCACAATCCTCTTTCAAGTACCAGGGGTCTGAACCTTAGCTTTGCAGAATTCTTTCCTCAGAGTCCCAGGTTGTAGGGCTGTGAGTCCTTCCTCCAAAATGCTAGCTTCATGCAACCCTTCTTCCTACTCTTTGCTCCTTCATCCTCAGCAGTAGTATTACCTACTTCTTGCAGTTATTCTTTCTTTAGTCAATATTTCTTTTCCTGCATTTTTCTAACAGCATTTTAGCTTTAATTGTGCGTACACAAACACACACACAAAGAAGTACACGTCTCCTACAAAATTAGCTGCTAAAAGAACAAAATCACTACAAACCTTGTGGAAATACAGATCATTAATACCTACTTCATAAACCTATGATAATAATGTTTGATAACACAGAAGTAATAGATTCCTAGAAAAAAATCAATTACCAAAGCTGGATCAAAAGATGTAAAACTGCTGAATAACCCAATTTCAGTTAATGAAATTGAAAAAGTAATTAGAACTTTACCAACAAAGAAAAGCCCAGGTCCAGATGGATTCACTGCATAATTCTGTAACAAATTCAAGGAAGACTTAGTGTCTATACTCCTCAAACTCTTTAGTGAAATTGAAAGGAAAGCAATTTTCTCTAATTCTTTTCTGGAAGCAAGTATTACCCTAATACCAAAACCAGAGAAAGAGTCAATGGAAAAACTGAACTGCAGGCCAATCTCCCTAATGAACATAGATGCAAAATATTTAGTAAAATACTGACAAACAGAATGCAGAAAGTCATCAAAAAGGTTATACAAATGACCAAGTTAGATTCATGCCAGGAAGGCAGGGATGGTTCAATATTTGCAAATCAATAATCATAATACACTGTATCAATAGAGCCAAAAGCAAGAATCACATGATCATTTCAACAGATGCAGAAAAAGCTTTTGATAAAGTCCAACACTCATTCATGATAAGAACCCAATGGAAAATTAGAATAGATGATCTCTACGGCAATCTGATAAAAGCCAGCTATGACAAACCATTAGCCAGCACTATATTAAATGGTCAAAAACTGAAACCTTTCACTCTAAAATCAGGAACATGTATCAGCACTATATTGAACAGAGAGGTGATAATGGACTTTAGAATAGTATTATCAGCACTCTTGTTCAATATAGTGCTGGAAACATAG
This sequence comes from Cavia porcellus, assembly GCF_034190915.1. Lineage (NCBI taxonomy): Eukaryota > Metazoa > Chordata > Mammalia > Rodentia > Caviidae > Cavia > Cavia porcellus. The sequence goes on from NW_026947495.1 coordinate 55,239,096, forward strand.
CCAGAACAATTAGACAAGACAGAGAAATAAAGGGAATAAGGATCAGAAAGGAAGAAGTTAAAATATCATTATTTGCAGATGACATGATACTCTACAAAGAAGATTCACAAAACACCATTGAAAGACTTCTAAATATAATAACCAAATTCAAAAATGTAACTGGATATGAAGCAAACACTCAAAAATCAATAGCATTCCTGTACACAAACAACAGACTCATTGAGAGAGGTATAAGAAAACCATAACCTTCACAATAGCATCCAAAAAAAATGAAATACTTAGGAATCAGTCTAACAAAGGAAGCAGAAGACCTATTCAGTGAAAATTACAGCACTCTGAGCAAAAGAAATCAAAGAAGTTCTCTGAAAATGAAAAGACATTCCTTGTTCATGGATAGGAAGAACAAACATTGTGAAAATGACCATTCTCCCAAAATTGTTACACAGATTTAGTGCAATTCTCATTAAAATACCACTGGTATTTTACCCCATACCTCATTGGTCTAGAGAAATCATTCCTAAAATTCATCTGGAACCAGAAGAGACTAGAATAGCAAAGGCAGTTCTGGGCAACAAAGGCAAGAAAGGAGGCATCACACTCCTTGACTTGAAGTTTTACTACAAAGCTAGGGTAATAAAACCAGCATGATACTGGAATAAAAACAGACCTGAAGATCAACGGAATAGATTACAAGATATAACTACAACTACAAACACACTCAGCCACCTTATCATAAAGGGGCCAAACACTTCCGCTGGAAGATAGTCTCTTCAATAAATGGATGTTGGAAAAATTGGCTCTCCATAAGCTGAGAACTAAAACTAGATGCATGCTTTTCACCATGTACTAAACTAAAATCTAAATGGATCAAAGATCTAAATATTAAAACAGAAACACTAAATCTGTTGGAAGATACAGTAGGTAGAAATTTTGAGACATGGGGGTAGATAGAGAATTCATGAACAAGAATCAAACTGCATGCAAAATAGTTCCCAGAATCAATAACTGGGATCACTTCTATTAATGAATTTTTGCATATTGAAAGAACTTTCCAGCATAGTGAAAAGAAAATCCACAAATTGGGAAAAAATATTACTTAATGGTCCCTCAGACAAAGGTCTTCTATCTAGAACATATCAAGAATTTTTAAAAAATTCAAAGACCCAGTCCAAAAATGGGCATCTGAGATGCGTATACACTTCTCAGCTAAAGAACTACAAATGGTAAATAAATACAAGAAAAAATATTCAACATCATTGGTCATTAGAGAAATGTAAGCTGAAACAACACTGAGATTCCATCTCACTCCAGAAAGAATGACCAGTATTAAGAAAACCACCAATAACAAATGATGAAGAGGCTGTAGGTGAAAATAAACTCTTCTGCACTGTTGGTGGGAGTGTACACTGGTGCAAACACTATGGAAATCAGTTTGGGAGGTTCTTTAAAAATCTGGGATTGAAAGTTCCATTTGAACTAGATATTGCATTTCTGGGCATATTTTCTGAAGAACTGAAAACATTACCCCATGATTATATATATATATATATATATATATATATATATATGCACCCATGTTTATAGCAGCACAATTTGTAATAGTCAAATCTTGAAAACAACCTAAATGCAGCTGAAGAATGTATAAGAAAGATGTGATATTTTTATACAACGGAGTACTCCCTAGCCATAAAGAAGAATAACACTGAGGCTTTTATAGGTAAATAGATGCAACTTGAGACCATACTCATAAGTGAAATAAATCAAACTCACATGTATAAATACTGCGTTGTCTCCCTAGTATAAGAAACTGAAAGAGTAAATAAGTCTGTTTTCTATTATTTGATTTCAATATGTGTGAAGGTACAGACAGCTATTTTGAAGAAAACAAGAGACATTATGGTAGCCATTGTTAATTTTCCTATTGACTGATTTTGAAGGCCGGTAATGTGTTCATTCTTTTGTTTTGATTATTTGTATACTATTTTGTTTTGTTTGCATTCATTGTGTGAAAATATAGACAACTATTTCAAAAAAAAAAACAAAAGACATTATGGTAGCTACTTTTTATTTCCTGTTGTCTTATTTTGAAGTCCTGTGTTGCTTGCACTTTTTGTTCTGTTATACTCTGTTCTGTTTTGTTTCATTCTCTTTAAAATAAAAAATTAATTAATTAATTAAAAAATGAAAATAACTGGTTTGGTTTCTAATTTCCTACCTGTACTGGGGCTGGTAAAGTATAAATTAATTGAAAAATTGTAAATCCACAGTACAATAGTAGCATAAGCTAAAAGAGAAATTCTGTTAGGTCTATGTTCTATGTCAATTGCTTGAAATATGTCTTGAATATTCAGTAGTTGTCTCAGAACACAAGTGTTCATAATGACAACCTCTTCTAAGAGGAACTCTGAAATCAGGAATAAGATGGTAGTTATTTCCTTCTGTCCTGTCTGCTTTGGGACAAGCTTCTGCACTTCAGTAACCTCCTCATTCTCTGAATTTTTATTTGTTTTTCACGCACCGTATACATGCTACTCTTTATGCTCTATCACTTTTAATTCCCAATTGGAATAAAATCTCTTGGTGGATAATGAAATCTGATACTTCTCTTGTATCGAGTGCCTAGCTCCATTTTGGCAAACTGCTTATTTAACAACTATTAATTAATTTATCTATAATGTACAGTCTCTATATTTAAATACAAAGGTTTCTTTTAAAAACATCATGAAAAGCAAATGTGATAGGATCAGAGAAAAAAGAATGAAAGAAATAAGTGAATACTGATAATTTGAAGTTGTTAACATAGTGTTATGTACTGAATAATTGTTAATAAAATCTGTTTTTGCATAATTTTAATTATCAAATGTAGTGTGTGGTAAATAGTTGTTGAGTGAAAAATTTTAAATAGGTTATCAATAACTGAAAGAATATAACATTTGTAAACTTTTATGTTTCAAATTTCCTTTAAATGAAATGAAATAAATGCTAACTTGCCTATATTTTCTTCTTTTAAAACTGATTTCTTTAACTGAATAATAAAAACTGTATATATTTGGTAGGTGTATGATCCTATTTGGAAATACATAAACATTGATCAATGGCTAAGTCAAGGCAAATAACACATGAGATATCTCACGTATTTATCATGTTTTGATGAAGAGAATACTTAAAATAGCTGTTTGCTTAACAATTTTCAGGATCACAATACATTATTAATGTTTTTCACCACTTTGTGTGATTGATCTCATGAACTTATTTCTCTGGTTTTCCTGAAATTGTGTGACTCTTGACCACCATTTCCTAAACCTTCTTTACTTTCATGAACTTAGACCCCGCCTATAAATGAGATGATGCAGTATTTAGCTTATTTCACTAAACATAAAGTCCTTCAGGTTCAGCCATGTTGTAACAAATGACAGAATTTGCTTTGCCTTAAAGCTTGAACAGTATTCCATGGTATTTTGTGTACCTCATTTTCTTCATCCTTTCATCCATGTAGGACAAATATTTTGGCTACTGTGAATAATGCTGAAGTTCTCTTCAAAATCCTGATTTTATTTTCTTTGGATATATGCCCAGGAATGAGGTTGCTGAATCATAGTCTGTGTTTTTAAATTTGTGAGGAGTTTCCACGCTGTTTTCCTTATTTTACATTCCCACCAATAGTCCTCAAGAGCTCTATTTCTTCACACCTTCTCTACCACTTGTTATTGATTTTTTGATAATAACCATTCTAACAGATGTAAAATGTTATCTCGTTCTGCGTTAATTTTCACCCTTCTTATGATCAGTGATGCTGAACATCTTTTTCATTACTTGTGGCTATCTGTATGTCTAGTTTTTCAGAAATGTCTAGTAAGATCTCTGATTCATTTAAATTGGATTATTTTATTTCCTTAGTATGAGTTGTTTGCACTCTTTATGTAACTTTGTTTTGTTCTGTTCATGATTTTTGAGACAACATCTGCATACATGGTCCAGGCTGGCTTTGAACTCACTGTGTAGCCTAGGTTGTTCTCAAACTCATGCTGTCCCTCCTGCCTAAGCCTCCCAAATGCTGGGGTTCCAGGCTTGTGCCACCTGTATTTAATAACCATATGTATTTTGGATTTTAGTCTCTTATCAGTTGCACAGTTAAAAAGTATTTTCACCTATCCTATAAATTTTCTCTTTCTTCTCTCTCTCCCCCTCTCGCTCTATCTCTCTCTCTCTCTCTCTCCCTCTCTCTAGATTGTATGTTTTTATTGTTGACTTTAGGTGTGCAAGAGCTTCTGTTTGACATACAATATGCCTGTTTCTTTTGTTTCTTTGTTCACCTGTGCAAATGTGGTCCTTTCCATAAAAATATTGCAAAAACTGATGTCTTGGTGCTTTTCCTCTTTTTTTTCTAGTAGTTTTACATTTTTAGCTTACATTTAAATCTTTATTTCAGTATTGTATATGATGTAAGTATTTAATTCCATCTTTCTGTATCTGGTTATCCAGGTACCACAACACCATTTATTGAAGAGACTATTCTTTCCCCACTCGGTTCGTGATATTTTTGTTGATAATAATTGACCAGATGTGTATATTTATTTCTGAATCTCTCTTCTGACCGTTTGATCTTTGCATTTGTTATGCTAGTGCTATGCAGTTTTGACTAGTGTAATCACTCTGCGGTACATTTTAAACTCACATAATGTGATTCTTTTATCTTTGCTCTTTCTGTTCCAGACTACATTGAATACTATAAGTCTTTTGTGGTTCTACAGGAATTTTGAGATTTTTTTCCATTTCTTTGAAAAATGTTATTTGAATTTTGACCAAATTTGCTTTGATTCTTTAGGTAACTTTGGACAGTATGGATATTTTAATAGTGTTAATATACTTCTAATCCATGAGGATGAGATATTGTTTCATTATTTGTGTCTTATAATTTTTCTCATCACCATTTTACAGTGTTCAGTATACAAATATTTCAAGAAACTTATTTCTGAAAATGTAATTCTATTTATAGCCATTGTGAATAGAATTTTTCTATGATTTTTCAGACAGATAATTGTTATTTAAAGGAAATGCTTCTGAATTTTGTGTGTTCATTATATACCTATACCTTTGTGTAATTTATTCTAACACGATATGGGTGGACTCTTGTAGGTTTTCTGTAGGAATCTGTTGTCTATAGGAGTTGTTTTTCAGTTTGAATGCATTTGATTTTTTCCTCTTGTGTAACTGCTCTAGCTACAAATTCCATTAGCAAGTTTAATGGAATGGCAAGGTTGTATAACCTTGTCTTACTCTAGATCTTAAATCTTTCTTTTTTTTTTTTTTTTTTTTTTTTTTTTGTCTTTTTCCTTTTTATCGGTACCGGGGATCGAACTCACGACTGCCCGCTTTCAAGGCAGGCGCTTATGCCGCTGAGCTAAACCTCCAGCCCCGATCTTAAATCTTTCACCTCTTCACCACTGCCATCATGTTAGTTAAGGATCCGTAAGATAGTCTTTGTTGTATTGAGAAATATTTTCCTTTATAATTAATTTTTTTTTGGTACCAGAAACTACACTCAGGACCTAGCACTTGCCAGGCAGGTGCTGAGCTGCTAAGCTATAGCCCCAGCCCTCAACTTTCTTTTTAATCATGAAAAATTTGTCATATGTTCTTCTACATCACTGAGATAGTCATAGTTTTTGCCTTTCTATTAAGGTTTTGCACACATTATAGATTTACATACGTTGCACCATCGTTGTATGGCATTTGATCATGATAAATGTCCTCTTTAATGTGTTGCTGTTTGACTTGCTAGTATTTTGAGCTTTTTTCATTTTTGTTTATTAGAGATATTAATTTGTAATTTTCTTTTCTTATAATTTCAGCATTGGATTTTGCCATTAGGTAATTCTGTCTTAATAAATTGAAGTTGAAAGTACTCTATTTTTCAGCTTTTTGGAAAAGTTTCAGGACTTGTGTTAGTTTTTCTTTACATATTTGGTAGGTTTGTTCCATGTCCTTTTTTCTTATGGGAGACTTTTTATTACCAACTCATTTCCTTTACACAACATTGATTGGTTCAGATTTTCTGCTTCTTAGTAATGAGTCTTGATGGTCTGCCTATATTTTATTTAAATCCACTAATGATATTGTTATTTTGAATATAGGAAAGGCAGAGAGATAAGAGAGCTTTTGTCAGATCGCAGAGCTAGCCAGCAGCATAGTTAAAAATTAAATTTTAGTTTTTCCTCGAATGAGGAAATCTCAATATCTGTAAAAATGAAATATTTTCATCATCATTTTTATGCTGGAAAATATTTGTGGATTTAAAATCTTTTCCATTTTTCAGAAGTTACTCAATTTCTTGCTAAAACAATTCAGGGATTACAGAGACCCTCACTGATACTCCAAGGATAAAGCAGTTTATTCATCTAAAAAGTACAGTTAATAATTTCTTTAAGGAGGTATTTTTTGAACACTAATAAAATAATGCAAATTCAACAGATCCATCACAGAACTATTTTTCTTATGCAAGCTCATCATGCAAAGTGTTTTCATACCATAAAAATCTTTTCACGTAGTAGGTCCTTAAAAGTCAACATATTTGTGCATATATGTGTGCTTAATCTAGCAAATACTTTTTATAAGCCTTACTAGCAGTCCTTTGCCTTTATATTTAGAAAATATCTGTTAATTTATTTAAAGTAGAAATGTATGATTGTCTAATCTAAGTGCATTCTTTGAAATGTTGATCTTTGGGCAGTTCTATTGTATCTGCATATAGTTCTTAGTGATATGCAAAGTGTTAGGCTTTATTTGAGACAGCAGTTTTCTTACTAAACATTTGAGTGCGATCTCAAGTTGCAGGAGAGCTGAAAATAGATAACAATGTAATACAGATAAAAGCATTTAGATACTCTTGAGATCTACTTGCTAGCAATACAGTACATGAATTAGTGAGCGTGGGATGATTTATAATACCAAAATAATTGAAATTCTATGTAGGCATGACTGCATCAACTGGAAAAGATCTGTTTTCTTAGAGATTTAAAATCCTTTGAAAAATATTTTTAGCATCTATTATAAATTCTTGCAACAAAGTGAAGTGATTTAAATTCAGTAGAAATACATCTATCTCTCACAGAGTAGTCTGGGTGGTCTCTCAGAAGAGACAGCTTTGCTTTACAAAGTTGTTCAGTTCAGGTAGCGAGGATGGTTGTATCTTAGGTGTCCTGCAGTTTTTTCTGCCTAGAAAGCTGATTTCTGTCTTTCTGAAATCCAGCTCAAAGAATGTAGAAAGCAAATCCAAGTCCTTGTGGCAATGGATTCAGAAGTAGCGCTCATTGCTTCAACCCCAATTTTTAGCAAAAAGAAAATCATGTAGATACATATAACTGCAAGGGTATATACTATTGTGATCACACAATGTGCCTAAAATTAAAGAACAGTTATTTCAAGTCCAGCTTATGGACTTTCAATATTATTGAAGAATTTTGGATATGATGGGTCTAGAAGACAAGGAGCCTAAATTCACCCAAAGAGATACTGAGATGGATTGCTTTAGGTAATTTTGCAGGATCCTGGAAATTACAATCTCCTTAGAAGTACAAATTTAATTATGATTTCTTTGTGTACTTTCTATGTATGTTTTATTTCTTCTATTCTACCTGAAGTACATATACAGAACACAGAGGAAGGATCTGAGGATTGAACTCACGACCTCAGGCCTACTAGATAGATTCTTAAGCTACTGAGCTAAATCCCTGGCAGGAGTGATATTCTTGTCTGATAAAAGGCCACTCTGCCTTTTCCTAATTTATGTTGATTCTGTCTGCACTATTTATTCCAAAATCATCCTCAGATCAAATCTAGTTTCAGGAACCTATTAGTGATTAAGTAATAATATTACTCCTTAAAATTTGCTTTATCAATAACAACATCATCAAAATATAATGGTAAATGTAATTAAGCACAGAATAGTGATTTCTATAAATTAGATAAACATGTACAAATATGTGTGACACTTTTTATGTTCAGAATATTTTGAAAGTTATTGATAAAGATTATTCAAAAGAAAATCATTGCTCTAATATCTTATCTTGAAAGAAGCTTTTGAATTATCAATTTTGTTTCCCTAATTCTTTTTATTCTTTTTTTTTAACTTTATCTTTTTATTGGTACTGGGGATCAAACTCACGACCACCTGCTTGCAAGGGAGGTGCTTATGCCACTGAGCTAAATCCCCAGCCCCTGTTTCCCTAATTCTATTAATAGGTATTATGGGTCATGATTAAGTACTTATCATCAATGACTTTTTCTCCCTTTTTCAAGTCAACAATTTTTAAGTTATCAGTTTTATACTATTTAGCCCAACTAAATAGGAAAATGAAACTTTAGTGCTTTGAACGGTTGTGTAGCAAATCATATTTCATTGCATACTTTACAATTATATTTAATGAAAAGAATTTGTGGTAAATCTAAAACATGAGACACTTCCTTCAGATCACCAGACAATAGTGGTACTTACATTTCAAAAATGATTACTTTTGAGTTTATTTTGCTTGTGCTACACTCATGATAATGTATACATTTTTATAAGGTACATGTACTGTAAATGTAAACTTTTATTATTAGGGAAAGCTACATTTTAACCAATTTAAAGTTTCTGAGAGAATACAATGACTTTAAATTTAAAAATAATGCATTGACTTTGTTCACTATTTAATATATATATGTATTTTTACTTTTTGGCATCTTATACAGAATGACATCATAAGAATAAGTTCATATAATGTCCACTTTACATAATCTGAGTTAATTTCTCTATATTCACCTGTGGTTACTTTCTCCACAATAACTGTTTTATATGATGTTCATTTAAGGTAAACTAATAGCAAGAAGAAGGTGACTATGTCTTTAATGATCTGCCTGTTAGCTTTTGAAAACCATATTTTGCCTACTCTGATAGCATGTGGTTATAAATTTGTAACTTATTAGGGCCTTGAATTTATGTGTGTTGTGTTTCTTGTTTAAAGATGAGAACATATGCTTATGAGTTTTGCCCATTTGTCAGTGATATGTAATATGTAAAAGGATTTTTGCAATATTTGGGTAGTATTACCAAAATGTCAAATAAAAGCTTTAGAAATTGTTTAATATTTTTTGAAGCAGCTATCCTCACCTACTACAGTTTCCCATATTGCATATTAAATATTCTAGCCATCTGGAAATCTGCTATTCAAGAATTCATCTAAATTGAAATTCCACAGTTTAGGAGGCTAATAATCCATTAAACACCATGATACTAAAGAAACAATTTGACTGGCTAACTTTTGATGAAATAATCCATAAAAATATCTTATGAATTAGCCACAAACATCTTAGAAGTGGCAGAAAACAACATATATGTCTGCACAATTATGTAGATATACATATCTTATTGAAAAAGACTATGCTTATTAAATAGAGCATGTCATGATAAACACAGCTATTAAAAACTAAAGTATTGTTTTTAATAAAGTATTATTGAACCAGTAATGTACATCAGTCATTTAAAGAACTAAAAGATTGTAATTATTCTGCCTGCTTGCCTCCACAGTGAGACCTTTTTCTCAAGAATATCAGTAATAATAATATATAATGATTGTGATATAATTTTAAATTGTCATGCATGCATTAATGCAATCAAGAAAACTGGTAAGAAGAACAACATTCTGATTGGCTGAAATATGGCACCTGGCCCATCTATATCACATATTTATATCAGTACCTCTCACTCCCAAATGTGGCTGAAGTGGTTGTTTTCTCTGTGATAACCTTAACATAGGCAATGTGCATGCAGGAAAGCCAGTAGATAACTGTATCTTTCTCTTTAAAAACTAATTAATGATCTCTAAAAGTATAGAATGCTATTAAAGAGGTGGAGGATTTTTGGCAGATAAGTGATTTGTATATCAGCGGTGTGTCCTTGGGACCATTTCCAGAAATATGTCCTCTAGAATTTGGTGACTAGCAGATATTTCAAGTGGAAACCATCAACAGAGTTGTCCTTTTGATATGCAGCATTTCCAGGATATCTTGCATATATTTCACATGGCTTAATCAAAGTCTGTAAATTTGAGGAAATGAAGACATTATGATGCTGGTGTCACTTTGATAAATATTGCAGGCCTGAAGATCATTCTATTCTGTAGGGACTAAACACACAAGCTGTGATTTGAGAATATGGTTAACATCTATATTTTTAATCACAAGTCATTCATAATTTATTCAGACTCACTAAATTTACATAAAACACTCCTCAGTATGTACACTGAACATATTTTGATGCATATACAACACTTTCTAGCTCTTGGAATTCCCTTAGAAATAAAGTGAGTATGAGTTTTTGCAGACCTAATTTATTTTATTCTATAATTATAATTCTCTAAACTTTGGTTTTACTAATGCAACAGCAAAATTGTAAAATGTGTCATTGTAAAGATCAATTAAAGTTCCTTGTGTGTGTAAAGCACACCCCATTTTACATAGCAATTTTGTTGAATTATTTTGGCTCATTTAATACATCAGCATACAGAAGTAAATGAAAATATGATTCACATTTTATGAATGAACGTAGCAATGCTCAGGAAAACATATTGCTCTGCCATGGTCAACTCCTGAGAGGCAGAACAAGCCTTTCCTGATTCCCATTCCAAACTTCTTTGTCACACATGGTCACTTCCTGTAGCAAAGCATTTCAATGAACCCTCACATAAAGCAAGGACAGGAGGAATGGCTAACTCTGCTCCTGTGCCCAGCGGGCTCCTTAGAAATGCATCATTACACTACCAGTCCCTCACTGTAATGACTTAAATGGTTGGGGCTAGGTACTAGAATTGACATGTTAAATAAACACTGCTCAATATTCTATGGCATGGATACAGAAAAATCACCTCATGTAAAATTCTAATTTAGAAAACTCCAGTACACAGTATCTCAGAGTAAAAGTTACAATATTTGAGCATGATGGAAATACTTAAATGGGTAAGTTGTATATCTGTGCTTGGTTTAGAATTCCTTATGCAAAACACAATCATTTCACAGTTATGTTGCTTCTTGATTTCTTTATCTCATGACCTGGGGTTATAGAAGTTGTATCCTTGTATGTCACATATTCCTGACTGCCTGACATTAAACAGAATATATTTAAAGTCTAATTTTTGTTCGCTGTCTTTCTCTCCCTGCTCCCTTCCACAGAGGCACAGAGTTCTAGGCATTGATCCATTACCTCAGATGAGCCAGTGTGTTTGTTAACATCCACAACAGGAGGGAATGAAAAGGAAAGGTGATGATGCTGATGAATTTGACCCTCAAAGGGGAAAAAAAAGACAAAAAAAAAATTATGGTAACTTTTAAAATGTTTCTGTAATAATTTATTAATGTTAAACTAAAAGAACAAGTGCCCTTTTATTGTCTTTTTTCATTCATAATAATGTCTACTTAGAAAAATTTATCAAGGAAGAATTAAGTCTTTCTATAATGTTATGTATTATATGAATGGAAAGACCACAAAATAATTTTAGTTCAAATAATGGAAGAATAAGGATTTCCATTTCTTTTCCTATTATTTTGTTTTATTTATAGGTGTCCTAGTTCCCCTAATATTGTGTCCTATTAGGTAGTTTATTGTCTTATTACATCTTTGCTGTATTTAACGGAGAATTTGTGCTTTGTTCTGCACATTTTGTATTTTATTTACAAATTTTGTTTGTTTTTTGGCACAAATTATAAGTTATTTTGTATTATACAGGATATCTTTTGACCCTTAATATTTCTTAGCAGTAAGATTTTTTATAAGACTGCAGAATTCTTTCCTTTTGCTGTCCTTTATTTGAAGCAAGTAGTTATCCTCTTACTGTGTGCTCAAAACAGAGTGTTTCTGCAAATGTAATGGCATTTGTCTCTCTAGTGTAATATATAAAGGTGTAATTAAGACAGATTTCTGCTAATCTAATCCGGTTTATTATCAGTTGTCTATTAGCAGTATGAAAGCTACTATATACTGTATGGTCTTTCACAAGATTTAAAGCCTTTGCATACTTGATAATAAAAATACATGGCATTTTTGTTTTTAATAGACTTTTAAAATTATAATTTTAGGTTTAAAACATAGATCTTTGTATAGTTGAATTGTTGACATAGCAAGGACAAAAATAAGTTTCTGAATATTGTTCCTCTATGTTAGTGGAAAGGACATTTTTCTACATGTAAGTGGGCTGCTATTTTCAAAAGACCTTATTGTGCAATTGATGACAATAATTAACTCTTAATCATGACAGTTTATTATTGGTGTATGTGAGATTATTGTAGCAACTATTACAGTGTACAGTTCAATGATTTAGCCCCCACACACCCCAGCACCCAGGTAATTTACAGTCTTGTTAACAGCAAAGTTGGTAAAGTGTTACTAATTTAAAAATTAAGTTTATCTAAAGAAAAAATCTATGTGGTGTGACATTTTGCATACATATGTCTTCTACAAAAAGCTAAATATTTTAGCAGTGCTCTAATGAAAATTATTTATTACTGGTGATATATGTATGTTCCAGTACACTGCTGTCATTTTGTCATAGTACTACAGTGAAATACATAAATAAAAACTTTAAATTTAAAAAACAAAACAAAACAGAAAAAAGGACTGGTATGAAGAAGACATACAATAATATTTTAAATAAGCAGTTAGAAATGTAATTAAGTATTCAAGTTGATAGCATATATTATTATACCTGGTGTATGATATGTAAATATTATATAAAAATTCTGTTTTGGTACTTAAAATTTTGTGAAAAACAGGGAAACCTAGACTGCAATTCCCACTCGTTTCCTTAACACCACTATTTTTCAGCTATGTTCTGAGCTATAGCTAAGAAAAGAAATGCAAAGTATTTTTTATTTTAGGAAAACAACAGCTGATGCCAGCAAAGGACAAAAGCAAAAATAAAAACTCCATTCAATATTGAAATTTCTTTTGCTAAGGTAAGTGAAGGATGATCTGTATAATATACTTTCTTTGCTTGTCTTAAAGCACCAAATTTGTAAGTATTAAAAGAAAAAACGCATGCCAGTTCTACTTCCAGCATGGCAAATCAAACTGCTCTATGGACCTGCTCCTCAGTGAAACGAGAAGTTATCTGAAAAGCAAAACAAAATCTCAATCAACTTAAATCTCTGTAATTTTCTTTAAGGGTATAAAGCAAATGAAACATTGATACTAGAAAATCTGCAAACATAGTAATAAGTGGGAAGTCTTTCAACCAAGGCTTATTACTCTGCCTCAGGAACACTTACATGAGTACACTGAGAGTCTGCAGGGCTTGCTTCCCTGCCAGCTACGGGTCAGGGTACTATGTTCCTCAGAGGTGCAGAATATTGGAATTTCTCATCTGCCAAGGTTACTTGTTGTAGGAGTTAAACTGCAGTTGAATACAAATGAGAAATTGGGCTGGCTCCCTTCTTCCTCTAGTTATCACAGTGGAACTAGGTTAGCATGATCTTGCCTCTGGCTTGTAGATTATTGAGTAAATGCAGAGAATGCCAAGCTGAGATCTCCCCCATCCACTAAGTACTCAGAGTTTAAGAGATGCCACTCAGAGAAAAGCAAGCCGATGTCCTCTCCCTATGTAACAGAGTGTAGGCTCAGAGATTTCTTTCCTTAGGGCAAAAGTAGAACTGAAAGCTGGAGATCTCTCTCTAATGGCATTGTCATCACATAGAGTCTCGGAGGTTCCCCAAACTATGATGAAGAACTTACAGTGTTTGGAAGTTCACTGATTTCTGTAGCTGAAAAACAAGTTTCAGGACTACTCACTAAAAAGCCATCGGAAGGGTTTTATTAAGCAGAAATTAATGAAATAGGGAACTCTTAGAGAAAGTGAGACAGCGATCATGAACCAGAGCTGGATATATTTCTGGAATCTGGGGTTACCTTCAAGGTCATCTAGGATATGTATTTCTACTGTTATAAGCAGCTATGTTAGAAAGAAATTAATAAGCAGTCAGACAGAGTTAGGCCACTGAGGGAGTCAGTAAAGAAGACGAGGACACATCAAAATTGTGGCTGGAGATCCATCTGAAGAAGTCAAGACCTCAAGATTAAAATCACATGGCCACATTTTTATTTCCTTAAGGGATCAATGGAAGCTTGACATTAGATGGTAATCGAAACTACCTTTTGGGGATTTCCCATAGAAATAGATCATTGTCTCACTAGGGGTGGACTCCTCTCTCACTCATTAAATCTAAGAGTAGGACTAAAGATACACCTCACAAAACACATAAAATATCTTCAGTAATCAACTTTTGGTGCCTCTTTTTTTTGAACACCTAGGTTCCTCTCTTGAGTGTGCCCCATATCTTCCAATAAATCTTGCCCACTCTTAACCTCCACTGCTCCTTGAAATTTGCTCTTTAGTTTCAGCAACACAAACTTCACAAATATTACAGGCAGCAGGTTGGGAATTATATCCCTTCTGTGTCATCTTGGCTGTCCCACTGAATCCACTGGAAGGAGATAAGAGTTTGCTTATGTTTCATGCTCACTATTCTGACTGGATCCTGCATTGTGACTCATCTTCCCTATATCACAGTCTGTCACGTAACCCATCTGGAAGGCTGTACTAGATGACAGAACACCACTCATCTATGTTTGTAGGAAGTTGAGCTATGCTGCCCACTAGTACTGTTGATTCCTTGAGGATAGAGGATGCATAATTTGCTTGTGAACAGGATAGATCTCAAGCAAGGCATCGGGATGTGACAAACCAATCCAGCAAGTGCTTCTGACCCTTCAGTCACAGAGTTCCAGAATAGAGCCCAGAACAGTTCCCAAAGCCCTGCACCCATGAGCAATCAGAAAATACCATCTCTGGTTCTTCTTACAAGCATTCAAGCAAGTTTTCAAAAGACATCTGCCAAGAAGTTCTTGATCACTGCTGTGTGTTTCATAATGGTTTGCTTTCACTGTGGAGAGTGTACTTTTCCTACTTTAAATCAGCCCACAGTCACTCTTCAGAGCATTTTTCCTACCTTTACTAAATGTTAAACCTTATTACTTTTTGTATTTTTCATTGTTCAGAACAAGAGAGAAATTAGAAAGATTATTTTAGGAGTCTCAACACCATAAGACAGGATAATACATCCATATGAAACCTGTTACTATATGTTACCTAACATATCTAGTTCCCAACCAAAATACAGAAGATATTTAAAGAAACAGGATAGTATGTTTCATACACTGAAGTGAAAACAAGAAACAGAAACTATCTGTGATGGAAAACAGATATGGACTTAACAGAAAAAGATTTTGAAGTAGCTACTTTAAATATTTTACCTCCTTACACCCAGTAAAACCCTACTAACTTCCTCCTTTCATTCTATGTCATTCCTCAATATTGTGAGAGCACAAACACAGCACATCTGACAACTAACCAGGTGGCAGTTATTTTTCCCATCACATTATTAGTACAGTTAGAAACAGAATCGCTGAGTGAGTCACTCCCTTCTCTCCATTTAACCCTGAACAACGCTCAATACTTACACATGAATCCATTATACTAAGAAAAATAGAAAATAAATTTTTAAAAAATCTTAGATCCCTGATGCTCTAATCAAGAACAACAGGCACCAAAATACTGGCACTTTGGGAGATTAAGTGGGGACATCTAAAGCAGAGGTACTTGGCCTTTAAATTCTAAAAGTCTGAAGTATCAGCCTTTTTTTTCTGGTTCTGCTGCTACCTTGACCAGTTTGCAATGCTTTTCTTTCACCTCATCACCTTTCTTGGTCTGTGTTGTCCTTTATTGGTGAAGACTGGCTTTGAACACCATTTCTCATGAACTTCAATAAACATATCTGTTTACTACTGCTGTGTGTATGCTTGGCAGTTCTTTCTTTGTCATATACAGGAAGCTGAACTATTACTGGCCCGTTGAACTGTAACATTATGACAGTTACAACTTCACTAGGAAATAGCCTTACTAGACACCAACTTCACAGGTTCATTTGTTCACTAATGAACAAATTAAAGAAGGCTATTATTTGAGTGATTCACTCAAAGCTAGCTCTGAGGAAATAAAAGGATCTATTTGCCTCAGATCATCATTTTTACACACAGATAACAGTGTTACAGTAAAGAACATAGAGGAGAGAACAGAGTGATCATGCCAACCTCCACACTTGGCTTTATTGCTTCTAGACATCTTTAACTCATTGTCCCTTTTCTTGTGGAAAGAAAACTGTGTTCACCATCCAGGGGACAACATCTGCAGATTTTGTCACTTCATCCTGGTTAAGGCTGAGGACTTGGTGCTGAGGGGTAAAATAGGGGTGGGATGGGCAGTAGATGTTCTTTACGTGCTTAGCAAAAGGAACTTTATAGAGTGATTATCTCTAAAAGAAAAAAAATCTACCTTTTAAAGTTCCATTTTGCATTGTAAATTTTTGGAAATATGTTCATAGACCTAATTTATAAAGGACTAAACATCAAGAAATCTTCACAAATTTTACTACCGAAGAAGGGCAGAAGCCCATTTCTGTTATGAGGTAGCAGATGCACAGAGCCATACAATGTATTATTTTTATTTTCTTATGTGTGTGAAGCAGCTGATCTTTTCCTCATTGGCTGATTTAAAGATTCACAATATGTTTCATTGGCTAGTTTAAGTGGCACAGGTGAGGGCCTGAAGAGTTGCTGGGCAGCATTGCCCCGGGAGAGCAGAGTGGGACAACGCAGAGGATGGGGGACTGAAAGTCTTTAGCGGTTGATAAGTTATCCTTGGTGGTCAGTTGTGTTCCCAGAATCTAATCCGAGTAGACATTTTTCATCACCCTGGTGTAAGGGGTGATGCAAGGCTGCCAGACTAAAGTTTAAGATGGATACCTTCTCTCATTCATATTTTTTTATGGAAAAAACCTTGTTTCTCACACAAGTATAATAGAGAAATTTCAAGCCCATTATAATCTTATGGGGCTAGTTACAGTCAGTTGGTTATTGTCTGAAACAGCATTGTGAGTTGCATACTCATAGTTTATGCATATATGATAAATAAAAGATAGATAGAGGCAATGAGAAAGAATATTGCTAGGCTTACAACATTGAAAAGTAACAAGTTTTGCTAATAATCATACCAGGAAGGTAGAAGGATGCGATTCTGTGTTGGACTAACAAAATGATTCCAGGGGAGGAAATACTTCAAACTCCACAGGACAGAATGAAAAGCAATGGAATGAAACTTAAGAAGAATATTACAATAAAAACTGTAATGCATACATGCTCTTCTTACTTTTTTTTTTTCTCACTGTGTGTTTCAGGCTGGCCTTGAAATCATTATGTAACCCGGGGTGGCCTTATACTTGCAATTCTCTTGCCTCAGTTTCCCTGGTGCTAGGATTACAGATATGTGCCACCCATGCTATTTATAGCTTCTCTAAAAGGCAAAATTATATAAACTAATAATTACTATACTATATTTTTAGATCTGTAACAATAGTAGTTTGATATAAAACAGTAGTAGTATAATAAAGGGAAAACAGTATAAAATGGCATTCCTATGTCACTGGCATTTAATTTGTATAACTGGAGCTTTTTCTAATAAGTTAAAATGTGCACAGCAAGCCTCATAAAAACCCTAATAGATAGCTAAAAAGCATAAAAATTAAATTATTAAAATTATTAATTAGATTTCTATTGAAAATTCTTAAAAAGAAAGTTGTAGAGAAAAAAATAGAAATCATGAAAATGAAAAGTACAATGGCAAACATTAAAAATGTATCAATAATAATTATGTGCTAATAGGCAAAACAACCAATCAAAAAAGACATTGAGATACCAGAGAAGAGTCAACACTTGATAGTGTACTCTCTATAGGAGATACACATTAGAATAAAAGATACAAAAAAAAATTGAAGTAAAATGGAAGAAAAGAAAAAAATGATAGAAAAGACATGCAAATAGCAATAACAAAGCAGATAAAGGGCTCTACTAATCAGACAAAAAAAAAAAAAACCCTTACAAGTGAAAACATAAAGATGAAGGGTAACCTTTTTTAAAAATGGTAAGAATGTCATTCTAGTAGGAAGATACAACAAATATAAACAAGATATATGAACCTAATAACAGAGCAAAAAGTGAGTCAGAGAAAGTGACTGAAATAAAGAAAACAACAAATATTTGAACAATATTGAGTTTAGTACCACAATTGAATAATGAATAGAAAAACAAACAAGATGAGAATATACATTTTTGTTAAGCACAGAGAATATTACCTGAAGTGGAACTTGTGGTAGACCCAAATCAAAGATTAATACATTTCAAAACATAGAATGTATACAAATTATATTCTCTTACAACAATAGAAATCAATTAGAAACTAGTAATAGAAATTAGGGGAAATCAAAAAAATGAGAAAGTTAAACAAAATGTTTCTAAACACCTAATTAGTACAAATCAAAGTGAAGTGAGAAAATTCTTAGGAAAGCTCAAATATGAAACTGTCACAACATGCCAGAATTTGGGGGCCGTTACTAAAACATTTCCTGGAGGGAAATTTAAAACTGCAAATCCCAGTATTAAAAATAGAAGCTTCTCAAATCAATAACCTAATTCCATTTTGAGAAAAAGAAAAAGAAGAATAGATTAAACTTTAAGCAAAGAGAACCAAGTAAAGGATAGATTGGCAAAAAAATGAATGAAATGCACATCACATGAATACTCAGAAACTCAATTAAACAAAACTATAGTTCCTTGAAATGATAAAATTAACAAAAATTTCATTATATGAATCAAAAGAGAGAACATTCAAATTCCTTGGGCCAAAAACAAAGCAGGATACTATTACTGATCTAATAATGATTATATTATAAGAATAATATGGACATTTGTATGTGAAGACAAGCCAGAGTGTTGCAAATCAGTCTAGGTTTCTATTCCTTGATTCAGATGGGAACAGTGAGTTGGTACAGTCCATCTCTGCTAAAAGTCCTAACATCACTAGATCATGCTGACTGTGTAGAGTTGACACATCTAATTGCTGATTATTGTCACTGTCAGCTGTCACATCCAAGCCAGTTTCTGCAGGACATTATAGTTTATTACATCTGGTACTAGACTTTGCCACTGATCTTCATTGGCTGCTGGTCTCTGGAGTCCTTTGATGTTAAGAGCTCTGAGTTTTTACTACTCTTTTGAGACAACAGTTCTGTCCACACTACTCAGGATAAAAGTCCTAAGCAGATTCACAAGATTTTTGGAGCTCATACTATCTGAGAAATAAATCATGAGCAGATTTACAGGAGCACCAAAGCAAGTCTGTATTTTAACAGGGTGTGTGGTGCAACACAGGGGAGGGCCTTCCTAGACTAAAGCTCAAGAAGGGACTGGGGAGTGGGGTTTAGAGAGCAACTGCAACCCTATGTCCATGAGGACCAGGTTGAAACCAGAGAGTCTTCTGCAAGGTTTACTGTAAGTGCTGACTATGCTCATAAGACCCAGATCCCTCCCTCCCAAACTTGGGTGTTCCAGAATGACTTCTCCCTTCCTTAAAAAGGTAACAGTGACAATTGATGTGGCAGAGTTGAGAGTGAGGTACCATGTTGCCTTTATGGCTGTACTGAGATTGGAATGCAGAGTGGCAGCTTGATTAATAGAGGCTACCAAAGCCAACTGTCCCAATCTATTGGACAGCAAAAGACAGTAAAGATAAGTGAGGGACATAGATGGACAGCTGCTGGTCAAGCTGCACATCTCTTCAAATTGGTGCAAGGAAGACAATGAAAAAGTAAGGCACTTGTCCTGCCTCTCAAGAGGAATTGAGTAAATTTCTAGGAGCTCAGAAACCACTGCTTCAACAATAAATAATCTGGATCACCATTTAATCTAATAATAGATTGCATTTGCAACTAAAAATATCTTCCCAATGAAAAGCCCAACGCTAGATGGTTTTCAATTACATATCTGATTAAAAGTGAAAAGACAGATCTTGAACATTTGAAAATAACAAGTTATATATTATCCTAGAATCTGTGCCCCACAGCAGTCTGCTTCTATTGCCTAAGAAGAATAGAAAAGATATCAAGAAGTGAGGCTGCAGCCACCACATCTACAGTTCAGTAAGACTTTACTCTTTCATTTAGAATTTGTATGTTTGTTTTCCTTGTTTGGTTGTATTTTGTTTATTTTGTTTTGTTTTGTTTTTGTTTACCTTGTTTGGTTGTATTTTGTTTCTTTGTTTTTGTGTGTTTTGTTTCTTTGTACCTCCTCTTGGTACTTAAAAGAGCTAAGAAATAAAGAAGGTCTACACTTCCTGTCACTTTCTAGATATTTACCTTGATAATATATCTAGGAATAAACAGAAAGACTGAAACTTCAAGAGCAATGTGTGCTTCCTGAGATGAAAGTCAATATGGAGATATTTGTCTGAACAGAATCTGGTGATGCAAAAAAAAGAATGAATGAAAGAAAGAAAGAGATAAAAGAAAATCCACTAAAATTATTAACATTACATTAACATTATGTTATTGTTATATTTCAGTTTTGCTTTTCATGTATGTACAGCTTGTCTCCCCAATTAAACCATAAGCCATGTATATCTTCTATCATTTTTCCAAATGTGTAGAATATATTAAGTCCAGTTGCATCTGCACATAATTATCAAACCAAATTTTGTAATATAAGCCCATGAAATTTACTTATTTGTCATGTTATAAGCTGAACTTTTACAAATCAGGATTTTGAAATATAAAAAATTGTGTAAGAAATGTTGATAGTATAGTTTTGAAAGATGGTAGTCTGTTTGTCACCCGAAGATTGACCTCAAATATAGTTTTCCTGTTTTATTTTCACCTCCTGTTGTTATTTCTCTTTGCTGTGCCTGGGATTGGTTATTAGTTTACTTGGTTTTGTTATGTGTATTTCTGAAGTGCTGAGTTACATCAAATCTGTGTGGCACATACAATATATAAATAATACACCATGCTTACTGCCCATCCATCTCAGCCTCTGAAGGAACTATCTGAAGTCTATGTTGCTTTCAAAGAAAAAACACATTTTTTACAAGATTTTCAAAGTTATAGTATTTAAGTATGATTCAGACTGTCTAAATTTTAACATATTGAGTCCCTATATTGGTTCAACAATTTCAGATTAGCATGAAATATAACTGCATTTTCCTAGAATTCAGCTATATCTTTCTCTCTCATACATACATCGCTTATATTACACTTTGCCACAGCTTATTGCTTCTGTAATGTTATGACTATAAGTGGGCAATGAGGATTCTGGGCGAGTTTTCACAGATAGCACTTCTTTTAAACAAGAATGCATATAGAATTAGCCTTCCGATTTTGAATGGAAAGAGATAGATGTCTCCAAGCCAATATCCCAACTTTCAAAGTAGAAAGGATGAGACATATTGTGAAATAATATTTTTAATATATAAAAACTTTGAGAATAGCAGTGAATTTTAATTCTGAAACAGGGCCTTTCTGAAGTGAGCTGATAACTGTTGATCATTTTCTTTCTTAAGGATATTTGTAAATTCTGAGCAGAGGCAAAAATTTGTTTCTGATTTACTCAGAGAGTCTACCAGAAGAAAATAGAAACCTATGAAGTTCTTGGGTCCAGTGTGCCTGACACAACAGATAAGAAACTTGAAGAACAGAAGTATAAGAGCCATGTTTTCCCAGGGTCCCTGAGTTCTGAGTCTGCAGACAGGAGAAGGAGGCCTCTGCTGAGGGTTTCTAAAAGACAGAGTCCTATCTGCCACAATTTCATGATGTTTAAAATACAAACTACTGTCAGGGGTATTTTCCTTTTAAGGAAAGAATATACTAAGCAGACCTTAAGGGTCTAGTGGGGGATTCAATAGCAATCAAAATCACATGGTAGCTATTGTTAATGTTGCAAATGAACTTGGTGAATTTATTCTAAAATTTATGAGGAATTTTTTCATGAAATAAAAATATTCATATATATTATATAGAATATTATTTGGAAATGCATATGGACTGGCTTAAGCAGAAAGAGGAAGAGGCAGAGATTGTGGAGGGTTTACTCTTTATAGAGAGCAAGCTTTATTATAAAACTGGCATAATTAAAAAGGGTGTACTATTTCTGAAACCTGAATAAAATGAGAGGAGAAAATACCCCAAATAGAGACACATATTAGAATCATAAATTTAACTTAATGTGAAAGGAATGATCTTTTAAATAATTGTGAGGATCAAATAAATACAATTATATAAAAAATGAACCTTGACCCTTGACTCTTTCTCACAGTACATAAAAACTTAATGTGTGGCAAATCAAGTACATTTGAAAGATAAAACACTGAGTACTACATAGAAACATGGAAATATATTTGTTAACTCACACAGAGAAAGTGCTTTTTAATTAATAATGAAAACACTGGTCAGACAAGAAAATATTGTTAAGTGAGGACTTTATTTAATTTATAAATTTTTGCTCAGAAAGAAGCATCTTTGAGTAATAATGCAAGCTAGTAGTGTGGAAAATACAAGAAAAATATAACTACCTGACAAGGAATTGTTATGCAGAATGTAAAATTTAAGAGTTGTCAATAAAAAAGACAGTCAATATTTTTAAATGGGGAAAAAACTGAACAGCTATTTCTCAAATAGAATATCTAATTTGTCACTAACTGTTTGAAATTGCCCAGAAGCATTATTGATTCTTGAAATATGAATTAAAATGGCAATGAAACATAATTACATCTCAAACAATATATAAAAAAAGACAGCTGCAAGTGTTATCAAGGGTTTTGAAACAATTGAAAACTGATTACACTGCTGGTGAGACATTAATTTATAAATACTTTGTAGAACTGATTGGCAGAAATAAAAGTAAATGTATGTATAGTCTATGATGAGAGATAACACTTCTGGGTATATACTCAAGGAAAAGGAATAGTCTTGTCTATTGGCAAACATTTACAGTAATAAGTAGATTTATGTAATAGTCTCAAAGTGAAAATAACTTGTACTGTCATCAATAAGACTATGCTGAAAGAAGTTGTAGTGTAAGGTATGAGTGTAAAATATACAACATTTGGAACAGAAAGCAATGTTTTTTATCAACGACCAACTGCTACACAAAAACTGATCACTTGGGCAAAGTACTGAGAAAAAGAAACCAGGCACTTCTAGCCAACCATATCATTTGGTTGCATTTATGTGGCAATAAAACAACCAAATCTGACCTATTGTAACCAGAATTAGAATGTGCTTACCTTGAGAGACAAGATGAAGAATATCATCTGAAAGGAATCATGCAAAAGCACAATACAGTACGGGAAATTATTCTTGTGGTCTAAATGATGAGTCCAGTTATACACTTATCAGGGTAACTTAGTATCACTGAGGCATTGATTCTAGTATTCAGCAAAAATGAGGTTCAAGGATAATCAAGTCCTTTGAACGAAATGACTTGATTGCATATAACTTTTTGTCATCACTTGTATCTAGAGGTTCTGCCAAACTTCATGCACTAAGCGAAGCTTTTCAGAGCTGGCTGGATTTGGGATTAAATTTGTGTGGTACTAAATTAGTCCACTGATTGGAATTAGCATAGTTCTGGGTGTGGATAGTTCAGTAAATGGATTTACTGAAAACAGAAGTCCCATACTTGGTATGGGTGATACCACCGAAAAGGCTTATAGCCTGGATTGAATAAAGGGGAAAGGCAGGAACACTACTTGCTGCTTCTGCTTGCCATGCCATGAATTATTTCTCCTCTGTGATGCCCCTCTGCTGGGCCACCCTGCCTTGAAGTCAGCTGACTATGGTCTAAAACTATTACAAACTGTGAGCTATAATTAACCTTTTCTTATGGGCGTCAGATATAACTCTCAACCTGTTAGGTGTCAAATGTGTTTAGTTCATGTCCCCTGAAACTGAAGAATGACTTCCAAAGGCAAAAGGAGGGTAAGAGTAGGAAAGATTTATTGAAGGATAGCTCCTGAGAGATAGGGGGGTTCTGGAAGAAGGTTGTCATAGAAAATAAGATACTCTCTAGGAATATTTTATGGAGCAAATCATGGGATGGGTACAAAATCACAAGGTGGGTACAAGATGGACCACAAACCATAATCAACCAACAAGACTACAAGTATAATCCCAGTCTTTGTTACTTTTCTCTCATTGCTGAGACAAAATATCCAATGCCCAAAATTAAAGAAGAAATAGTTAATTTTACTCAGAGTTTGTGGAAATTTCAATTCATAATCAGCTGGCACTGAAGCAGGGTGGCATGGGAGAGGGGGAACCACTTGTGGTGGTGGAAGACAGTAAAAAGAACAAGAGCAAAAATGGAGACACGGACAGAGAAGACTCTGGCCCTTAGATTGTATGTAGAACACACTCACGCTTGGGTAGGTGTAGCACTCATAACTGTATCCCAGCATTGAACCATGACTTAATCACAAATTCTATAAACTTGCCCTCATGATGATTGCATGAGGCTTTGAAGGGGCATCCAGACTCAAGCCATAACAACTCCTTAGCTAATATTGATCCACCAGGGCATGTAGCAAGTGTATATGGCTGACATAATTAACCTTGATGTATCTATGATTTCAAAAATAGGAACATTTTGAGGAAGGGACGGGTCCAGGTGTTCTGATTATTCATACTGGTGTCTGATGCATATCTGGACTTAATGGACTAGGTGGCACCAATTACAGTATACTCAAATTTCCACTCATCCCTTAAGGAGTGTGTAAATCTGGCCATTTGGCTTTATTCTCAAAGCCTTGCCTTCTTCATGTGCACCTCTAGTCACAGTTTTGATGTGTTTTTCTCTTCTGCACTGACATCCTAAAAGTCCTGTCCCTCTCTGATTATGTCAATTTCTATCTAACTTATCTGCCTGATCTGCCATCAATGAGAAAGGTAATCAAGGCAGCTACTCCCATCCATAAACAGTACAAATTTATTGTGAATTTCCTTCATCATCTTGTTTGATGTTTGATTGCTCACACAAGACCTTAACCAACTGTTAGCAATGTCCATAGGTTCTTTTAGATCTCGAAACCTTCCTGTGCTTTACTGGATTACAATGACTCTGATAGGTTTAAAAACAAAAACAAAAACAAAAACAAAAAAAAACCCTGTATTCACAAGTTCAAAGAAACCTTATTTTCTGGTTTTTCTGTCTCACCACTCTGTAGAGCCTGGACAGCAGGGTTTAAGGCCTCTAATTAGGATTTTCGAATGATCACTCTCTCACAGTTTTTCCTCTTTTTAAGTTTTTGTTTTCTTTTGTTTTTTGTTTTAGACAGTGATGCAGTTTGTACTCTTCAAGTGATAATCCTGATCAAACATTGGTATGTTGTTCTTCCAAATCTGTTGCTTATGCTGTGAGTGCTGTCAATTTTAAATTCTAAAGTTAGAGCAATTAGAAGACCTTTATTTTCTCTCTTCTGTCCCTCACCAAGCAAAAGAAATAACTTGGTTTTCTGAATAGGACAAAAAGGTATCAGAAAGCCATGTTTAAACAATATACATTCTAATAGTTATGAAATAGCTTATTCATATTATCTATCCAAATTTATGTTAGCTCATTCAGAAGAAAGATTTTATCAAATATAGGTTCAAACTAAATGTCCTTAAAATTCAAGTCAAACCTTTTTCCAGTGTGTATTTTCTCATTAATAAAATGTACACAGTTTGTCTATATTGATGTCTGCTCTGAACAGCTTATTTTTTTAAAGTGGCCATTTGAATGTATGTCTTTTAGTACTTGTGTGTTAATCTGGAAGCAGAGATGCACATGAAATTCAGTAAAATGTAGAAGAATAAAGTACTATATCAGGATTGGTGTTGAGGAGAAGCCACATTTGTGATGGAACCTGAGATTTTATGATTGAGGAAGACACCCCAAGACCAGCCATCCAAATTTCTCTGATTTTTAGATTTCAAGAATAGCATGCGAAGTGCATTTTATTCATTTATGTAGATAATTCTCATATACCATGAAATGAAAGGTACTGATATTTAGCAAAATTTGTTTTCTGTCTTTTCTGAGCAAATAGCGAGACAAAATTCCAGACTTTCTTATTGCCAAGGGACTATGTGGTAGCCAATGGAACGTTGTCAAAGTTATAATTGTTATTTCCAGATATATTCTCAAAATTATCCCTTCCACCTATTCTCTTTCATGTAACTTGTCCTTTCTAATCAGGACAGAGTCAAGTCCCCCTGGGACACTTCAAAGTTATGTAGTGAAGAGCCTTGGCTGCAGAAAAATCTCTTGTCAGAATAATTTTGTACACCTTCCACTGACAAAGCCCACCCACTTCAGGTTGCTGCAAGAACACAAATACAGTAATTGTATTGGCATTTTAGAGCTTTTAAAATCCAGTTATAAACATTATCTAACCAATTCAAATGGAGAAAATAATGGTGCAATGATTAGACAAAGCTGTACTCACAGCCCAGTAAAACACTGACTGTCTCTGAGTGGCCATCAGGACCAAGATTGCCTCGTAAAACTGGAATTTCCTCATTGTATCCTGAAGATGATGAAGCTGATATACTTCATTTACTCTGATTCAGATTCTTAGGTTGTGATACTTCATTAAATATGTCAAAAATACAATTGTATGTTTTCTGTTTGCCACTTGTTTGCAGCTGTTTCCAATTTAAAAATCATTATTCTAACTAGCCTCTCAAGTCAATAGCAAAGTACTTACTTAAGAATAGGATCAAGAAGTTCATATTGTTGTAAAGCTATGCTTATACTTCTATGTTGCACTTTTATTTAACATTAAATAGAAATGTGTTGTGAGCAAAATTTTCCACAGTTCAACCTTGAAAAACAGAATATTTTCTTTTCCTTTTTAACTCTTTTTTTATTTTATTAATTATTACTAAAATTATTTGACTACTTTCAGGTTTTGTGAGGATCACAAAATAATTTATTCTTCCAAGAAAACAAAAATAGTGGCTCAAATATTCTTTAGTTCATGTCGCAAAAGTTCAGAAAGAAGCACTGCTTCTCTTTGAAGTGTAGGTTTTCTGTACATTTTGTAATTGACTTTATGATACAAAAGTGTACATATGTTTGAAGTGTTCAAACTCTAGACTCATTCTGTTTCCCTGGAAAGATTTTCAAAAGAATTTACATTACCTTTCACACTTACGAATTTTATACAATCACATATATTATTATTTACTTGGAAATATCAATCACAGAATTAATTTTAAGCACTTAGCCCTGTTTAAGATATGATACATATTTCTTATATGTTTAATTGCACTTTTCAAAATAATATTTCAAATAAGGAAAAAAAGCCACTTATATGGGTTTTATAAATTATGTTAACTTCTTGCTATGAAAGAACAAGAACTGGTGACTCAAAGTGCACCTAGCTGACTACTCAGGGAAGTAACATATTCCCATTACTTTTTCCAAAAACTACATTTGTCTATTCATGCGTAACTTTAGACACCTCAGAAAGGACAATTGGCTATTCTTTGGTATGTAAGTCATTTCACCTTAGGGCGCTTAGAAATGATTTTAGCTCTCTTCCCTAGCTCCACCAATGACAAACACAAAGTTTACTAGAATAACTGAAAAGCAAAATTGTGTTAAATGTATCAATTTCTTGCATTTACTCAGAACAGAAATAAGATATTCATATCTCTATCTGTCTATCTTTCTAAAAACTGCAATCTTTTCTAATTGAGGAAGCCAGTTAATCTACAAAATAAAATATGTGAGTATTTTTCTTGGATTAAAATGGGCAAAATGAGTTATTCTTCCAGATACTGTTTTAAGTATTCTAGTATCTTTTCAACTGAAATTAATTACAAATAATTTGTATCATTCAGGTTAAATTTCACATTTTTAACTTGTTATCTCTCGCCTTGCTATTAAGAAATGTCTCAATTTCTGTGAAATAATCTCTTCTGTAAATTTATCACTTGCTCTAGCCACAAAGAAAATGCTCACATTGCCAAGTATTACAGCAGAAGGAAAGTCAAAAGGAGTACTTAAAAGCATAGTAATTTTTATGAATTGAAAACTCATCCAGATGCCTGCACATATTATTTTCCATAGAGCATATATATATATATATATATATATATATATATATATATATATATACAAAAAAACGGTCAGGGAGTTAAAGTGTTCAGTAGAACAGAATAGAAGAAATCAATGAACAATCGCTTTAACTCCCTGAGCTCGTGGAGAAGGCTTGTCTTTGGCTGTCACACCTATTGTCATCAGATTGAAGTGCAGCATTGAGTTCAGCCATCCTGTTGCTTCCTTCTCTGTGTAGGTTATTAGAAAAGCTGCTTCAGAGAAATATTTACTGGATTCTTTTTAGCAGGAGACAACTAATTACCAACTCGCAACTTCCGTCAGACCAATATTTCCCCTTCATTGCTCACTCTGTGTCTCTCCGTGAACTCATAATTATAAGAAAAAGTAAATGGAAAACATTTCTCCCTGCTGAAGTCTAGAAGTAACAATACCATCAGTCATAGGCATGTGGCAAATGTTCCCAGAGAAAAAAGAACTAGACAAGATGAAAAAATACATGACTGCAGATCATTTAAAAAATTCACAGTAAATTAACTTAAAATGATTTTCACTGACACTTTGAAATATGTCCATGACTTAAAATTTTAGGTATATGCGTATTTTTGTACATATTTTAGTATTTATTTTTGTGTTGCATTGTTAATTGTAAAAGCATTATAGGAACATACTGACCATGTCAATTAGTTCAGAAAATTATAAAATTAAAAATCTATCTTTCTCTTCCAGTGAGTGCTAATTTTTCTCCTAAATCATAATACCTGTCATCAGGCTTGTTGTTGATTTTTTTATCTTGATATAAGTCATACTATGTTTTATTTCTATAAATACAAACAAGTGGCCTTGTGTTTATATAGCTAATTCTAGAATAATATAGTCATGCTCTATGGTATAATTCTTCATTATACAGATGAATAATTTGTGTCTGTAGTTTGTTCTAATGAATCTTTATTAACATATGTGTGTGTACACCTAAAAATACATATGTTACTAATTGAATCTTTAATCAAAATTTTCTAAAAGGTCTCAGATGAACCTCCTGATATGTCCAGACTTCAATTTACTGTCATGTTTTTCAACTATAAGCTTCCAAATTTATGGATTTATCACAAGTCCAAATAAACCATAGATTTTAGAATCAGAATACAGAATTACGTACTGGAATCCATATTAGGTAACTTTGGCGACGTCATATAAGTTGTTAAATAGTTTCATTGCTTCTCTTTACCCTCAATCTTGTTTAAGAATAATGAAAGGACTAGTTATAGAAGGACTAACAAATACTCATTTCTCAGTAAATTCACCATTAGGTTTATAATCCATCTTCATTGTTCGTTTGTGCATTATAGATACACCTCATAATTTAGTCCTAACAATAGTGACAGTGAAGATCTATTGTTAGCTTTAATATTTATCAGAATACCTCATTATTATTGGCTAGGTCAGAGAATAACAAGTATCTAATAGTGGGATGATTAAGGAAGTAAAATTATAATTTGATCAGTGAATCCATTTAACCATAGAGCCTCTACTAAATCTAACAACAAAGCCAGATAAATCTATTGCTACAAATGGATTTTAGTCTGAAAAAATCACTTTCTTTTCCTCTACTTTTCTAAAGATAAGGAAAAGTGTAAGTATAGAAGCAAACTGATTTTTATTCATGCATATGATCATATTTCTCTATTAGAATTGAGCACACTATTACAACCTAAGCTAATTCCCAATGAGTGCCCAATTTGAGTCACTCTTAAACTTGAAGCTGCTCCATAAGTTCAGTTGTAGGAGCTCCAGTGCTCCAAGTAGAGACATCTCAGATCCTTGCTTCTTCATAGGGTGATGGATATGCATAAGAAACAAAAATTTGCTATCAGTTTCAAATCTGGTGCATGATTCTAGAAACACTTTGACTAAGACAAGCTGAAAAACTTAGATCTAGTAAATTGAATGAGAAACTACCCTGGTCACTTTTGATCACTGTTGAATTAAACTCTATACAGCCCTTGAATATGTGAAATTGATTTCTTAGAAATAGTTATATTGATATTTACAGAACTGAAAGAAAAGAGACCAAGCAAAAAAGAATAAAACCTGAAAGAAGAGGTCAAATAAGATCATTATAGTCTTGCTCCTGTGCTCCCCCTAGTTAGCAACACAAATGGGATATTTTATCTTTGTCTGTATTTATATGGAGCAAATACAACCAGTAATTGCTGCTAAATAGTGATGTACTATAAAAATGTAAGTATAATTTCCCTAAACGAAATTCAGAAAATATGTTAATAATACTCTGGCTTTCTACTTACAAGAACACTAAAATGCTCGGGTGAAAAGATCACAGCATGCACCTTAATGGTATTTTACCTTTAAAAAGTCGGCAACTAAATATACAGGATTTAAATAAAATTCATAATCCATTAATGTATAGTCCGGACTGATTCTGAGACTTAAAACAAATGACATCAGCACATATGGCACCATATTTTAGGCTTAAAAGAGCCCTCTCTCTTTCAAGTTCCTTGAACATTATGTAATTCTTCTTTTGACTGACTTAATTAAGTGGTTGTTGTTTTAGATGGGATATTAATACAGCTCTTTAAAATTGCTGCCTTTTCTAATAAGATAGATATATGTGTATAGTATATGTAATAGTTACCACTATGTCTAATTATATCATAGATATGTTAAAAGGACTAGAGGATTTAGATTTATAGTTACGGGCATATGGTAAAAATCGCATATATCTAGCTAGACTTATAATTACAGTGATGATGATGACTCTTGAGAGATAATCAATTAGTTGATTTATAACTTCCTTTGCTTTTTCCGGATCAGATTCTACATTAATATAGTGTGTAACAAGACCCAATAATAATCACCAGCTCTTGAACTAATTATATTTGACTGTTTTCTACAGGCATCACAGTCTTACTGTTACCCCTTCCTAAACCAAGGAAGAAGCCGCAGCTAATTGATAAATATTATAAATTTTGTATCAGAAGCTTTTCATCAGGCTGAGAATACAGCAGAATGGCAGCACATTTGCCTACTACGCACAAGTGTCTGGGTGCAATTCCCAGCATCTTAACAACACGGAAACTGTTGATACAGTAGACCTTTGTCATGGTGTAAATTTCCAGGAGTCTTGCTCCACAATTCAGAAGGCTGTATGTTTTCCAGGTTGCTTAGTTATTACAAAGGTTTTGTTTCAGCGTAATCATGATGAGAGTTCAAAGCAAAATTGTCACTAATGATTCTTTTATATGTTCTTTCTTCATTTTTGTGGATATGAAGAAAATGAAGATACTCAGAACAGACATTTTTTGGAGTCTAAAGGCAAACTAAAAATTAAAGTAAAACCACACTTCAGCTTTCAAGAAGTTCTGTCTGCAACTGAGCAGCTGCTGACAACCAAAAAAGAACAGCACTGTAGCTCAGCTCTAGTCCAAGTGGATTTGTCAAAGCAGTTCTGATGTTCAGAAGACCTAAAAGAAGTTGTACTACATGCACAAGGGTCCTGTCTGGCTTTATTTTTACATTGTTTGAACTTGTAGCAGCTTACATTTTACAGCGACATTCTATGACAGGTGCTTGGCTCAAATTTAGCAGAAGTAGGCTTTGAAAACAATGTTTCCATAACAGTGTTGGATTTAGAAACACCTCAGTGTGGGTCTGTAAAAGTCCTACAAGTATGAAGGAGTATATTAAATTCAAAATCAGCTAAAAGAGCTTAAGAGACATAACAGAAGCACTGAATCATAAATGTCTTTTTCTGACAGAGCCTGAGCTTGAATCCAATTGTTGTAGCAACTATTTTAACATAAAGAAAATGAGCTTCAACTCACTAAAGCAATAAAACAGAGTTAAGAACTGAGTAATATTACCTACAGTAATAATACTTATATATGCTTTATTAGGTAGAAAAATAGTTGATGGCAATTGGTGTAATTTCTACAGTTATCATTGGATTTTGAACTGTTTTTTTTTAATTTCTACAAAGACATAATAAATAAAGTGACCAGTTGAATTAGAGTTTTTACAAACTATTGTGTGAGCAGCAGAAAAAAACCAATGTCCATCAGTGAACCATTAACATCTAGGTGAGATAAGTACAGAAATTGAGAGCAAAAAAACATGTTTGTAATGATTTGACATTTGTATAACATTTAAGCTCATGATCGGTGGACTTATCTCATCAAATAGGGTATCCAGCATTCAGGTGTTTTTCTACTCTTGCTGTGCAAGCTGTGTGCAGCCATCATGTGTGATAAAATCATATATCTGCTCATGACAGGATGACAGTTTTCAAATACAAGAAAGACAGAAAAAACAAATTTACTTGCTCACAAAGTTAGCTTTAGAAGCATGGATCCAGATGGCCCAGCGGACATTTTTACAAAAAATACTCCTTCTGCAGAGCCCAAAATAGCTATTTGTTTTCTTGCATTAATGTGGTAAACCAGTTTAAGGTCTTACAGTACAAGTGATTTATGGAGGAGGTCATGGAAGAGTAGTGGGGACCCCTGCAGTGGACCCCAATCTTCTGCAAGGTGTTACCACACATGGCAAAAAGAAAGAACAAGAGACAAGATGGCAATGGATGAGGATTGGGATGACCAGTGGTTCACAGAGAACAAAAGGCCATGGGAAAACAGAACGTTGGCATTTATTGATCACATTCACATTGGGGAAAAAGTGAGGGGATTAAGGCTGATGTGCTAGAGAAGTGGCCAGGCTGCGGGGCTTGTAAAAGAGGGAACAATGCATTCTCTGCAAGGATGAGCCAAGGGATGATAAAGAAATGGTAGTTTCCCCAGGTGGAACTGTTTACCACTGCTACTATATGGTTTTAAAGAACTTTGTCATCAGCAGGTCCTGTCTTTCCCTGTAAGTGCCATGGCATCACTCACCGTATGACTTAAGCTGGGATTAGAAGAAAGCGTGAAACCTCCTTATTCCAGGGGAGTTTCTTCATTCCAATCTGGCTCAAAGCGTAGGACAAGAATGGCCTTGATGTCTTCTAGACTGAATTTATAATTTATGATCCCTGGCAGATGATACTCTCTTGTTAGGTTTCTATCATTCCTTTCACAGAATTCAAGGATTTATCCCCCAACTCCTCAGAGTGCTAACAGCTGACCACTGGCTGTGGAGTGTTTCTGAGGTTTTCTCTTGGCTGAGAACTATTTCACTGACAGCGTGCAGCCTCTTGAAGCAACTGGAATCTAATTAACAATTTAGGTATGTTGAGGAATGAGCCTGTCCCCATTGTTTCTCTCGTGGGAAACTCTTCAGACCCATTCCACTTCTAGAGCTCCCTGTGGTATGTTGAGCCTGGCTATTATCATAGCCTATCCATTTCCTCGATCCAGTTTTGTGAAACCCTTCACACAGCCACAGCTGTTGATCGCAAGAATGCTTCCCTAAAACTTCCTGCATGCACATCTGCGTCTCAGGGTTCCCTTTCCAAAGAACTGATCTGTGAACAGGAATTTCACAAGGACTTGTGGATAGATATTTTTTACATTAGTTTCAATCATCATCATAAGAATAAAGCCATGAAATAATTCAAAGCTATGTGAGTTGGGGATGTGGGACTGCAATAGGAATAGTTGTGGGCTTAGAACTGAGTGTCCAGGTCACCTGGGCTAGCAATGGAGTGTCCAGTACCACAAAGGCATATGCTCTTTATCAGCATAGGAAGACATGTTTCCTCTTTCATTGGCAGATAGAACACTTACTTTCTTTGTTTTTTTTTTTCTTTTATGTTTTTATAAATTTTATATATTCATAAATGAAAACAGTTCAGTTTGTCCCTCACAAAGTCGTGTCTGGGGTTTTAGTGCTAGTAGTTGTTCAGTACTACATTATAAGCCCACAAAATCCCTTTTTTCCCCAGAAGAGACCATCACTATTGTTTTTACTATTATTACTATTAGTAATTATATGCTTCACCTGGTATTGGAGTAGAGATAAATTTTAATCTAATTAGTTGTCAATATTTTATGTTTTCATTTTAATTGAAAAAATCATGCATATTTACAGAGTACAATATGATATTTCAATATTGTATGAAACATGTGATGACTGGATCAAGGCAAATTGCCCGTGCTTTTTGTATCTTTTTCTTGGAATTTTTATGGTTTGTGTCTGGATATCCTCCCAAAACCTCATGGGTTAAAAGTGGACCTTTTCAGAGGTGGCGGGTTCTAGTGAATGATGCTGGGATTTAGGGTGTGATGCTGGGATTAAAAGTGTTTGATTGCTAATTACTCACTGACTGGTCTGGCATTTTTCTGGTTGTGAATAGTGGAAAAACCCACCATGGGTGTGAGTGCTGCCCACCCTAAGGGTATGTAGCCCAGGGAGGATATAAGGGCAAGAGGGCTGCACTGAGGCTTGCTTTTGCTTCACTTCCTGTTTGCTGGCTTCTGCCTGCCACCCCACGAACTGTTCCTTTCCTGTAATGCCCCTCTGATGTATCACCCTGTCTTAGTGCCAGATGATTATGGACTGAAACCTCTACAAATTTTGAACCAAAATAAAATTTTCCTGCTTTAACATTGGGTACTTTGCCTTTGAGTACTTTGCCTCAGCATGAGAAAAGTAACTAAGACAGGATTATTGAGAATCCCATTAGCTGCTTATAGTGTAATACTCAGTTATATGTTGCATGTCATACTTATCCTACAGTGCTATAGATTGCTAAAATGTTATGCAATCTATTAAGTGTTGCACCTGATTTCCATTCCTTCTGTGTTCCTACTTCTGTTTCACTCTTTCCAAGATCTGTAAATCACTATTCTACTTTCTATTTCTTTGAGAACCCACTTATAAGCTTTCATACAAATGGTGCATGCAATACTTGTCTTTCTGTGCCCAATTTATTTCATTTAACATGATGTCCTCCAGTTTGTTTTTATTTATAATATGTCACCTGAGAAACCAGATTGGGTCACTAAGCCTATTTTTATTACAAAGAACTCAGAAGCATTCCTTAATAGTTTAACTTATTCTTTAATGAACTTTACCATATTGCCACAAACACACCTGAAATCTCTTAGCTTTATGCTTCCAATTTTGCTCTAATACTGAATGATGCACCAACCAACTTGGCATCACTTGGGATTTCCTAGAAATTCAGAAACTCAGGCCCTTCCCATACATACTAAATCAGATCCAGTGCTTTATAAAGATCCCCAGGTACTTCTCATGCATTATGATAACTGAAAAACATTGCTCATGTGATTGAAATCCTCTGTGGTTGTGAATTTTGAAGCTTTCATGGATATGCAAACAATTCTCATATTAGAAGCAAGTTCTGCAACATTACTTTGTCATTTATTTTCTCCAAATCCAACAATGATAACATTCTATAAGAAAGTTGAAGGAGTGAACTGTAGTGATAAAAAATACAAAAAATTACCTATCATGTCCTGTATGTTCCAAAAAATAATAAAAAGGCAAACCAACATAAGAAATAGATATCTAGAGGAAAATACCAATTAAAATACAGCCTAAACTTCTCAAAATGACTTATCCAAACAATCCTACAGAATCTGAAATTTCCCATTTGAGCTTTATCTTTGTTGGTTTCTATCTTTACCAAATACATATACTTGCTAGCACATACAAATCCATGAACTATCAGGTTGATCTATTCTCAGTTTTACTAATAATTATATGAGATCTCCCTTCCTGAAACACTGTATTGTTCACATTCTATTTATCTAGAAAATTTGGTATTCTTATTTCAAATTTTATCAACATTTTTCTTCCAGAAAGTCTTTGTAACTCCAATAGGATGATACAGCCATTCTAAAATGCTGCATAATATAGTGAGTATCTGATCCATTAGGCTATAGAATTTGGTTTGGCACTGTATTCTTCATAGTAACTGAGTATATCTTGAGTGAATAAACACACAAACATGTAACTAAATAAAATAGATATATCGGTAGTCTATTGCTAAATAACAAAATTATCACAAGCTTATCAGGTGACAGTAAGGCCTATCACGGGTCAGGAGACTGGTAATGGTTTAGTGAGATCCTCTGCAAAATAGAGGAGAAGATATTGGCTAGGACTGGAGTCTTATTTAGAGACACAAGTGGGAAAGAATCTGTTCCCAAACTCTCTCCGTTTGTGGACATAATTCACAGCTTGTCTCTCCAAAGTCAGTGATGGAGGCAGAGACTTTAGCAAGATGAGTGTGATACTCGAATATTAAGCTTTTGCAGTAGGATTCTGTGTATCTGAATAAACCCAACATTCTCAACAGAGCTAGCTCCTTATTTCACATGAAAATACTGCTTTGCTGCCAGATGGTAACATATTTATCTTCCCAGTGTGAGTCTTCAAATATGTTTTTCATTTTTGTTCAGCTTCATCAATAATAAAGTTGTTTGCTATGCTGAAAATTTAAAGCTAGTTGGCAGCTCCATGTAATTCTCATACATTTTTTTCACTTCAGTAGTTTTATATTTCTTGTATTACTCTGATTATTTCTAAAGAGTTGCTAATAAGCTGTCAGGCACCTGTGCATATGGAAAAGGAAGACTTTCAAATTTGCCTCTGCTAAATTATATAGTATTTTCTAACTTTGGTGTAACTAAACTTCTCATGTGTCCATAGAGATAGTGTCAGGCTACTGTGAAACTCAGTTTAGGAATATTACTCTTTCAAAAGATAAAAATAGTAATTATTCACTGCTTGTTTTAAATTTTTTATTATTTTGAAGGTAGTAAATACAACAGAACAAGACAGAAGAAAGCCAATTGAGACAGTGCAGTGAAATTGGTACAGAATGTCACAGCAGGTTGCCAGGATAACAGTAACAGGTACTATAGTATATCTCATATCTTCACAATAGTTGTTCTTTCTATCAGGTATAACAAAATAAAATCAAATACAGAACATGGATAGAACTTAGCAAAATAGAAATTGAATAGAGCAATACAACTAATCAGAACAAAGCAAAACTGTGATAGCAATATTTGCCTTCAAAGAGATGGTAAGAGGAAATCCCCCTATTTGCTATATTGCATAATGACCAACCTCCCAAGAGATGCTCAGACCTCTGGCTACCATTTGGTAATGGGGGCGGGGGAGATCTTTGATTCTCAGCCTGCATACTGTTAGGCTCATGGCTGTTTACCAGGGAGGTGAGCGGATTGCTTTGTTTCCCAGCTCCCTAATATTCATTTCTTTAGAAGAGTAATAAATACTACAATAAGTAAAAGGAGACTAGCTTTGGATTATTACAAACCATGACAAATTCTTATTCTTGTATTAGCAATATGTGAATATTTACTCAAACTATTTACATCTTTCCAATGATCTCAAATTTTATATTCATGATTTATATTTATATATGACTTAAATTTATTCTTGCCTTTGTACCTTACATTGCTTGAATGAGACTGCTAATTGTTATCGTTAGGATACTAACATAAACATAAAGAATTAGAAAATTTTCATTTTTAAAATAGAATTTCCAGAAAGAAAGGATACAGAAAAGTTATATAGAAAACAAAAGACAATGACTTCATGTTGAAGATCACCTTCAACATGGTTAAACAATATACTACCAAACTAAAAGAAAAAGTATTAAGAAACATCTAAGTGTAGTTAACTGTTTCCTACAAATTGTAATATTTAGTTAGTCTTTTTTTTTTTTTTTCTGCCCCGATGCCAAAGATTGAACTCAGGACCTCGCGCTTGCCAGTGCTTATGCCGCTGAGCTAAATCCCTGGCCCCAGTGTTTAGTTAGTCTTACATTAAGTTGTTCCAGAAAATAACAGGGAAGGAGGACAAACAACACATAATCACATTACCTAAATGATAAAACTCTTGATTTTGAATGCTAGACTAAGACTAAGCTGAAAGTTTAAGAATAAAATATAATGAGATTCTATGCTCACTATCAGGCGTATTATATAATTGTTTTACATCATGAACTTTTCAACTCATTATCATTATAGAATCAAACTGTCAAAATTAAAAAGGAATGATAAAAGAATAAACTGGAAACCTTGGTGAAATTTATAAGACTTTCATACTAAAACAATAATAATATTTAAAATGTAGGTGATTTATAAAGTAAGTTATACTTAAATACAATAATATAGAAGTTGAGAAGATACTCACAAAGAATTGTATGTGAATATTCTTTATGTTGAAAGAAGAGAAATTATCTTTGGATTACATTCAGGTGACTGTAGAAATTAAATATTTGAGGATAACCAATTAGAAATCCAAGTATAGTATAGTTACAAAGATACATGGAAAAATAAATTAAAGAAATTTTTAAAATTTAATAAAAGAGGCATGAAAAGTAAAACCCGATGTATAGTTTAAAAGTAAATACAAATTAGTAAAAATAAAGGCAGACATACACAAAGATGAGCTGGGATCAATTACTTTCACAGAATAATTTAGACATTATCTGTAACTACTCAAAATGATGTAAATCTACCTAAGTGTTATTTTCATGAGGTCTACCTAAAACTAATGTAACATATCAAGATAGTATCAACAAATTCCTCACACAGAGAAAAAGGAAAAAGTAAATAAAATTGAGACTAGCATTTTTGCATTTAAAAAATTATATAAAATATCATTGTAAAGTACACTGATTGAAAAATATACTGATTGTATAACTGTGTTAAGAAATATACAAAATTGATGCTACCGGAAAGGGAACTGGGCTTCCTGCTCACCATCCCAAGACCTGGGAGAGTTTAAGATCATCACTCACAGTGGTCAAGAATGCGTCCAGCTTCCAGCCAACTAGAGTGGGCTCTGCAGGTTTTTGGGCCTGCCTGGGCCATGCCCAGTGATCTTCTTTCAATCTGGGGAACTAGGCTGCTGGAGGAGGGAACTGGGCTCCTGGATGGGGTGAGTTCACTACATACTGGTTAGGGGTAACGTATTATCAGATCACAGCTCCATGAAACTAGAAATTAATTATACAAGATACTGCAAAAACCCCACAAACACATGGAAATTGAATAACACACTCTTAAGCAATTAGTGGGTCACAGGAGACATTAAAGAATACCTACAAGCAAAAGAAAATACAAATACAACTTACCGGAATCTGTGGGATGCAATAAAAGCAGTCTTCAGAGGCAAATTTATTGCACTGAGTTCCCACATCAGGAAAACAGAACAA
Organism: Cavia porcellus; assembly: GCF_034190915.1. Taxonomy (NCBI): domain Eukaryota; kingdom Metazoa; phylum Chordata; class Mammalia; order Rodentia; family Caviidae; genus Cavia; species Cavia porcellus. The sequence goes on from NW_026947495.1 coordinate 55,278,341, forward strand.
ATACAAATAAACAACCTGATGCTACACCTCAAGCATCTAGAAAAAGAAGAGCAAGTCAAGCCCAAAGCCAAAAGAAGGGAGGAAATTATAAAAATCAGAGCAGAAATTAATGCAATAGAGATTAAGAAAACTATCCAAAGAATCAATGAATCAAAGAGTTGGTTTTCTGAAAGATAAACTCCTGGCCAAACATTTCAAAAATGAAAGAAAAAGCTCAAATTCGTGCAATAAGGAATGAAAAAGGTGAAATCACTACAGACTCTGTGGAAATACAGAAAATCATGAATATCTATTTCAAAAAACTCTACTCTCATAGGTTCAATAACACAGAAGAAATGGACAGATTCCTAGAAACATATGAACTACCAAAGCTGAGTCAAGAAGATGTAAAACTGCAGAATAACCCAATTTCTATTAATGAAATTAAAAATGTAATTAAGTCCTCACCTACAAAAAAGAGCTCAGGCCCAGACAGATTCACTGTGGAATTCTACAAGAAATACAAAGAAGACTTAATGCCAACACTCCTCAGACTCTTCAATGAAATTAAAAGGAAAGCAATTCTTCCTAAGTCATTCCTGGAAGCAAATATTACTCTACTACCAAACCCTGAGAAAAAAACCCAACTGAAAAAGAGAACTACAGGCCAATCTCCCTAATGAACACAGATGCAAAAGTTCTCAATAAAATACTGGCAAACAGGATACAGCAAGTCACCAAGAAGATTATATACCACGACCAAGTGGGATTCATCCCAGGCATGCAGGGATGGTTCAACATAAGTAAATCAATAAATGTAATCCACTATATCAATAAAGCCAAAATTAAGAATCCACATCCATTCATGATAAGAAGCTTACAGAAAATTGGAATAGATGGTCTTTACCTCAATATGATAAAGGTCATCTATGACAAACCAACAGCCAGTATCACATTAAATGGCCAAAAACTGAAGGCCTTTACCTTAAAATCAGGCACATGACAAGGATGTCCCTTATTAACCACTCCTTTAGAACATAGTACTGGAAATACTAGCCAGAGAAATTAAAAAAGAGAGAGAAATAAAAGGGGTAAAGATAGGAAAAGAGGAAGTAAAATTATCATTATTTTTCAGATGAGATGATATTCTACTTAGAAACCCCAAAACTCCATTGAAAGTCTCCTAGACATAATAAATAAATTCAGCAATGTAGCTGGATGCAAAATCAATCCTCAAAAATTAATAGCACTCCTATACACTAACAACAAAATCACTGAGAGAGAAATTAATAAGAGAAGCCACACTCTTCACACTAACATCTCCTCAAAAATGAAATACTTAGGAATTAATCTCACAAAAGAAATAAAAGATCTATATAAGAAAAATTATAATACCCTAAAATAAGAAGTTGAAGAGGATCTCAGAAAATGGAAAGACATTCCTTCTTCATGGATAGGAAGAATAAATATTGTGAAAAATGGCCATTCTCCCAAAACTGTTATACAGATTCAATGTAATCCCAGTACCATCAAGGCCATCAACCCACCTCATAGATCTAGAGAAATCACTTCTAAAATTCATCTGGAACCAGAAGAGACCTAGAATAGCAAAGACAATTCTAAGCAGCAAAGGTAAGGCTGGAGGTATCACAATCCCTGACTTAAAGTTATACTACTAATCAACTGTAGTAAAATCAACATGGTACTGGAATAAAAACAGATCTGAAGATCAATGGAATGGATTAGAAGATACAACCACAACTACCAACACACTCAACCACCTTATCTTTGATAAAGGGGCCAAACATGTTCACTGGAAGAACGACAGTCTCTTTAATAAATGGTGTTGGTAAAACTTGCTCTCCATATGCCAAAAACTAAAACTAGACCATGCCTATCACCATGTACTAAACTAAATCTAAATGAATCAAAGATTTAGTGTTTAGAAACAGTAAATCTGTTGGAAGACAAATTGGGTAAAAACCTTGAGACATAAGGGTAGGTAGAGAATTCATGAACAGGAATCAAACTGCATGGGAAATACTTCCCAGAAGCAATAACTGGGGTCATGCCTTATTAAAAAGCTTCTGTGTGTCAAAAGAAATCTCTTGCATAGTGAACTAAACCAACAAACTGGGAAAAAATCTTAGTGAACTATCCCTCAGACAAAGGACTTCTTTCAAAAACATATAAAGAATTAAAAAAATCAAACCCCAAATTGAAAGACTCAATCCATAAATGGGCATCTGAGATGAATGCACAGTTCTCAGATAAATAAACACAAATGGCAAATAAACATAAAAAAGTTCATCATAATTACTCATTAGAGAAATGCAAATTAAAACCACACTGATATTCCATCTCACTCCAAAAAGAATGGCCAGTATAAAGAAAACTACCAACAACAAATGCTGGAGAGGCTGTAGCAAAAAAAGGAACTCTCCTGCACTGTTGGTGGGAGTGTAAACTGGTACAATTACTGTGGAGATCAGTCTGGAGATTTCTCAAAAGACTGGGATTGGAAGTCCCTTTTGTCCCAGCTATTCCACTTTTAGGCATATTCCCAGAAGAACTGAAAACATCATACTACAGTGATATATATCTCCCATGTTTATGCAGCGTGATTTGTAATAGCCAGTGCTTGGAAACAACCTAAGTGTCCAACAACTGAGGAATGGATACAACAGTTGTGGTATACAATGGAATACTACTCAGCTATAAAGAAGGATCAGATTGAGACATTTGTAAATAAATGGGCACAACTTGAGATAATACTCTTAAATGAAATACATCAAATTCATATGTATAAATACTGTACATTCTCCCTAGTGTAAGAAATGGTAAGTACATAAAAGTTTATGGTAATCATGATTCCCCATTACATTTATTTGAAGCCTTATAATGTATCCATTCATTAGTTGGAATGGTTCTGCCCTGGGTTGTTTGATTTTGTTATCTGTGATGGTCTGAACAACTATTTTGAAGAAAACAGACATTATAATAGCCAGTGCTGATTTAATATCATCTTGTTTTGAAGTCTTACCATACTTTTGTTCTTCTATTTCAGTTGGTTCTATCATGTAGTATCTTACTGGATTTTATCATGTGTGGTAGTATAAACAAATTTTTATGGACAGTGGGATAATATAATAACCATTGTTCATTTATTTGCTTCTGAATGCTCTGTAATACTTTCTTTCCCTTTAATGGTTTTATACTATTGTGTTATGTGTGACACTATTGTGTATGAAGGTATGCTCAACTATTTCAAGGAAAGAGACATTATTGTAGCTACTGCTATATCAGGTTGTCTTGTGGTGAAATACTGTGTTGCATGAATTGTTCTGATCTGCTTTGTTATGTCCTATTTTATCTTAATCTCTTTATAGTAAAAAAAAATTTAAAGAAATATACAAAATGAACCTGGAGCATGCATAGTTACAGAAATTAAGAAACTGCCAAAACCAAACCAAACAAAATTTTCATGAAATAGCAAAACAAACAAACAAACTAGCACTAGATTATTTTCAGAATGATAAAATTTCTAATATCTAAAATCTCTAATATAAATGAATGAGTACATATTGGAAGAACAGACAAATATACAGAAATAGTTCAAGTGATTTGTGTATTTGTGCCACCACTTGATCTCAAGGAGTGGAAGTATAGCACAGTTTTTATTTTTAAGTACTGGGTGTTGAACATATGCTTTGTGAATGCTAGGCAAGCACTCTACCACTGAGCTACATCCCCAGCCTTGCCTTTGACTGGTTAAGTGCACATGCATAATGCCTTTCCCTCTAACCAGCATAACAACCAATGGGAGGAAAATAGAGTAAGTTTACAGTGGAAAATTCTAACAAACAATATGTGAACTAACTGATCAAAGTCAATATCACATCATAGTTCTTGATGATATAAACATTTCATATAATGTGATGAAAATGCGCATTTAGTTTTATGATCTTTCTCATAAAAAAATTCAGACAAATTCTTGTAGGAGAACATCCTACCATCTATCTGACTAATATTGCTCAGAACCATCAATGTTATGGAAAGTAATGAAAATAATAGTAGCTTTATCTCAGAAAGGAAAAGGAGACCTAACCGTTAAATGTTAGGTTTTTCAAATTGAGCTTTGACACAAAGTCTCCATCCTGAGTTACATCACAAACACATTT